>NW_025814832.1:37027979-37627979 GCF_022079265.1 Lynx rufus
CAGACGGGGCAGGGCAGGCGGCAGGCAGAGGAAGTTGTGAACGTCCAGTGGGAATTCTCAGTGAGAATGTGGGGTGGCTGGCCCGCGGGGGCAGCAGGTGTTATATAGAGGTTTCCAGCCCTCTGCCTGGGGTGGGGCCTTTGCAGCCTGTTTCAGAGGTGAAATAGACCCAAGGCAAAAGCCTCCTTCCTTTTCTGCCCCTCCCCCTTCCCCCCCCCCCCCCCCCCCCGGCACGCGGCCATGTGGTGGTTAATGTATTCTAGGGCGGTGTTCTCTGCATTTGGAGAGCCTGGGCTCGTCACGCTGGCTGTTTAAAGCTGTCAGTGGTAATTTGTTAGGTCAGCAAAAGGCCTGGGCTGAGCAGGACCACGGGACCTTTCAACTCCTGTGATGCCCTGAACATCCCACGTCCTTCCTCAAAAGAGCAAAAACCACATCATTCACTCAGACCCACAAGTCTCCTGGGCTGCTAGAGGCCCGGAGGTGCAGGGCTCGGCTGGGATCACCCTCAAACGTGGTCCTCAAAGATCTCCCTTGTGGAGGTGGTTCCTTGCCCCGGTGGGCGTGTGGGGGCAAGTTTTGGGGGGTACGGGGATGAGAACTGACCGTCCCTGCCCAGGGGGTGCACGGACAGGCTGGATGCGGGGAGAGGCAGGCCAGCATCACCCCGGCCCTCAGAAAGCCTGGAATATGTCCTGACCGCATAGCCGTGAGCTGTTTGCAGCCCATCTGAGCACCGCAGAGAGCAGAGCTGAGACCAGAGAGAAGTTACAGGTCACCAGTATGACCTGTTGGCCATGAACTCCCCAATGACAACCATTTAAAAAAAAAAATTGAGGTGTAATTGACATTTAACGTTATGTTAGTTTGACGAGCATTCTTTTCTTTTCAGTTTATTTATTTATTTTGAGAGACAGCGTGCAGGTGCACAAGTACAGGAAGGTCAGAGAGAGAGAGAGAAGGAGAGAGAGAATCCCAAGCAGGCTCTGCACGTCCACACAGAGCCTGGTGCCGGGCTCGAACCCACAAACCATAAGCTGAAGTTGGACTCTTAACTGACTGAGCCACCCAGGCGCCCAGTTTGATGAGTGGCCTTGAAGATGAGTGCTGTCTGTTCTTGGATGATGATGTTAACGGCAGCAACTCTTCATTCCAGCACAGTCATTTATTGAGCACCTACTGTGTACATGGTGATGACTATTCTGTGATGAAAATACAAATGTGGTATGACTGGCTTTCGGGGCCAGATTATTCTTTGGCAGGGGCTGTCCTCCGTGTTGTAGGATGTTTGGTAGCATCCCTGGCCTCTGCCCACTAAATGCCAGTAGCATCCCTCCTCCATGGAGACAACCACAGATGCCTCCAGACATTGCCTAGCATCCCCTGGAGGGGAGGGGGGGCAGACTCACGCATAGCTGAGAACCACTGGGGATACAGCTCTGAGCAGAACAGACAAAATTCAGTCCCATTCCCTGAGGAGCAAGAGTTCTCAAGAGGGAGATGAACAATAAATATGCTCACGAGGAAAAAATTCAGCAGGCTGTCTGTGACAATGCTAGAGAGAAGGACAGGGCAGGGCGGGAGGTTTGGAGGGTGGGGGTGGGGGTGCCGTTTTCAAAGGGGCTCCTACCCGGTGCGACCAAGAGGCTGGAGAAGGAGGAGGAAGAAAGTGAGGCAGAGATCTGGGGAGAGAGCCTTCCAGGCAGGGGCAAGAGACAGTCCAAGAGCAAGGAGGACAGAGGTGGCCGGGGTGGCAGCGGACTTTGGAACCACACGGAGGGGAGTTCAGATCCCGGCCCAGTCACTGGGTAGCTGTGTGTGGCCGTGGGCTAGTCCCAGAACCTCCCTGAGCCTCGGCTTTTGCAGGGACTCGGGCCCTGTCCTCAGCCCCTCCCGCTGCCCGTGCCAGCTCGTGTGTCCCCCCTTCTCCGTGCACGTGCCAGTGGGAAGCCAGAGGGCAGGCAGAATCCCCTCCCCCTTTCTCCCAGCTCCAGGCTCTTGTTCTGGACAAGTGCATCTATTCACTGAGCTGCAGCAACGCCATCTGGTGAGGTCAAGGCCAATATCTCCGGAGGTCAAGAGAAGTTCAGCCCTCCAGCTCCCCTCTCCCTCTCCCCTCTCCCTCTCCCCTCTCCCTCTCCGCTCTTCCTCTCCCCCTCCCTCTTCCTCTCCCCTCCCCTCTTCCTCTCCCCCTCCCCTCTTCCTCTCCCCCTCCCCTCTTCCTCTCCCCTCTTCCTCTTCCTCTCCCTCTTCCTCTACCCTCTTCTTCTTCCTCTCCCTTCTTCCTCTTCCTCTCCCTTCTTCCTCTCCCCCTCCCCTCTCTCTCTCCCTCTCCCTTCTCTCTCCCCTCTCCCTCTCCCCTCTTCCTCTCCCCCTCCCCTCTTCCTCTCCCCCTCCCCTCTCCCTCTCCCCTCTTCCTCTTCCTCTCCCTCTTCCTCTACCCTCTTCCTCTTCCTCTCCCTTCTTCCTCTTCCTCTCCCTTCTTCCTCTCCCCCTCCCCTCTCTCTCTCCCTCTCCCTTCTCTCTCCCCTCTTCCTCTCCCCCTCCCCTCTTCCTCTCCCCCTCCCCTCTTCCTCTCCCCCTCCCTTCTTCCTCTCCCCTCTCCCTCTTCCCTCTCCCCTCTCCCCCTCCCTCTCCCCTCTTCCTCTCCCCTCTCCCCTCTTCCTTTCCCCTCTTCCTCTTCCTCTCCCTTCTTCCTCTCCCCCTCCCCTCTCTCTCTCCCTCTCCCTTCTCTCTCTCCCCTCTCCCTCTCCCCTCCTCCTCTCCCCCTCCCCTCCTCCTCTCCCCCTCCCCTCCTCCTCTCCCCTCTTCCTCTTCCTCTCCCCCTCCCCTCCTCCTCTCCCCCTCCCCTCCTCCTCTCCCCTCTTCCTCTTCCTCTCCCCTCTTCCTCTCCCCTCTTCCTCTCCCCCTCCCCTCTTCCTCTCCCCCTCCCCTCTTCCTCTCCCCTCTTCCTCTTCCTCTCCCTCTTCCTCTACCCTCTTCTTCTTCCTCTCCCTTCTTCCTCTTCCTCTCCCTTCTTCCTCTCCCCCTCCCCTCTCTCTCCCTCCCCTTCTCCCTCTCCCTCTCCCTCTCCCCTCTCCCTCTCCTCTCCCCCTCCCCTCTTCCTCTCCCCCTCCCCTCTTCCTCTCCCCTCTTCCTCTCCCCTCTCCCTCTTCCTCTCCCCTCTCCCCCTCCCTCTCCCCTCTTCCTCTCCCCTCTCCCTCTTCCTCTCCCCTCTCCCTCTTCCTCTTCCTCTCCCCTCTCCCTCTCCTTCTCCCTCTCCCTCTCCCTCTCCCCTCTCCCCTCTCCCCTCTCCCTCTCCCTCTCCCTCTCCCTCTCCCTCTCCCCTCTCCCTCTCCATCTCCCCCTCTGAGGGCTGAGGAAATGGAGCCAGAAACATAAAGCAACTTCCCTGAGATCACAGGGCTGGTAAGCGGTAAAGCAGGGACGGACCCCAGGTGTCTCTGACGTTCAAGGAGGCAGGCTCTCCCTGTGCAGCTCTGTGCCGGCAGCCGAGGACATGGAGGCATTAAAAGGGGAGAGAAAAGTCTTGGGAGGGAAGGAGGGACACGACATTTCAAGGGCTACACTTTGGAAGGAGGTCACCAAGTTTTGATGACCCTCCTTGTTTACTGTTTCTATTTTCTTGTTTTTGAAGTAGTTGTGTCACGGCAGAACAATTGGGAAATGAGACTCATTGTGTGTAATTCCAGAGAGCAGACTCTGAATGGGAAAGGAAAAGATGTTAGGGGCGGGGCAGGGGTAGCGCTGGTGAAGCCTCAGGCACCCTTCTGCTCCCTTGGTGTTGCTGCCCAATGTGGGGTTCCCCCGCCTCCCCAGAGTTCAAGGTCAGGCTGCCTGGATCACCACCCAGCAAGGATGCTGCAGGAGGCGTTCCTGCCCCAGGAGTCTGGACATGCGCGAGCCCCTCACGGAGGGAGACAGCATGCCATTGACTCAGGCACTCGCCCGAGGGCGGAAACTGAGGCAGCTGGCACAGGCTGGGAGTGGGGGGGGGGGTTGGATGGAGGTGTTGCTCTTGCGTGGAAAGCAGCCAGCTGCCAGCTGGCCCTAGGTCAAGGAGGCAAGAACCCCTGGAATATGGCAGTATTCCAGCTGCCCTCCCGGTGGGGATTCTCGAGCAAAAGGCAGGGGCCGCACCAGGAGCTTGGCATGGAGGGCTTGGCTGGGCAGGCTGGGCTCCCTGGCTCGAGTGGGAGAGCCCGCGTCGGGGAAGGGGACACTCTGGGGACCTGAGATGATGAGCCACAGCATGTCTGTGCTGTCCACCCCAGGGACAGACCCCCTCGAGAGCATGGGTCCCGGGTAGTCCTCCCGTTAAGAGGAGACAGCAGGGATGACTGTAACAGTAATAGAAACTAGCCTCTGTTGGGTGCTTATCACATGCGAGGTCTCGTGTAAGGTTCCTGCTGTCCAGTCCTTACGAGATACACCGTGCTGTCGTGTCCCTTTGCAGACCGGGGACCGGGCTTGGCTGGTAAGCGTTGGCGTGGGGGTGTAAACCTAGGCTCCCATCGTGAATGCCCCCGCCCCCGTGCTGGGCAGTGGATGGAAGGAGCTCCGTCATCGCTCCATGCGACCTTGGGCACGTGATTTTACCTCTTTGAACCTCACTTTCCTGAACTGTAAAATGAAGGGCAGAGGAGTTACCGCGCAGGGTTGGTGCAATGATAAAATTAAAAGGGAGACAACAGACATCATACGACGTCAGACAACAAAATATGCCCAGTGTGTGGTGGCCTCTCGCTTTGTCTTCCTGGCCCTGTGGACACGGACCCTGTCACACCCTCTTCGTGATGTCTGAAAGAGGTTCTGCTGAAATCTGAGGCCAGCGGATCCTTCTAGGTGCCTTGTCGGTGACCTTGGCACCGAAGGCAAGATCAAGTGTAAAGGCAGTGGATATAATGATTGCTCCCATACGTGTCCCCTGCTCTGGGCCTCCCATGCTGACCTTGTTGAGTTGCCAGGCAACTCTATGAGGTCATTACCGTTAACCATATTTCATAGGCAAAGAAACTGAGGCACAGAGAGGTCAGTTAGCTTGCCCAAAGTCAGCCACAGCATAGGTAGAGCCACAATTTAAACCCAAGGAGCCCAATGGCCTTTCTGAGATCCTTGGAATTTGTAAAAAGGGAAATGTTTCCAAGTCACCGGCCCCAGGGTCTGACTCTTCCAAAATTCTCTTCTCCTTCCCTTCATTTAAAGCAAAAACACTTTGGGGCACCTGGGTAGCTCGGTTGGTTAAGCGTCTGGCTTCAGCTCAGGTCATGATCTCACCGTTCGTGAGTTCGAGCCCCACATCAGACTCTGTGCTGACAGCTCAGAGCCTGGCACCTGCTACAGATTCTGTGTCTCCCCCGCTCTCTGCACCCCCCTCTCTCTCTTTCTCAAAAATAAATGAACTTACAGAATTTTTTTAAAGCAAAAACACTTCACCAGACAGGAACCGAGGGGACGTAATGGACTCAGCTCAGGGGTCACTTCCTCCAGGAAGCCTTCCCAGATGTTCCTTAGCTAGGGACCCTTGTTTGTGCTTCTGCGGCATTCCCAGCACACCTCCATCAGCCGACTTGCCCCCAGGACCACCAGCATCCATTCCTCCCCCCTTCCCCACTAGGTCAGGGGCTTGCCAAGTGGTGCCTTCTACCTGTTTAATGACCTTCACTCCCGCTGGTTACAGGAATCCGTGCCCAGTGCTTCCTTTGCCCTTTGCAAATCTGCTCTCACCCACGAAGCTTGTGTTCACCAGTGGCATTCACAATACCTCCCAGAGGTCAGTTCCCAGGCGTTAAAGGCAAGTTCGGGACTCCTGTCCCTGGGGTCCGGGGCACGAGGTCTCGGGCTGCTCCTGGAAGCAGCGGAGTATCTGCTCCCGAATGTGCAGTGACAAGACCTTAAAAACACGTCCCACCTGCCCTGCGGCTGCAGGACCGTGTGGTGGGTAAAAGGCGTGGCCAACAGAGGCCGAGTTCTCCGACGCAACGCGAGGCAAAACCGGGAGGGAGGCTGGAGTTTGCTGAGCAGTTACTTTGCGCCGGCTGTGTGCCCAGCACCTCGTGTCTAGACCTCCTCTGATCCACTCGGCAACCCCCACTGTCCCCGCAAAGCAGTTGCTTGTATGCACACACTTCTGGCCTGCACTCCTTAAATTGTGCGGTGAGTCGTGCTCTTTGATATAAATAGATGCAATCCTCGGGGGGTTTGTGGTGAAATACACATAACATAAAATCTCCCTTCTTAACCACCTTAAAGCACACAATTCAGTGGCACTTCGTACATTGAAACACTGAGCAACCATCACCACCTTCTAATTCCGGAACATTTTCATCATCCCCAAGGGAAACCCACCCACCAAGTCCCTCCGCCAAGTCCCCGGCAGCCACACATCTGCTTTCTGTCCCCATGCGTTCACCTCTTGTGGACATTGCATGTAAATGGAACCCTACAGCGTGTGGCCTTTTGTGTCTGGCTTCTTTCGCTCGGCGTGACGTTTTCCACGTTCACCCGTGCAATGTCAAGTGCTTCGTGCCTTTTTAGGGCTGGATGATATTCTGTTGTGTGGATATGCCACATGTCGTGTATCTGTTCGTTCACTGGCGGACATTTGTTTAGGTCTCTCCCTTGGCAATATTATGAATAACGCTGCTCTGAATATTCACATACCAGCCTTTGAACACCTGTTTTCAGTTCAAGAGCTTTTTAACTATGGTTTCCCAGGTTCTATGAACATGGGAGCTCAGCGCAGTTAAGTAAGTTGTCCAAGGTCACGCAGCTGTTCACAGGGAGAGCCAGAGCTTGAGCTCACGTGCTCTGCGCTCTTGACGGTGAACCTCTTCTCTTCCAGTGCTCGCAGGAGGCCGGGGTCTTGGGCTCAAGCCTCCTGGGAGCGTCGCTCTGTTCCTGGCTCCTGACTCGGCACCTGGCATTCCCCTGCCTCGCATGGCTTGCCCTCCAAACAGAGGTCCCACCGAGTGTGGCGCCGGAAGCATCATCCTGGCAGCCGTGAGCAGGAAGCGTTGGCACGCCAGGAAGCAGTGCCTTCCCCCATGGGATAATACACTCAGACAGCACCCACCGCCAGCCATCGCCCTGGGAGGCAAGCGACTTCTTGCGCAGATCTCGCTTGCTCTCGAAATAGATGGCTGTTCCCTGGCGGGTGACCTTCACTTGTACGTCTTCATCCTGGAGACCCAAGGCGCCTTGGTCAGCCTCCTTGCTTTTCAGGAGAATGCCAGGTGCTCTGGGGCTAGCAAATGCGGAGCACCAAGGCCAACTCCATCCTGCCGGGGCACAAGGCACCTCTTTGATGGAGCCCAGGGCGTGGGCTGTGAGTGATGTGGTCAGGAGGGCCCCGCCCCTGCCCCGTTATCTCCCGGAGGGGATGCTGTCTCTTGAAGAGGGTAGGCGGGATTCGCTGTGTGCATGGAAAATGCCTTTATTTTTTCCACCACCTGCATCAGAATGGCTGTCCCCACCCACTTTCAACTCCAGCGCTACCCTGAGACCACCTCTGGCCTTGCTCCTGCCCCATTGCAGGAATCTTGACCTTTCTCCTAGGTAGTAACCCTGATAACCCAGGCCACACAACCTGACCCTCCTGGAGTCCACTCCTGTTTGGTGCGGTGGAGACACTGGGGCTTTGTGGTGTCAGAAGGCAGGCACAGAGCCCACGCCTACCTCTCTCCCTGTCTGTGTGACCTCAGGCCGGCGCACGTCCTCTCTGAGCCTCAGACGCACATGAATGGGGAACGTCAAGGCGGCACTCACAGAGTATCATGACAACTGAGTGAGACTGATGTCTAGAGAAGCAGCTGGAATACTGCCCGGTCAACGCAAAAGTTCACAAATACATGCTTCCCCCCCTGGCTTTCCCTCCCTGCGTTGGTCAAGTGCTCTGCCTCACCTGCTCAATGGGGGCCCGACAGAAGTGAACCTGGGACCTCCCAGGTCTGCTTGCTGCCCAAGCCCAGGTCCAGATCTGAGGCCCTCATTCCAGGGGAAGGCCTTGTCAGCTGTAGAAGTTGTGGGTGGGCCGGCCACAACCCTCTCTGGGCTTCAACAATCGAGAGCATTTGTAGCAGGAATCCCTACCCACCTTCAGATGCGGAAGCCGCACAGGGAGTTCTAGTGTGCAACTCTAGCCGCAGTGATGGTGCATGTCGGTAGAACCATGATGGAATTATGATCAGAGCAAGCCCGAATGCAGAGGCCCCTCTGGGCTGGGCCACGACGCTAGGTTACTAGTCCTTACACCCATCCCTGAGGGGGCCCTAGGTCTCTATTTTTATCCTCTCTTTATAGATGTAGAAACTGAGGTACAGGCAGGTAAAGACAACGTACCCGACGTCACTGAGCTAAAGTGACGGAGCGGGGATTTGAACCCAGAGCAAATCTGAATGAAGGACGCTTGATTTTGGTAACTTCCTGGGACACAGCCCCAGGGTATGAATTTGCAGGGGGTGGGTCCTTCCACCTCTCATGCTTCCTTTGCTCTGGGAGCATTGATTGCCCCCTGAGGGCACAATTAAAAGGGCCCCCAAGGTGGGAGCCCCCTCCCAGCCCTCTGTATCCTTGGCTGACATGCTGCCCCTCTCTGAAACCTTCTGTGGGACATTGCTCCAGATTTCCAGGCACCCCTCTGCCTTCCCTCCTCCTCCTTCCACAGGAAACTTCCAGAAGCTTGAGGGGTGAGCAGCTGCTGAGTGCCAGGAGCTGTTTCAAGCCCCACATACTCTACTGTGTTTCATCCTCTTGGCACCTGCACCAGAAGTATTATCTCAAGTTCCTAGTTGAGAAGATGGAGGGCCTAAGAGGTTAATTAAAATGTCCAGATGAGAGCACATAGTATGCCATGCAAACTGGGGGGCTGGAGACTCAAGACCAGACCTTAGCTGATGATGGTGCCAGGTGTGGGCTGGGCCCTGAGTGTGAGTCACTTCATGCACTCCTCATTATGTTCCTAAAATAGGTGCTGTGACTGTCTCCATTGAGAACATGTCTCTACAAATTCAGACTAAAGTGTTAGTGGCTGATAATGCTATTTGTACCCGTTGGATTTCAGCTCAGCTTTGAAGGTACTTGAGCCCAAGGCAGGTAGGAATTTTATCTCTGCAAGAGAGATGGGTTTGGGGCTATGGTAGGAGCCCTGCCTCCCTTCTTTAACCTTCTCCCTTTACCACCACCCCCATCAGCTAGTGACCTGTTCAGACTCTGCTGAGCAGACCCCGGTGCTGTGAGCAGAGAGGAGCCAGGGCATCCAAATCAGATAAGTGGGTGGCCCTTGCACACTGATTGAGAACTAGCTGTCAACCCAAGGGCCAGCAGGCAACGGCTGGCCATTAAGGGCACACCACTGGGTTCACCCAGCTTCAAGATCAATTCATATCAAAACCACAGCCAGCATTTGTTTTCTGTCCTGCTTCTGTGGAGGGAAATAAAGCACGGAAGGCACAATATAGAGACATCATTCTCCACTATTGATTTCTCCCACACCCTCTCACTTGCCTCTGGACCGGAACGTCTGTCTCCCTCCTGACGGATGTGTTGTTGTGAGAAGGGTGAGGAGCACTCATCACATGAGGGGCCCCAGGACACCGCACGGGGCAGGAGGGGCTGCAGAAGGGAGTGAAGTCAGCCCAGGGCGGGAGGCAGAAACAGCCCGCTGTGCCCGGTTCCTACCCCCGGGAAGGGCAGGTCCAGCACCAGTCAGCTCAGGGGACCCCTAACACTGAGTCCTGGGGATTGCACTTCCTGGCTGAGCGGCCTCCCAGGGCTCTGTCCTGGGGTCTGCCTGGGAAAGCACCCTGCCTCTTTGCGGGGGAGAATGGGGTGAACACAGGCAGAGGACTGTACCCCAGAGGATGCAACGTCAAGTCCTCCCTGGGCCGAACACCTCTCTCAACCGTGCTTTTCCTGCCTGCAGAATGAATCATGCCCTCCATAACACCATCTTCCGAGGCTTGATAGGAGAATCCAGGGAGGTCACAAACCTGTATGAAAGCATTTGTTAAAAACATCATTAATGCTGAGAGTCAAGGTCAGTGCAGTCAATCGATCAGCAAACACTTCTGCACCCTGTGGTTTCTCCCTGTTTGCCTGACGGCTGACCCCGGGTCCCTGGGTGTGTAACCTCTGTGGGATCAGAAGGTCAGACTATGAAGGTGCAGAGTCAAATAAGCAAGAAAGAAGATGAGATAGAAGAATTAAAACCCGTTCTTCCTCTAGGAGGTGGGTCCCAGGACAGCTCCCTGCCAGTCTGGCGAGCAGCTGAGTTCGGTCAATCATCAACAAGCTAGTAGAGGTGAGAAAGCAAGTCAGTAGTCTGTCCCGCCTTTAACCCCGTGAGCCACTCTTGGGCCACAGATTCATCCAGAGAGCGTCCACAGGTCTGCCGGACTCCCCAGCGTTCCCGTGCTGGTGCGGCTGCTTGCTTCACGACGTCCTTGTACCCCCCGCCGCCCCAGGCAGCCCCATTTCTGCTGCTCTCAGCCAGGCACTGAAATTGACAGGGGATGGGGGCCTGAGGACCCCATTAGTGGCCTGCAGAGTTCCACGTGACTTGGGCATTGCAGACTGAGGTCAGTTGTCCATTAAGCTGTGGAACTGAACACTCCACTTAGCAGTGTATATGGGACACAGTTAAATAATGAAAATAAAAATAGAACATCGCAAGAGCCTGGGGCTGGCTGGCTTATGCCCCAGGAGGAAGCAGGGGAGGCCATTCCCGGGAGAGGGGAGGGAATTCACTGTCAGCCTACCTCTGCCATGAAGCTGCTCTTGTATTTTTCTTTATATATAGGTCATCTTTTGTTAATTTTTAAGTTAAAGGTCGTATATATGTGTCTGTGCTTATTATATAGCACATTGGGAAATTCAGAAAAGTGGAAAGAGGCAGCCTTCCTTCCTCTCTCCGACTCTGTATTTTTGGGTGGGGGTGTTAGAGATCTCTGGTACCACCCCTAGGAAAGAAAGGGGAATGAAAACCTATCCCCCCCCACCCCCCACCCCCTCGGGCCCCATGCTGCACCACCACAGTCAGCCAGCAGGGGGCGAGTCAGCCACCTACCGTCTTACCCAGTCGGCCTTGTCCCTTAGCTTCAGGAAGACAGCTAATTAAAAAAAGGGGGAAAAGATCATTATGTTATTTTTAAAATGTGGCGCATCGGGGCGCCTGGGTGGCTTGGTCGGTTAAGCGTCCGACTTCGGCTCAGCTTGTGATCTCACGGTCCATGAGTTCGAGCCCCGCGTCGGGCTCTGTGCTGATAGCTCGGAGCCTGGAGCCTGTTTCGGATTCTGTCTCCCTCTCTCTCTGCCCCTCCCCCATTCATGCTCTGTCTCTCTCTGTCTCAAAAATGAATAAACGTTAAAAAAAAATTAAAATTAAAATAAAATAAAATGTGGTGCATATTTATTAAACAAGTTTGGGGAAAATAAACACTAAAGTAGAAAGAATAAACAAATTCATCCACGATCTTACTATCAAAGCATCACTCTTAATATTTTTATATTTTCCATCTCAGATTCTTGTTTTGCAAATTAGCAAGCAAATCATCAGTATTTTTGCCCCACTTATTCTTCATTTAACACCGTCCTACTGTCATTTCCTTCAGTGGCAACATGAGAGTCCGATGGGTGGATAAAGCCACAGTTCATATATAACCCCTCCCTCCAGAAAGGCATTTTGGTGGTTCTGAGCATTTTGCTACTACAAACAACAGTGAATAAACACCTTTGTGTATTTTTGCACTTGTATTTATATCTATTTCCTTAGCAGCGGTTCCCAGAAGGAGAATTTTTGGGACTGAGAGCAGTGAATGTAATTAAGGCTGGATGTATGTTGCCCGGTGGTTTTCCATAAGGGGCACCCCCACTTTATTCTGTTGCCAGCAGAGTCTGAGGGTTACTGTTTCAGAGGTGAAGTTGTTTTTTCTTTCTTTTTTTTAATTAAAAAAATTTCTTAATGTTTTCATTTATTTTTGAGAAAGAGAGACAGAGTGTGAATGGGGGAGGGCAGGGAGAGAGAGACACACACACACAGAATCCGAAGCAGGCTCCGGGCTCCGAGCTGTCAGCACAGAGCCCGACGCGGGGCTCGAACTCACGACCCGTGAGATCGTGACCTGAGCTAGTCAGATGTTCAACCGACTGAGCCAACCCAGGCGCCCCAAAGTTGGTTTTTTTTTTTTCCTAATTGAGCTTTTTATTTTGAGCTAATTGGAGATTCGCGTGCAATTGTAAGAAGTCACACAGAGGGATCCCATGAACCTTTACCCGGTTCCCCCCATGGTAACACCTGCAGAATTACAGCACAAAGCAACACAACCAGAAGATTGACATGGGCGCCGTCTAGATGCAGCTCATTTCCGCACCACAAGGGTCCCTCCTGTTGACACTGGCCTCCTCTCCCCGCCCTCACTCTGGTCTCTGATCCCAGCAACCACTAATCTATTCTCCGTTTCTTCCTTTTTGTCATTTCAAGAACCTAACATAAATGGAATCATGAGGCAAAGTTTTAAAGACAATTATGGTCAAAAAATAGAGGAAACAAACTTACAAATAGAACTATAGAAAACACAATTTTGAACTGGCGAGTCTCCAGGCCAGCACTGCCCAACAGAAATAGAACGTGAGCCGTGTCATTTAAAATTTTCTGCAGCCGCATTTAAAAAGTATGAAGACATAGTAAAATTAATATATTTTATGTAGCTCAGTATACCATTTCAATGTATAACCAGCGTGTTTCCTTTTTAATTTTTCTTTAATGTTTGTTTATTTTTGAGAGAGAGCGTGCACACAAGCGAGAGAGGGGGAGACAGAGAATCCAAAGCAGGCTTCTCGCTGTCAGCACAGAGGCCAGCGCGGGGCTCAAACCCACGAACCATGAGTTCATGACCCAAGCCAAAGTCGGACTCCCAACCTATTGAGCCACCCAGGCTCCCCGTCAACATGTAATCAATGTTTTAAAGACCATCAATGAGATATTTTACGTTCTTCCCCTGTAGTAAGTCTTAGAAGTCTGGTGTGTATTTTGTACTGACAGCACATCTCAGCTTGGACTGGCCACATTGCAAAGTGTTCCAGAGTCACGTGTGGCTAGTGGCTGCCATATTGGATAGCTCTGCTTCAGTCCACGTTGCACTGAAAACAAACCAGGCTTGTGAGGGTCCCCTTGTTGGTTAGTGGCTCTCAACCTTGGCCACATATTGGAATCACGTGGAATTTTTTTTTTTTAAGTATTGATGCCTCGCCCCACCCCCATCCAACCAGAGAGTAGGATGTAATTCGTCTTAGAAACAACCCAGCATTGGGATTTCTTTTAAACCCCCCAGGTGATACTCATAGGCAGCAGGGATTCAGGACCCCTGGTTTAATAAGGGTTTGAGGTTGCGTCCTCTTCTATCCTGTCTCGCTGTGGGATTCTTGTAGAGGCCCTGGGGATGCCGTTCTCTTTTCTCCTCTCAGTTCCTGACCCAACTTCCTAGAGAGCAGGCACTTCAGCAGTCCCTGAGGGTTTCTGTACCTCCCAGCCCTTCGGAGTCCCACCTCAATCTCTGCCTTGTTCAGTTGGAGACAGTTATCAAGGCTAGTTTGAAAGGGAGATGCCCACAAGTTTCCTTACGAATTGCTCCCAGCCCATCAGCGCCATCTTGTTACCCTGAATATTTTCCCCACTGGGATCCACCTCCTTCGTGGCCAGTCTCGCTTCCTTTCTAGATCAAGGAATAAAGATGAAGGCGGGCGGAGAGCCCATGACCTACTTTATGTCACGGAATCCTCACAGCCACTCTGTAAAGGAGCGATCATTCCTGTATTATTGGTGAGACTCTGAGAGGCTCAGCGCATTGCCTGAGGCCCCAGAGCCCACGCTTGCACGTCTGGGCTGGCCTTGACCATGTGGGCCAGTGGCATTATGAACTGAGCAGCCAGAGCCAGAACGAGAGTCAGGCTCATCCTGCTTTGCGCTTCCTTTTCCAGACCAGGGCTTCTCCGTGGCTGATGGCTCTCAGGCCTGTGAGGTGTGTCGCCGGCTGAAAAGGAGGGAGGGCAGTCTTGTCACCTACTGCCCCAAGGGGGTCCAGGAAATGGTAGGACCCCTCCTTCTTGGCCCCGAGTTCTCTCCCCTGGTTTTTACTTTGTCATCCAATCAGGAAGTATTAAAATCTGTTTTAAGAGGCGCCTGGGTGGCTCGGTCAGTTAAGCATCCAACTCTTGGTTTTGGCTCAGATCATGATCTCACAGTTTGTGAGTTGGAGCCCCACGTCGGGCTCTGTGCTGACAGCAAGGAGTCTGCTTGGGATTTCTCTCTCTCTCCCTCCCTGGCTTGCTCTCTCTCCCTCTCTCTGTCTCTGTCTCTGTCTCTCAATAAGTAAATAAACATAAACAAAAAATTTTAAACGTGATTAAAATCTGTTTAAAAATAATGTAAGCATTTTGACTTCATCTCTCAAAGGTCATGAGGTCTCTGCTGGGGCACAGATTTCCAGGGACCACTGGGCCACCTCCCAGGACCGAGACGGCCAATGGACTTCATTCCACATCCACGCGGCCACGGGCCCCCTGACTCACAGGGAGGGCCATGCTCACAACCAGGCCATCAGGGCCCGCAGGTTGGCCCAGACATTGGCTCATCTCCAGTCACGGGGGCAGGAGGGGAGCAGAAAGCATCATGCTGAGAACTGACTCCTCAGGGAAACGCCTTGTCCCCTTCTATGCTTCTCTGTCCTTGCCCGTCTTGTTCCGGGCTGTCACCCTGTGGTGGCTGATACATCGTCCTTTCTGCGTTAACATCTGGGAGGCCTAGGATTCCGGGCTCGTGGGTGTTTTTCCTGGGCCCGCAACAACCTGGCCTGCCGTCTGTGTGACCTAGGACTTGGGACTCACTGGGGCAGGGCCGGACCGCATGGGACAAGGGCGGGAGATGGGGCGCTGGAGTGAGGGGAGGCACGTGCGTGCCACACACCATTAGAGCCCTGAGTTCTGGTAGAACATGCTGGAGACAGGGAAACGGTGCTTGGCAGGGGGTATTTATAGAAGGGCGTGCTTGGGGTGCTTTGTAACGTGGCCGGGCCACATTGATCGTCTCGCAAGAGTCCTGAAGCAGCAGTGTGTGTTTCTGGGGAGGTGTGCCCTTTGCCGGGGGCCCGGAGCTGGTCTGTGCACCCCAATGCTGTCCAGGCAGCTTCCCCAAAGCCAGACTGGTTTTTCCTCCCCAGGCTGCCCCCACCCCTCCTTTCTCCCTTCTCCCAGTAGGAAGAATCAGCAGAAAAAGAAACCTCTCCCTTGAAACATAAATACTCTAAGCACGGAGTGGGGGGGGGGGGGCGCGTAACCAAGAATCACTCCCGAGTGTCCAGCAGGAAACAACGAATTGCTTTTTTCTGCTCTTCCCCCTCTTCCTCCATAATCGCTGTTTCATAAGGAAAATCTCTGGCTTGGACCATCCACCTGAGTGATGCGAAGGCCAGGGACAAGAGGGCTTGAAATCTTCTGCCCTCGTATCGTAGGCGAGAGGCTGATGATGTTGAGAAAAATCAGAACCAAGTTTTCACCTGCCAGTCAAGAGCGTCCCGTCTGGAAGAGAGAGTTTCCAAGGTGGTGAACTGAGCTCTCTGCGGACACATCACCACCGCAGCTGCCCGAGAACCCGTCTGAGAGACGAACGAGAGGCCGTCCGGCATAGCAGATAATAGGGCCAGGTAGCGGGGTTCAGACCCCAGCTCCCCCACCTTCTGGCTGGGTGACCTTGGGCACATGACTTCACCACCAACCTCCCGACTGTAGAGTGGGGATAATGAAGCTGGTTGAGATGAACCATGTGCACCTACTATGTGCCAGGCGCCTGTTCTTATTTTAAACTGGATGCATTTAAACTAGCTCACCGAATCCTCATCGCCCTGTGAAGAAACTCCTACTAGTGTTACCCTTACTGTAATAACAGCGCCTCCCAGCAAGGGGGTGTCTCAAGGATTAAGTGAATTAACGCGTGTCAGTTGCCCAGCACAGCGTCTGGGTCGGCCCTGGAATCGGGGAGGCAGAAGGTGCACAAATGAGAGAAGCAGCAGACCCAAAATCAGGGTGCTAAGGAAAGGAGAAAAGCCTGGGCCCGGCTCTCTCTGCGGGCTTTTGCAGACTGGATCTGATGGATGGCCAGTGTCACCCAAATTAGATCAAGTCTGAACATTTTTCCTGTCTACACGTATTGAGACACGGGGTACGGAGTTGTTTTTCATTCCTGGCTGGCCTTTATTGTATCCGATAGCCGTGGGGGCAGTGATGTTATAGCTGGGGCCGAGCCGCCGGTGCTGTGAACGGAAGGAGGCGGCCACATGAGCGGGCTTCTAATTGGCAACAATTAAGACTTCGTGCCATTGAATTACGTAGTTTGCAACCCTCTTGGCTGCTCCGTTTAAGTGGAATCTAAAAGAAGAGGGAAGTATGCGACTCTGCCTTTTCTACAGAGGATTTGAGTTTCCACAAATCCTGCAACACACGAATCCACTTCTGTTGGGGTGGCTGTTAGTGGGGTGTCTCTTTTCACACCGGCCTGGTGATAGGCTGGCCAGGACGTCTGTCTGCCGGTGGACTGCCGTGTCTCCTTGCTGCGGGGGTCCCACACGTGCTGCACGGCGGGGGCGGGACTTGGCAGGGTGGAGGGGAGGAGGGTGTGCCTGTGGTTCACGGTTGGTGGCAGGGCTGGGGGGTGATGGAGGCCCCCGGTCAGAAGGGAAAGAAGTTCAAGGTGCCCGCATAATTTACTCAAGGGCCCACCTCCGGATTGTGGAATTTTTTAACTCTGTGGGTTAGATGGAAGAGGGAGGTGGTCTCCACCACTCCATGGGGGAGAAATGCACAAGAGCGTGGGCTCTGGGGCCGGACACACCTAAGCGTGAATCTAATCTCTGCCACTTATGAGCTGGGTGACCGCCGTGTCTTCAACCTCGGGTTCCTCCATGTAAAGAACAGATAATAATGCAACTTGGCAAGGTAGACCTCAGGATGAGATTAGGGACGCTCAGTAGATAAATGGGCCCGCCAAGTGGCAATCGTCATCACCCTCCTCATCATCGTGGTCATGCTTTGTCCGGTTCTAACGCTCATCCCCTGGGTCTTCAAGGCGTGTTTGTGCCTGGTATGCATTTGTAATGTGGGCACGTGAAATAAAAATGAGTCTCTTAAGCCAGCCGCGGGGGTGAGTGCCCTACACACCCCTCCTTTTACTGAGAGCTTCCATTTTAAGTGCCTTAACATGTATCAGTTCACTAACCCCCCCTCCCCCCACCACCACCAAAACCACCCTACGGGGAAGCATTACTATAATCATCCCATTCTACAGACGAGAAAGCCTTTCAAGTAGTTCTGGATGTGAATCGTTTAATGAAACCCTCAGACAGCCTGCCAACGTGGGTAGGTCTGCCGTCAGGAAGTGAATCTGAAACTGATTCATTGAGCCACAGAAGGGATGGGTGATTAGAAAAAAAATAAATAATAGAGGAAATGGAGCCTTGTTCCACCCAGGCCCCCTGGGCGGGGGGAGGACTCAGCAAACAGGCAGAGGTGGGGAGCCACCAGAGGGGGGGTGGCGACACCCTGACTTAGGGGAGAGTCACAGCCCACGTGTCCCCTGTACCCCTGCCGGACCCCTTGCTGGTGCAGACGCGACACCCACTCCTGACTGCTCAGTCTGGCTCTTCCTCTCTCCAGGCAGCACTGAAGGTGGGACCTCAGCCTCCAAGCCATTGTCATGTTCTCATTTCTGCCACGACAGTGGTAGATCAAGATGGGGAAAGTTGCCCAAAAGGAGGGAGAGGAAGGGGCGTCGATCTCGTTCTCTTGCTCCTCAAAACACTGCCTTAAATGGGAGTTTTGGTTTTTTTAACCTGAAGCCCCTGAACACATCCCTGTGGGATGTAATCACAGGACAGTCCCCTCCCCTTTCTCACATGGATTCAATGGGCATAGCTCTTCTCGAGGCAACCTGTACTGCTTGTCTGGTCTCTCAGGAATGTGAAGTTCCCCAGCCAGTAACTACACCGTCCAGTCCCAAGTGGTAGCCAAACCTTCCAACTTTAGGCAAAATGATAGCAGTTGTCCACCCTTAGCTCAGCTGTGTTGTGGTGAAAGCCTAAAGCCCTGCAAAGGGGTGCAGCTGGCCTCTTGTCTGCTTAGCTGCACTCCTCCCTCTTGCTGCGGGTTTTGGGGTGGGGGCGGAAAGAGGGAGCAGGAGAGGTAGAATTCTTACCTGACTGGCATTCTTCATGACATGGCATAGACTCTCTGGGCTTGGGGGTGTTCAAGGCTGGGTCTTTTTACCACTATGCTGTCCTTGGGTTCTTCAGAGACACCTCCCCCCACCACACACACACACACCCATCCCTAATGCCTTCTAACTTGTTCCCTTCATGTGGGTTTTGCACTGTCTCATGGTTCCATCCTCAGGCTCTTGGGAACCCAGTGATTTCCTCCCAGCTTCTCTCTGCCAAGGCTCCTTCACCCTTCCTGGCAGCCATCTTGGATAGGACCTAAGTCGCTTCCATGCTGGTGCTATGCTCTCAGGCTTGGCCCACTCATCTGTGGGAACACTCCTACATCCCTTGCCCCCAGCAAACTCTGGCAGTGCAAACCAGCCGCCGAGCAACACTGACCTCTCCTTCACTCCCTCCACCACAACAAGTAGCCAACATCTCTCTCCTTTTAGATTTTCTAGGCCAGACTCACACACCAGGCCACCAGACTCCCAGCATATACTGAATCCTCTCACTGAACTTGAGGTTAGGGGCAGGGATTTCCCACCCTCCTGCCCTCTGTGGGATAAGGTATTTTTAACAGCCAAGGGCACATCTGTAGCCCTTTCACACATTCTTCTTAACACATCTCCCGCAATCTTCAACTCAGTTAACAGTTTCACCATCAGTGTGGGTGAGTACTTTAAGAGTCATGAATCCAGGGACGCCTGGGTGGCTCACTTGGTTAGGCTTCCAACTCTTGATTTCAGCTCAGGTCATATCCCAGGGTCTTGGGATTGAGCCTTGCATTGGGCCCTGCACTGGGCATGGAGCCTGCTTAAGATTCTCTCTCTCTCTCTCTCTCTCTCTCTCTCTCTCTCTGTCTCTCTCTCTGCCCCTCATCCCCACTCACTTTCTCTCTCTGAAAGAAGGAATGAAAGAGAAAGAAAGAAGAAAAGAAAGGAAAAGGAAAGGAAAGGAAAGGAAAGAAAAGAAAAAAGAAAAGAAAAAAGAAAAAGAGTCATGAATTCATTTCACCGTTATTCCACTATAAGTTTCCTGGGGTGCCCTGCTCACAATTTTGAAATATAGTACCTACTATCTTAGAGATCTCCCTCTCCCTCCTTTCCCTCCTCTCCCTCCTCTCCCTCCTCTCCCTCCTCTCCCTCTCCCTCTGTATATATTTAGATACATAGATTAGATAGATAGAAATATACATACATATATAAAATACTTACACATACTTACATAGTATAAGTATACTTATATAGTATATATGATTTTTTTAACCCAAGTATCATACTATACACAATTTCTTGGATTTTTCGCCTTTATCACCTAATAATTAATCTTGGAGAGCTCTCCATATTGAACATACAGAGCTTCCTCATACTTAATAGCTACAGTTTGCATTCTATTGTATGGTTGAATCCTAATTTATTTAACCAGCTACCCCCTCCCCCACAGTTGCTTGCTGTGCATGTAGTGCTGCAGAGATAGGTTTCCACGCACATCTGTGTATAGGATTGTGAATCTATCCATAGAGTACATTCCTGGAGGCTATAATTGCATTTTTAAGTTTTGTGGGTGTCCCCGAATAAAGCTGCAAATTCACTTTCACCAAGTATATATGAAAGTTCCTGTGTCTCACAACCTTGCTAGCCCTAGATATTCATTCATTCATTCATTCATTCATTCTCCCTTTCTTTTGGCCTCTGTCTCTCTCTGTCTTTCTGGGGGTTTGCCAGTTATACTAGTGTATTTTTTTTTTTTTATTGAATGCTTGGTTTTTTTTTTTTCGTCAATTTCTGCTATCTTGTTTTCTTCCTTCTATTTGGAGAAGAGGTTTATTTGCATTTTTTCTATCTTCTTGAGATAGATAATTAGATAATTTACTTTCAGTTTTTCTTTTTTTCCAATACATACTTTTAAGGCTACAATTTTCCTTCTAGCCTAAGTTTGTTTTATGCCACAAGTTTTGATAAGGCATGTTTTTGTCATCATTCAGTTCAACAGACATAGAGAAAATCTTAAAATTAGAGGGGGAAAAAAAGGCACACTAGCTTCAAAAAAGGCCTACGTATATTTTAAACCTACAATATAGTATTATTTTTCCTTTTTAGTCACTATTTATTTACATTTACCCACACAGTTACCCTCTTCCTTCTTTCTTCTTCTTTCCTGTATTTCTATGCTTCAGTACCAGATCATTCTGCTTAAAGAATCTCTTGAGTATTTATTTTGATGCAACTTTGCTGATGACAGATTTCTTCAGCTTTCATTTTTATGAAAATATTGAAAAATGTTCAGTGTTGAAGGATATTTTTGTTGGGTATGAAATTCTAGGCTGATGATTGCTTTCTTAAAGCACTTTTGAAATGTCATGTTATGTCATTCCTGTTTCTGGTGTCTCTTTTGTTTTGTCATAGTCTTGCCTCTTGATGTGTCTTGTAATTTTTGATTGAAGGCTACACATTTGAATGGAAAATTGTAGTAGTTCTTAATGGTGTTATCTCCCTCAAGCAGAATTTACTTTTGTTTTTGGCAGTCTGTTAGATCAGAGAAGATTGCCTACATCCAATTGTAAATTGAGCTGATTTTAAATAGGCTTAAATATTGCGGAAGCTGATTTCTTACTTGTTCACCTGCAAGTGTAAGCCTTCCTGAGCCCTGTGTTTGAAAGATTGGGCTGTTTATCAGACCTGCCCTTCTTGGTGAGCCCTGAACGCCTATTATTGACTCTGTAGCATTATGAGTCTGCTAGAGATCCTCATGGCCTTTTTCTCAGCCTCTCAGATCCACACTCCATATGAACTGGCCCACACATCAAGTGGAAAGTTGTACAACGTGTCAGGCTTACGTCAGTGTATTTCCTTTATCTTGTGGCTTTTTTCTGAACTAACCCCAGAATCATATGTCATTTTTTTCTAAAGATAACTCATTGCATTGAATTCATAGGTTAATTTAGGGAGAGTTAACATTTTTCTTACATTGTCTCCCTACCTGAAAACATGATACTTTATTTATCAGCCTTGTTTTATATTTATCAATAGTTTTAATGTTGTCTTTATACAGCACTAGCACATAACTTATTAAGGTTACTGCCCTACAGTTTACCATTTTGTTGCTACACAGACAGCATTATATTTTCCAACTGTATTATAGCTGTTGTTTTGTTATGTTACTTATATGTCCACTTCTTTATTTCAATAATAGTATTGTTTATAATGTTTTTTTTTTCAGCTGGTCTTGACGTAGGCATCCATGCCTACCATCCTCCACTATTGATGATGATTATGCACCTCAAAAAGTCTCAAATCACCGATGTAAGACATTTTGCTTTATAAAGGAGGCTCAGATGTTTCCTGGAGCACCATCAATTGTATAGAAGACTTAGTCTTGAAAATCATGTTAATGTAGTGAGGATAGCAATCAGGGCTGAGCAGAGCCCAGGTGCCAGTCTTCTTTTCTTCTTGGCAGAGATAGGGAAAGAGCTCTTAACTGGGGCACTTTGGAATTCTGTGTGTCCATATAAGGGGACCTTTGTTGTACGTCAGGTAGCAGGGGTAAAAATACCTTTGAAACCTTTTATAAAAAGCCTGACAGTACTTCTAAGAGTGCTAAAATGTTTCATATCCTTTAACCCAGAAATTCCACTTGCAGGAATATATCCTGAGAAAATACTTGCAGATATCCACAGGTATTTAGCTATAAGGGTGTTTGCCTATCGTTGTTTATAATAAGGAACTTTTTTTTTTTTTTCTGAAACAGCCCAGTTGTTCCACAGTCGGGAAATGGTTGCATCAGTTTTGGTATATCCAAATCATAGGATATATATTCTGCAGCTGCTGAAAACAGTGCAGAAAATATTGATGATGTTAAGCAAAATGAAATCAGGCTATACTGTGGTACGTGCAGTATGCTCACATTTGTAATGCATGGAAACAATATATTTTGCATAGAATAATTCAACAAAGAAAGTCATATTAACGGTGCAGTTGCTATCATCACAGCTCATCAGTACCGCCTGATTAAACCCTCTCCCACTTGCCTTGGGGTCTGTGGCCATGCCTGAGGAGAAACAATGTGGATATTTTGTAGGGCATCTTGTTGGACCTTCAGCAAAATCTTGGTCAGCAATCTCCCCAGCTGGACTTTTTTTTTTGGCAAAAGCAGTGGCCCTTGGTGTATGTTTGTGATGGCTCTTGGTTTCCTCTAGAAACTAGTCCATCAGTAACCTCCTATCAGACACTGACCTCCATTGCAGGAGGTTTGGGCACGCAGTGTCATGGTGGCACAGAGTTGTGCCAGAGTTCTGCCTTCTCACTTCTACAACCTGGACTCCCGGCAAGACAGACTGACTCTGGCTTTTGCTCTTAGCCGCAGGGGAGGGAGCGCTCGAAATACAGAGAGCATATTCCTTGGGTCCTGCTTTTGTCAAAGGACAGCGAATCCTTGCCTGGTAATATTCACTTCCTCCAACAGGCATTAGCATTGTGGGCAGGGAGAATTTGGTGGGTCCAGCATGGAAAACAGAGCACTCATCAGCGCCCAACCCGCAGCTTCGAGATCACTTGGTAGAGGGCAGTGTCTCTAAACTAAGGCAAGATGGGTTCCAAGTTGGGAGAGCAGGACAGTAGGGATGTGTAGACATCTCAAGGCTTCAGGTGACTCACCCCTTTCTGATGCTGAGCCTCTAATGTGCTTGACACTTAAAAATTCAATGCATATTTGCCACTATTATATTCATTATCTGTGCAGAAACACCACCCTGCCCACCACGAAGACACCTTTTACATCACCATGCAGAGCGCTTTTAGCTCCTGAGATGAGAAGAACCTAAAATCTTTCCAATCCAAATGCCTTCGTTGATAGGGAGGCTGGAGGGGGTAGGGATTTGGCAGAGTAGAAATGAAGGCAATTCTGCAGGCAGCAATTGCCACGATCAGAGGGCGATTGGAGAGCTGGATGGAGATGAGAAAGTCCGGGACATTTTGCCCTTTTTCAGGGACAGATTTACCCTATTAAATCTGTTGTTCACTTGTTTTGGGGTGTCAGGCAGTGGGACTTTCTGACCGTAGCACTGTACTGAGATGGCATGAGGTGGCCCAGCCTTATTTGATTGCACTGCGATAAATCCTCACATCAATTCTTACGAAGATTTCCCTGCTTTACAGACGAAGATACTGAGGTTCAGAGTGGTCATGTGACTTGCCCAGGGTGTGACATGGGAGAATTGGCATTGCAACTCAGATCTGCCTGATTCCAAAGCCCACGTGCCCGTTCGCTCCCCGGCATAGCTGCAGATTCTGGGGATTAAACTGTGACCCTCAGTCCACCTGGAATTTATATCATACTTAGGCGGCGAGAAGAAGATGCCAATCAAATGAGTAATAAAGTTATTTTCGTAATTTCTGCTATATTACAAATTACCTCAAAACCCAATGGTGTAAAACAACAACTACCATACTTTGCTCATGATTTTGTGGGTCAGGAATTTGGGAAGTGCTCGGCCAGGCTGTCAATCAGAACACCCGTAATGGCCTCCAAGGCAGTGGTTCTCAGCCAGAGGTAATTTTGCCTCCCCGGGGGCATTTCTGTCTATTACAGCGGGGGTGCATTGGCATCTGGTGCTAGAGGCCAGAGATGCTGTTGAACATCCTGCATCCCCAAATGTCAGTAGGGTCGAGGCTGAGAACCCCCTGCTCCACAGCTCGGTGATCGTGGGGGAGTCGGGCTTTGTGCCTGGGGACTGGCTGTCCTCTGCCCGGGCTCCCCAGACAACCAGCCAGAAACGGCATCTCCTGCTGTGACCCAGCCTCAGAAGTCACATGGGACACGTCCACGGCCTCTGTTGGTCAAAGTAGTCACAAACCTGCCTAGACTCAAGGGGAGGAGAGGCGTGTCGACCCCACTTCTCAATGGGAAGAGTGTCACAGAATTTGTGGTCACTTTTTAACCACCATAGAATGTGATGGGGGTCAGCATGATGGGAAGCAGGCAGAGACACAGGACCACTGGGGGCTGTCCTCTGGTCACCAGCGCATTCTGCTGGGTGTTGGCCAAGTGGCCACTGAGTCACGTAGACCAGCTGAGCGTTGCAGCGGCTGGAACTGACTCAGAAGCCCTGTCAAGGACCCCAGCCCCACCCCCACCCCAAACCCTTCATCAAGTGCTATGGGGCTTTCTCTGGGTTAGTGGGAAACAGACCAGGATTCTGCGTTGGACTTTTCTTCCATTTCTTTTCTCCTTCTCCCCAGTTAAACCCTGTCCACCACTCCCCCCACACTCCCAGTTCTCCACCTGGGCTGTCTCCCACTCCTGTCTAGAAGCTCGCCTATCTCTGAGCACCTAAGTGCTTCATCATTGGCTTGGGCAGGGAAATGTGGCATTAGTGATTTAACCTCCGCAAGACATTTCTCCCTAATTGCCAGTCACAGATGATAATTAGCGACTGTTAATTCCTGATAATCAACAAGCAGATTCATAGAGGTAATGGCACCAGATTCATAGAGGTGATGGTACGGTCATCTTCAAAGGCTCCAAGCCGCCATGCTTCTGGGCCCCAGCCTCCAAAGGATGACACTAGATTTTGGCATCTCTCGCCCGGAAATTAACTGGGGCCCTGCATTTCTGTTTACATAGGGCAGTGATTGGACAATTGAGGACTCTAATCTTTGGTTTTCTTCTCTGGGTATAGGTTTGTTTTGTTTTGTTTGTTTTTAGAAGCTTTGTCGAGCACAGAACAGTATAGAGAAAATCAAATACATCTAACCTTGTGACCCGGAAGTATCCACCATCAACATTTGGGTTCATGTCTTCCCAGTCTATGAATTTTTTTCGTAGTTGAGCTCATGTCAAACATGTGGTTTTATACCCCCAGCTTTCTTCATTCAATATTATAGCATCAGCGTCTCATCTGGTGTCAGCAGCTTGTATAAAAGGTCTGCCTCCCCCGTGAGAAAAACCAAATGGATGTTGTAGACGAGGGACAGGATTCATGAGGAGAAGTAACCAAAGAAAAGCAAAGACCTGATCATTTGGGAACTAGGAATTCATTCCAGACCAGAGTGCCTTCAGGGGACTGCCGTCCCTGCCCCGCCCACTGAAGACATGGCTAGAAGATTGTCACACGGGAAAAAGAGCGGGAAGCAGTAAACTAAGATGTTCATGGTGGGAAATTGCAACAATGTTCACCTTCTGCCTTACGATTTTCCGTGCAGCACAGAGAAAAAAAAGCGTTGGATCAACGTTCAGAAGATTTCCAGTTCGCACTCTGTCCCTCCACGAACTGGCTGTGTGATCCCAGGTAAATCTCTCATACGGACCTTGATTTTCCTAAATGTGCTTTGAGGGAAGTACACGTGTTCGTCTTCTCGCCCTAAAAGGTGGTTTTCGGAATCGGAAATGGTGGGTTAGAGTATGCGTCTCGATATGAGAAGATATGCCAGCTGACCCCCTAGAAGTAAACCCAGTAGGGGCAGGAGACAGCCGTGTGTAGCACTTGGCTGTTTACAAAGACAATCTCCCAAAATCCTGTGTCACGTACGTTTCTGGATTCCCCAGTGACCTGCTCTGAATGTGCTGCTTCACCCCAAACTTCTTGAACCCGTTTATTTCTTCAGTAGGGAGATGATGTAGCCAGAGTGTAGACTTTGGAATCAGACCTGAATTGAAATCCGTACTCTGTCACCCACCGGTGATGTCCTGTAGGCTACGTAACCTGTCTGAGCCTCAGTTTCCCCATCCGTGAAATGGGGCTAATCCCACCTACTTACGGGATTGTCGTGAAATCCTGATGAGTTACTACACACAAGGGGCCTTTCCAGTCCTCAGCCAATGATACTATTTATTCGTAAGTAAATAATTTCATAACCGAAGCATCAAAATAACGGTGTAGGGAGTAAGATGACCACTTTTCGCTCTGTGCAGCGTTCCATAAATTTGTTACACACTCTGGAAGGGGACTTTCTCCGTTTGCCCCAGCTCATTGCAGGCTTTGAGTCTCCTAGGACAGAGCTGGGCTGGTGGGTCAACTTCAGCCTCTTTTATTTCCTGCTTATATAGCTTCAGATCCAATCTCCTCTCTACTTTCCTCTCCCCAAATCTCTAAGATCTAAATCTTTTTTTGTGTGTCAAGCTTACTGTTAAAATTGGCTATTCAGCTCCAGCCAGGCACTAGCTGTCGTGTTTCAGAAGCTCGGGTCTGTCTGCTTGGTAGCCCTTTGCTGTGTGATAATAATTCCTTACAAAGCGCTGTCATATCTCCTGCTGCATTTAATCCCCCAGCAAGTTCGTGGGGTGGGCAGGTTAGAGGTCAGCATTCTTCATGGGGGGGGCAGCGCTGTTCCCAGAGTGGGTGTCACGGAAACGGGCGCCATTTTGTGGAGGCAGAAGTTTGGAAAACATCGCAATGAGCAAAACTAAACATGCTTTTCAGGCCCGTAACGTATTAGTGTGCAAGGTGAGTCTTCAAGACCTAGATGCAGTGCTTCCCGTGCCCTTTTTGCCCCCCACCAGAGTCCTTTTTGCTAGAATATTGTTCCATGGAACCCACTTTGGAGAACACTCATAGAGGAAGCACAAGTTAGGTCTCGGAAGGAGGCGGGGTGAAGTTCAAATGCAGGCACCACCACTTGCTAGCTGAGCCATCTTGGGCAAGTTTCTTAACCTCTCTGATCCTCAGTTTGCTCGCCTGTAAAATGGGGATGGTAATAGAGCTGTACAGATGAAAGCGTTTTGCAGAATGCCTAACGATCATAAATACTCAATGCTTTAGCTTTCATTGTTATTCTCTTCCTCTGTGTTACATAGGAGAAAAAAATAGCCCTCAGAAAGGTTACTGTTTCAACCCTACACAGCGAGTCAGTGACCAGGCTGGGTCCAGGTTTCCCAGCTCTCGCTTGCAACATCCGGGGCTGTTATTCTCACTGGGGATCTAATCCCTTTGTTCTCCTCGCCTGCCCTTACCTGCCAGCCACCCGCGGGGTACCAATTCCATTCCCTCCGGCAGATTTTGGAGTTTTGCAAGCCTCACATGGGAGTACCCAGCAAATTGCTATGGAAGTCTTCGTTATTATCTGTCCCACGTCTCCACCCCGCCCACCTGCCATTTCCCTAGGGCTCCTGCGGGCAGCCTACCTCCCCCCCCCCCGGGAACCCAGAGTTCTGGGTTCTGCCTGTTATGATCCTGCCCACCCCCCTTAGGTCACGGTCATGATGCTGCCGTTTCATACTTCTCCAGCCTGTGAACTCTGCGCACAACAAAGCCTCTGCTCCCTTTGCCTCTTTCGTAGCAGCCAGCACAGGTCTCCGCACACAGTAGGTGCTTTATTAGATGCTTGTAACCCCACCGGGAGCCAAGCCATCCTGCTCTACTGCCCACCCCACTGAGTGGACGATGACGTGGCTCGGTGGTGGGGCTGGCCGTTTGGGATTTTCTTTTTCCCTCCTCTGTCAAAGCCAGTACGGGAAGGATTGCGCTCTACAGCCTGGTGGGCAGGGCGCCTTTGCTTCCGTGGAACCCCCTTTGGAAAACACTCACAGAAACGGAACAGTCGAGGTCTCAGGAAGGAGGCAGGGTGAAGTTCAAATGCAGGTACCACCACCGGCCGGCTCAGCAACCTTGGGCAAGTTTCTTAACCTCTCTCCGTGTTCTCACACACACACACACGTCCGGGAAACCAGCGTGGGGCTTATTCTGTAGACAGTCAGCTGAGGGGGCAGGGCCGGTGCTGTGGAACTAGGGTCAGGACGTCCCCGCTTCTTGTGAAGGGCACCCATTTCCCTCCCTGTCTTCCTTCTCTCCACTCCTACAGCAAGCTCAGACCTCACAGACGAATCAGGCCTCCTGACCTGAGTGTGGCTTCTGTCCCCTTGCAGCTGGCTCAGCCAGGATGTACCCATGTCTCAGCGGAGGGATGGTGCTATGCTTTGGGTAGGGCCGCTGGATCACCCCCAGGGCCCTGAGCTCGGTGACCCCACCTCCCGACTCTTTGTGAGCATCAACGTCCTATTTCAACGTTTTTGATTTTGTATTACTGCAAAGGGCCAATGGAAGGTGCTGACAGCCAGGCAGCGTAGCAGGCTTGACCCGCTCAGGCCAGACACACTGTCAGAGTTTCCGGGGCCGCCAGCCTTCCAGAACTGTGCCTGCACCCTGCAGCCCCACTAGGTGGCCCTCTTCGGGGCTCTCATCACATCTTGGGCTTTCCCTGGCATGGCACTGACTACATTGTAGCATAGTTGCGTGTTTGCTTGGCACAGAGCTTCTCAGAAGTCCGCAGATACACAGCTCACCTGGGTCTTGTCGCAGTGTCGATACTGGTTTAGAAAACTGGAGGGGCGCCTGGGTGGCCCAGTCGGTTAAGCGTCCGACGTCGGCTCAGGTCATGATCCCGCGGTCCGTGGGTTCAAGCCCAGGACTGAGATCCCTGCTCGGGATTCTCTCTCTCTCTCTCCTTCTCGCTCTCTGCCCCTCCCCACTCACTCCCTCTCTCAAAAAATAGATAAACTTGGGGCGCCTGGGTGGCTCAGTCGGTTAAGCGTCCGACGTCGGCTCAGGTCATGATGCCGCGGTCCGTGGGTTCGAGCCCCGCGTCGGGCTCCGTGCTGACCGCTCGGAGCCTGGAGCCTGTTTCGGATTCTGTGTCTCCCTCTTTCTCTGACCCTCCCCTGTTCATGCTCTTTCTCTGTCTCAAAAATAAATAAATGTTAAAAAAAAAATTAAAAAAAAAAAAAAAAAAGAAAATTGGAGGGCCCTGGGATTCTGCGTTTCTGACAAGCTCCGTCCGGGGTGATGCTGATGCTACTTGTCCGTGGGTCACACTTTGAGTAGGAAAGATCAGTCGTTCTCAACTTGGGCTTTACGTTAGAATCGTGCAGACTGTTTATAAGATACCACGGCCCCCACATGAGCCCAGTTGCACCAGAATCTCTCAGGCTGGCAACCCAGGCCTTAGGGAGTTTTAGATGCTCCCTGCATGTTTCTAGATTAACCCAGAGTTCAGTTCTGAGCCGGCCCGTGGGCTCCATCAGAGTCGGCAGAGTCGGCATCTGTGTTTCCCCGCTCTGAGCCCACGGCCTTGGCCTCGGCAGGAATCGGTAGCTGTGCTCGTGGCTCACTTTGTGTAGATGCTTGGTCTCTGGCTGGTTCAGACCTGGCTCCTGCCAATACCACGTGCTGGGCCGCCAAGGTCAGATGGTTTCTGATGAGGTGGGTTTAGGAGGCCCATTGGGTTTGGACTGTGGTGTGGCTTCTTGTGACTTGTGTTGACCCAGAACTGCAGCTGATTAGAGCCCATGAGGAAGATACCCTCCCAAGACGCCTTCCCTGCCCCTCTGCCTTATTTATGTATTTATTTATTTCTTTAGTAATAAATGTTTATTTATTTTTGAGGGGGGGAGGGGCAGAGAGAGAGAGAGGGAGACACAGAATCCGAAGCAGGCTCCAGGCTCTGGGCTGTCGGCACAGAGCCCGATGCGGGGCTCGAACTCGTGAGCCGTGAGATCATGACCTGAGCCGACGTCGGATGCCCACCTGACTGAGCCACCCAGGCGCCTCTGTGCCTTTTCGTATAGGGTTGACTTTAGTTCCCTCCCGAAGACCCCTCGTCCTGGCCTGCTCAGAGCCATGTGGCTACCACCGGCCCACCCTCTCTCTGCCTCCAGAGCGCACCTCCTGCTGGCGGGACCTTGGCCACAGGCCGCCCAGTGACCTCTGGTGAAGATGAGTGGCTGCGGGAGGAAGGCCCTGACCCTGCTGAGCAGCGTCTTTGCTGTCTGTGGCCTGGGTCTCCTGGGCATTGCGGTCAGCACTGACTACTGGCTGTACCTGGAGGAGGGCGTGGTCCTGCCCCAGAACCAGAGCATGGAGATCAAGATGTCCCTGCACTCCGGCCTGTGGCGTGTCTGCTTCCTCGCAGGTAAGGGCACCCCAGGTTGGGACAGCCTGGCCCCAGAGAGAGGGGCGGCTTGTGCCCCCTTGGAAAACCTGCCCGAGGGGCTTCCCGCGAGGAGGAGATGCCCCTGCTGGACGGGGGGCGGTTCACCAGGGACGGTCCTCGTCAACTCTGGGTGGCGCTCCCTGCAGTGACCAGGGCCCGTTCCAAACTCAAGCCCTGAGTCACGATGTCATCCCCCGGGACCTGCGTGTCCTCACCTGAAAGATGACTGTAACCACGCCTTCCCCGAACTGCACCTCGCAGGCTGGACGAGGTGGCCTCACGCGGGTCTGGAACTGTTCAGGGACTTCTCCATCTCAGGGCCTCCCCACAACACTCCAAGGCAGGACTTACTTTTCCAACCTTACGTGAAGATCCGGGGAGGCGAAGTGAGTCTCCGTGACTCAGCGTCACATATATCCGCTAGTTTACAGAATGGGAACTACTTAGCGGTTTTCCTCTTCCAACCCCATGAAGTGGGAAAGAGAAAACACAGATGCGGGTCCTTCCAAATCTGCAAGATGGTGTAGGCTCGGATCCCGCCTATCTGGGCCTCCCTCCAGTTTGCTGGGACTTCTCTGGAACCCTTGAGTTGCCGTTCCCAGCACTTGGCCTTTATCCCTTTATCATGGCCCAGAGCCACCTGCACAGAAGGAGCATCTCCATACTCCGTGACTGGCCACGAGCCTGAGCTGGCTGGAACTGCCACAGTGTGATCACTGAGCATTTCTTGAAGGGCCCTGTCACCTACGTGCACACTGGGCAGAGGGAGCATGTGGTCCCTTTATAATAAACAGGGTTTTGGAGGATGGGGGTGGTGATTGGTGCCCACCGGTATTCAGCAGGGAGAGCACCCCGAAGCCTGGCCTCCTGGTGACTTGTGTCTGCTTTGGGAATGGCACCTGACATTGACCTCACCTCCCACTGCCCTAGACTATGTGGCATCGATCACATGGTCACATGTAAACGTGAAGCAGCGTTTGAAGTCCCTAGTATTTGGCTTCCAAAATGATTGACAAGGCTTTCCGGGCTCTGTTCCATGACACCCACCCTGGGGAGTCTAAGCCAGCCATGCACCATCGTCGGCCGAGCCTGCCCCAGAGCAACGAGACGGCCGCCAGATGTGTTATTCAACCTCCGGTTTGCAGGGCGGTCTGCCTCCCATGTGACTCTTGATGCGTGGGTCCGTCTTCACAGTGGCGCTTCTGTAGGAAGCATGTGATGTCGGGATGTGATGTCTGCAGGAAAGATGTGGGTCACCAGCCAGGGACGGGACGCCCTGGGGTTAGATCCAGCCCGGGTGCAAATACACTGTGGGTCAAAGCCCCCAGAAGCAGCTGGGAACCCCATTTGAATGTACTAACTTCCCGTCCACGTTTCAAGAATCACCTGGAAACGTCAATGATTCTTGTCTTCACAGGTGAGGAGCGGGGCCGCTGCTTCACCATAGAGTATGTGATGCCCATGAACACCCAGCTGACATCAGAGTCCACCGTCAATGTTTTAAGTAGGTGCCTCAGACTTTCTGACCTGGGTCACTGGCTTCCCAGAGCAGAGCAGGGCGAAGGGAACAGTCGGGGCGACCAGGCTGTTTTGCAAGAGCTAACGCCCTTTGACTCAGCCGGTGGTGCTGGCCTGAGCTCACCAGAGCTCACTCTGCCAATTATTCTTCCAGTGGCGATGACGGTCTTGTGACCCAGGCAAGGGAGAGGGCGTTCTGCCTCGTGTCTTAGCCCGTGCGGGCTGCTGGAGCAAAATGCCACAGACCAGGTAGTTTATCAACAACAGAAATTTCTTTCAGTCCTAGAGTCCGGAAGTCCAAGATCAAGGTGCCGGCACGGTCACGTCCTGGTGAGGGCCCCCTCCCTGCTACAGCCGGCGCCTTCTTGCTGTGTTCTCACGCAGATAAAGGGGAGAGGGAGCTCTGTGGGGTCTCTTTTATAAGGGCATTGATCCCAGTCATGAGGGTCCCACCCTAAGCATTCAAGCTATAGCACTCGGGGAGCTAATGCAAATTCTCTGGCCCCCAAGGTTGACTTCATGGCCTTTGCCTCACCCGGGCTGATTCTGAACCACCCGCCTCCACCAGTATGAACTTGCGATACAATTCTGATACTAATCACTCCAAGTTAGCACAAAGTCACAGTCTAAGTTCTCAGCCCCCAACCGGACTGCCCTCACTTCACACACCAGCTGGAAGTTTGGAAGTCCCCAAGGCCACCAACACTTCTGACAAGCTGGCTACAAGTCAGGGGTTCCTGTGACCCCCTCAGGTTCAAAAAATTGCTAGAACCACTTGTAGAATTCAGGAAAGTGCAATACTTATCACAGTTTTATTATAAAGGATACAGATCAAGATCAACCAAATAAAGAGGCACGTAGGGTGAGATCTGGGAGGGTACTGAATGCCGAGTCTCCATGTCTTCTCCCCACGGGATCAGGACGCATCACCATCCTGGCACATGGATGTGTCCACTAACCTGGAAACACAACCAGGCTTTGGGGCCCAGTTTTTACTGGGCTGCATTACAGAGGCAGGTTGAGTGAGCTATCAACCACATGACTGAACACAATCTCCCCGTCCTCTTCCCAGAGTCGGGCCTGTATCACATGGCTCAAAACCCCTAAACTTCTAATCCCATGGTTGGTCTTTCCAGCCCCCATCCTGAGTCAGGGAGCCCACTATGAATATCAAAGACACTCTTATCACTTGGGAAATTCCAAGGATATAGACGTCATCTCTCAGGAACCAAGGACAAAGATCAGATACATTTAACATGCAGACCATTCCCAAAATTGAAGAAAACCAAGGCCAGGAACTGTCTCCTGCACCACTCAGAGATAGATGCTTTTGCCCGTGGAGAATACCCCCAGGAGAGGAAGGGAGAAGGGTGACCAGGCCCTTCCACAGCTGCCATATTGGATGCCTAGTAGTTTGTGCTGGGAGAAAAGACAGAAACATGTTGGCCCTTGAAATCGGACCTCCCAGCCCTGCCTCAGGGATAGAAGCCCTGCCAGCACTGGGAGGTCCCCAGGCCCCCCAAGGAGGGTATGGAGCCCAGAGAACTGGGCAAGCCAGAAGACTTCAGGGACCGGTTGGCAAACACTTCCAGGAACACTTGAACTGGGTGGGTGAGCAGGAAGTAAGGCCGTGGGAAGCTGACAGTATCCTCTTGTCCCCTCGATTAGAAATGATTCGTTCGGCCACACCATTCCCTCTGGTCAGCCTCTTCTTCATGTTCATTGGGTTTATCCTGAGCAACATCGGACACATCCGTCCCCATAGGACTATACTGGCCTTTGTCTCCGGCATCTTTTTTATTCTCTCAGGTAAGACGTGCTGTTTTCTTTCGTGCACTCTGGACTCTTGATCAATGGCTCTGCTCTGGGAAGTACTGATCACAGCTGTGGGTCAACCCCTGGCCCTGGAGCCACTGAGTTAGTGCCCCAGGAAGAACTGAGTCACAGTGAGGGACACCGCTGATGACCTCACGTCCATCCATGACCCTGCGAGAGGAGAGACCTAACAGGCTCACCTGGGGCAGAGTGGGGATTACAAGCCTGGGCTGTCTCCTCACGCCTCACTGTTACCACCTCTTGTTTCTTAGTTCCACGAGCATACTTATTTTTGAAGGGGGTATTTCTTCCTGATTTTGCAAGAAAATGCAACCTGCCTTTGGAATACTGGCCCCTTCACTCCCAGCCCTGAGCTGTCCTACAGGAGACTCCTACTGTCCCCTTCACTTTCCAGTCACACCCCATGCCCAGGTCCCTTAAATATGGATCTATCTTTTTGGATTGACACCGGGTTGTCTGTCTTTCTTTCTTTCTTTCTTTCTTTCTTTTTTTCTTTTCTTTCTTTCTTTCTTTCTTTCTTTCTTTCTTTCTTTCTTTTTTCCTTTTCTTTTCTTTCTTTTCTTTTCTTTCTTTCTTTCTTTCTTTCTTTCTTTCTTTCTTTCTTTCTTTCTTTCTTTCCTTCATTCATGATATCTACCAGACTTTATTCTGGTGTTGGCATCATTGCCTCCAAAAAGGTCAGCATTGTGGGAGATATAAACAAGTAGACAGTGAACTTGAACACAGCAGAAAAAGGACTATGATAGCAGTCAGCCAGCACTGCTATGGGGCCGAGAGCAGTGGCTGAAACTCAGACCAAGGGTTGATCAGGGAAGACGACCAGGAGAAGGTGAGCTGAAGGATAAGTAGGAATTAGGTAAAAGAGTGAGGTTGGGGGTGGGGATGGAAAGGGAGCCTGGAGGAAAGAGAGAGGATGGAGCGGGGGGGTGGGGGGGTAAGGTGCAATGTGGTGGGAGGAGAGATGGGATGTGAGGTCGCCTTACAGATTTTGGACGTTGTGAGAAACTTCAGAAGGATGTTGAGCTGAGGGATGATATGATCATATTTGGGGATTTGGGAATGACCACCTGGGGAATGAAGGGAGAGGGGGATGCAAGACAGGGGCAGGGAGAGCAGGTGAGAGGTTATTTCGGTGGCACAGGAGAGAGGTGACGGTGGCCCAAACTAAGGAGAGGAGAGAAGAGGGAGTGAAAGCATTCAGGTGACATTTGGAAGGTAAACTCAACAAGACAAGGACTAGGTTTTCAAGGGAAGAGTCAACGGTGATGCCAAGTTCTTGCTTGGGCAGTGGGTGGATGACGTGCCACATCGTTGATCTAGGGACCATGGGAGAAGAAGCAGATTTGGGCCCAGCTCGTGAATTTAGTGTGGGAAATGCTGAGTTTGAGGTGTCCGTGTAACATCTGGGAGGAGGCATCCCAAAGGCTAGAGGGTCCGTCCATCCTTTTCTCCTTCCTTCCCTCCTTCCTTCATTCCCTCCTTTCTTTTCTCCTTCCTTCCCTCCCTCTTTGCTTCCTTTCTTTTCTCCTTCCTTCCTTCCCTCCCTCCCTCCTTCCTTTTCTCCTTCCTTCCTTCCCTCCTTCCTTTCTTTTCTCCTTCCTTCCCTCCCTCCTTCCTTTCTTTTCTCCTTCCTTCCCTCCCTCCTTCCTTCCGTTTCTCCTTCCTTCCTTCTTTCCTTGCTTCCCTCCTTCCTTCCTTCCCTCCTTCCTTCCTTCCTTTTCTCCTTTCTTCCTCCCTCCTTTCCTTCCCTCCCTCCCCTCCTTTCTTCTCTTCCCTTCCCCTCCCTCCCTTCCTTCCTTCCTCTCCCTTTTTTTTCTCCCTCCATCCTTTCTTCCATTCATCTGTCCATCTTTTTTTCAACTGACCCATCCATCTTCCATCCATTCTTCCATCTATTAATCCATTCATCCACCTTTCCATCCATCAATCCAACACGTATTTATTGAGCACCTGCAGTGTCCTAGGCCTGCCCTCTGCATGGTGATATTTCTACCTAGTCTAAGAGGTACAGACTCAGGGGTTAAACTTTTCCTTTACCTTTCTATGAACTTCAAATAGTCAAGGCTATACAGTAGCTTCAAGGCACCTGAAGTTTTTCAGAAGCAGGCAACGGGATCAGAAATCTCAGAGTGAACTGGGCCACCTGAAGTTGTTTTCATGCTAACAGTAACGAGGATTCCCTTGGCCAGCAATGATTCCAATGTGAGTTAAGCACCAAGGAAGGCTTGAATCACACCTATTTTCCTTTAATGTTCCCCTACAAGATGCCCTAGTTTAATCATGTGAGTGGAATTAAGCCCGAACAGCTCAAAACAGAGTAATTAATTATGTCTTGATTCAGTTACAGTAACTAATTGAATGCCTGAGGCAGTCACTTGCACCAGGGCACAGGAGTTGGGGCCCCACTGGCCTCTTGATTTAACGCTTGCCAGAATCTGGACAAACTCTGGCTTAACCTCTCCTGCCTTACAATCTCAATATGCCGCACCCACGGTCAGCTGGGCTGTGAAGACCACGGGCCACTTGGTCTCCACAAGGAGGTCACCACCCCCTGCTGGAGATGGGGATTGGACGCCCTGGCCGCCTCTACCAAGGGAGCCCATCTCATTCCTCAGTTTAGCAAAAGCCACGTGCTAGTTCAGTGGTCTGCACCCTTACTTCACATTATCTTTAAGAGAGCACAGTGCCAGGGGCCCAGCCCAGGCCAAGTGACTCAGAATGTTCAGGGATGGGGCTCAGGCAAGTACGTCTGACAGGTCATCGTAGTGGGCAGGTGGGTTGAGACCCACGGGGCTTCCCTGGCCCAGAAGGTGGCTGGATGGGGAGCTTTCTTAGCAACTATCTACTTTCTAGAAGGTAATGGTCTAAACAAGGTCCTTAGGAGGAGAGCTCCTACTCTCGTTCTAGTCCAGAAGGAGACCATTGTTACCACAAGGCCCACAGCCTCCTTCCTGAACCCCAAGGGGAGGTGGGTGCCCCATCAGCAAACTCCCCGGGCTTCTTCCCTGAGCACCCCCTTGCCCTTGCCCCAGGCCTCTCTCTGGTGGTGGGCCTGGTGCTCTACATCTCCAGCATCAACGATGAGATGCTCAACAGGACCAGGGACACGGAGACCTATTTCAACTACAAGTATGGGTGGTCGTTTGCCTTCGCTGCCATCTCCTTCCTGTTGACAGAGGTAACCTTCCCCCAGCAGGCTGGGTGGGGGCGGGGCAGGAAGACACTTAACTGGGGGGTGGGGGGTGGGGAGATGCACTCGCTGCGGCTGGGGTGGGGGGGACGCACTCGCTGCCCTTCCTCCTCCCCGGAATGTATCACCCTCTTCACCCCCGCCCGCTCCTCCAGGACATCCCTGCTCTGTGCCCGCATGCACGTCCCTCCCGGCTCCAGCTGCTCTGGTGGCTGTGTCCTGTGCAGGCCCAGCTGGGGAGCAAGGCCAGGCCCCCCGGCAGTGAGCCCTCCTCTGCTCTCTCCTCACTGTAGAGCGCTGGGGTGATGTCCGTGTACCTGTTCATGAAGAGGTACACCGCCGAGGACATGTACAGGCCTCACCCCGGCTTCTACCGTCCCCGTCTGAGCAACTGCTCCGATTACTCAGGCCAGTTCCTGCACCCGGACGCCTGGGTCCGGGGCCGCAGCCCGTCTGACATCTCCAGTGACGCCTCCCTGCAGATGAACAGCAACTACCCAGCCTTGCTCAAGTGCCCCGACTATGACCAGATGTCATCCTCCCCCTGCTGAGCCTCACCACCTTCCTCCCTGGACTGTGGACAACCAGACGGCCCTTCCCATGCTCCCCTGATGGTCTGTGAGCCCCAGGCCCTTGGTTGACAGGCCCAGGCTGTCCCCACCACGCTTCGCTCTTGTCCCTTGTCCCTTGACCCGTGTCGTCTCCCAGCTTCCCCAAGAGCGGCTCTGGCTGCCCCCAGCGTGGGGTCAGGAGTCTGGAGCCAGCGGACAAGCTGATCGGCTGAGGGTGTGGGCGTGGCCCCGCCTCTCGGGTGCCAGTCACTCCTGCGGTTCTCCCCTTCCTTGGGAGACGTGGCTGTTCCAGCTGTGTTATCTGTCCCCACACACCTTCCTCCATGGCCCTCAGGCCAGCTCTGAGATGCCGAGTTCCTTACACAGACCCAGCCGGACCTGCGTGCCTGCCAACTAGCCTGGCCCCCGTGTTCGTGTTCTGGAACATCAGGGCGAAAGGTGAATCTCATACGGAGGTCTGGCTGGTTCAGAATTGCCAAGCAGTGTTCCTCGTGAAATCCCTTATCCGTTTTCGTTACCCACATCGGTCCGCGCGACACGCCGTCCTGTCCTCCCCGCCCCCCCTCCACCCCATAGGCTGTGAATCTTCTGTCCTCTCTTCCCACCAGGACTCGGCTGCCCCAGCCTTGGTCCCTACCGGGCTAAGTGGGGGGGTGGGGGGGGATTCTGAGGCTACTCTGAGAAAGTCACAAAGAGGTGTTAATGGCTGATGATGTCTTAATATGTATGGCCCCTATACCGTTTTTAACAGGGGTCTTTAATGCCTTAACCCAAGAAGTGACTCTGACAAGGAGAATTTCAGACTTTGGCTGGTCCGAGTTAGTACCATCAGGCACTGTTTCAGGCCCTGGGGATACTGCCCCTGCTCAAATGGGCAGTATTTCCTGTCCAAGGCCCTAAAATAGAATCCTACAGACACACGTCGATACCACCTAAGTAGAAGGCAGCTTTCAAAGAGGCTGCCTGGGATTTGGAGCTGGATCTGCCAACACCTGGTGCATTTTGAGTCTAAGCAAGCCAGACTTGGAAGGATCCAGCCGCTCTCTGTGAACATTTGGGGGTTGCCCTTTAATCCTAACACAGGGCAGCATCTGCTTCCTGGACTTGGGGCCTATGTCGGCAACTAGATGGTTCCAGATGAGGCATGGTGATGCCCGTTTCCCTAGTAGCAAAGCTGGGCTGGGAGGTACCAGGCCCTCTCCATGAAATGCAGCGGGGCGGGTGGGGAAATCGATAGAAGGGCCGCCGCAGGATGTGACCCCAGTTCTCCAGGCATCTTCTCAGTGTGTGCAGTTCTGGTTTTGAGATTGTGAGTAGCGAAACAAAGCCAGGCTCTCTGCCATGTGTTTTTTTTTTGCATTGCCAGCTTTTCGGTCTTTCTCTTGCTCTCTTTAAGATAGCATTGGGTTCCAGGTTCGCAGGGCCGCCGCGGGCAACACGTGGGCCCTGGAAAGCTGTACCAAAAACCACACATCTGTGGGTACGGACTTGGAAAGGACAGTCTATTTGTTTTCTAGAACTGCCGTAACAAAACACCGCAGACCCAATGGCTCAAAACACAGACCGTTATTTTCTCACAGCCCTGGAGACCAGAGGTCAGAGATCAAGGCGTCAGCAGATTCGCTTTGTCTCCCTGGCTTGCAGATGGCCATCTTCTGGATGTGTCCTCACAGGGTCTTTCTTCTGCTTGTGTGCCCACCCCTGGCGTCCAAATTCCCTCGTATAAGGATGCCAGTCAGATTGAATTAGAGCCCGTCCCGAGAGAGCCCGGTTTTACCTTCATCACCGTGTAAAGGCCCTGTCTCCAAATACAGTCATATTCTGAGGTTCTGGAGGTGAGGGCCTCAACACACTACTTTGGGGGCCACACAACTGAACAGGTACGGGCAAGTTGCTTCGTAGCTGGATTATAACACCTGCTTCACAGCACAGTAGAGAAGATCAGAGAAGGCGATTCTGGTCCCAGCTCAGCCACTCACTCAGCACGGATCCTTGGGCAAGCCCGTCTGCTCTGAGGGGCTTGGCCGAAATTATTTTCAAGCCCCCCGCTTCGCACACACCCTCCCCCAACTCCATTGATTCAGCCTCGTGTAGAAAGCTCCAGAATGCCATCGTACGTGACTTTTCAATCCTTGCCTTGAAACTGATAGCAACTATAGACCCAACCCAACTTTCCAGTCCATTGGCACCTTGCAAATGACCATCACACTCTGGTTACTGTTTACAGAATAAAACGGAAACCACATTCTTCTCCGCAGCAGAGGCATCGGTCAGTGTACGCGCAGACCAGTAGGTAGCATTTCCGAACTGGACCGCTTGTTTAGATGTGCTCTTCTCCGGTTTTTGTCAATGTGATTACCCTCCTAAGATGCACTTTCCTGTCCCTCATTTCCCTTTCTCTGTCACTGTACTGAGCTTGTTTTTGTGCACCTGGAAAAAATAGAATCCACGCCTAAACACGAGCTGATTGTTGACTGACGTCATTAGGATGGGCCTTTATTGGCCTGGCTGCTGGACTTGCTAAGCCAAGAAGCTCTTACCTTGGGAACATACAGCTTCTGCTCCTCTTACGAACAGGTTCTGGGTCATCGTCCTCCTTCATGCGGGAGGGGGGAAGGTTATCGATCATTGTGGAACCATTATGGCTTCCTTTCCGTCCACACACGAATCTCAGAACTGGGGGTCTGTTTGCAGCCTCCCCACAATCAAATATTAAACTGTGTAATCTCAACTCAGAAATCATAATCTGGCTCCTTTCCCAATGCCCTTGCTGATCTCTTGTTTCCTCAAGAACTCAAAAAAACACATTGATGAGATTTTTTTTTGCTCCCCCTCCAACACTTGAAGAGGGAGGGTAATGAACTGAAGTCTGATAAATTGGGGAGAAAAAGCACTCAGGGTCACCAGTGGTTGGGCAGGAATAATTCCACTGCTGGCTCCCTCCCACATGGAACTCACCAGCCTCCTCCTTGCCCTGGGGGGGGGGGGGACTCCGCGACACCCTCTGTCCCACCAGATGGCCTTCAGAGGAATGGGGTGTTATTAGGACTGTGGACTGAGTTGATGGGGAGGCATTTGGGGGCAAATCCCCAAGTGCCCCCAGCTTCTCAGTGATGTGTCGGGGGGGGCCCTTCCTTAATGTTTGGGTAACTCCTTTCTCCCCACATAAAAGTGGTGTATTGGGGTTCTCCAGAGAAACGGAACTGATAGGATGCACCTAGAGATTTATTTTAAGGAATTGGTTCCCATGGTGGTGGAGGCTTGGCAAGTCCAAAATCACCAAAATCAGATGGGGGAGGCCAGCAGGCTGCAGACTCAGGGAAGAGTTGCAGTGTGAGTCTGAAGGCCATCTGCTGGTAGATTTTCTTCTTGCTTGGGGTAGGTCAGTCTTTATTCTCTTCAGGCCGTCACCTGATTGGACGAGGCCCAGCACATTCTAAGAAAGAATCCGTGTTACTCAAAGTCCACTGCCATAAATGGCAATCTCATCTGAAACACACCTTCACAGAAACTGCCAGAATGATCTGGGCACCGTGGCCCAGCCAAGTTGACACATTAAATGAACCATCACAGATGGATAAAGGGCAGATGAGATCCGGGGAAATGGTATTCCATCTTCAGCATTGCAGGGTAGGGGGGGCGCCTGCGTGGCTCAGTCAGTTGAGCATCCGACTCTTGATCCCGGCTCAGGTCATGATCTCGCGGTTCGTGGGATTGCGCTCCTCGTTGAGCTGTACTCTGACGGTGAGCGCCTGCTTGGGCTTCTCTCCCTCTCTTTCTGCCCCTTCCCCACCCTCTCTCAAAGCAAATGTATAAACTTTAAAAAGAAGAATTGCAGGGTAGGTGTGAGATACAGGAGTAGGGGGAGTCGGCGCGTCTCTGCTCACCCATGCACGCACGTGTACGGCCACGCCCAGGGCTCTGTGCTTTCGCAGGCTGTCCCTCCAGCCGAGGCCATCTCCCTGACGGGTGCGTGGAGCCCGTTTGCAGCTCCCCCAGTGTTGGCTGGTATCCTACACTCAGTGAATACACGCTCCCATGCTAACACAACCCTCGAGAAGTTTCTCAGCCTCTGGAACACGAACACTCCGTGAGTGGGAACAGGTGAATGAGTGGATTCCACCGAACGTGCCAGATGGGCCAGGGCCCAGCCTGCACTGCACGTGTGAAGTCAGCCATGGCACCGAGTCTCAGAGGCCGCCGCGGTGCAGACCTGACTCTCCCCAAGGGGATGGAAGGTGGTGAGCCGTAGCTGGGCCAAAGCCCCCCCCTCCCCAGGACCCAGGATGGGCGCTGGGGCCTCAGGCCCTTCCTTCTGGAAGAATTCTGTTTGCTGGATTCCCACCTACAACTGCACTGGGATCCTAGTGACCTTGGACAGGTCACACCCTCCCGGGGCCTGCCTCGGCTTCCTCATGTGTACTAAAGGCCGATCTCCCCGTCTGCTTCTGAGCCAGACTTTTCCACCCGGGTCGCCCGCCCTTGGGTGTTTGCATCCAGCGAGGCTTCTGCTCTGCTGGTTCCAGGGTGGCAACGGACCTGAGTTCCCTGCAGGGCACTGCCCCTGCTCTGTGTATTGTCAGCAGCCTGGGGACCTCCTTTTTTCATTCCTACAACGAGGGAGTTGGATAAAGTCATCTGCAGGTTCTGTCTCCAGCTCAAAAGACTAAGTTCTGTAGGCAAAATCCAACCAAGCTCAAATGATAGACCCCCAGCCTCTGCCTCCTGCCAAGGGCACCCAGATGACACCCCCAAAGAATGCAGAATTTAGCTAAGAGAGCACGTACTCGGGGGACCTCAAGGAAGAACAAGATTGTGTATGATAGAATGCAAATGGCAGGCCCCAGAATAGCCGGAGGGGAGAGGAGGGAGGTTTCAAAGATGAACTCAGCTGTCCCCTTCTCAGCCAATGGGAATGGGAGGCAGTGGAGCTTCTCAACCCAGCGTCTGCTCCCCTGGATGGCGTTATGGGAAGTGAGGCCCCGGTGAGCCAACTCCGGAGGTCAAGAGCCTCCAAGGGGTTCGAGGTCAAGAGGCACCACTTTCGTGCCAAAAGAAGGGCAAGAAAAATCTTTCCCAGCTGAAAGGTACCCAAAATGTGACTATGTCTGTTAGGAGATGAAAGTTTCCAGGTGGGAGTTGGGTGAGGGGAGGGAACTGACAGTTCCCTGGAAAAGCTCATCCTAGAAATGTCATCAGGAGCTCAGTCTTGGCCTTGATTGGCAGATGAGATGCTGGCCGATTATCCCAGTGGGCTGAGGGCTCGGGGATAGGATCCGTGGCTTCCTCTGCTGAGTCCCAACCCAGCCTTTCCACCTCGGAGCTGGGCTTCAAGCCTCCAGCTACCCCCTCCAGGAAAACCAGTGGCACATTTCAGGCCTCAGTTTCTCCACCCATAAGATGGACAGCCTCCTCGGCCTCTCTGCCCTGGGAAGGAGTGAGCCTGAGTGACAACTTAAATGGGAATCCTGGCGGTGCCCAGTGGAGCAGATGTACTGGCTCAGGGCTGAGCACTGGTTCGGAGTCACCATCTCTATGCCCCAAGCTTAGCTGACTTGCCGTGTTTTCCCGGCCCTGCCCCGCTCCAACCCCTCATCCTGCGCGTAGCCTGGGAGAGGCTTTTTTTCCCATTCCTCTGGCTCTCTCCTCACCAGCAAGGAGCAGTTTTGGGGGGACGTATCTGATACCCCACTGTTCACTGACCTTGGCCTTGAGATCCTCCCTTTTTAAAGCTGGTGGAGATCAGATTCTGGCTTATGCGCTGCAACGAATAGGTCATTTCAATGGCAAGTAATAGTTTGACTCAAACTGCTTTAAACAATAGGAGTATTTCTTATCTTCACGTCAGGAAGGCCAGGAGTAGGTGTGGGTCCAAGGACTGGCTAATTCATGGGCTCAACGATGCCATCAAAAATCCAAGTTCTTTCCATCTCTTGGTGGTGCCGCCATTGACTTTATCCTCAGGTTGGCAGCAATCCCAAGGGGCCTATCTAGATACAACAACATCAGAAGGAAGTGAAGGACTGTCTCTTCTCCTGTGGCTTTCTTAGGAAGAAAGACCAATTTCCCAGAAGTCTCCACCTCTGGGGTCATGTGCCCATTGATAAACCACCATCTGGCAAAGGGAAGGGGTGACCACATACTCCAGTCATCTATTGAAATAACAAGTTACCCCAAACCTCAATAGCTTCATCGCCATCATATCACTATTTCTGACACTTTGGGGGGCTGACTGGGCTCAGCAAGGTGGTTCTCACTCAGGATCTCTCAAGGGGTTAGAGTCAGCGACTATCATCTTCAAAACTTCCTTGCTCACTTGTCTGGCCGGGACCACAGCCAGGGCTGTCTGCTGGGACACCCATGCACAGTCTCTTCACAAGGCCTGGTCTTCCTTGGAGCATGACAGCTGGGGTCTGAGAGTGAACATCCTAAAAGACAGGCAGTATTGCCTTTCTTTGAAGTAAACTTGGATGTCATCTGGTGTCCTTTCCATCTTAATCACCAGATCACCCAAATGTAAGGGGAGAGAACGCAGATCCTGTCAGTTCGAGATGTGACGCGCGTCAAAGTCCTCTTGTGAAGAGAGGGACATGAGAAAGGAATCTGTTGTGGCAACCACCTTAGGAAAATACAATGTGCTGCACTATGATTGGCTTTGACCAATTGTTCTTCCAGTATAGATTCTGATTTTGTTCTGAGCTGGGCACTGAGACTGTTTCTCTAACAATTTCCAGGTGATGTCAAGACTGTGCCATGCTCTAGGCTCTAGGGACTGGGTTCCAGGCACATGAGCTTTTTTTTTTTTTTTTTTTTTTTTAAGCTCCCAAGGTGGTTCTCGTGTGAAAGCAGAGTTGATAACCACTGACTTCGATCTACCAGGATTTCCCCCTTCAGATTGAGGATAAAGCCCCTTCTGAGTCTGGTCGGGGGGTACTGCTTCCCAAACAAAGTAGAGGAAAAGAAGGGGAAATGATCCTGGGTGGGCAACCAGAGAGGCTAAAGGCCCAGGCATCTTCCTTGCTCCCTCCCAACCCACACAGGCCCTGCCTCTTTAGACAAGGCTATGCCATGGGCAAGATGTCAAGTCCATGGGCACATTCCCGGCCTCTCTGCTCCTGGGCCCTTTCTCTGCTGAGCTGGTACTCATCGGGATGCAGGAAGGGCCTGCCTTTGAGAAAGAGGACAGCAGTGCTCAGCATTCTGGAGCCAGTATTCTCTCTGCCCCCACTTTCAGGGCCAAGGGATGGACTTCTGGCTCTGAGTAGGCCTTAGATGCTCAGAAATGACCTTACAGTCTCAGGGCTCCGACACAGAATTTAAACCAGTCTTCATCACTGGTCTTTGAATAATTCATTTCACATTCAGCAATCGTAATAAGAACAAGGCTTGAGGGCTTTGGAGGTTTCTGATCAGGCAATAAAGAGCCCATGTATGACAGTCTTCTCAGCAGACTGGACTTGGCTCAATTTTTATATTAAGTCCACCCACATCCACACATCCACCTCCTACCCCGTATTAGACACAATAGAATCCGTGTGAAAATACTATGGAGTCTATTTTTTAAAAGACGACAACTATGTGTTTAAAGTGTAAAAGTCCTCCTCAGGTTATTTGTCTTAACAAAATGGCCAAGAGGCAAAATTAAACCAACCCAAGAGGCTCCAGGTGAGTACCACACATTAAATCCAAAGCAATTCTCAGTGCCCTAAATGATCAAGGCTGGTTGGTGTCCTACGAGGTCAGTGGCAGATTCGGGGAAAAATGGATTCACCATCTTGAATCAAGACACAGTTTCTTGTGAATGTCAGTCTAAGGCCCTACGAGTTCAGCAGAGGGGTCATCGCCAGACGTCGTCATCAGCGTGCATGTAAAGCTCTTATTCAGAGCGTCCGGCACGTAGTAGGGGTTTTGCAAGCATTCCTTCATTTAGCCCTCTCAATCCGGTTCGTGAAAGGACAGTGACACCCCACACCAAGCTGGGTGTCCCACAATTCAATTCCACTCTGACATTAACCAGAGTTGGCGCAGACCCAACAGGCTAAGAGGGTTCGGTCCTGTGAGACTGTCCCCCACTTCTGATGCCAACTACAAGAAGGTCTCCAGGTTACGCCCAACTTCCGTCCAACTTGGCTACAAATCAGGGGTTCTTATGACTTCACTCCAAGGATCCAGTCACTTGCTAGAGCAGTTCACAGAACTCAGGGAAACACGCTTCCCAGTTTATTAGATGATAAAGGTTATGATAAGGATGCAGATGAGCAGGTGGATGAAGGGATACACAGGGCAGGCGAGGTCTGGAAGAGTCCTGAACACAGGAGCTTGTAGCCCTGTGGAGTTGCAGCGTAACACCCTCTGGGCACATGAGTGCGTTCGCCAACCCAGATGCTCTCCAAATTTCCTCCTTCGGGATTCTTATGGAGTCTTCATCATGTAGGCCTGGTCAATCGCTAGCCCAATTTCCAGCCCCTCTTCCCTGCTTGCAGGATGGGGGGGTAGGGCTGAAAATTCCAGGCTTCTAATCATGCCTTGGTCTCTCTGGTGACTAGCCCCCATCTTGAAGCTATCCAGGAGCCCACCCAGGGTTGCCTCATCAGAACAAAAGACTCTCCCATCACCCGGGAAATTCCAAGGGATTTAAGAGCTCTGTGCCAGGAACCAGAGAAGAGACCACCATGTGTATTTTCTACTATTTCACACAACCAATGTTGGAAACGGATGTACAACTCCACGTTTTCCTGCATGCTGGCCCCTCACTGCACTCTCCTCTTTTTTTTTTTTTAATTTAATTATTTTTTTTTTAATTTTTTTTTCAATGTTTTTTATTTATTTTTGGGACAGAGAGAGACAGAGCATGAACGGGGGAGGGGCAGAGAGAGAGGGAGACACAGAATCGGAAACAGGCTCCAGGCTCCGAGCCATCAGCCCAGAGCCTGACGCGGGGCTCGAACTCACGGACCGCGAGATCGTGACCTGGCTGAAGTCGGACGCTTAACTGACTGCGCCACCCAGGCGCCCCAATTTAATTATTTTTTAATGTTTATTTTTGAGAGAGAGACAGAGACAGAGCGCGAGCAGGGGAGGGGCAGAAAGAGAGGGAGGCACAGAATCCGAAGCAGTCTTCAGGCTCTGAACTGTCAGCACAGAGCCCCACGCGGGGCTTGAACCCACGAACCATGAGATCATGACCTGAGCCAAAGTCGGACTCTTAACTGACTGAGCCACCCAGGCGCCCCTGCCCTCTCTCCTCTTGACAGCTCCTGGAGGAAGGCTCACAGCCCCTGTTTGGCCTGACTGGTGAGAGTGTGACTGGCGTCATCCGGCTTGCCCAATGACCTGATCCTGACAGTGCCGGGGAGTCAGCCTCAGATGCTGGCCATGAGCACTCAGTGGACTCTGGCCTCCAGGCCCCATTTTCCAGGCTGAATCCCAGGACACTGTGAAGCAAATAGCCAGTACAAGCACACGGAAAGGGAGGCCTTGACAGTCTGAAGCCCACCAGCTGGAGAGGAGGAGGGAATATTTCCGTTTGCTCAACAGAACGTTTCCTGAAACACCATATGTGTGAGCTCCCATGCTGCTGGCTGCGTGAAGTGCAAAGGAAAAAGTGTAGCACAAATGAATTTTACTCCAACACTACTTAAGTGTGACAAATGTCACCTTGTTTTTCTAAATCAAATTAAGTCTGACCTTGAGGCCCCCCCTCAACTGGGTGGCGGGAGGTTCAGTGTCTCCAAGGGTTGCCCAAAATCCCAGTGGGGAGGGCATGACAGAGGCCATCGGACAGCTGGAATTCCACAGCCCAGCCCAGGGTAGGCGCTAGGGTCCCTGCAGAGGCAAGGACATCCATGCCTGTGTCCAATGGCCTCAGAAACACCTGTCTCGGGCCTGTGAGGGACTCTAGTCTCAACCACTCTAGGATCCCACCTATTACACTCTCTGGTTCATTTCCTTCCCAGGATGGGGACTGTCCCCAGAGTTGGCTGTTCTCCCTGACCTCTTCCAAGGACTTCCTTCCAGCCTGTCCCCTTGGAAAGATACTCTGTATTCTCCCTCAGTGGGTCCGTAGAAACAATGGTGGATTCTCTTTCTGGGATCGGGGGGGAGGGGGGAGAGAAAGAGATGAGAAAATGATCAAAGCATTCATAATAATTTACCCTGTTAGACTATTAATAATAATTAAATTAGTACTAACGCATTATTTTAGCTATTGTTACCATTATTATGTCAGCATCTATGCAAGCAGTTTATCCTACATCATTTCATTTTATTTATCGATTCCAAACCCTAGAGCAGAGTTGAGTTAATTACACTCTCCGGGGGCGCCTGGGTTGCTCAGTTGGTTGAGTGTCTGACTCTTGATTTAGGCTCAGGTCATGATCTCATAGTTTGCAAGATCCTGGGGTTCTGTGCTGAGAGTGCAGAGCCTGCTTGGGATTCTCTCTCTCCCTCTCTCTCTGCCCCTCCCCTGCTCACACCCACACACCCCCCCCTCAAAAGTAAATAAATATTTTTTAAAAATTACACTCTCTAGTTCATGGTGCGTGAACTGGTCTGTCACTGGTCCACAAAGGCTTGGCTCTTGGTTTTTTATTTATGCATGTGTTTTTCCTTTCTTCTCCTACCCCATGAGTAACCACTCAAATGTATTTCATAAGGTAACTTTTTGTTTATCTGTTGCTCCTTAAATGTGTGTTGTTGAGGTTTTTTGCATGTAATTTGAATTCGAATAAATGGTTTCACATTATGTCTGTCATTCCCTTTCTTGCTTTTTCATTAACACTGCTGTCGTGATGCTTCTGTTTTTCTCCACGAACTTGTAGTCCATTTCCTCTAATCACCACCTTTTGCCTAAATCCCAGTGAAAATCCCACTGACAGACACCACAAAAATGGGGTTAAGAGGCCAGAGTCAAGAGCTCATCGCCCAGACCTTACAGACCTTGTGGCCATTGCCTTGGGATACCAAAGAGTGGAATGCATCACGGGATATGTGTGCACTTAATTTGACCAAACGCTGCCTAGTTGCTTTTCAGAATGGAGGCCACAGTTTCCATTCCCACAGGCAAAGCATGAATGCTTCTATATTCCACTCCCCGCCCCCCCTACCCCGACTAAAACAGCCCAGCATTCCTCAATGGCAGCCTCGTTGACATTTTCGCTCAGATGATCTTTGTCGTGGGGGCTGTCCTGTGCATTGCAGGATATTTAGCACGTTCTTGGCCTCTACCCCATTGACACCAGTGGCACCCTCATCCTCCATCGTGGCGACCAACAATGTCTCCAGATGCTGTTCTCTGCAGGGGGTAGGCGGCGTGTCCCTAGTTAAGAACCACATAGGCTTATCTAGCTTTCTCTTGTTTGTCGTCTAGTGGGTTTCACTGACTGGTCCACAAGGGGAGCATTATAATACCTTCTTCCAGCAGAGGAAACTCAGAGAAAGTAAGTGATTTACCTGCAGCCACATATCCGAGAAGAACACTCTCTGAGCCTTCCAAGAGCTCACGGTTTCGCATGGAAGACACATCATCCAATCAAAGATCTTCTGTGGATGAATGGACCAGCCACATAATTTGGGAACATGAAAGAAGGAGGGTTAATTCTCCCAAGAGTAGCAGGGAGGGAAGGGAAGAGACAGCAGAAAATGGCAGTGTCCTTGAGCCGGTCTTCAGAGGATGGGAACTGGAGGCTATATTGTCTGATGCCAAACCCGAGGTTCCTACCTCTGTGCTATGAGGTCGCCTTCTGCAGGTGAGAGTATATACGTTCATCTTCAAGAGCTTGAACAGACAAATGAGAGCAGGGAAAGAAACCATGCATAGCCTCACTACCCAAACAAATCCACTATTTTAAAACCACTGCTGAGTTTTTAAAAATGTCAGCCAGGGGTGCCTGGTGGCTTAGTTGATTAAATGTCCAACTCGGGTCATGATCTCGTGGTACATGGGTTCGAGCCCTGCGTAGGGCTCTGTGCTGACAGCACGGAGCCTGCTTGCTTGGGATTCGCTCTCCCTCTCTCTCTGCCCCACTCCCCTGCATTCTTTCTCAAAATAAATAAATGAACTTAAAAAACTAACAATTTTTTAAAAATTAAAAAATGTCAACCTTATTCAAAAGTAGACAACATAGAACAGTGAGCTCTCCTGCACCCATCACCCAGTTTCAACCAGGATGAACACATGTCCAACCCCTGAATGTTTAGAAGCAAACCCCAAACATCACATCATTTCCTCTATAAGCATGTCACAGTTACCTATATACGCTCAGATTCTTTTAAAATCACAATACCGAGAGGCACCTGTGTGGCTCAGTTGGTTGGGCGTCCAACTTCAGCTCAGGTCATGATCTCACCATTCGTGAGTTCGAGCCCCGCGTCAGGTTCTGTGCTGACAGCTCAGAGCCTGGAGCCTGCTTCGGATTCTGTGTCTCCCGCTCTCTCTCTGCCCCTCCCCCACTCACACTCTATCTCTGTCTCTCAAAAATGAATAAGTGTTAAAAAAAATTTTTTTTTAAATCACAAAGCCAATAATAACACACTTCAAGAATACCTTAAGTTTGACATCTGAAATTGGGAGACGTGAAGTTAGTAACCCTTGACAGTCATGGTCCGGATCCATTGTTTCATTGGCGGTTGCGAAATGTGAGTGTTCTAATACTGCTCTTTCTTCATTGACGAGCTGGAATACAGCTCCAGAGAAACGTCCCCTCATCTGCTTTCTGCTTTCTGTACCTTGATCGTCACTCTGTTCTGTAGCTGCATGTGCCCTGTCGTATGGATGTGCCCAGTCTCCAACCGATGGACATTTGGGTTGATTCAGCCAAAACATCCACTAAGGGGTACCATTTTGCCAGCCCTCACTCAGAAACCATTATTTGATGTTATCGCTATTTTCAACACAAATCTCCAAGTTGTAAATTTTAGTGCGATGATTCTCTGGCCCCTGTGCTTTCCTCTGTTCCAAGGCCATTAGCCACCATGAGTTCTCCTCTAAGTCCACCCTGGTTAAACGGCTCAAGAATGGCCACTTCTCTGCCAGCCTTCGGAGAGGCCCAGGGCAAGGCTGGAAGGCCATTCCCTGGAAGGCTGGGTGAGTTTCAGGTTCTCCCGTCACAGGGTGACATTGTCAGGAGCTCCCGCCCCGCACGTGGAGAGGGGACTTTCCTGGAGGCCCCTCCAGCTGTGACTCACCAGCTCCTGAGCCCAAACCCATCGGGGGAACTACAAATGGATTCTGGAGAACAGGGAGTGAAAGCCACCTCTGTGTGGGAGAGGATGTTATAATATCAGGCTGTCGCCAAATTAACGTTATTAAACAAATGCACAAAAATAGCAGCCATAATTATTCCTATACAGTAGCTCAATCTGGAACTTTCCGTGCGTTTCTGTGCCCCCTAAACATAGGGCTGTCGCTATTCCTGCTCCTTTGGTTCTTCCTCCTTTCCTCTCTCTAAGATGTTGCAGAGGAAAGAGCCCCACCTCCACCCCGCAAGCTCCCGGAACCTCTTTGTTGCCTTGGGAAAGAAGAAAAGGATGAAAACGAAGGTTTCTTCAGTACCTGCTATGTGCCAGGCCCTTTACATATGAAATTCCACTTAATCCTCGGAACAATCTAATGAAGGAAGTGCTGTTATTCCCATCAGACAGATTAGCAAACTGAGTCCTAAAGAGGTCATGTTAACTTAATGGTCACTGGCTTGTAGATATGAAAGCCCAGGTTTGACCAACTCCAGAACCTTTGCCCTTTGCCATTCTGCTCCACTGCTCCTCTGACGGGTATCTCCCCAACCTCCTCCTCCACCTCTCTACGGACGCCTCCCATCCAGGCACCTGCCCACAGCACCATGGCTTTTCGAGCTGGCTCTGTCCCAAGTGAGTCCCGTGTGTCCCGGCTGGTGGCCTGGCCACTGCCCCAGGTCAGCCCCAAGGCCAGGGTTGGGCCAGAGCCCCTTATAGGGGAGCAGGGCAGGAGGGAAGGGGCCCACGCAGAGGCCGCCACGCTGGTGCGAGGACAGCAGGTCACGGCGGAAAGGCCAGAGCCTCAGAAAGTGGGGCCCAAGCCCAGCTCTGGTCACCAGGCCAGCTTGTCTGGCGAGGGTGGCCTCATCATCGAGGGAGCAGGTGCACTGCATCACACAGGGCCGGTCCTCACGGCAGCAGCCTGGTCCTCGGTCAGACAGGTTGCGTCCCCTCTCAGAGCCCTGGGAGCACTGACGCCTGCCTCTACGTCACATGTTAGAAACGTAACAGAGGATTATAGAGAAGGTGGGCATGTAGCCATTGAGGGCCTTCCCGAGAGCCACGCTCCGGGATGAGGACACCAGTGGTCAAACCCAGACCCTGTCCCTTTGGGCTCAAGCAGCTCACAGGTGAGCAGAGCAGAGGATGACGACGGCGACGATGATGATGACAACTATTATTACCAAGTGGTGGACACTGTGAGCACCACCCGGCCCCGCCCTCCGTGAAGGACTTGTCATCCCCGCAGCCATCAGTCCCTTTCTTTGACCTGCAATGACTGCCCCAGCTGGGAACCGCTCCCCCAGGCCAGCTCAGCTGCTCTGTGTGCAGCGCCCCCTCGGGGTCGAGGCTGGGCTGCTCCTCTGCCCGATACCGCGCCAGGTGGACAATTGCCATCGCACCAGCTCTTTCTCTCCGTCGGCTTCCAGAGGAACGCGCAACAGGATGTCGCTGTAATTATATAAGCGCTGAGCAAATCAGGATCCCGGGGCCGCCTGCAGGTGAGCTGAGCTGGCGGGACGCACAGGCAGCGGCAGGAACTTGCCACAGAGGACATCTTGTGTATTCCTCTGGCCGGCGGACCCGCTCCCCTTCTGGCCAAGGAGCGGCCAAGGAGCCTGAGCTGGGCCAGTGGTGGGCATTCACACCAGATAAGCCAAGGTGGGGAGCTCCCCTGCCCGCCCCCCACTCCAGTGAAGGCAGCTCACTTCTGCACTGATTTCACACCCCAGGCAGGTGCCTCCCTGTCCAGGCATCTCAGGCAGCCTGCTCGTGATGTCCCCGGTGTCACTTGACTTTCCCCCTCAGAGCTGGCCGTGGAGCTGGACAACTCAGGTAGCCTATGCTCTTTCCTGCCTCAAGCCACCGTGATCTCCGGGTTTCTCGCTGACCTAAGTAGCCACACCAAATAAACCGTGCTTTGCAGCTTCGCAGCTGGGAATAGTTCTCGGTCTCTACTGATTGGTCGCCTCTTCCGTCCACGTCCCTTTCCCAATCTGTAAGTGCTATGCTATGTATGATTCTGGGACATTCTGCCATCCCTCTGTAGCCCCTCTAAACTGCAATGTCTCTCTTTTTTTAATGGTTGTTTGTTTTGAGAGAGAGAGAGAGAGCTTATGCGATGAGCAGGGGAGGGGCAAAGAGTGAAGGAGAGAGAATCCCAAGCAGGCTCTGAGCTGTCAATGCGGGGCTCGATCCCACGAACCATGAGATCATGACTTGAGTGGAAACCAAGAGTCAGACGCTCAACCGACTGAGCCACCCAAGTGCCCCGCAATGTCTCTTTTAAATGTGACTTCCAGAATTGATTCAAAACTCCAGCACCAAATGCTGGACTGCACCCCTTTCTTGATGTGGGCGTCGTGCATTTGTCTGTCAAGAAAATGGCATAAACCTGTCACCTAAGGTGCTTTTCAGGCCAGCAGTCCTTAAGCCAGTCTTTATCTGGGAAATTGGTTTTTGGAGTCCAATGTCAATATTTTACATTATCAAATTCTGCACTTGTTCATTCAATATAGAATTTGCACATGCAAAGAAGCACTTTTTTCCCCTCAAATTTCTAATGCTTCCCCAGCTCTAGAAGAAAAAAAAAAGAAAGCTAACAACTCTGCCCTCTTCTGGTCAATTTATTATTTTCCTCTTTAATACATGTCCTTGGAATAGAACGGAACAAGCTGAGTGCCTTCATGGTTTTGACACGGCCTCACATGCATTTTCTTCTGAATAATGCACATCTGCGTGCAGAAATGCAGAAGGACGTGTCACAATGTGGCTTGTGACTGCAGTTTCGGAGGCTTGCCACCCGCCTCTGTTCCACAGTCCTGGTTTCATGCAGTTTCTGTTAAAGCCTGGCAGTGTGTTGCTGCCTTAGGAGGCAGGGGAGACTTCTGTCCACAAAATAAGCCTCCATAAGGACCGCGAGTCAACCTCGGTGCTTCCTATTTTATTTTGAAACAATGTGAAATTTACAGAAGGTTGCAAAGCCAGAACAAAGTTTTTTTTTTTTTTCTGAACTGGAGGTTCCCAAACTTTCGTGGCAAGTGGCAGCCTCGGGGTCCCAGTCACGATTTCTGGGGCTCCTAGGGCAAAGGAAATAGCTAGTAGTTCCCCTTATTAGGTGGGGCTCCTGTGACCTCAATCATCACAGAGCCACATATGGCCTGCTGCAAGGATGTGCCCATCTCCAACAGATAGACATTTGGGTTGATTAACAGTTGCTGTGTTAATAGAGGCTTCATAATGTTTCCGTGTTTCCCTCAAAAAACGTAAGATGTCCTGTGGCACCTCTAAGGGTCCACTACAGTGTTCTGGAACGCCTTGGCACAGGGTTTGGGGACCACAGCCCAAGGCCAGTAAGTTGTTGACTTGATGCCCTTCCACCTGGAATTCTTCGTGTGTATTTTCCTACAAAGGTGGACATTGCCCTACACCACCCAACGCAATCCTCGCCGTTAGAAACTAACCCTGACACATCACTACCACCCACGTGAGACCGTGGAGGTCCGAATAAGAGGCCACAATGAACTAAAGGAGGGAGTGACCGGGAGGGCTAATGGGGCTCTTTGTAAAGGTGAGGGGTGAAGGGGAGCCCCCCAGGTCGAAGAGGGGCATTCTATGTCGCTGCACAGGTGTGGGGGAGCTTGGTGTATTTGCAGACGGTGAGTTCGTGGAGGCTGGAGCCCAGAGCTTGAGACCGGAGTCATAGGTGGGGGTCAGAGACTTAGCACCCTGAATTCCAGACTGAAGACTTCGGACATCATTTTGGAGGCCCTGGGGTAAGCCAAGCCAGACTGATTTTGACAAGGGTCTCCCAGGCCACAGCACAGGGGGTGAAGAGGAGAAGGAGGGAGGCTGCCCACTGGTCCAGGTGCAGCCCACTGGGTGGGCCTGGTAGGGACGGAGGGGTGACTCCCTGAAGAGCTGAGTCCCGCTGACTTCCCCTTCCCACCCTAGACTATGACGATGAAGTCCCCTGCTTTATCCGACCGATCGCAACGGAAGACACTCTCCACGTGTTCACTCAATGATCTCAAAGCAGACCCATCCAAATGCAAGTGTGAGAACCTGATGGAGGGGACATCGAGGAGGTCAGCGCTCAGGGCATGGCACGTCTCAGTTAATTCTGGAAGCTCTGACGTCAGATGGCTCGCGTCGGTTTCCAGACTCCACCACACTCTCCCTTCCTCACAGAACAAAAAGATATTAAGAATCACTCCATGGGTTGTCATGGGGATTAATGAAGACACCTGTATGAGGTTCTTAGCGAGGATCTGGCACAGAGTAAGGGCAAAATCAACGTTAGTTATTGTCATCACACTTCTTGAAAGATCTGTATCTAACACAGGAGTCACTTTCAACGTAGACCAATCCAGGGACCAACAACTTGCTTAATCAGTAAATTTGGAACAAATAGGATGTTGGTGTAGGTGAGGGCTTGGCTCTAGGAATTCAGGATGGAGATCGGAAGGGGCAAGGTGAGCTCTCAGACTGCTGAACGGGGAGCTAAGGGGGAGGAAGACTCCACAAAGGCGGTTGGTGTCCAGAACCCAGCAGAGTGGTCAACAGGTGCTTTGACCCAAGGGGCTGGGCCGAGAGGCAGAGACTAAGAAAAAGCTGTGGGTGGATCAGGGGGCACCAGACAGGTGGAGTCAGAGAGGTTGGTGGATGTGTTATGGAAGGAGAAGGGAACAGCATCTAGCAAAGTCATGTCTCCATTCACTCCGAGCCCCGAAGACCTTCTCCCGTGGATTCCTGGTGACCTCAAAGGGGCAGAGAGAGGCCTGGGGCTCAGGCTCAGGAGGTATAGCACTGGGGAGCCTGGAGAGAGGAGGAGACACCCTCCAGCCTGATCTCAGCCCAGCTCCAGGGAGTCGGCTGGTGTGCCCGAACACAGAGAGGGTGCCGTGAGAGAAAGGGAAGATATTTGCACAGCACTTCTCACTCGCAATCTCTGGCACCCATTCTTTACGAGAAGAGGGGATTTCCTTTGGGAAAGCAGTCCACAGATGAATAAGCTTAGTTTCTTTTAAAAGAAGAAGCACCACCAGCCCACCAGAGTTTAAACACATTTATCTGAACAAACAGAAAATGTGTAGCAAAAAAAAAAAAAAAACTGCACACACACACACACACACACACACACACACACAGGCATATACCCTCCAAATGCCAAGGTTCTAAAGGCAGAGCAGGTGTGTCCCATGGGAAGACACTGCAATCAGGAGGCTGATAATTAAGCTGCAAACACGTACAGAGACACTTCTTTGGCCACAGAACATTGCAGATTGCTCTCAAATCCCACTGTCTCTAGCCAAGAAGAAAAAAAAAACCTGGAGAATCTAGCAATTACCTCCAAACGCTTTCACCACCGATGGACTCTGGGAAGGAGGAAGAGGGCAGGGAAGGGGCCAAGACAGAGGGAGAGGCAGCGGGGAGAGGGCAGCCCCGGACACCAGGGTTTGAGCCCAGGTGTCTGAGGCGGGGGGAGAGGAGGCTGAGAATGAGGGCAAGTGCCGCAGGCTTTCCCACGTTTGGGCTCCCAACCTTGAATCTGGGAATGCACTGCCCACTTCCTACAGTCCTTCTGTCTTTGAGAATGCATTTCTCAGCAGCAGAGACCCAGCTCTACGAATCCATGCACCGTAACTTTAAAACAAGTTTCTTGCCTTAATAGAGGCACATCCGTAATTAACTGGGGGGGGGGGGGCATTTAGGGAAGCGGGTGCTCCTCACCGAGGCCCCGCCGGTTGGCATGGAAACACCCAGCTCACAGATGCAGGCTCTGGCATATTCTGGGACAGAGCATGTCGACCCTGCTGTTCTGGTGCAGGCATCTAGTCACCGCAGATCCTCTACCTGTGGCCGGAAACCAAGCCACTGCGACTTGTAGATATTGTCCACTAACAAGTTACAAGTCAACAAATCATGGGAAAGCTAGACACTGAGGAAGGAAATATGGGTTTGAGCAGAAGAGCCTTAGCACAGTGGCTGACCCAGGGAGGGGGTGTGTGTGTGTGTGTGTGCGTGTGTGTGGCCAGGGAGGACTTCCCTGAGGAGGTGACATTTAAACCCTGCCCTGATGCATGAGTGAGAGTCCCCCGGGAAAGGTCTCAGGTGGATGTTTTCAGGCTGGGGCATCCGCATGTGAAAAAACCGTAGAAGCGGATTTGGGAAACTGCGAGAAGCCCAAGACAGCAAGAAGGAGGTGGACGGACGTAAAGGATGGAGGCTAGGGTTGGGATGGAGATCCAGATTATGACTGTCCGCATTATTTGGTATTTTTGGAAGGCGGAGGGAGCATTTTACAGAACTATTTTCCGTGAAAACAGAAAGTCAAGTCAAAACTTGTGCCCAAGCCAGAGACCAGTTCACGAGGGCCTGCGTCTGTCCTTCTCTATAAGGTATTCTAAATTAATTCTCTCTCTTTTTTTTTTTTTTTTAAGTAGGCTCCATGCCCAAGGTGGGCTTGAACTCACGCCCCTGAGACAGTCATATGCTCTACTGACTGAGTCAGCCAGGCATCAATTATGTATTTCTGGTAGGGTGACTTTTGTGTTTACTCTGAATCATTCCCCAGAAGAGGCTGGGAAACCACTCAGCATTTGTCAGGTTCCAACCAACGTGCCAGGTGCTGGATCCGCCACCTGATGTAAATGATCTCCCACCTAGTTTTCAGAATGAGCCGATGAACGTGACCCGTTCTCCCTCCTGCATACACGGGAAGGTGTAGTCTTGGAGAACCCAAACTACTGGTCCCAAACCACCTGCCAGCACGTAGGGAGGCTGATATTTGAAATCAAGTTCACCTATCACCTTCTCAACGCCTGTCACCTTCATGGTCGCCTGCCACCTTCACCCAAGTTCCACGGAAGGGTCACTCACTCAGTCATTGAGCCAATATATGAGCGCCTATCGAATGCCAGAGGCTGTGCTGGCCTGAGCCCTTGCCCTCGAGGAGTCTACCTTCCAGTGGACCGGGCTGGGGTTAGAACAGAGCAAAAGCACCTCAGCACATACCGAACTTAGGTTCAAGCTCAATGTCAGTGATAACACAGGCTCGGGTGGAAGGAAACAGGGAGAGGTCTCTAAGGAGCTGACATTTGGCTGGAGGCTTGAGTGGTAAGGAACATTGTGGAATCTATTAATCATAAAGGGTTGGATTAAGTTCAGAGAACGGTAGCCTCTCAGAGTGAGAAACCATGGGTTGTCCGGACCCAGAGGGAGAAAGCCCCATCTAGTGGCCAGATCCAGCAACTGAATGGATTGAGACAGGCAGATCCCCAAAACTCGGTGACTTCAACATTCACAGGCACAGTAGACACAATCCTTTTAAAACTCCCTTGCAAGTCAGAGACAGTGCAGTGGCTATTCGTAACCCCTAGATAAGTAAACAAATAAATAAATAACAACCCCCTAAATAAGGAAATAAAAATCTCCGAACCTCACGTGTATCTGTGTTTGTGTGCAAGTGCCCCCCGCCTTTTTTTTTTTTGGCCACATCTGGGTACCACCTGTCACATTAATATTATTAACATTTTTCTCCTATAAACCAAATCACTTGTTCGCTTAAATACATGTCATTTAAAACAAGTCTCTGCCAACCTCATAGAGTAAGTGGAAATCCAATATCAGGCACCAAAGAAGGAGAAAATTATCGTCAAGGGGCGTCCGGGTGGCTCACCTGGTTAAGCACCTGACTCTTGATCTCGGCTGGGGTCGTGATCTCACCAGCTCGTGAGTTCAAGCTTCACATTGGGCTCTGCACTGACAGTTCGGATCCGGCTTGGGATTCTCTTTTTCCCTCTCTCTCTCTGCCTCTCTCTCTCACTCTCTCTCTGTCTCTCAAAATAAATAAACTTAAAAAACTAAAAGAAAAAGAAAATTATCATCAAGACAAACCCGTTGTTTTGGGGTGCGTTGCCCAGGCACCCCTAAAGTTCTGGGGTGCGTTGCCAAGGGACTCCAGAAACCCGTGGCTGTGTGTATTTGCTTGTCCAAGAATGGAATCTTCGTAACGAACACTGGAAATGTCCCCGGTGACCATAAACCCACCTCCCACCCCTGTCCAGGCTCTGAGAAGTTAATTGACCTGAGCAAGACCACACCAGGTGTGACGGGCCTGAACCAGAAGCGAGGTCTCCTGGATGGCACTCTGGGGTGTTGTCTCTGCCCCCCAGGGGGGCAGGTGTCATCCATGAGGTACAACAAAGTCCTCCATTCATACAACGGTTTCATTCATTGAAAGCTGCGTTAAGACAAATTTGAATAATGCGTATGATTCTCTCAGTACTTTCTACTATATTTGTGCGTTATGATTTAGCTAGCAGGCAAGGGGGAAATAAAGGAGAGATTATTCTCTCATGCCGTCTTCTTGCATTTTTAAAATTTTCATTTTTTAATTAGTAGGCTTCACTTGTAGAGCCATTTTAGGTTTCGACACGAATATAAATTTCAAAGTAAACTTTGCAGACATATTGTCTGTTGCAATTGCACCTCAAAATTCACTTCACAACCTGCAGAAATAGGTATTTTTCTGCTTCCACGTGGGGACTTGGGCAGGACCGCTGAGCCCGGCTGTCCAGACAGCAGCCTGCATTTCCTGAAGCAAAAGATCTGCTTCTAGAAGTCTGGCTTGGAGTATAAACGGGAAGGGCAGACCCAGCCTACGAGGTTCGAAAGCCGAGGCTGAGATTCCAAAGGCTGAAAGATTCCAAAGGCCACCATGGGGTTGCTTTTCTGAGCACGGGGACACCGTAAGACCATGGGGACACTGTAAGACCAAGAGTGACTCCTTCCCATCTTCCCTGGGTCCTCTCTGTGGGAGACAGTGGAACTCAGCGTTTTGGCAACCTGGATAACAAGATTTCCACATCTCTCCAACTCCATCTGCTGTCCTGTCCAACAAACGCCGTCCTGAAAACTCGGAATGCAAAAAGACACAGCTCTGGGGCACCTGGGCGGCTCAGTCTGTTGAGCGTCCGACTTCGGCCCAGGTCATGATCTCGTGGTTCGTGGGTTCGAGCCCCGCGTCGGGCTCTGTGCTGACAGCTCGGAGCCTGGAACCTGCTTCGGATTCTGTGTCTCCCTCTCTCTCTGCCCCTGTCCTGCTCGCTATCTCTCTCTCTCTCTGTCTCTCAAAATAAATAAATAAATAAATAAATAGTTCAAAAAATAGAAATAAAATAAAATAGTAAAGGGACAATGGCTTTGACTTTTTGATGGGAGAGCAGAGCAGAGGAAGCCTGGGGAAAACTCACTTTTCTGCAGCTTTGGGGCCAGGGCGTCCTAGATTTGGAAGGGGCTGCCCTTGCTTGCCCAGGGCAGTTGCATGGTTAGTATGTGGTGACTGAGAGTTACAAAAGCCACGGAAGCTGCTATGAATTCCCTGGTGCTTCGGGATAAATCTGTAGTTGACTCGTCCCCAACAGCATCGATACGATTTCAAAAACCAGGAATCTGTGTACTCCCGGGACACCGCATTTACTCTGTAGGGAGAGCTGCTTTTCCACAAGGACTTTGAGACCCTGACTGACAGTCTCTGTCCCGGGGGGGGGGGGGGGGGGGGCTGTGGTCAGGCAGTCGGGAGCCCCCGTTTTACACCACTTTGCACCAGCGCTGGAGGGCGCCTGGGAGCAGGGACTCTGTTCCCCATTTTCAGCACTTAATATTTTAGTTCGACAGAGAGTCTCTTTTCTAAACTCAGGGTTTGCGGCTCCAGAATTCCAGAATGAAGCAATTGCTTTGGATTCGTGGGAACCCAGAGAGCTTCCGTCCTGCGACCTGGGACCCGGCGTCCGTCTCCCCACCCCCACCTCTGCCCCGACGGAGCCAATCATTGAGGTGAGGGGGTCTTGCTCCCTGCCGCTAGGGAGGGGTACGTATCTCAAGCCGAAAGGTGACCCAAGGCCGGGGACAGAGGAATGTTTGTTGACTTTGCCAGGACAGGTGAGAACTTTGCCTTGTAAATGCTCTGACTTAAGGATTTAGACGAATTCTGACTTTTGGCCCTTTTATCCTACCAAAAATACCATAACTGCTATTTTGCATAAAAACATGTCATTGTGTGCGACACGTTACCAAATATGCCACCTGTGCACGTCAAGGCTGAGGTTTATGTAAGCAAAACAGGAATTTTACGCTTGTTAGGCACGTCCAATCATTTTCAAGGGTAATTTTTTATTAAATGGTATTTTCTCCTTAGATGGTAACTTTGAGACCCGACCCGGAAGAAAGGATGACTCTGCAGAATGAGGGAGAAAAGGGAAAGCTATCTCTCATAGCACTAGGGGGTGACAGAAATGAATGATGCCGCAATTGTGAGGGCTTTCAGTGACGCCGTGAGACGCAGCTAGATGGCACTGGGGAGTACCTTGTAAATATTGCTCACTTACACAGTGGGACTTAGACAAATTCCTTTTTTAAATTTTTTTTAGTGTTTATTTTTGAGAGAGAGACAGAGACAGAGACAGAGAGTGAGCAGGGGAGGGGCAGAGGGAGAGGGAGACACAGAATCCGAAGCAGGCTCCGGGCTCCGAGCCGTCAGCCCAGAGCCCGACGCGGGGCTCAAACCCAGAAACCACAAGATCATGACCCGAGCCAAAGTCGGACGCTCAACCGACGGAGCCACCCAGGCGCCCCTAGACAAATTCTTAATTCCTTGTGGTAGGGATTCCACTTAAACCTTCACATTCAGAATTGCTACAAACACAACAGGTTGAAGATCACCAGTAAACTAAAAACTTGAAGGGCGGAAATGAGTGCGTTTGTTATTCATTCAACAAACACCAATTTACATCAGTGCACGGCCACCGTGTGTCGGGCTCCCTGTTGGAGATGGGACAGCCCGCGGCACCCCTTCACCAATGCCGAAGCTCCAGAATTCAAGATGCTCGCGCCGGGCCTGGCACAATCCAGAGGACACAGGAGAGACCCCAGCTGTCGTGTGAGTTTCATGCCTCTCCCTGGACACCGTGCGCGTTGGATGGCAACTTCTGTGCCAAGCCACAGAAGTTGGGCAGCCTTGCCTGGTTCCCCGCAAACTCCGGTCTGGGAGCTGGAAGCCTGGTTTCTTGTCTCAGCTCTGCCCCCACCACGCCCCCCCCCCCGCCATCCTCGCCTGCTCTGTGCCCGGACCCCCTCCCTGGGGCCACACTCTGCTTCCCTGTCACCCCTCCCCTCACGGCTCACCTGGCCGAACTCCAGCCCTGGGGAACAGACACACTTCGCACTCGTAACCAGGAACCTCCGTGGGGGCCTTGGGGCCACCTCTGCCGGAAGAGGCCCCGAGGCTGCTGTCTGCACCCACCTGGGTGACTACTCCAGGCTTTTCTCTTCTGGCCCGAGTGCCAGCCCGTCCCCACCCTCACCCTCAGGGTGGAGCTGCGTGCTGTCCCTTCCCGCCTCTCTGTCACACCTGCACCCTCCCGCACTGCCACCCCTTGTGTCACTGCGGGTGGCCGGTCCGTGCACCTCCTCCTGGCCCCGGATCCCAGGCCCCACTCACGGCCACGGTTCCAGCCACTCTCCCTCTCTCTCTCCGGCTCTCCCTCCACGGATATGTCTCCCAGCTTCAAAACACAACGAAACAAGACACAAAGCTTCCTTGGCGCCCTGGGGCCCTCTCCGGCCACCGCCCAGCCGTGTACTCGCTGTCTCCCCATCCTTCCCTTGGGTTCCCTGTGTGCCCCACCCTGTCACACTTGCACCCAGACCGCTGCCCTGATGCGGCCCTTACTGAGTCACCGAAGGGTTCCACGTTTCTAGCTCCAATGCGCAACCTCCAGGACGGCATTTGGAGCCCATGTGTGTCACACGAGCGCATTAAGTCTTTCTCCTCGAGACGCATCACCGTTTGGCCTCCAGGACACCGCCGTTTCCCAAGCCACTCAGTCTCCAGCTCCTTTGCTGATTCCCCCTCATCTCCAGAGCCCCAAACACCAAAGGGTCCCAGGGCTCAGTTCTGGGATCTTTCCTCTTTGTCCTTGCTCCTTGGGAGCCCTCCCAGTCTCCTGGATTTGTAGGTCACATCCAGAGACATACCAGCACCTCAGAACAGGTGTCTGCCCCCAGGGCCTCCGTCCTGAGTCCCAGACCCCAACTGGCCGCGGACATATCCCCCCCAGGGGAGCTGGTGGACAGAAGTCATTGAACCTTCCCTCGCTGAACTTCCCCTCCCCTCCCCCCCAAGCTACTTCCCTCCGGTCTTCCCCATCTTGGTCATGTCAAGGCCATCCTTCCATCGCTCAGACCGAACCTTGGGAGTTGTCATCAGCTCCTTCTCCTCACCCTCTCCCAATCCAATCCGCTGGCTCTAGCTTCAAAATACATCAGACTCTACGTCCACCGATAGAAGAATGGGTGAGCAAGATGTGGCCCAACCGGGCAATGGAATATCGGTCCGCCTTGAAAAGGAAGGAAATCTGACTCCTTCCTCCGCGTGGACAGACCTTGGGGACATTATGCTAAGTTGGCTCTGCTTATATTCGCAGAGACAGAAAGTAGAGGGGTGGTTGCCAGGTTGGGGTGGGGACTCAGTAGCTAATCAACAGAGTTTCAACTTTGCAAGACAAAAAGACTTCTGTGACATCAGGGCTCCGTTCCTAGGCAGCGCTAGGCACACAAGCCCAGCATCTGAGGGTGAAGGGGGTGGGGGTACACAGAGGCAAAGGGAAGGTAGGAGCCAGTCCTAAGTCTGCACCTGCACCTCTATGACCTCCTTCCTGTTATGCCTCCCACTCATGCTAGCTCTCAACATTCCTGCCCCAGGGCCTTTGCTCCAACTGCTTCCTTCCCCTGAAACTCTCTTTCCACCAACACCTGCCTGGCGCGTGCCCTCCTCTCACTTCCTCGAGTCTTTCCCTTACTGGCCCGCTGAAGATTGCAGCCCCAGCCTGGACACTTGGTATCTCCTCTCTCCGGTCGAATTTCCTCCATCTTTGCACACAGTCTGCACTTTGCTTTCTAAGCTTCTGAATTTTGAGCTGTATTCAGTATAAGCTCACAGGGTGGGGGTTTGTCTAATGACGGAGCCCCAGTGCCCCGCAGGCATTAGGCACTCCATATAATCTTCAGTGAATGAATGAATGAGCGAAATCATGGGCAACTTACCTCATGCCACGGTGCTTCTGTCAGGCAACCTAGAGCACTGCTCTGCAAGCCTTAGCCTGCTTTGGAATCACCCAGAAAGCTGATTGCACGGACTGCGGGAGCCTCGCTGCCACCAGAAGTTCTGATTCAGGAGGGCTGGGGCGGAGGTGAGATTCTGGAATTTCTAAGAAGCTGGCAGGATTACTGGTGCAGCATTTCACCACCTCTCCCGGCTGGCTGGGGTGAAGGGGGAGGGGGCAAAGGGCAGCCTGACAGGGGAGCGCTTTGGAAGAGCAATCCTGCAAGGCACTGTGGCCACCTCAGGCGCCGCTGGGCACATGCACCCCGGGCTGGAGGAGGCCTGGGGACAGGGAGAGGGAGGCAGCAGCAGGGGCCGGGACAGGGCTGGGGTGAGAGCCCCCTGCCCCCAGCACCCCTGCCGCTGTGTCCGCTCCCACTGGCCGGATGGATGGCCCACGAGAGGGAGCCTGCGCCCTGCTGAATGCCTCTGGCTGCATCCCGGAAGCAGGAGGGGATCAACGTCCCTCCTGCTGCTGTCCCTGCAGGGGGGTGGGGGGCGGTTGGGCAGGAGGCAGCAGGGAACGTGCCCTCCGGGCACAGGCTGACATCAGGAGCCCCCCCCCCTCTGGAGCGAGCAGCCCATCCTCTACCAGAGCATCACCCCCAAACCCCAACGGTTTTCACTTTAAGAAAAGTCCTGGGGCGTCTGGGTGGCTCAGACGGTGAAGCATCTATCCGACTCCTGCTCAGGTCATGATCTTGAGGTTCAGGAGTTGGAGACCCACTCTGACAGCTCAGAGCCCGGAGCCTGCTTCGGGTTCTGTGTCTCCCTCGATCTCTGCCCCTCCCCCACTCCTGTTCTGTCTCTCTCTCAAAAATAAAGAAACATTAAAAAAAAAATTTTAATGAAATAGAATAAAAAAGAATTTAGAAAAGGAAAGGAAAGGAAAAGAAAAGAAAAGAAAAGAAAAGAAAAGAAAAGAAAAAAGAAAAGAAAAAAAGAAAAGAATGGAAAAAAGCGAGAAAAAAGTCCCACATTTATCTACAGACCCCGAGTCACCACGGGACCCCCAGACCCTGAATCTCATGTGTGTTCTCTCTCCTCCTGCTCCTCCCGTGCTGCTGCTTCTGTCCCCCCACCTCTCTCTCTCTCTCTCTCACACACACACACACTCATACACACACTGATCCCCCAAACCCCTCCCAGGTGCACACACGAAGGGCACACACACCTCGTCCCTCACGAACCCTGGCCTCTCACACACCTGACCCCTCCCCAGCAGCACACACGCACAGCTCAGTCTCTCCTCCCCTCACCCACAAGACCCCTCAGACCTGCCCCCCTCCAGAAAGACACACACACACGCACACATACGACCCTCAAACCCCCACCAAGTCCGCTCCTAAATTGCTCTGATGTTTTCAAGACACGCCGTATGGGGACGACTTCCTTACACCCAGAAACCCAGCATGCTACCCACCCCTTTCCAAAGGCCTGGCTTGAGCCTTGCTTTGCCCAGCTGGGGTAGCGTCACCCCCCAACCCTCAGGCCCAACACTGGGGCTGAAGACATATTTCAAGAGCATCCTTTTGGTGAGCAAAAGCACCCACCAGCTGCCAGGCGCTGTCCTGGACCCGGGCAACCAGAACTAAGGAGGTCCAGGCCCTGCCCTCAGTGAGCTCACGTCCAATGAGGGGGTGCAGCTCTGGGTGTTGGTGCCGTTGCCGGGCGCCACGGGGACGCAGAAGGGGGTCGTCAGAGCCACGTGGGTGGGTCACCGAGGAAGAGATGCCTAGGCTGGGCCTTAGAGAATGAGCAGGCATTTGGCCAGGCGGGCAAGGAGGCTAAGACATCCACGCAGCAGAGAAAGGGCAGAGAGGCCTGGGGTTCTCCAGCCCTCCAGAAAATTTCCTGTGTGCGTAGTATTTTCCCAACGGGTTTCCTTCATCGGTATTTGCCAATTTTTACTGCTCTGGTCTCACCTCAAAGTACCTTCCTCTTAACTTTGCTATGAAATAAAACGGCTCTTAAAAGATGGAGTTTTGGGACCCCTGGGTGGCTCGGTCGTGGAAGTGTCCAGCTTCGGCACAGGTCGTGATCTCTTGGTTCCTGAGATTGAGCCCCACATCGGGCTCTCTGCTGGCAGTGTGGAGCCTGCTTGGGATTTTCTCTCTCTCTCTCTCTCTCTCTCTCCCCCCCCTTCACCCTTCCTGCCCCTCCCCACTCGTGCTTTCTCTCTCAAATAAATAAACTTAAAAATTTTTTTTTAAATTATCTTTAAAAATGGAGTCTCTAGGGGCACCTGGGTGGCTCAATCAGTTAAGCGTTCGACTTCGGCTCAGGTCATGATCTCACCGTTTGTGAGTTCGAGTCCCACGTCGGGCTCTGTGCCGACAGCTCGGAGCCTGGAGCCTGCTTTAGATTCTGTGTGTCCCTCGCTCTCTGCTCCCCCACCCCCCACTTGCACTCCGTCTCTCTCCCTCTCTTGCTCTCTCAAAATAAATACACATTAAAAAAAAATTTTTTTAACGGAGTCCTTAGAAACAAAACAAAACATCTCTTGAGTACTTACTCTCTGCCAATAAGGAGGGCATATGGAGCAAAGATAAACCCTCCAGTGCCTCACGGCTCTCTTGCGTCCCCGGTAGTGCCCAGCACGCAATGGGAGAATTGAGCTGGATTCTACAGACTGATATGTGTGCGGAGAGAAGGCCATCTAAGGGAGAAAGGGAAGCGTGTTCCTGTGGCTGCCTTTGGCCAAGGTAACAGAGCGCAGAAAAGCCACTCCCAACTGAAGCCAGACCTACTCTTCTCCCCCGTCTTCCACAATCTCCGAACCCTTGGTGTTTGGCCAGACACATGACTGTCTTTCCCAGCATCTCTGTGCAGCAAGGTGAAACCCACGTGACTTTGGTTCCACCCAAAAGGATGTAAGCAGAGGTGATAATGTGCAACTTTCAGGAATTGTCCTTAAAAGGAGAACATGTATTTTCCTTTTCCCCTCTCCTCCTTCCTCCTAACTGGAATGTGGATGTGATGCCTGGAACTCCAGCAGCCATCTTGGACCACTATGGGAGGGGAAGCCACTTATGAAGGAACAACAGGATAGAAGGAGACTGGGTCCCTGATACCATGAGAGCCACAAAAGCCATCCAAGCCACTCCAGGCTGCTTGACTATGACAGAGAAATAGTCTATTTTGTTAAACTACTATTATTTTGGCTTTTTTGTTGTTGTTTTTTTTGTAGCCAAATCTATTCCTATGATCTATCCATGGGCCTTTCTGTCTCTAGTGATATTCCCATCCAGACCCTCCTTTCTGTTCCCACCAGTGTGATCCCCTTGCAACACAGATCTAATGGCTTCCAATGGCTTTCCATCCCCCATAGGATAATGGTTGTCCACTCGTGGCCTTGGTTTAGAGAAAACCAGTTTAATTCTTCCTCCCTTCCTGATGTCCTGCTATGACATAAGAGATATTGGTGAAAATGGCAGGCCTGGGCACAGAGGCTGGGGTGAGGGCCCCTAAGTGGTCAGAAGGGAGTGGAGACGTAATACAAGCCCCGGTGTGGTCAGGGAGAAAGGGGAGCCATGTGGGTGACCCAGGCAGCCTTGAGCCTAACAGGTAATACTGTGGGAGAGAGAGAGCCCAGCCAATCATTGGGGAACTGGCTGAGGCCTGCATACTTGGGTTTCAAGAAATAATGATTCCTTAACTGGGATGAAACTAATAGCTTCTCAGATTACTAAGGAAGGAAATCACATGACTCATTCGGTCCCCATATCCTTTACGGTGGCATCTTATTTGGGTATTTGTGTGTCTGGAATGAATACGTGGAAAATTGCAGCCACAACCCCACGGGAATGAATTTTCTGTTCTAACCCCTCATTCAGGCTACGGGCTCTTGGCTTGCCTAATGAAAGGGGCACCGTGGACCATTGGTTGTCCTTTGGTTTCTTCGTGGTTGCTGGCATAGAAAATGAACTGTGTTTCCAAGGGGCACTTGACCAATCAGTGGAGGGCAGAGATCCAATTTTAGCCAAGGTAGAACCCATACATGTCTGATGACTATGTACAAGCAAAGATGATATTGTAGAGGGAGAATAAACCTTTGTCACCAGCTTGTATCAGAGCTGCTCCTCAGGAAGGAGGAACTACCTTCGATTGGGAAAACCCTGGGATCAACCACTTTGGGATGGAAAAGGGGAGCCGCAGGGGGTGGATGGGTGGAGACAAAGACTAAAGACAAGCAGAAGTCTGGTGGTGGGTGTGCCTGGAGGAGAGAAGGTGGAAAATCAGGTACATGAAGGTGGCAGGATGACAAAGCCCAGGTTCATGGCCACGGCCAAGGGACTGTTTAAAATAGTAAAGTCAGGGGCGCCTGGGTGGCGCAGTCGGTTAAGCGTCCGACTTCAGCCAGGTCACGATCTTGCGGTCCGGGAGTTCGAGCCCCGCGTCGGGCTCTGGGCTGATGGCTCGGAGCCTGGAGCCTGCTTCGGATTCTGTGTCTCCCTCTCTCTCTGCCCCTCCCCCGTTCATGCTCTGTCTCTCTCTGTCCCAAAAAATAAATAAAAAACGTAAAATAGTACAGTCAACTTCAAACCTCTTCTTGCCATACCCTCAATACACAGTAAATGTCTAGGTCGTAGGGTGGCCCCTGTGATTGGTTGTTTGTTAAGGATTCCAGGCAAAAGGGCAGTACTCCACGCTGGGGTCAAGTCCAGGGTGGGGCTACAGGAAACCCAGTGGAGGCCAGGAGCCAGAAGAAATTTGCAAGTGCCCTGGGGAGATGGGATGGAGATTCAAGCAGATCTCATACTGACTTTAAGAGTCAGGATGAGCCCAGTTGGTATCTGTGGTCAGCGGGACTTGGTAGCTCCTGGGAGAGCAGGTGCTCACAATATTTCTGTGGGAGTAGGACGAGGGGAGCGGGCTGGATGGAACAAGATGCATACGCATGGGATGAGCTAAGCCACCGAGACTCACCCCCCTGGGCCTCTTTGGGACCTGATATCCAAGTTTGGAAAGATGCTGGAAGAGAGGCCTGGATTAGAGGTGCTTCCTACGGCTTTGGGGAAGAGGGAAGTGAACTAGGCCAGTCAAGCACTGAACTCACGACAGCAACCTGAAATCTGGGCCTAACTCTATATAAGACAGCTCCTGCCATCCAACAGACTGTGACCCAAGACAGGTGCAGAGCTTGGAAAACATTTTCCAGCGGAAATAGCCCTCTACACGATTCTCAGGCTCCCTGTTCAGCCCACAAACTGGGGTTAGCGTTCAGGGTTGTCTGGGGCTAATAGGACTGGAGATCCTAACCACCACGTAAATTTTCTTTTTCCAGAAAGGAAAAGACAGTACTAGCTTTAATGTAAAACAAAGCAAACAAAAAAACAAGGGCTATAGCTTCTCCAAGGCCCTCATGAATGTGACATCTCCAGGCCCTCGTTGGTGGCTCACAGGGGAGGAACAGGTGTGGGGGTCTCACGCAGAGGAGAAATTTTGTGAGGACTCAGACGCGGATGGGGAGCGGCAAATTAAATACGCGAACCGTCAGGAGAATACTTACCTAAACACTGAACACTACTTACCTAGTTATAGATCCGGAGAACCGCAAAGATGAAAAGGTGGCATCTGTCCATCCATCATCTTGAATCCCCCGAACGTATCCTTGCCAACTGCTCACTCAACCTCTGCTTGAATATCCCCAGGGACAGAACACTCACTACCACCCCCGGGAGTTACTTCCTACTCTAGAGAGCTCTGCGTTGCTAAAAGATAAGGTACACGTACCACCTTTCCCAAATTCATTCTGCCCTTGGAGTTGGAACTCTCCAGCTCCTGGGGATGAGACGTGGGCGGGGAGTATGCATGTCTAGGGTAGAGAACCCAAAGCTTAGGAGATTCTCAGAGACCTGAACGTTGAGGTCCTAGCACGTGCCAATGTCTGATGCCCCTACGGCCACTTGCCTCAGTGCGGGTCACTGTGATATGAATATCACAGACTGGGTGGCTTAAACAATAAATACTTATTTCTTACAGTGGTGAGAGTTCTCTTCTTGGCTTCCTCATACAGTGGAGGGAGAGAGAGAGAGAGAGAGAGACCTCATTTCTCTTCATCCCCTTGTAAGAGCACCAATCACATCGTGCGGGCCCCACCCCATGACTTCATCCAAATCAAATCGCTTCTCAAAGCCCCCACTTCCAAATACCATCACATAGGGGATTAAGGCTTCAATACATGAATGGGTGTACAGGGGGGATGCAAATGTGCAGTTCATAACATTGCTGTTTAGTGAGCAATTACTGTATGCCAGACAGTTTAGCCTATAATAATTGAGCAATTATTACATGCCCGACAATTATTACACACTAAACAGACACAACAATTACCCCCATTTTACAGATGAGAAAATTCAGGCTGGCAAGGTCTAGCAATATGCCCACAGTTTGTCCAGTTAGTAAGTGGTGGAACTGTCAGGGTCCCAAGTCCGTGCTGATGAACCACTGCACACAGTCGTCCTAGAGCAATTGATCAGTCTGCATCCCTGTGTTTCTTCTTTGCCTCACAAGAAACCCAATGTGTTCTGCCTTCATTGGCCACAAGAGAAGCAGCCCGGAACAGGGGCCTCCCTGGGCATTTCTCTTTATATTCTAGGGGTTACTGCGAGCTGTTCTCCCTGCGAGGGAGAGTCTGGGTTCGAGGCAGAGTCTGGCTTCTGGATGGCACAGATTGTGGCCACGCTTTTGTGGTCCTGCCTCCACGAGTGGCTGCCTCAGAAGGCACAGGGCAGGGAGGTAGACGCAGGCAGCAGCCTCAGAAGCCGCTGCTCCAAGCACCTTCTCCCGGGAGGAGAAGCCATCGATTTCTTTTTTTAATAAATAAAAAACCCAAAGTAAACCAACATCTTCAGAGGCATTTTTGTGTTCTGTTCTCAGAGATGTGAAGCTCTCCACCTCCCTCTCTCTCTCCTTCTTCTTCTCTCCCTTCCTCTGTGTGTGTGTGTGTGTGTGTGTGTGTGTGTGTGTGTGTTGGCTGTGCATCTCTCTCCCTCTCTCACACACACACACCTTCCTCCCCCTCCTCCCCTACCGGCCTCCCCCTTCCTCTGAAGCTTGTTTGTGAAGCTTAGCCTAGCAAGCCTGTCTTCTGCAACGTCTGGACTCAGTGGCAACATCAAAGAAATGTATTCTTTTCATACGCGTGTCTGCTTGTGTCTAAACCAAAAATAATGATTTTTCTCCTAAATGAATAGATCTTTGCTTTTTCCCTCCCCTCCCCTATAAAGGGGTGCCGCCAGTCGTTTGCGTGTGTGGATCAGGCTGCGCCCCATGACAACTCAGCATAGGGTTTACGCGCCCCGAACAAACCCCGATCTGCTTTCGTGTGGATCTGCGTCTGAATGATTTGCTTGTGCCTTGTGGCATATCACGCCAGGGGGAATACGAGAGAGGCTGATTATGGGGTCGAGAGGAGGGGCTGAGGCTGGGGGAGTTCCATCCCTCCTCCCACAAGTATTCCCTAAACATCTGCTACGCGTGTGGCCCTCTGAGTGGGTGCAGCTGTAATCAGGTGACATGCGAGCGTCCCCCCTGAGATCAGACAGGGTACCCAGCACAATGCATGCCACAGAGGAAATGCTTGTCAAATAAACGGGTCTCCAGGGTTACTCTGGGGTAGATTGCACAAAGCATCGTAATACCCTGCAGCTCCATTCATCAGAAACCGAAGCCGTGGATTTTCACCACCCCCTGGATCGTGTTCTACCTTGACCGGTGGGATACCCTGAAAGTGACATGTGGTTTCCAAGCTTCAACTTAAAGAGGCCTGGCGCCCTCCGCTCCTCCCACTTTGCTGCTCTTGGAACCCTGAGCCATCATACGAAGGAGTCCGGACTAGTCTGCAAGGTGCTGAGCAACGTGCGTCACCTGCGTCACCTCAGCCAATAGCCAGCTGGCTCCCGGAGGCAGCGGCATCCAGCAGCTGAGCGCCTGGCCAGCATCTGACCCAGACGCAGCCAAGATGGGCTGAGTCCGACCCAGCTTACCCAAGAATTGCTCAGATAAGCCTGGTCTAAACGGCCAGCTCCCAAAATTGGGGCCTGAAGAAATCACTACTGTTGTGGTTTTTTTCTTTTTCATCTTTAATAATGTTTCTCCCCCCAGCTTTCCAGTTAAGGAAGCAACACATGTGTTTATAGAATACTTTGAAAATACATAGTACTATTGTTCACATTCTATATCCCTTGTTTCATGCATGTGTGGATGTGCTACTTTTTAAAGTGCATCCTGGGGCGCCTGGGTGGCTCAGTCAGTTAAGTGTCCAACTTCAGCTCAGGTCATGATCTCACAGGTGGTGAGTTCGAGCCCCACGTGGGGCTCTGTGCTGACAGCTGGGAGCCTGGAGCCTGCTTCGGATTCTGTGTCTCCCTCTCTCTCCGCTCCTCCCCTTCTCATGCTCTCTCTCTCTCAAAACTAAATAAACATTAAAAACATTTTTAAAAAGTAATAAAGTGCATTCTATTTTTTGAATGAATGGTGAACATTTTTTGTTCCAATAAATACTATTTTGTAATATTATTTTTTGTTAGCTCTATACACTGCATTATTACATTGTTGCAATTTACTGAAACAATTCCCTATGGATGGCACAGTTGCATTGTTTTTCACATTTTGCTGTCTTAAATAATATTGTGACGAATTTACTCACAGAAATATCTTGAGATATATCTCTGATTATTTCCTCAGGACAAATTACTTTAAAATGGAAATGCTGGGCTAAAAAAAAGCTCCATTTTCAAAGCCTTGGATCATATTGTCACATTGCTTTACAAAAACATTTCTCGGGGCGTCCGGGGGTGGTTCAGTCGGTTGGACGTCCATCTCTTGATTTCGGCTCGGGTCATGATCTCATAGTTCGGGGGATCGAGCCCCATGTCGGGCTCTGAGCTGACGGTGCAGACCGTGCTTGGGATTTCTTCTCTCTCTGCACCCCCCCCGCTCTCTTTCTCAAAATAAATAAATAAACATTTTTTAAAAATTATTTTTAAATAAAGCATTTCTCAAACTTTCTGGTGTCGAGGTCCATACTTTTAAAAATGAAGGATCCCAAGAGCTTTTGTTAATGTGGATTGCTTTGATCAATACTACCCATTTTAGAAATTAAAACATAGAGATTCTTAAAATAGCAGTTCATTTAAAATAACAGTATACGTATTAAATGTTAACATAAATAATATACTTAATGGAAAATAACTATTTTACAAAACAAAAAATGTCTAGCGAGAAAAGTGGCATGGTCTTACATTTTTGAAAATCTCATTAACATCTGACTTAATAATAGATGATAGATTCTCATACCTGCTTCTTCATCAGTGCATCGCAATATCACAGGTCATGGGGCCTCTGGAAAAGTCAATGGTACATCAGTGGGAAAATGAGCATGAAAAAGGAGGATAAATCTAGTATTATTTTGAAAATAATAATCCAGTTTTGATCTCCTGGATGTCCTGGAAGGGCCTCAGGAAGCTCCAGAGATCCATGAAACATCACCTTTAAAGAAAGGGAAAAAAATCTTTGCTGATATGTTAAGCAAAAAGCAGGATCTCTTTGTTGCTTGAAAAAACCAATACTTTTGTTGAGATATAAATTGCATGCTATAAAGTTGACGCATTTGAAGTGTATAAATCAAAAAAAAAATGAAGTGTATAAATCATTATTGTTTTAAACCACTAAGTTTTAGGGTTGTTTGTTACACAGCCAAAACTGACTGATACAAATTATATATTAATATTGACAGTGAAAGAGAAACATTGCGTAATAGATGAAATAAACAGCTGCTGCACGGTCAAGACGGCTAAATCAATAAGGGACATTATTATTGTTATTGTTACTATTTGTAACAGTCAAATCTTTATCGAGTCCCTATCAGCATTCATATTCTCTATCTCATTCAGCTTGCTCAATAACCAACGTGTGGTTTTATTAGCTCCGTTTCTGTCCCCACAGATTTTAAGAAATTATTGTCCACCACAGTGGTGCTGGGAAGGACCCAAAAGAATTAGAAGGTACCATCTCTGCCCACAAAGAGTTGGCAAGAGGTACAAAGGTGAAACGTCTGAAGATCGCCATTCATCCTTTCTTTCGTTGATTTATTTCATAAGCATTTGTCGACCGAGACAGAGAGTAGGCACGGATTCTCCCATCCCCAGCCCATCTATTCCTACCTCAACGGGTCTGTCTGGCGGATTCACATAAATGCTGAATCTCACAACACAGAGAGAGTCCAAGAAAATAAAGAAATGCAAGGTGGGGGGCGACCGTAGGCTATTTCACATGGGAGGTAGGAGTGTTGCAGTCGGGTTCTGAAAGGAGAAATGGTATTTTGGAGGGAGGGGGACACAGAGAAGCAAAGGTGAGGAGCATGGGTGCTGGAGAGGAGACTGAGGGTTAATGTTACGGGAGAGAGAGGTCAGGCAGCCGGGTAAGGTGGGGCTGATTGGATAATCCAGGATCTAAACATTTCAATAGAATACAGCAGAGACAGCAAATATGAGGAATACTGGCTGTCACTTCCTTGTTCTGAATGGCAGACATTATTAATCAATGACCTCTTGCCAAGAGCCACAACTAAGCAATCAGAGTTTGCATACGTGATGAACCCTATCTGCCATTGCTAGAATAGTCATTCTCTCTCCTGAGGACAAAAGACAAAAATATTCAGCTGGCACAGGATAAGGTGAATCATATGGTATAAAAGAGAACCAGCTACTGAGACTTCTTGATGTTGCATCCTGGTTTCTTCACATACTAGCTGCGCAAGATATTTGCTCTCTCTGCTCCTCGGTTTTCATGTCCGTAAAACAGGATTCGTAGGGCTGCTAAGAGGCTCGAATGAGATGAGACAGTCGGAGCACTTAGATCAGCGCCCAACAAACACATCACTATTTTATTCCGATGTTCCTACTCTGGAATTCTTAGTCTTTCTCCGTCGTAACACTCAGCCAACTTGCAAGCGGATCAAGATGAGAAAATAAACTTAGCAGAGGTGCGTTAAGCATGTGAATGTGACAAGCTTTGCACTGTAGAGAAGGACCCACCCCATGACTCCAAGCAGCCTCTGGGAAGAAAAACCAGTACGAACCACGCCGACCCCTAGAAGAGCGTAAAAAGGACACACCCAGCAAAGACGTTGGGCATCTTAGCTCTACATCGACAGGCCACACATCGATGTGTCCTTTCCTCTAGGATTTTCAGAAGTTCTCATCATTACTCAAGCCTACTATTTGATCTGCTTGGTTAATTTGATGTCCTACGTTGGAAGAAGAACAACACTGGCAATGAACCACAGAGGGGATAGAAAACCCAGTCTTAAGGCCACAGACGCCATGATTCCAGACTTCATAATGGAAGTCAGAGAGGATCAAGAGGCAGGAGTACAAGCTCCCGTTGTATGCAGAAGTCTTTCTCCTCTGTAAGAGAATAGCCTACAAGCCAGTAGAAAACTGGGCAAAGGTTTTGACCAGGAAGTTCGCTGGAGGAATACTAATATCTCTTCAGTAAATGAAACCATTCTCATAATAGGAGAAAAACTATCTTGAGGTATCTCATATTTTACCTAGGAGATGGGCAAAGAAAGAGAAGTTTGATTGTACAGTGTTGGAGAGTGTAAGAGGAAACGGGTGTTCTTGTACATTGATGACGGGGAGGAAAATGGTAGAACCTCGTATAGGTCAACTTGGCAAGATCTATCAAAATTACAAGCACACTGTCCATTATCAGCAATACCAGATTTGCACGTGTGCGAAATGACGTATATACACAATCCTGAGGCATGTTTTTTTGTTGTTGTTGGCTAAAGATTAGAAAAAACTAATCAAAGGGTGCCTGGGTGGCCCAGTCAGTTTAATGGCTGACTTCCGCTCAGGTCATGATCTCACGGTTCGTGGGTATGAACCCCGTGTCGAGCTCTGTGCTGACAGCTCAGAGCCTGGAGCCTGCTTCCGATTCTGTGTGCGTGTCTCTCTCTCTGCCCCTCCCACACTCATGCTCTGTCTCTGTCTCTCAAAAATAAATAAAAGTTTAAAAAGATTAAGAAAAACTAATCAATAGGGACCTGGTCAATAAGTTATGATATATCTACATAACGGAGTAATACGCAGTCATAAAAATGAATTAAGAAAGATCTTATATACAGAAATGGAATTGTCTCCAAGATATACTGATAAGTTTTTTTTAAAAGCAAGATATACAGGGGTGCCTGGGTGGCTCAGTTGGTTAAGTGTCCAACTCTTGATTTCGGCTCAGGTCATGATCTCACTGTTCATGGGTTCGAGCCACGTGTTGGGCTCCAGGCTGGCAGTGCGGAGCCTGCTTGGGATTCTCTCTCTCCCTTTCTCTCTGCCCCTCCCCCAGCTCATGCTCTCTCTCTCTTTCTCAAAATAAATAAACATTTAAAAATAAATAAATAGGGGCGCCTGGGTGGCGCAGTTGGTTAAGCGTCCGACTTCAGCCAGGTCACGATCTCGCGGTCCGTGAGTTCGAGCCCCGCGTCGGGCTCTGGGCTGATGGCTCAGAGCCTGGAGCCTGTTTCCGATTCTGTGTCTCCCTCTCTCTCTGCCCCTCCCCCGTTCATGCTCTGTCTCTCTCTGTCCCAAAAATAAATAAACGTTGAAAAAAAAATTTTTTTTAAATAAATAAATAAAAGCAAGATACACCATATCACTTAGAGCATGATGTTATGTAAGTGACATGGCCAGGGTCACACAGCTTGTGTGTGGCCGAGCTGGGATTTGAACTCAGGGCTGTCAAGTTCCAAGGCCTCTGCTTTCAGCCACACTGCTCAGCACCATGGCTCTGAGGCCCGGCTGTGCAGAAGTGAGGTTTCCAAGAGAGGGATGTGCTCTCCTCTCCGGTCCTGTGTGAAACCGAATGCATTCGGCAGAAAATTAAGTAACATTGGCTGTGGCCCTCAGTGAATTGTGAAGGTCAAAACCATGGCCTCAGACATTTTCTCCAAATTGCTGATTTGAAGCAGTGAGGGCTCTCAAAACATAGCTCCCCGAGCTTTTGAAAATGACCAGGAAGGATGTGCTAACGGGTAAATGAGAGTTGGATAACAGGTCTGCAGACCAGTAACTGCAGAGTAGCTATTCCGTGCCTCTATTTTAAGACCTGGTCTTAGATGACCAGACCCTATTTGGGGATGAGGAATCTCTGAGTCAGACGATGCATCCATCACGGTTTTTAGGTGCAAACACCAGGTTCCACTCCAGCTAGTTTCAGGGAAAGAGAAATTTATCAGGACTATCCTGTACACATCAGGGAACCAGCCTTGGAAGAGGCAGCACGTTAGTGGCTCCCGGTAAAGATAATCCTGCCACCAGCTTGGCACCTCCGCACGGGCCAGAAATGTGCCCTGCGGCATCATCACCGCCTCAACCTGTGCCACCGCTGACCCTGAGACCTCTACCCCCCCCCCCCCCCACTGAATGATAAACTGCCAGCAGTGTCTCTGACTTGAGCAGGTGGGTCCGCAGGAATGCGGGTCACATGACACCACCCGCAGCCGCCAGGGAGGCTGGGAAAGTGAGTTCTGCTTTCTACCCGAGGGTGGGGAGAGGGGAACTCCTAACGTGGGCAGCTCTCCAAACCTAGAAAGGGCCATCTTCAACACAACGAACGGAAGGAGTCCTCAAGGCCACACTTAACCTGACGCTCTCAATCAACAGATGAGGAAACTGAGACCCAGAGAGAGGGAAGGGGACTGGCCCAGCCAATCACCCAGAGACTGACCACAAAGATCATCGATCTTCACCTTGGCTGACCTCTGGGCTCGTGTCTTCTGGTTATTCACAAAGTCTCGTTCATTCTTTGAGTATTTAGTGAATGCCGACGCCAGGGAGGTCGCTCGAAAGCACAGCTGCGCTAAAGCAAGACGGGGATGTAGTGTCTAACGCGACCTCAGTCTTGCCTTCGAGAAGCTTACTTATGGTAGGGGAGACCCTGGGAATGGGAGCCAGCCAGTGCCATGGGCTAAGCATCCTCCTCCCTGCCACCTGGCCATATCCTGTGATCGCTCAAAGTCCCCTCCTCTGGGACGCCATCCTGCACCAACTCAGCCCGCAGGCGTCACCCCGAGTGAGCAGTCCCAACGTCAACTAGCATTTACCGAATGCCAGCCATGAGCCGAGTCTGGAAACCACCGAGATGCTTAATGTATTTATAGCTGCCATGGGAGCCCAGAGAGGGACCAGAAAGGGATCCTACCCCTCGGGTCTGAAACCTTTTCCCAGAGATGCTGCTTGAGTTGGCACCAGAGAGACGGAGAAGAATTTTCTAGGCAGCTGACGTGAGAAAGAGCTTTCCAAACAATGGGACCAGCACGGACAAGGTCACGGGCATGGGAACGGCCTTTAATCAACATCAGCCACATGACCCTGAGGCAGACACCGTCCTGGCTGCAGGCACGTCTTTCCAGACCCCTCTATGCATGTTCCAACCCGTCACTCTCCTGCACCTGGGCCTCCCAGGCCCCTGCTTGTTATCCACGTGGGACACGATTTAAACCTCACAGTGCGTGGCATTTTTCTTCCCTTTCCTTTGCATGTAAAACATGTCACCACATTTCCGTAGCCCCAATTGCTCTCTGGTGAAAATAAATAGATAAATAAATAATTTTTCACAAAACTAATTAGCGGAGAGGAAGATGCTAATGTATTTTGCCAACTGTACGTCTCCCCTGCTCACTCCCAGCCGGCCTGTTTGGAGCCCGCACCGCCAGAGACGGCCGGTAGCTCCAAGCCCCGGGGACACAGGGACTTCTCTCCACCTGCTGGCCAAGCAGTCTCTGCTTTCAGGATGAACGAGTCCTTGGGTTAGCGGAAAGGCCGGTGGTGGGGTGGACCCAGGTTCTGGAGCCAGACACACCTGGGCTGGATCTCTGCATCTGTTTACTAACCATGGGACTTTCTTAGCCTCAGTTTTCCCATCTGCAAAATGGGGTTGCTGAAGACGCCAGTCTCTCGGGGTTGCTGCCTCGAACTGATGGCCTGGAAAGCCCCAGGGGGCCGGGTAGTGTGATCTCCACAGCTAAGGACCCTGCAGCTCACAGGGGTGACGTGACTTGCCCGAGGTCACACCGTCGGTGAGCTGGAATACATCTCCACGTCTGCCCGGTCCAATCTCCGTGATCTCACACTGTGCCCATCCTCAGTGGGCTTGGCAGAAACCAGAACGTCCTCTGAAACAGCTCTGGGTCCAGGCCCTATGATAGCGAGCAGGAGAGAGAAAGCCAACCCCCGCCCCCCCCCCCCTTCCAGGGCAGATTGTCCTGCCCTGGGACAGCTTTGAATGCAGTAACCACACGTTCTGATCAACCCTGGGAAACGGGGCCCAGCTTCGCAATCAGGAGCTCCCAGCAACCCCTGGGCATGGGTGACACGGACGGGGGCACGTTGGAACCTGGTGAAAAGCCAGCAGAGGGCTGCCTCCCTGCTCTCCCACTCGGGTGTTTCAGGATCCGGCTGCATGAGAGGGCGCCGGCATGGTGGCATGGGTAGAGATCTCCTTTGAAAACAGGCACATGCACATTTTTCAGGTCGGTAACTGCTGGAGGAAGCCTCCGACATCTGTTCACGCTGATAGCTGTGAAAGCACAGCAGCCCTGTGCTGAGCGTGGACACACAACTCTAGGAGGCAGGTCCCCAGCAGTTCCCACATTCAGATCAGGAAACCGAGGTCCAGAGCCACGAAGCACCTTGCCCAGGGCCACGCAGTTCGTGACCAGCAGAACCACGTAAAGCCAGGGCGGTCCGGCTGCAAAGCTAGCACTGCTTCCTCGGCCAATACTTCCCTTCCAAGTATTACCCCTTCCTTGATCCCGAGACAAGTAAGCAAAAGACCCAGCAGTGACACTTCTGGGAAAGCAAGAATGGCGTGTGGACAAGGTTACCCACCGCAGCGCTGCGTGGAACAGCGAAACAAAGTAGGCATCCATCCAAAGGTCAGATCAATCATGGCACACCCGTACCACGGAATTATAGGCACATTTATAAATAACTGGGAGGGGCGCCTGGGTGGCTCAGTCGGTTAAGCGTCCGACTTCGGCTCAGGTCATGATCTCCCAGTTCGTGAGTTCGAGCCCCGCGTCGGGCTCTGTGCTGACGGCTCGGAGCCTAGAGCCTGCTTCGGATTCTGTGTCTCCCTCTCTGTCTGCCCCTTCCCTGCTTGTGCTCTGTCCCTCTCCCAAAAATAAAATATTTGGAAAATAAATAAAAATAAATAAAAATAACCGGGAAGCTGTCTGTGTCGAAATGGAAGGATTTCTAGGATTTATTGTTCAATGAAAAAAAAAAAAAAAGCCAAGGGCAGAACAGGGTGTTAATATGCTATTTTTGTTTCCAAATAGGAAAAAAACGATCAGCTCTGTTTGCATTTGCTTGTACGCACCAAAACAAGTTCCAGAAGGGTGAGTGAGATGCTCCAGTGGTTTCCTGGGGTGGCCGTGGGACAGGACTGTCTGTAGGTAGGCTGGTAAGGCAGAGGGAAATTTTCCTTTTTCACCCTTCTGTAATTTCCCCCTTTTTCCTTGGATTTTTTTTTTTTAATTTTAATGTTTACTATGAGAGAGAGAGAGAGAGTGTGTGTGAGCAGGGGAGGGGCAGACAGAGAGGGAGACCCAGAAGCAGGCTCCAGGTTCTGAGCCGTTAGCACAGAGCCCGACGCGGGGCTCGAACCCACGAACGGCGAGATCATGACCTGAGTCGAAGTCGGCCGCTTAACCGACTGAGCCACCCAGGTGCCCCCCTTTTTCCTAGGATTTTTAAAAACTGTTAATTAATTTATTTATTTTGAGAGAGAGAGAGAGAGAGAGAGCGAGCAGGGAAGGGGTGGGGGGAACAGAGAGAGAGGAAGAGAGGGAATCCCAAGCAGACTCCGTGCTGTCAGCCGGGAACCTGAAGTGGGGCTCGAACCGTCAAACCGTGAGATCATGACCTGAGCTGAAACCAAGAGTCAGACACTTACCCAACTGAACCACCCCAGCGCCCCCCTTCGATTTTTATTTTGAAATACTTATAGACACGAGAAATTGCAAAATTGGCTCAGAGCAGTCTCACATCCCCCGTATCCAGCTTTCCAAAATGATAGCATCTTACACACAGGAGAAGGAGATCGCACTTTTTTTTCCCCCTCGGATGATCTTTTTTTTTTTTTTACACTTGATTTTTCACAATTGAGGTAAAATGCACATAACATGAAACTCACCATCTTCACCATTGTTCAGAGTTGAGTTCAGCGGCCCTAAGCACATTCACATTGTTGTCCACTGCTCGTGACTGCTCGTCCCCAGAACTCTTTTTGTCTGTGTCCCCATTAAACACGATAGCTCCCCAGTCCATCGCTGTTTGAAACCACTGTTCTATTTCTGTCTCCATGAATGTGACATATAAGGGGAACCACAGACTTTGTGTTTTTGCGACTGCTTTATCTCACTTAGCATGTCCCGAAGTCTCATCCGTGTTGTAGTATGTAACAGAATGGCCTTCCTTTAAAAAAAGAAAAAGGTTTGTTTATTTTCTTATTGAGAGAGACGGAGACGGTGGGAGCAGGGGAGGGGCAGAGAGAGAGAGAGAGAGAGAGGGAGAGAGAATCCCAAGCGGGCTCTGTACTGTCAGAACAGAGCCCAGCGTGGGGCTCAAACTCATGAAACCGGGAGATCATGACCCGAACTGAAACCAACAGTCGGACACTTAGCCGACTGAGCCACCCAGGCGCTCCCATGAATGTCCTTCTTTTCTAAAACTGAGTCATATTCCTTTGTATGGATATGCTGCCTTTTATGTATCCATCCGTCCACTGATAGACGCTTTGGTGGAGTCCACATTTCGGCTACTGTGACTGACGCTGCTATGAACGTGGGTGTACAAATGTTCTTTGAGTCCTTGCTTTCCATTCTTCTGGGCGTTATCTCCGGCATGGGAATGGCTGGATCACACAGAAGTTCTACACTCCCGGTGCTGAGAAGCCGCCATACTGGTTCCACAGCAGCTGCCCCATTTTCCATTCCCACCCGCAGTCCACAAGGGTCCCCATCCCTCCACAGCCTCGCCATCGCTTGCAGGGTTTTTTAGGGGGGGGAGGGGAGATTTTGACAGTAGAGGACCTAGTGGTGGGAGGGGGCATCTATCTCACTGTGACCTCCACCGTCTTGCACAGACAAGCCATTCCTGGCGCACTGTTGAGCTGACCCAGGGAAAGCACAGAACCAAGGATGTCCCACGGAGGCTGGGCCACCGAGGTCCCTGGGAGGCTCAACCGCAGGGCTGATGGGAGAGCTCCGCTGAGGGCGACGCGTCAATCCGCAGGGACGGAGGAAGACTCTGTGCGGGGGGAGGAAGAGGGGGAGGGGGTTCATGTTCTTAAGGTCAGGAGGCACCATGTCTCCTGGACCCTGTGAACGAGTGGGGGAGGGGGGCTGCCACTCTTTTGGCTGCTGATCTCCAGCCACTACTCAGTCACTACTGCCCTTCATTAGGAAGGGACGCTCATAGGGGCGCCTGGGTGGCTCAGTAGGTTCGGCATCTGATTCTTGACTTCGGCTCAGGTCCTGATCTCACGGTTCGCAAGTTCAAGCCCCACATGGGGCTCCGTGCTAACATTGCAGAGCCTGCTTGGGATCCTCTCCGCCCTCTCTCTCTCCTTCTCTGACCCTCCCCCGGCTCATGCTCGTGCTCTCTTTCTCTCTCAAAAATAAATAAGTAAACTTAAAAAAGAAATTTTCATTAAAAAAAAAAAAGGGAGGGGGGACACTCATTACTGCCTCCCTGATAGTCAGGGGAAACCAAGGATGGGCCAAGCAGGAGGCAATTTTTTACTAACTGTTCTCCGCCTCCCCTCTCCCCTCCTCATTCAACTTCCTAAATAGCCCGGGAATCCACCCATTCCTCTCCGTTTTCTTGCCACCACCTTAGCCCAAGCCACCTGTGGTCATGACAACAACCTCCTGATAGGGCCTTTCTCTGCCTCCAGCCTCACCCCTGCCGATCCCAACTCCACGCATTACCCAGTACGGACCTGGTACTCATTTGCTTTGCTTAAAATACATGGCTCTCGTTGCTGTCAGCATGAAACTCAAATCCCTCCCTCAGCCTGATTTACAAGTACCCCCACAATCTGGCCAGCCTTCCAGAACCTTCTCTCCCAGCACCTAGAACTCCTAGGTGTCCAATTAAATGTCCTCACCCCTCTTCCTCTTGAACTCGGGTTCTGGCTGTTCTGACCTTTGTTCCGTTCATCGGGACCCCCACGCTCTGCCTCTGCTGTGCCCTCTCCACCTCGCCTAGATTGTCCTGCTAAACCACTTCCAGTCTCCCCAGACGGCAGCCTCAAGGTCCCCTCCCAAAGAGGCCATGAGGCCCGCCCGGCTGCCCGCTGCGTTGCACCACGATGCTCAAGGCTCCTGCCTGTCACTGCGTGTTTACTGCCTGTCTGCCCCGTTCGGTGCCGACAGAGGTGAGTCCTGCCTTGTGCGTCAGCACGCCTCCTGTCACCCCTCCCTGAGTATCTGTGGAGTGGGTGGTGGTGTGGGGAGATAATCAGAACAACCCCCATCCCCGGAGAAGAGAGCACGGCCCCGGGGCTCTGCTCGCCTGTCTTGGAAAGCACCGGAGAAGCCACGTGCAGGGATGCCCTGACTTTTGGAAAACAATGCCATGTTCCCTGATGCAAAGTCCTGGGGTTCAGCCTACACGAGGGGCACTACCAAGCCCTGCTAACAGAAGGATGTCCCCTCTCCCTGCGAGGCTGCCCCCAGAAAGAGGACAGCCGGCTGCTGAGGGGCTTGCTTCCTCGGTAGGTCGGGAAGGAGGCTGGGTTCGGCGCTCTCAGCTGGACTGGGAGCCCCTCCCCACCCCTTCTGGGAGCGGCAAACTGGGAGAAGAGGAGAGCCTCTCTGGCATTTGGGTGAGGCCTGCCCCGCTGGAGTTTACAGGTAACAGAAAGGGAGCAAGGAGGGCAGGGTCCCCTTCCTTGGGGAGGCCGGGCTAAAGGCTTGGAGTTGGGGGCTCCCTGGGAAGAAAGGGCAGGGAGGGCAAGAGGAAGCAGGAGCCTCGACAAGGCCTCCGTGGGGGGCAGAGGTGAGTCCCTCCTGTGATGCAGTCCCTGAGGTCCGTAGGCCTTCGCTGCCAAGCCCTCCTCCAGGAAACTGCTCTGAGGGACCGACCCCCGTGTGCGCCCTCTAGTCAGGCCTGATGCGGGACCCCCAGAGGGGAAGGTCAGGGCCGCTCCCGAGTCGTCTTGTGAGGGCTCCGAGAGCCGTGGCCCCGGGGACTCCCGGGCCTGGCCCCTGTCTCCCGACCATGGTGACAGAGGAGACCCACGTGGCTGGCAGTTGACATCTGAATTCCCTGATGGCTCGATAGGCTTTCAAGGGACAGCCTTCAAAACAGAAAAGCGGGGACCCCACCAGACCCAGAAGAGCAGGGAAGGGAAGGAGGGTGGGAAGAAAGAACCAGCCGAGTCTGCTATCAGCCTACCGAGCACGGAGTCCACAGGTACCCGCAGTGGGACCCTGTGAAGCACCCAGGAGCCCTGGACAAGCCACAGGGGGAGGCGGAGCTCACCGGAAGCCAGCTCGGGCTCTGAAACCGGCCTCGGGCCTCGGGACCGGCCCTGCCCTGGGGGAGCTGTGTGACTCGGGGCAAGTTGCTCGGCGCTCCTGTGCTTTGGCCTCCTGTCTCCAAAATGGGGGTGCCAGCCCTCACATAGACTTGCGGCGTTGCCGAGGAGGCTCGGAAAAACGGCCGACTCACAGGAAGCGCTCAGCGCCGCCTGCCATTGTGTCCACGCTCCAGACGCCAATGGACTCTTGGGCCTCAATTTGTTCAGCTCTAGGATCGGAGGGTTGGACCAAATGGCCTCGGGGTTGCCCTCCAGCTCTGGAACTAGTAGCCCCGCATCCATCAGTTGGGTATTTGGGTAGCAAGTGTGCGGCCTGACTCGCAACTCCGGCTGAGCTCTGCAGAAAGGGGTTATGGGATGCAGAGGGAGTGGGGTGCTCAGAGAACCGAGGACTGGAACCAGAGAGGGGTCCGAGAGCAGGGCAGCGGACGCCCCGGAAGGCCTTCTCCAGAGAACCAGCACCAGGAAGGCGTCAGGGGCTGGCACCAACCTCTGGAGCCCCCCACTCCTTGACCGGCGGAGGGCAGGGCCCCCGGATCGACGGGCCTGCCCAGGTGCCTCCAAGGGAGACCAGGTCCTCAAGGGGGAGACTGGGTGCTGCCTCCAGGAAGCAGAGCAAAGCCACAGGGATAAAACCAGCTGACATCCCCTGCCTGGGCGACGTGACGAAGGTCTAGAAGCACTGACTGCCGCCTCCGCTGAAGACGGCGAACGCACCTAGAAAAACCAGGCGTGGTTGCTTTTTGAGAGCTTTTGAGGTGCTGCCTTTTCCAGCTGTCACGATCCCGGGGTGTGGGTTTTCCCTCATCTCCAGAAAGTCTGGCTTGGAGGATCGCGCTCACCCGAGAGTTCCCCGAGGGCCGGGGCCAGCACTGACACAGCGTCCAGCACATAGCTGTCCTTTCAGAAGCCAACCGGCCAGGGATGGTCAAGTCACTCCGCCCCACCCCCACCCCCCGCAGGTGAAATTTCCAGACTGGTAAAGGGAGGGGGCGGTCCGTGGCCCCAGAGGAGAGGTGGCCCCAACTCCATGCAAGGGAGAGGTGACGACCTCTCCAGCCCCCCCCCCCCTCCGCCGGGGGCTCCAGGGCTCATCTCTGAGTCAAGGTGGTCAGCTCTGGCGATTTACTAACTTTTGTGACCCTCGGCTTCTCCACCTGTAAAATGGGGGTGATTATAATACCAGCTTCATCAGGGCTGTTGTGAGGTTTCATGCGTTAGTAATTCATTCCACAAAAAAAATACAAATAAATAAATAAATAATAAGGGGGGGGCGCCTGGGTGGCTCAGTTGGCTCAGGTCATGATCTCACAGTTCCCGAGTTCGAGCCCCACATCAGGCTCTGTGCTGACAGCCTGGAGCCTGCTTCGGATTCTGTGTCTCCCTCTCTCTCTGCCCCTCCCTTGCTCGCACTCTGTCTCTTTCTCTCTCTCTCTCTCAAAAATAAATAAACATTAAAAATAATAATAATAATTCATTCCACAAATATTTGCTGAGCACCTAATATGTGTGGGTCACTATTCTGGATCCCTGAGATTCGTCAGCGGTCCAAAGAGACACCTGCCTTCGTGGAGCTTCCATTCCAGCAAACTCATGCAGGACGCCTACCACGATGCAGGTGCTCTAAACATTACTAAAGTGTGAATGACTTTCCCCTCTTCGAGTAGCAGCTACAGCGGCAGCAGCGTGGCTGGCTGGCAGTTCCAGGCCGCCTCTGTTGGGATGCATTCATCAGGTCTGTTCACGAAGATTCCACTTCTCCTCTTTCTGGGCACATGTGATTTGCTTTGGCCAAGGCAACGTGAGCAGAAGCAGCAGGTGACCCGGGTGGAGGCGTTAAGACCCAGCGCACGGCTTTCCGTGTTTCCTCCCTGCAGCCATGGCACTCGTGGACGCATGTGAGCAGACAGGTCCCCGGAGGGGTGGAGGAGCAGAGCCCCCGCGTGGGCTTCAAGCGCCCTCCGTGCGGGCATCTCAAGCGGGCACGTGGCATGAGTGAGAAGTGGGGTCTGTGGCCTTAACCCACTGAGCCTTGTCAGAGACACCCATCGGCTACTCTCTGTAGCTATGTCGCCGCAGATCCACAGGAAGCAAACACGTGGGCCATCAAGCAGAGAACTCACGCGTGGAAGCTCCGCCTCGTCCCCTCAGTGCACCAGTCAGGGCCCACTGGACAATCGCCATCTCGAATTCACTCTGTGCATAAACGCGGGCTGGAGCTCCACCAGCACCGGCTCCGGGATATCAGGTGGCCGCAGGCCCCAGCGATGCCTGGAGGCCTCTGCTATCCCCCCACCGCCCCCCGCCGGCCCGGCTCCAGCCGTGGATCCCCTCCACCCTCTCGTCCCTGAGCACCCCAGGACGCCTCCTCTCCCTCTCCCTTTCCTCTGATCCAGCGCCCGTCCCCTGCTCTCCCTCTCTACCTCCTTTATCAGGGCCTCTTGTGACCATTCCATCAGGAAACAAACTCCTCTACCCTCCACCCCCAGACTCTTCATGGGCAGGTGTCTCTGCTAGGGTCCAACCGGGAAAACGTAAGTCATTCTGAATATTTAACGCAGAGGTCATTTAATCCAGGAATTGGTTACCCAGGAGGTGGAATCGCTGAGAAGCCAAACCGTGATAGTGAGGGAGCCCGGAGATGGGCGACATCGGGGAGCCACTTTCACTGTAGGGCCGGAGGGACGGCCAGGAAGGCCTGGGGTCAACCAGGGGAAACTGGGACGCCAGCAGGTGGGAGCCGGGCCTGGAAAGAGGAGCAGCCCCACCGCCGAGACAGAGTAGCACCCTGATTCCTCTCTCCTTCTGACCCCCTGATCTCCCCCAGTGCCTCTCCCTGGCGGAATGAGCCGGGAGCCGGGGGAACACAGACATACAAGGAGGGGGAAGGGCGAGGAGTGGGTGTAAGGCAAACAGGGCACCAGGCTCCCTCCTTCCAGCACCCACTTCCTTATCAGTCTTTTGGCCAGAGACTGCTCCCCCCCCCCCCCACATCTCATTCACCCCCGGGCAAGGAGGCTGTGCTTCCCCTTTCCCTTTTCCCTCGTGGTTGGCAACACTGTTGACTCAATACCCCATCCCTTTCTTCCTTCCTTGCCTCCACTACTGGTGCTGGCAAGTTTAAAACTCACTTTCCCAGCCTCTTGGCAGCTATGGTTGGCCACTGACTTATAGAAAGGCTTTCTGTTTTCTTAATTAAAGAGTACAGACATGTTCGTGGCCACCTCTTTCCCCTGCTTCTTGCTTTGAATGTCTGGAGCTGCAGCAGCCATTTTGCAGTCATGAGGGGGAAGAGCCACTACATTAAGGATGAGGGAGCACAAGAAAGATCCTAGATCTTTAATGACACCGTTGGGATGTTAAACCAGGCTTGGATGGCACACCACCAGACTCCTCAGTAGGTGAGGTCATTAACGCCTTTATTGCTTAAGTCACCGTCAGGTTTCTTTCCCTCGTCTGAGGAAAGCATTCCTAAAACAGAGAGGGGCAACGTCACCTATCCAGCCCCCCAAGCCTGGATCCCAGGAGCAAAACTCGCTGCCCCCTTCCTCCCCCTTCATGTCGCATAGGTCGCCAAGTCCCGGAGATCTTATCTCCTCGAGGTCGCCTCCTCGTCTCCTTGCCGCGTTCACCGCCCGTGTCATAGGTCAGAGTCGCCTGCTCCCCCCATCTCCCTCTGCAAAGCCTCACCCCACCGCAGCCAGAGGGATCTTTCTAAAATGCAGACGGTGCACATTGGGTGGTGTCCCCGTGTGCCTTAAAACCTTGCCCCGCCTCCCCGCTGCCCGCAGAATAAAGCCAGAACTGCTTAGCCAGGCAGGCCCAGCCCTCGTGACTTGGCTCCCCAAGCCTCGGCCGTTCCCCTCCTTGAGTTTCTGCTAAGAGTCGCCTACCGTCACGTCCGGGGTCACACCGCGAGCCTTTGCGTCCTCCGTCCCTGTCCCCGCGCGGAGGCCGCCCGGACCCCGGGGTTCATCGCACCCTCCTCCGTTCCCGCTTCTTCCGTGTGCGCCCCCCGCGCCACTGCTCCCTCGCTGGCTTCTGCCTTGCTCTTTTCTTCCTCCCTGACCAGAAAGCCATTCCTTGACAACAGGGCCCCATGCCTTATTCATCTCCGTGTCCCCAGTGCCTGACACACCACAGGGACTTGATAAATGTGTGTGGAGCGAGAGGGGTGAATGAGTGAGTGAATGAATGAGGCCGTGCATTCAGGAACGTGTGAAGTCAGCTGTGGGGAAGATGGCACGGCAATGACCTAAGTCTTTGAAAACCCGCCTAATAACCTGGCTTCCTGGAACTTTGCCCGGCCGGCTCCAGGAGAAGGAGAACACCCTGCCCGTGTGTAGACAGAGCGGAGTCTTTTCTTCCCTAAGTGAATTTTGTCTCAAGCCACCTGCCGCCGGGGGACCATCTTGAAGCGTGACTTCCCCCCGGCGTGTTACCGTTTGTCCGGGGAAGCCTCGGGAAGGGTCCCCTTCCTCCTTCCCGGAGGGGGAGACGGCTCATGTGGCTCTGGGAACTGCCACGGGCGGCCTCGGGTGGGAAAGGGAGAGCGACAGGGTAAGGGCCCCGGGCGGGCATCCTTATCACGACACAGAGCGCCGTTTGTCCTGCTGGGGGATAAATGATCATCACGTGGATTACACAGGCCTCCTGTTACACAGCGACACAGTGCCAAGTCCCCCAAGGCGTAAAAGAAGGCATAATCAAGAATTATGGGACCCAGTAAGACGAATATTGGAATCAATCAGTCCCCTTCAGAGGGGAGCTGCTCATAGAACATTCATTATCTCAGCCCCGCTGTGTGGGGGCGGGGCGGGGGGTGTCGAGGGGAGACCTGCCTCCTTACAAGTGGCCATTGTCACCCTCTGACGCAGCCCACTGCTTTCTCCCACGGCCGTGCCCCCCTCTCCCCGGGGGAGGATACAGAAGACAACAGATCAAAGGCGCAGTTATTAACTCAGGCAACGGTCCCTGCCACCCCGGGCCTCCTCCCAGCGTGCATTTGGACGGCCAGAGTAAGCGCCTCTCCGATGCAGCTGTGGCGTCAATGCAATTTTCGGTTCCATTCAGGAAACAGCAGTTCCTAGGCTGATGTATTAAATCAATTAGACGCCGGTGGCCTCAGAGGCCATGCCAGCTTCCCGAGAGCCGGTCGCCGGGGCCGTGAATCACACGGGTGTCAGGATGGCGTTGTTCAGTCAATTCTGAGTGACGTATCCTGAAAGCTCAAGACAGGGCCTGGAAGGAAAAAAGAAAAACAAACAAGCGAACGACAGCTGGTGTCTCTTGGGGACCCGAGGGACGGGGGTCGAAGAAGGGTCTGGAGCATACGCGGTCACTTTCCTTCCTCCGTTTCCTCCTTAGTTTAGTTGGGTGGAGATCTCTGTCTGAGAAAAACTCCAGTCACAGCCTCTGAATAAGCCCAGACCTGTCCCCACCCCTCCACCCCCACTGCCCGGCCCGGCCCAGCGGGCACCTTCCCTCCCGACACCGCGGCCTCCCCGCTCGGGGCCTCCCTTCCCAGGGCCTCTGCTGTGGGCTCCACACTCACGACAGCATTCTCTCTCTGAAAGGGGGTTTGCCGTGTGGCTCAGCCCCCTGCCTTTAAATTCCTTCAGTGACGCCCCACAGCCTTCAAGAAAAGACACCAACCCAGCTCAGTTCATTCCAGCCTCAGCTCTCCCCTCCCGCCGCTCCCCCAGGGCCTGCCCTCCCTCCCCCAGCGGCAGACCTGTGCGCCTGGCCTGTGTTTCTCACCCAGAAGGCTCTTCTGTGTTGTTCCAGTCATTTGGGGAGTTCGTGTACATGCCCCCTCCTCCAGGAAGGGTCCCTTGCCTCCCCGCCACCTCAGCCCCTGCCTTGCCTCCTCACGGCACTTGTCACGGAGAATTTGTCATCACCTGCTTGCTCTGTCTGTCCCCCCTCTTAGTCTGGGAGATTCCCGAAGGCAGACGGGCCCTTGACCCTGTCTTTAGCTCAGTGCCCAGTATGGCAAATGCTTTCCGGTGTGTGCGGGGCGGATGAGTGAAGGAACATGGGGCCCTGGCAAAGGCAGACCACGTCTTCCGGACGCGGGTGCTGGAGGGTGCAGGGGAGACAGGTATGGGCCCGAGGGAGTTGGGAGAAAAAGACAGGGAAAGAGAGGGGCCCAGAGCCAGGACCAGGGCTCCTGCTTTCATCCACATGTTTTTCCTCAGTTTGGCAACTGCGTGAGGATGTAGGAAGTGGGTCAGGTCAGGAGACAAGCCAGCTCTGACATCAGATGGGAAACCCAGCTATGTCCCCTCTCAGATCCACTCAGGCTCGCCTAAGCAGATTGGGGACGGCCGGCTAGAGGTGGGGACAGTGGCCAGCGGCACAGAGTGGGGAGATTGGCTTGGCAGACCAAAAAGCTGGGTGTGAATTGCGACCCTGCCACTAACTAGAGACACTGATTAACCCTTTGAGCCTCAAGCTTCTCCCATAAAACGGGAACAGCACTCACCACTGTGGGGTAAGTTGGGCACGTAGACAGTACCTGGGGCCTTGGCGGGGAGCGGGGGGCTGGGGGGTGCTTAAATCCAAAGGAATTGTCATCACGATGACCAGGAACCCAGACGACAAGACAGGATCCAGTTAGTAGAGCCGGAGAGGACAGTGGGGACTTGCTGATGACGACTGGAGCCGACGTAGGGGTCCCTGAGCTGGGTCACAGGAGGCATAAACTCGGGCTCCTCCCTCAAAGTCCACACAAAGATCCTGTGGCTTGGGCTGAGCACAGGAAGCTTCGCGGAGTGTCTGGGCTTGACCTCCACCTTCTAGAGCCCAGATTCTGGTCCTCCGCTGACCTCCCACTTGCCCAACCAGCTGCCATGCAGGTGCAGACATGAAGCCAGAGTCATCCTCAGAGCCCAGACCGTGCCCCCAGGCAGGGCCAGGGCACCACCTAGGCCTCCGCCTGCCAGGCAAGGGCTCCAGCTCAGACCCCGGGCTGGGGGCACCTGCCCGGCGGAGCCAGCTGCAGCCTGGCAGGGCCTGAGGGGCCCCCAACTCCACAGGGACAGCTTTTCAGCAGGCTCGGGAAATTAACTAAATGCCCCTTTCCATTCTGGCTGATGGCCCATCACAGTGCTCATCCCTGCTTTTTTATACTAGAAAATAATGGCAATTAGGCCTTAAATAATCAATTTTTACAGTTTACATTTAATTTATGAAGGGATGGCAGGCGCGGGGCTCCGCCTGTGACCACGGCTTTGTTTTCCATTTGACTTTATTCCTCGTGCCTTTGCCGGCGGGGAAGAGGCAAGTGTTTGGAGGCTGGGGAGACAGGGCCAGTCTGCAGAATTCTGACCACTTCTTTGAAGCAGGTCAAGAAATACCGAGGGATCCAGACTCAGCTGGGAGGGGGGGATTCAGAGGCTTGAATGGAGAAGGTAGAGCTCCGTGAGAAAGGCCCCGCTGCCTTCCCAGGAGGGTGACCCTTCTCAGCACAGTGACTGCATAAGCTTTGATTTTGATCAACTTGTCTCTATTTTTGACATGCTCTGCTTCCGGCTGTTTTCTCTGGTCAAGTTGATCAAAATATGTCAACCCCCTGTCACAACGCTTCAGAGGCTCCCCCGCAGCTCTCCAGATAAAAGTTCAGCTGTTTAGTTTAGCTGTACAGTGCTTAGCTAAGTTCGCAGTGCTTAGCTTAGTTCACAGTGCCTAACCTAATTCTACAGTACTTAGCTCATAGTGCCTAGCTTATCTCTACAGTTCTTAGCTTAGCTCACAGTGCTTAGTTCTACAGTCCTGAGCTTAGTTCTATAGTACTGAGCTTAGTTCTATAGTACTTGACTTAGTTCTATAGTCAAGTACTGTATAGTCAAGTACTATAGTACTTAGTTCTATAGTCAAGTATAGCTTAGTTCTGTAGTACTTAGCTTAGTTTTATAGTACCGAGCTTTGTTCTATAGTACTGAGCTTAGTTCTATAGTACTTGACTTAGTTCTGTAGTACTTAGCTTAGTTTTATAGTACTGAGCTAAGTTCTATAGTACTGAGCTTAGTTCTATACTACTTAGCTTAGTTCTATACTACTTAGCTCAGTTTTATAGCACTTAGCTTAGTTCTATAGTACTTAGCTTAGTTCTATACTACTTAGCTTAGTTCTATACTACTTAGCTCAGTTTTATAGCACTTAGCTTAGTTCTATAGTACTTAGCTTAGTTCTATACTACTTAGCTTAGTTTTATAGTACTTAGCTCAGTTTTATAGCACTTAGCTTCGTTCTATAGTACTTAGCTTAGTTCTATACTATTTAGCTTAGTTCTATACTACTTAGCTCAGTTTTATAGCTTAGCTTAGTTCTATAGTACTTAGCTTAGTTTACACTGCCTAGCAGAACTCTGTGGTGCCTGGTTTAGTTAACAGTGCTGCTTCTCTCAGCAACACATTCCAAGCCCCTCCACCCCTGTTGGTCATCTCCTCCCTCCATCCTGGACATCTTTACCCCAGCCTGTCTTTCACCAGGCAATCCTTCAAGTCCATTTTTCAGAAGTTATTTCTGGCACACCTTCCCTGAGCTCAGCCCTCTGCCATCTCCACAATACTCCACCACCTACATTCCTGGGCCTCCACTGTTGACTTGCCCGGCCGGCCCCTTCTCTGGACTAGAAACCTGGTGAGGGCAGTAGCCCTGCCTCAGTGGGGTTCCCACCCCCCCAGAACCTGGTGCAGGGCCTGGCACTTGGAAGGCAGACTGGGGCCCTATGGCTGCTATTACAAGTGACCCTTCCCAGGGGCCTAGAACCACATAAACCTCTTATCCTAGCTTTGTGTAATTCAAAAGTCCGAAACCAGTCTCCCAGGGTTAAGGTCAAGTGTCGGCAGGGTGATGTTCCTTTCCGGAGGCTCTATGGGAAAATCCAACTCCTGGCCTTTCCAGCTTCCAGAAGCTGCATTCGGTGGCTCGTGTCCCTTCCTCCGTCTTCAAAACCAGCTGTGGTTCTCTCGTGCTGTATCACTCCGACCCCCGCTTGTGCCTTCCTCCTCCACTTGAAAGACCCTTGTGACCACCCAGATAACCCACGACAACCCCCCATCCTGAAGTCAACGGATTAGCAACCTAATTCCACTTTATAACATGACGTGATATGTTTTTCACAGGTTCCCAGGATCCGAACACGGGCTTCTTTGGTGAGCCGTTATCCAGCCTCCCGAAGACAGGATTCGATAAATGCACGTTGAACGAGATGAATGAGTCAGATGCCCTACAAACTCCATGGACTGCCACCCACAATAGCCTTGGGCATGAATGTTCTTCATGCCTTTTTGCTACTAGCAAACCCCTTAAAAGTACTTCTCTGGGGCACCTGGGAGGCTCAGTCAGTTAAGTGTCTGACTCTTGATATCAGGTCAGGTCATAATCTCACAGTCGTTAGATCAAACCCCACGTTGGGCTCAGTTGGAACACAGAGCCTGCTTGGGATTCTCTCTCTCTCTCTCTCTCTCTCTCTCTCTGCCCCTCCCCCACTTGTGCACTTGTGTGAGCACTCTCTCTCTCTCAAAATTAATTAATTAATTAATTACCTTTTAAAAAAAGGTGTTTCTCTAGACTCACGTGTTCAATGGATAATCCGCTCAGAGAAAACAGCCAAGGCTGGGCTGCTCGCTGACCAGGACCACCACATTTCATTTTTTTTTTTAACGTTTATTTATTTTTGAGACAGAGAGAGAGCATGAACAGGGGAGGGGCAGAGAGAGAGGGAGACACAGAATCTGAAACAGGCTCCAGGCTCCGAGCGGTCAGCACAGAGCCCGACGCGGGGCTCGAACTCACGGACCATGAGATCATGACCCGAGCCGAAGTCGGACGCTGAACCGACCAAGCCACCCAGGCGCCCCGCCACATTTCATTTTAAGAGCCATGCCTGCACCCACCCTCCCTCGAGCCAGCATGGTGCCCTGCTGCTGCCCTTCTCCCCTGTAAGTGGGTCGCCATTCCCCATGAACCCCCAATGCACCATCGAGAATCACCTCTGCGCATTCACTCCCTGCTCTGATACCTTTGGTGAACTCTCCTGGCACAGGTGGGTGGATTCCACTCTCGAAAACCATATATAGATAAAAATCTGAATCTACAATGAGAATCTTTTGGAAGTTGATTACTCATTGCCGAAGGACCCAGAACAGGGTGTCTTTCAAGAGCAAGTATCCAGGGGCAATTTAATACAGGGGTTGGTGTGCCACATTGAGAGGGGCAAGAGGCATTGTCTGGAGGGCATCGAACACTCTGCCGCCCGTGGGAGCCAGCCAGGAAGGCAATGGAGGTGGCGAATCAGGCTGGGGAAGGGACTCGGCCGCCCAAACCGAGGCAAGCGTGCAGACGTCCTTCTATACTGATAACATGAGACCTCTCCCAATATGGCCCAACAATTCCCATTTGGGCAGCTCCTTCTCCCAAGCTTAGACCAGAGTTAGCTGACTTCTTCCCACCCCTCTCTTCTCTTTCTATGTTTTTCTTCGGGGGGAGAACCAGGCCTGGTTGCTAGAGCAACCAATTATTTCTGCAAGAAAATTTAACTGTTGTTGAAATGTTCCGTTTGACAGGAAGTTTTCCTTCTGGGGGTCTTGACTTTCGCAAGCACGCTCTTTACTGGGCCCACCTTCTCCTTTCCGCCATCCTAGAGGTGAAGATGATATTTACCCCCTTAAAGCACTCCAAACTTTAAAAACAAGGCTTTCGGAGGAGAGAGGAAAACAAAATAATTACATTTCCAAGCCTGCCATCAAGAGATCATAAACTCAGGGTCTCATGAGAAGTTTGCCACACAAATGTGGGTTCTTCCTTACTACTCCGCTCCCCCCTATGGCTCAGAGAAGCAAGCTATTCATTTATATTTGCGTTCAACCAATATTTATTGGGCATCTCTGCATGCCAGGCCCTACGTGAGGGGGCGGGGAGTCAGAATTGAATAAAACAGAAATGGCCACTGCCCTCTTGGCGTTTGCCAAGCGTGGGAAAATCAGACGTTAAACATATCAGCCCTCAACTCACTACGCGAAGCTAAGAAGAAAGGTACATACGAAAGAAGGAGGAGGCACTCAACACAGACTGGGCGGTCTGGAAAAGCCTCTCTGAGAAGGTGACATTGAAGCTGAGACCCCTACTCTGGCTCTGCGTGGTGACTCCATTGTCTTGCACCTTGGAGACTTCAAATGTCCATTGTATTAGTTTTCCACGGCCGCCATGAACAAACCACCACAAACCGGGGGGCTTAAAATAATGCATATTTATGTTTTCATATTCTAGAGGATAAAAGTCTAAAATCAAGGGGCTGACATGGTCTTTTCCTTCTGGAAGCTCTGAAGAAGACTCTATTCCATGCCTCTCCCTTAACTTCCGGTGGCTGCCAGAAATCTTTGACATTCCTTGACTTATGGTTGTGTCACTCCATTCTCTGCCTATGCCTGTGGGTCTTTGCCCATTCTCTTGAAAGGACACTTGTCATGGGGCTTAGGGTTTACTTTAATTCAGGATGATCTCGTCTCAAGATCCCAAACTTGACTACATCTGCAAAGAGCCTTTTCCCAAAGGAGATCACATTCAGAGGTTCCAGGTACAAGGACATGCACTTTGGGGAGCCACGGTTCCCCCCATTACATTTGCCAAATGCGTTAAATGAGTGAGTGATCTCATTTACTCTCCTAATTACTCATCAAAGAGAATTCTAGCAACCCGAGGCCTAGACACTAGCGAGAACCCCGTGAGTTCTGCTGGGTGGCCGAAGAACCATGTGTGATTCAGATGCTCTGTCAGAAGCCAACCGTCTGTGTTTCAGCCAGCCGGCTTTTCAGGGTGTTTGTACTTACCATCCGTTTCTCTGAGGTTGGCTGGAACTGTGGCCTGAGCACAGCATTTCAGGTAGAGCTGACTCATAGTCATTATACCAGAAGAGAATTTGAGTCATAGTTAAAGACAGACTTCACCTCCCAGGGGTAAACACGGATCCAGCCTCATGGTTGACACCACTCTTGGGCTGCTTCCTGCCGGGAAAGGGACAGAGAAGAGAGCGCCGTCTTGGGGCACGGGTTGCATGGCCCAACCCCCGTGCTCTCTCTCTCTCTCTCTCTCTCAAAAGTAAATAAACATAAAAAAATTTAAAAAAAAGAGATCATTTCTGGGTGCATCTGTGAGGGTGTTTCAAAGAGATTAGTATTTGCATCAGTAGATGGAGCAGAGATGGCCCTCTCCAGTGTAGGTGGGCATCACCCAATCCACTGAAGGCTTAACTACAACAAAAAGTCAGAGGAAGGGAGAATTCCCTCTCTCTCTCCCTCTTTTCTGGAGCTGGGACATCCATCTTTTTCTGCCCTCGGACATCAGAGCTCCTGATTCTCACACCTTTGGACTAAGACTGTGTTATACCCACCAGCTTCCCCGGTTCTGCAGTTTGCAGACAGAACGTCGTGGGACTTCTCGGCCTCCATAATTTTGTGATCTGATTCCCATAATGTATCTCCTCTTCTATATCTGTTTCTCTGGAAAATGCTAATACACAGGCCAAGAAGAAATGCAGCTCCAGGGGCGCCTGGGTGGCTCAGTCGGTCAAGCGTCTGACTTCGGATCAGGTCATGATCTCATGGTTCATGCGTTTGAGCCCTGCATCGGGCTGTCTGCTGTCAGCACAGAGCCCACCTTGGATCCTCTGTCTCCCTCTCTCTCTCTGCCCCTCCCCCCCAAATAAATTTAAAAAAAGAAAGAAAGAAGGAAAGAAATAAAGAAAGGAAGAAAGAGAGAGAGAAAGAAGAAAGAGAAAGAAAGAAAGAGAGAGAAAGAAAGAAGAAAGAGAAAGAAAGAAAGAAAGAAGAAAGAAGAAAGAGAAAAAGAAAGAAAGAAAGAAAAAAAGAAAGAAAGAAAGAAAGAAAGAAAGAAAGAAAGAAAGAAAGAAAGAAAGAAAATGCTGCTCCCAATGTCTTGATCAAGGTCTCTGTGACCTCCCATCCCATGCCAGGGGACAGACATCTCATCCCAGCCACCATACTTCACGGGCAGCCTCCTTCTCACACTCCAACCTGTGGGGAAGGCGCCTCCCCCTTCTGTTGTGATGCCACCAGCTATGGAAACTGAAAGGTGTCAGCCACTAAAAAGCGGGAGGGTGGTCCGTGTACCCACCTCTCAGGGCGGAGAGGCTCTAGAGTACAGGGGACCTTCTGCAGGGTATACGGGGACTTCAAGGGTCTCACACACATCTGCCTAGTTAACCACAGGCGCCCACACTTAGACGGTCCACCCCAGGGTTTTGTCTTCTAAAGACCCCGCCCTGGCCCAGCTCCTGCTGACCATCCTCCCCCCACCCCCCGGGACGCAGAGTCCATCTGCTGTGACCCAAGACGGGCGGGAACCAACTTTAGCCTGTGCTCTGTTCGTAATAAAGTCCCAAAGCAGTCGGGTTTAGAGACACAATTATGCATTATGGATAAAGGGCAGCTTGGCATCTGTGCGGGCCCTGTGGCTTCACTAAGCCAGCCGGACGGCTCTGTCCTCTCCCCTGAGCCGCAGGGCAAGCCGAGGGGCGCCGCGGTGCCCGCAGCCCCTGCACCGAGCCGGGGGTTCCCGGCTGCGCTCCCTGGGATTGTACCACAAACCGATGAGTGTCAGCGACCCGCACCCCCGTCTGTTAGCAGTAATCACTAAGACGCTCCCAAATGCTGGAATTCGGGGCTCTTTTTTTTTTTCTTTTCCTTTTTGCCGGTTTCAAATATTTATGAAGAGATTTTCCATTTATCCTGACACATCTTCTCCACCGTGGGTGTCAGCTGGGAGGGCTCAGACAACAAACTCCAGAAGGTATTTTCCCGAAAGCAGCATCTGGCTGCATTGGCAAGTGCAGCGGGCGGCTTGCTGGGAATTGGCCGAGGCAGAGGGAGGAGGAGCGTGGGGCCGAGGCAGAGGGAGGAGTGGACGGGGCTGGGGCATCCTGAGAGACCCAAGTATGTCTGCCACTTGACGTCCCCCAGTCCCAACCCCCCCGTATGAGCCAGGCCCAGGACCCTCGTGAGCACCCCCCGTCCACGTGCCATCCGTCATGCCCTCTAGTCTGATGCCAAAGCTCCCTGACTCTCCAGCTAAACCACCTGGGGGGTGACCGGCTGCCCCACCGCACATTCCAGTTACCAGTGGGGGGTAAGGTGCCGGAGAAGAAGGTGCTGGTGTGGTCCCTGCATCGCCAGGCTCTCCTGTCCCAGGAGGCCTTCTGTAGGCAGAGTCAGAGCACCCAGCCCCCGCCCCCGCCTTGCTCTCCCTGCTGGGCATCTCCTGCCTGCTGGGTGGGAAAGCAGACAAATGGCAGGACAGCAAGCCCCACGCTGGGGACAGGGCAAGTCAGCTTGGTTGCAGGGCTAGAAGTGGCCCTGAAAGCCTTGTAGAATCTCCCAGATCTTAACCAGCCTAACAGCTGCCTTCCCCACTCACCCTGGGCACAGCCAGCCAAGCTGATGCCAGGAGCCCCCAGCGCCCCCCCCCCCATTATTTAGTTAGTTACCACAGAGACTGAGCTGGGCTGTGTGTCAGGAGAACTTGGGTCCAAAGGTATCATGGCTTTGTGCCCTGATTCTTTCCCGGGCTGTACATGAGGAGTCACTCGGGAGCTTTAAAAAATATTGATGTAAGGGGCGCCTGGGTGGCGCAGTCGGTTAAGCGTCCGACTTCGGCCAGGTCACGATCTCGCGGTCCGTGAGTTCGAGCCCCGCGTCGGGCTCTGGGCTGATGGCTCAGAGCCTGGAGCCTGTTTCCGATTCTGTGTCTCCCTCTCTCTCTGCCCCTCCCCCGTTCATGCTCTGTCTCTCTCTGTCCCAAAGATAAATAAACGTTGAAAAAAAAATTAAAAAAAAAATATTGATGTTCAAGCCCCATTCCAGAGTGGTCAGAATCTCTGGGGGGGGGGGTACCTAGCCTTTTTTTTTTTTTAACGTTTTATTTATTTTTGAGAGAGACAGCACGAGCAGGAAGGGGCAGAGAAAGGGGGGGCCAGAAGATATGAGGCGGGCTCTGCACTGACAGCAGGAAGCCTGAGGTGGGGCTCGAGCCCAGGAACTGTGAGATCATGACCTGAGCTGAAGTCGGACGCTCAGTCAACTGAGCCACCCAGGCGCCCCGTATATTCTTAAAGTCCCCCTAGGCCGTTGTCAAGGGGCCCGGGGTTGAGAACTATTGAGCTATGGGAAGAATGTGCTCCCTGGAGATAGCCAGTCCTAGACTGGAATCCTAGTTTTTGCTATTTACTAGCCTTGACCTTGAATAAGTTACTTACCTTCTTTAAAAAAAATATATATATATATATACATATATATATTTTTATTTATTTATTTATTTATTTATTTATTTATTTATTTTCAGGTGGGGGCAGGGAGAGCAGTAGAGAGAGCCGGGAGAGAGAGAATCCCAAGCAGGCTCCGTGCTGCCGGTACAGAAGGTGGGGCTGGGGTTCAATCTCATGGACTGTGAGACCATGACCTGAGCCGAGATCACGAGTCGGACGTTCCACCGACTGAGCTACCCAGGTGCCCCGAGGTACTTGCCTCTTAAAGCCTATTTCGTCATCCGCAAAATGGGGGTAACAACACCTTTCTTGTTATAAAGCGCCCTGCCCCAGGTTAACATTTCAATAACTGAGCCCTGCTGCTAATCCCGTTGTGTCACAAACCCATCACGTGGGACAAGAGACGGTCGGGATCCGGTGTGCGGAGGAGCCCAACGGGGCAGTGGGTCAGGGAGGCGAGCGAAGCGGTACCCGGTTCCAGGATGCTCAGAACCATTACCTGCGGAACGGCCTCAGGGTGTCCCCTCTGGGTGGGGGCTGCGGGAGGGGAGGTGGAGAGGAGGTGCCATAGCTTCCAGGTGACAGCGCATCTCTGCAGTCACGGCACCAGAGAATATTTCTCCTTGGGTTTAGAAAGATCTAAAGCATTTAACTTATTCCCTCTAGGAAGTCAATTCATTTTGCCTCCCCTGTTTATCTGGAAATGGTCTGGTATCAGATGCAGCCGAGTGTGGAGCCAGATGTGAGTGTCTGAGAATTTGCTCTGCTCGGTGCTGCCTTGATCGAGGAGGGGTGGACGAGGCCCAGAGGTGCACAGAGGCCATGCCAGGGAGCAGGGACTTCCGGGAGGACACACCAGAGAAGACCCCAGAGGTTCTACGGACCGCCGGAAGAGGACCCCAAAGTCCTAGATGTATCGATCATTCCTATGATAAATATTATTTCTTATTTCCTATTGTGTGCGTCTACCGGCGACACCTGCTGATGTCAGACCACCTTGGCTGAGTCAGCTGGGGCCACACACCCCGCCCATCACCTTCCAACCTTGCAACGGCTCTCCCGGGGCGGGCACTACTGTGCCATGTGGTAGCTGGGCAGAACCGAGTAACCTGCCTCAGCTCTGAGTCCTACACACTGCTTGCCTCGGGCCCAGCTCTCCTCCGGCCACAAGACTTCAAAGAGAGTTCCGGCAACAGACGGCAATGATTTCAATAGTCTTTGTCGCCCAGAAGATGCACCTTCGTCGGTACCCAGAGGACAAAACGGACCAACCGAGAGGGGCCCCACTGAGCAAAATTCAATGTCTCTGGACTGGAACAGATATAACAGGGACTGGCCCCTCTTGCGAAGGAGGCTCGAGTCTGCGAAGTCAGTGATGATTGGTAGATGTGAATACTGAGTCATTTAAACTTAACTGTTAGGGGGATATTAACGAGCAAGATCATGAGAGCTACCATTTACTAAGTGCATATCAAATCAAAATTGTAAGTGTGAATTCTGGAGCCTGAAAGCTGAGGGTCAAAATCGGGCCCCATACTGTACATCCCTTGGTGAGTGACTTACCTTCCCTGTGCCTCCCTTACCTCCTTGGCAGAATGAAATCAGTAATGTGCTGATCTCAAAGCGTTGGTGGGAAAACCAAATGAGTTATGTGTAATATGGTAAAGCATTCAGAATGGAGCCCTGTGCTTCTGAAATGCTCAGTAAACAGCCGCTATTAGCATCGTTGGGTCAGTGTCTTCTTTAATCTGTACATCCCCGTGAGGCAGGTGTTTGGGTCCCCAGAAGTGCAGAGAGCCTCGGCCACCCGTCCAAGGCCACACAGCGGCACGACCGGAAACCTGGCTCACCCTGAAGCCAGTGACCTTGCCTTTCCTTGTTCATGAGGAAAAGCCCCGGAGAGAAAACCGGCCAAGACCCAGCAGCCCTTCCATAACAAGATGAGCAGGTAACAGCCAGCAGAGAAGACAGAGTGCAAACATTCCATTGATATCCACGATCCAGAAAGACATCTGCAGTATAAAGCAAGCCCTCCACTCAGTAGCGAGCACAGCTCCAAAGGGCCCAGAGTAGTCGGCCCCCCTCCCACAGCGGGCAGCCGAGAGAGCCGGGGAGGCAGAAGATGAAAAGCACAGCGCCCCTCAGAAGCAGAAAGTGGCCAGATCGACCCTGAACCAGACCTTGCGTTCCGCACAAGGGCACGTAGCTGCAAAGTTCTGCATGAAACGCTGCCTGTTCTCCCAGCTCCGGCACAGGGCTGTTATATTTTAGGAATTAAAAGCTCCGCTTTGGCGAAAGCACAAATGATCCACGTTAGTTCCTGGATGCACAGCCGCTGACTGTCTTCCCCACCCCACCCCCCCGTTTTCAAATGTTTCTGCCTTCTGTGCCACTGATTTCTTCCTTGGAGTGTTCTTCTCAATCCTTTGAGAGTCGGTTCAGTTTCAGAGGCTGGCTGTGGACAAAGGAACCTCTCGGCCTGTTTGTCCTGTCGAGTGTTTTGAAAAGAATGTTCTCAGAATAACCGGCTAACTATCAAGCGTGCTGCGCCGGAAGCTTTGGCCAAGTCAGGCCATTAATATCAATATGCTCATCAGCGGGGCTGGTTCTGGAACAAACTCGAGCAGGGGAGACGGCCCAGCCGGCAACCGAGCGCAGCTCCTGGTGGGATCCGGTTTGAAAACACACAGGTCTTGAATAAGCCCACACGGACTTCGCTCACAGTTGGCTGCTTTGTTCCCTGTGTAACAGTGACAGCAGGCCACTGCGTTTCCCTCCCCCGGACAGTAAACAGAAAACCCAGGACAGGGTGGAGCATGGGGTCTAAGAGGAACCCAGAGCAGGGGCGGCCTTCTGCCCGCCACTCGGGCCAGCACCAGACAGGCACTGGGAGTAAGAGCCAAAAAGGAGGAGTGGGGGGGGGAGGGGGAGGGGGGAGGGGAGGAGGAGGAGGAAGAGGGTGGGCAACTAAGTCTGGCTTCCAGCCCCTGACATCACCCTACCCACCCAGGAAATGGGGACTGCACTCCATCCCACCTGGGTTGCGAGACTCAGCCTCTTTCGTAACCTCCCCACCCTCCCCTGACTTTGATAGTCATTTGAACCTGCTTTCCTCCGGATAAAAACACGAAAGAGTGGCTGGGGAGGAAGCAGATGTGGGCAGAGGGACTCTGAGGACCCTGAACCTCTGCACCGTCCGTCCGGGGGAGCCAGCAGACCCTGGCTGTGCTCAGGGTTCAAACCCCAGCTCAGGCGCCTACTCTGTTCAGCTGCAAGTCCATCTTCTACAAAGTGGGGGGCAAAGGCATCTACCTTGTGGAGTCGTTGCCGTGATGAAACGAAACGATGCACACGCAGGGACTGGCGCACAGAGGGCACTCATTAAATGCTGCCTCCCTTCCCCTCTGCACTTCTAGGGGCTGGCCTGCTGTGGAGACAGTGAGCACACCACGGCTTTATTACCGCGGAGCTGAGAAAGAAGGCTGTGTATCCAGTGCCAACCACCTTGAATGGGATAGAAGTGATAAGCAAATGAAATGGAATAAACTTGAATACACAAAGCCAAGAAGCATTTTCTGATCCGCGCTCTTCCTCAAAGGAGCCTACTGAAATTGGAAGAAAAAGAAAAAAGTCGTTCCGGCGGTGTGCGTAATCTGATGGAGGGGAGGTTGTCCGTACCAGGATCTGGAGGCATTCTTCTCGGATTCCGAGCAGCTTGGATGGGCCGCAGATAAGCCTCCACACTGAGCCAAGCCCCGGAACCTTCTAAGACTCATCCCCAACCTTTGGCTATAGAAACTCAAAATCACTCTTTATGTCTATTCACCGGAAATATCTCCCTGGCTCTCCAAATACCCCCCCTCCCCCATTAAGTCTTCTGAAATCAGCAGAACCATCTGCTTTGGGCACGGAAATGAGATATTACAAAAAGTGGCCACACAAAGGTCATTATTTCTGGAGGACAAAGGGGGAAAGCAAAGCTTTTAATAAAGGCTTTCGGAACCACGTCCCCCCTCCCACCCCGTCCTCGCTGGTGGAGGGCCTCTCCCTTCCTCCTTGCCCTGACTGCAAATGCAGCTTCTTCAGCGGCTTTGACATGCACGTTACGCAGCGAGAGTCGTCTAACACATATTCCTCTCCCACAGCCACCGGCCGGCTGCCTCACCCTGGAGCTGGGATCGTCGGAGGGTTCTGAGCTCATTTTAAAGCTTTGTCTTCGCAGCCAAAGTAAAGTGAAAAATTGTAGTAATTGCCCACATGATCCAGTGAGAGGGAAAGACAGAGGCTTGTGCTGAAAAAGATGGCTTTGAAGGACAGGTCTAAATATCTCCACCAGCTCAGATGTCCAGAGAGGTGGGAATATGCGTGACGACTTGTCTCCTCCCCCGACAGTAGAATTCACACTGAGTGCCTCCCTGGAAAGGATGTCAAGTGTCCAGCCTCCCCAGGACAAGACCAACCCAGAGCCTCCTCCTGAGCAAAAGACGCATGCCTTCCTCAGACCTGGAAATGTCACACAGGAGAAACTCCAGGGACCTCAGGCCGCAGTTAAATACTGCCATTCAGAGTCCTCTAATCCGGCTGAGCAGAAATTTCCAGATTTAAATTGTGCTCACCCAGGCATGATGAACGGCCCCAGACAGTCTTGAGTTTGCTCCAGCTCCCTTCACTGGCGGTCAAGTCCTTATGTGACTCCACAGTCTACACCCTCACGATCTCAGGTAGCCAGTTGGGTGTCCACGGATAGAAAGGTAAATCGCCAAGCCCCACTGGTGTCCCCTTCCCCCAAATTAGCAGGTAATACATAACAACACAATCAAGCAGCACATGACAAGGACAAAGAGGCTGGTGAGCGTCCTTGGAAAATTCTGGCCCGAAGTCATCAGGATCCGAGCTGAAGACTTTCCAGGTGTGAGAACTTCAGCAAGTGACTCAATTTCTCTGTGCCTCGGATTCCCCAGGTGTCGTAAGGCAGATAACAGTGAGAATAACAGATGATGTAATAATATATAACCGCTAGACAGTGTCTTGCTCACCGTCTCCAAAAAAAAAGTAGAAAGGGGAGTACTTACTACTGATTCCACAAATGGTCGCTAAGTGTATACGATGTGCAAGGCTACTGTTCTTGACCCTCAAAATCACTCTGAAAGCAGGGACTGGAGAGGTGTCTTTCTCCGAGGTGGTTCCGGCTTGTCCAAGATCACCGGCTAGTTAGCGGTGGGGCCAGCATGAAATGCTGACATCTTGGCCTCCTAGTCTAGTGCTGTCTCCTCTCCTCTCCTCTCCTCTCCTCTCCTCTCCTCTCCTCTCCAGCTCCTCTGAGAGCTGGTGGGAACCGGTCCCACTGGGGTCTGCTGAATAAAGATTTCTGTTGTTTCCATGGGGTTAGCGTGAGGTCAGGATCGCTTGCCCCACCACCCATGTGTCACCTCCCAGACCTAAGAAAAGATTGAGGGACACTCCTCACCCACTGCTTCACACTGCGGATAAATAAGATCTATGTATCTTGGTTCCATCTGTTTCTCTCAAAGTCCCTGAGGAAGACCGCAAGCGGGACGGGCTACGAGGGATGTCCCTGAGGGGCCCAGAAGCTGGCCCAGGCTGTTGGTTTTCACACCGTATTTCGTGGAACCCTAGGTCCACAGGGGTGCTTTGGGGGCTGTTGGGAGTGGTGCAAGTGGATAAGTAAGGGTACTCTGGGTCCCCTACTCAAGCAGACCAAGCCATCTCCTACCTGGTGTGTACCTCCAGGCATAATCGGACACCTGCTGTGTGCAGAACCCCAGATCAGGTGGCAGGTGAGTGCCAGGAAAATGGAGGTGACAGCTCTTGTCCTCTGAGACTTTGGAGAGGCATGGACAGACACCCCAAAGGCAGGAGAAAGGGTCACAAATACGAATCAATGCAGCCAGTCTGGTCCTTGGGCTACACTATCTTGGGTCACATTCATATGCTCTATTTCCCCCAATCAGACTATCATTTTCCAGGGGACAAGAAACACCTCTCACCCTGCAAACATTTCTTCAGCACTCACCATATATGTCAGACATGAGAAAGGCTTACAGTCTCACGGAAGAGAGACCAGCAATTCCAGGAAGAGGTCATTAATTTTCCTTGGGTAGTGGGGCCCAGGGAAGGTGTTAGTAAGGAGGTGAAATTGAAACTGCATCTTGCAAGAATAGCAACTTTGGGTATACCTCGTTGACTCTTCCTGAGGGGTCCAGGACAGCCATCAAGGATGCCAACGACACGAACTTCGGGGAGGGATGAATAAAAGGCACGCGGGACGTCCAGGTGCTGGTCTCTGAGGACCTCCTGGAGGGAAGAGTTTGGAACCGGGTTTTGAAGGAGAAAGAGCCTGGATTGGCTCCGAGGAGAAGGGAGTGTGTCCAGTTTGGGATCATGCCAGCAGCAAAGGCAATTAAGTGAAGCCAGCAGGGCTTGAGGCGGAAGCTGGCAATAAAGGGAGGTGAGGGAAAGCCAGTTAAGCTCGTGTACAGGGAAAGGCAAAAAGAAATAAAGGTATTCAAGGGGAAGCTAGAAGAAAGAGGGAAATGGCTGGGGGGCTGGGTGTTTGAATCCGATCCAACTGGGGTGTTCCTGGACTCAAGGTAATAGAGCATCAGAAATGTAATCATGTTGGGGATCCCTCTCTTCAATCACGACCTCATCACCCCTCTGCAAAACAGGGATCCTGCGTTCTTCCCAAATGACCTCTGGCTGACACCTCTCTCTCCCCTCAACCCCAAAGTCTGGGTCCCCTGGAGGAGCTGGTGGGGGTAGGAGACACCCGGGTGGGGGAGGGAAGTGGCCGGAGGTGGGGGGGGGGGTTGCTGGCTTGGCCTGCAGTGTCTCTCAGCTGTGACCCACATCTGGGGCTTCTGGACATCTGACTTGGACACTCCCACTGCCAAATTGCGCCTACACAATCCATCACCAGGTAAAGGCACAGCTATGTACACCGGGGAAAGGGGGGCCATCACCCGCACAGTCACACTCCACAAATGCAAGAGTCCCCAGGGCCATCTAGGGGAAGGCTGGGTGTCCTGGGTTGAGTAAGCGAGGTGGCTGGCAACGCGGTTTCCCTTCCGTCCTCCCGGGGAACCCGTGCCTCGGCTTCCTTCGCTCTAATAATGTGAATGAACCCTGGGAGAGGAGGCGAGAGCGCGTGCGAGCGCGGAGAGGGGAGAGGAGTGGGGGAAGAGAAAATCCGGGCCGGGGGGTGGGGAGGGGGCGGAGAGGGGCAGAGAGGGGAGGCAAACCCGGGCGGGGGGCCGAGGCGCGAGGGGCGGCGCCGAGAGGAGCGGGGCGCGGGCCCGGAGCGCGGCGGCGGCGGGCGGCGGGCGGAGGCGCGGAGGGCGCGGGGCGGAGGCGCGGGCCGAGCCGGGAGGGCGGGCCGAGAGGGAGGAGCCCCCGGCCTCCGCCGCCAGCCCGCCCGGCGGCCCGCGCAGCCCTCACTCGCCGCCGCGCCTCGGAGTTTGAGCCCCGGCGGGGGCCCGAGCGCAGGCACGCCCGGGGCGCCGGGTCGGAGCGCGCAGCGCGGCGCCGCCCCCCGGCCCTCGGCCCCCCCCACCCCAGCCCGGGCGCCCCCGGAGCGGCGCGCGGAGGGAGGAGGGCGGGCGGGCGCGGCGGGCCGGGCCGGCGGGCGGCGGACTATGAGGCGCCCACCATGGTGCGATGCGACCGCGGGCTGCAGATGCTGCTGACCACGGCCGGAGCCTTCGCCGCCTTCTCGCTCATGGCCATCGCCATCGGCACCGACTACTGGCTCTACTCCAGCGCGCACATCTGCAACGGCACCAACCTGACCATGGACGACGGGCCCGCGCCCCGCCGCGCCCGCGGCGACCTCACCCACTCGGGGCTGTGGCGGGTGTGCTGCATCGAAGGTACGTCCGGCCCGGGCACCCACCCACCCCCCAACACACAGACACACACACACACACACACACACACACACACACACACACACGCACACACACACGCACGCACGCACACCCTGCCCGGGGTGCCGGCCGGGAAGGGGGTGGGCGCGGCACTGGCTCCGCGCGACACACAAAGGAGCCGGAGCGAACGGGCGGGTCCCCTCGCGGCCAGCTGTGCACCAGCTCGGGGTCCCTTCAACCGACCCCACAAACTCTCCACGCACACGCACACCCCCTCGCACGCAGGCACAATGAAACACGCCGAAACTCACACGCGCGCGCGTGCGGCCCGAGACCGGAGCGATCCCGAGGGGCCGCGCCGGAGCCCCCGGGGGAGGTGGAGGATGGCGTGGGGGCGGGAGGAGGCTGGGGTTGGGGGGAGCCGACCGGAGAGGAGGGGAGGAGGAGGGGGAGGGGTTGCTTGGCAACCGGTGTCTGTGCGATTGCTATGGGAACTGGCCATCCTGGGGCGGGGCCGGCCGGGGGCGGGGAGCGCCGGGGCCGCTCCACGCTTGCTCCAGGCCCGGGCCGAGAGGTAGGGGTGGAGGCTGGGCTCCGAGCGGCTCGGTGCGAACCGGGTCGCCGGATCTTGACGCCGCCGAGACCCTGCTCCTCCGCCTACTCTTCTACGGGGCCCCGACCCCCTCCTCCCTGCTCGGTGGGGAGGGGAGGGGTGCGTCACCGAGGCCCCCCGACCCCCCCCCCCCCGACTAGGGGAGCAAGCCCTCGGCCCTGGTCCCTCGGCAGGGAGGCTGCGGGAGACCTCGGCCGGACACTGGAGGGTGCAGGGGCTACCCGAGGACCGAGAACTGCCTGGGAGGGGCGTGGCCACCCCGTCGGGGCAAGAGGGGCGGGGCGCTGCGCCCCTAGGTGCGCGAGGAGGCCGAGTAGAAGGTGTTCTAAGGTGGGAATGCCTCCGGGGGCCGGGATTGGGTGTCCCGGGACTGTGGGGACCGCTCCCTCCGCGGGAGGGGGCCCGGACGCCTCCAATGGCGAAATGCGCCCGACTTCTGCGCCTCCCACCCGCCCCGCTGCGGGACTGGAACTAACAGGTGGCTGTGGAGGGGCGGTCTGGTCCCAGCCAGGTTGTGGACGGGTCTGCCGCTCGGGCTTGGCTTTCAGATCGGAGAAGGAGTGGGGGAAGTTGGCGGAGCGTTCCTTTCAGATATCCTTGGACAGAGTTTCCTCGTTCTTTCTCTGTAACCTTTTCCCGTGCGTTAACTCCGCCCCTCGGTTATTCGGGGAGTTCTCCCACACACCTAGGCTGCCTTACTGCAGCTACAGCCCCTGCAGATAGTTCAGCGGGGTTGGATCTTGGTGGAGGTTGGTAGGGAGGTTGGTAGAGATGGCCCTTTTCCTGGCCGCGTTTGGAGTCAGCTAAAAAGAGGCTTTGTAAAGCTGGGTCGGCTCGGCGAGGTTGAACTTGCTCCCTTTCCTTCCCCCTAGGCTGCACGCACAGGAATCCTGGCCCACCTCCGCCCCCCACATCCTCTCCCAAGCGAGGCTGCCTTGCCCTTTGCAATTGGAGTTTAATATCAGGGCTAAGTGGTATCTTGGAGGAGCGGGCATGTGCGATCAATAGTTTGCCAAACACAGGCACACAAAGGATCGGTGGGCCCACGATCACACCTTCCTCTTTTCTTTTGAAAAACATCATTTTGGGTGTGCAGTTGTTCAGATCACGAACACCTACTCTTCTCATCTGGAGAATGTACCCACGTCACTACCTGCCACGGCACCTGAATTAGACACAGAACAGGGGCTGCAGAGCCCCCACGTTCTACCCCACAGGCTCTGCGTGGCGCAGTGAGCCATGTCACTGTCACCACCGGGATGCACACGTGGACCCCAGGCCTTCCAGTCTCCCGGCGGAGACTGGAACTAACTCACTCCTCCTGGGTGGCAAGCCCGGCCTCTGCAGAGTGGCTGGGATGCCTCCTTTATTAATTCCTCATCCTCATTAGGATTGATGCTTCACTTAGCATCTTGCCAGCTGCCTGGAGCGTTTGCACTCGGTATTCATCAAGAGAGCCCCAAGCTGATCTGGGCAGCTGGCTCTGCTGGCAGAGGGAGGGTGGGGAATTGCCATCTGGGGGACTTCACCGTAAGAACTGAGCTGCCTCTGTCCCTCCCCCCCCCCCCAGCTCAGGGGTTCTGAGGGCCAAACCAGGCCACATCCAAAGGCTAGAACACCCTGGGACCAACCCAGGGCTAGGAGAGCAGGTTCAGGATTCCTTGTTGTGGCTGGCTTTATCGTGACAGTCCCTCGACCTGGGTGGAAGCCGCCAGCTTATCTCCTAAAAGCACAGTCACCTGACGTCTGCGATGCCTCCACCTGCCAGCCGGCCGGGGTCCAGGCAGCCCAGTAAGCCCAAGCCACTCCCCGGGGGCCTGGTCACCCCAGTGTTGGCTTTGTGTGTCAAATGCATGATTTCCACCTGTTCTCTAGCAAAGTACCCCAAAACTGTACGTGGGGAAAACAGTGCAAAGATCAAACCTCTGAGCTGAAACTGGAAATGCTGCAGCAGGCAGCCGGCAAAGCCCTGGTTGTGACCGTGGGACTCCGAAGCTCTTGCTGGCAACTCACAAACAGCGGATTCAGTTTCCCGGTCATTTCCCATAAATGATGTTGCTGGGCCAGGAGAGCCCAGGCCTCTGTGTGTTTAAGGCATCCGTGCAGTCTGACAGCCTCAGCAGGGCCGACATCGCCCCAGCCTCTCTCTGCTCCCCCAGAGCCGGGTCTCACCCCTCCGCCCGTCTATCGGACAAGTCAGAATACTCGAGCGTGCCGAGCCTGTGCATGTTACCACATGGCACGTTCACAACAGCCCTGAGAGGGTGCTGTCTTCACCCCCATCTGCAGCCGAGGGTACAGAGGCTCAGAGAGGGCAAGGCACTTACCCAGAGATGCCCAGGTAGGAGGCTGCTGGGCTAGATTTGAGCCTTTGTCTCACAACAAAGCTCTTCCCACCATGTCATCCTGCCCTTTCCCAAACAGCTTCTGGGTTGCCATTAAAAATAGAACCAAGTACTTGACTACCCAGTGGAGCCTAGCTCTGAGGTTGGGCTGCCAGCGGCATGAAGGCATTCAGAAGAGAAAATGTACAAGTGATGCCCAAATTGTATAACATACTCTCCCTTCCTTTCCTTTCCTTTCCTTTCCTTTCCTTTCCTTTCCTTTCCTTTCCCTTCCCTTCCCTTCCCTTCCCTTCCCTTCCCTTCCCTTCCCTTCCCTTCCTTTCCCTTCCCTCTTCTCCTCTCCCCTCCCCTTTCCTCCCCTCTTCCCCTCTCCTCTCCCCTTCCCTCCGTTTCTCTCCTCTTCTCTCTTGTCTATTTCTGTCTCTGTCTCTTTCTCTTCTTCCACCACATTCTGGACTAGCCCATCCTCGTCACAATCAGCCTCCTGCTCCCACCCTTCCCAAGACCCCACCTCATTCTTCCTCTGTGTCTTTGGCGACACTCAGCCCCAGGCTGGTGGACATAGGAAAGGAGTAATAAGTCTTTGCGGACTTTTCTGTCAAAAGTATCACCAAGCAGCATTTGTTCAAGCTCTAATGCGTGTTGCAATCAGGCAAGGTATAGAGTGGAAGCAAGAGTCATGGGGCACGTACTGTGTGCTGGGAACGAAAACCTCATGGAAACACGGGAGGGGAGGGGACTGGGCCCAGAGGGCAGCAGCGAATGTCAGCATGCCCAAGCCTCCCTGCCCCGTTAGCTCTGGGGTGTTCGCTGGGGCCGCTGGAGGCCAGGGTCCATGAGGGACCCAGACACCGCACTGCCGTCAGGAGGACTCTGGTCCTGGCAAAATTCAGCCTCAGCCCCGCCCCTCCCCTCCCCTCCCAAGCTCCCCAGAGATGAAGCTGCCCCCCCCCCACCCCAGACACCCACAGCTCTGTCAGAGCCTGAAGGTGGCAGCCTTGACACCAGGCTGACCCCCGTGCCTGCTTTGTGCCAGCTCTGTCCTGGGCACTGGCTGGGGAGAAGGTGCAGAGAGATTCTCGACCTTCTCCACCCTGAGGGCGAGAGTCCTATGTCCCAGTCATGTCCACCTCCCTCACCTGGGCAGCATCTCTCACACCAGTGTACCCAGACTGAATTCATAACACGGCACACGGAGAAAAAGAAACCATGAGTACTGCGCCCTGGGGCCAGGGGAGAGATGGGACAGCCGTAGGGGACCACGGGTGGGGGGGGGGGGGATGCTCCTGCCTGCCGAGGCCCCGCCCAGTCCCCGCCCACTTGCCCAGCGGCCTGGGGGCGGGGCTTCCTCCTCCAGGGCCCTTGGAACCCTTTCAAGGCAGGTGCTGGCCTTAAACTCCCAACATAGGACCCTTCAGAGAGCTTTTGATTCAAATAGCACCCTTTCCACACCCACTGCGCTCCAGGCACCAGCCTGGGATGAACCCAGTGACTTGAGCAACATTGATTTCTTACAGTTCTGGAGGCTAGACGCCCAGGATCAAGGTGCCTGCCGGTTTGGTCCCGGATTGCAGGTGGTCCCCTAGCTACTCTGCCCTCAGGTCAGAGTGCTAGCTCTTGGGTCTCTCCTGATAAGGGTGCTAAACCCCATCATGAGGGTCCCACCCTCAAGACCTCAGCTAAACCTAGTCACTCACCGCCAGAGCCCCACCTCCAAATCCCACAGGGGCAGGGGCGGGGGGTGGGGGGTTAGAGCCTCAACACATGAATGTGGAGGGGAACATCAGCATTCCTGTCCCTGCTCCCTAACAGGTGCTCACTCTCTAGTCATACAGGCAGGAGTCCTGCAGTCCTTCTCTTGTCTACCTTCCCTTAATGCTCTGCTTCGTTCTTCACTGCTTCCTCTCTTCTTGTAAGAGAAAACCATATCCTTTTAACTAGACCCAGCTGACCTAGCGAGACGACTTTGGGGATCTTGGTGGTCTGATTCAATGGCCTCACCACAGAGCCAGCTTCCCCGTGTGAGGGGCTTCAGCAAGGCTCAGTAGGAAACCAGCAACGCTTTAAAATAAGTCTCCCGGGGCGCCTGGGTGGCTCCATTCATTGATGCACTCATTCATTCATCCATTCATTTATTCCTTTGTTCCACACATGCTCACTGAACACCCGCTCCGTGTCAGATGTGTGAGGCTCTTGGCCACAGCCGCAGACGGGATAGACTCGGTCTCTGCGCTCCCGGAGCCAGCATTCCCATGAAGCTGACACTTTCGGGTACTAGGGAGGGTTAGGACGGAAACAGAGTGAGGGTGTGCTGGGAGAGGCTGGGGAGGGCTGCGGTCAGTCAAGGGGACAGGAAAGAGCTGTTGGAGGACTGCAGGAAGACCTTCCAGGGAGAGGAAAAGGCAAGCTGAGGCCCTGAGGCAGGAGACGCTGGGCAAGGCTCCATCACCGTGTGAGGGTGCGGGGGTGTGGGGGCTCAGGAGAGGCTTCGAGATCAGGACTAGGATCAGTGCTCTGGGGAGTTTCGGGGAGGACAGTTAAGTGATCTGATTTATGACTTTAGAAGATCCTCCGGCTGCACGTGGAGAGTGGAGATTCTGGAAGGCAGGGGAGGCCACCAGGAGACCAGTCTGGTCATGGTTGCGGAGAACCAGACTGGTGGCCTGGGGCCAAGTGGCGGGCGGCAGAGATGGGGACAAGTGGAGAGAATGATGGGGAGGAGGAGGTGAGGAATCCAGGATGCCGCCTGGGTGGTGCTGCGTCCGGAGGAAAGAGCAGGGTCGGGAAGGGAAACCGAGCACGTACCCCTCGGGGTTCCACATCTGGCACTGGCCAGCAGCGTGCCCACCTCCAAAAGGCATGCTGGAAAGTCACGAGGAGAGTAACTCGGGAGGACCACCATGAGTCACCACGGCCCCGAGGGTTCGGGCTCGGGTTCATCATCAGCTACCCCTCACCACGGGGGCGGGGTTTCTCAACCTCAGTACCCCGACATTTTGGGCTGGGTCGTTCTCTGTTGTGGGGGCCGTCCTGCGTGGTGTGGGATGTTTAACAACCTCTCTGGCTTCTGCCTACTAGAAGCATCGCTCCCCCCCCCCCCTCCGCTCGCCACCAAGCTGTGACAACCACAAATACTTCCAGACGCTGCCGGATGTCCCCTGGGCATGTGTGGGGAGGGGGTGGGGGGGGAAGCAAAATCAACCCCCTGCAGAGAACCACTGCTCTAAGGAAGCGTCATTTCGGAGGGGGGAAGGGAGAGACCCAGTTCCTGGCAGCCGGTAGGAGTTCCACCCGTTTCTCTTTTCTTCGAGAAAACAAATGTGGAGGGAGCCTAACCCTCCTGGCAGGGTGAGCTGGCCTCTGCCTACGTGATGCCCACTTCCCTTCTCTTCCTAAGATAACTAGCTGCAGGTGACCCACCTTACCTTGCCTGTGACACCCCAGCATGTGTCCACACTGGGGATGGGACTGCTCAGGTGCCCTGATCCTCACATGCTGGAAGCAAAGACGCAAAGGAAGCTCGAGGCGGGAGAGGCAAAGTGACTCACCCAAGGTCACACGGCGGCTGGCTCGTTCGTTCGTAACAGCCCCCGGAGCAGGAGAGGGTGTGGGGGCGGCCTGGTTAGGGCTTCGTTGGCACAGCTCACCGGCTCCGTCACAGTTAACCCACAAACACACACTCCAATAAAGACGCGTGTGCACGGGCCAGATCCCCGGGGAACAGCTTCACCAAGAGAACAGACTGGCCCTAACCCCAGGGCCAGGCCCCCCGCAATTCTTGTGTTTCACCCGCCGTGGCGCTCCGGGAGGCGCTGCGAGAGAACATCTCTCCTGAGCTGCAAGTCAGGACATGATGCCAGATGAGAGATGTTCTTTTCCTCACGCATCAATTTCTCCGTATGAAAAACTTTTCAAAGCTGTGAAAATGACATCACGTGATTCTTCCCTGGTTAGTTCTTCTTCCTCCAACCAAAAAACAGAGAAAGGAAGAAAGGGACAAGATTAAAAAAAAAGAAAGAAAGAAAAAGCAAAGTAGGTGAGGCACTAGGACGGAAGTAGAAACAAGAGCAGGAAAATAAGGTGATGGTTGAGTCCGATTGAGCACACAAAGTGCCTGCTGCAAAGGCCGGCCGTGTTGCTGGACATGGGCCACATGCTTGTCTCTGAACTTCCTGGGGCCGGGACAGAGAGGAGAGCGTGACCAACTGTAAGGTGTCAGTGTGCACGTAATAAAGGAAACCACTGCTGAAGGGAAGCCAGATCGTCTCTGTTACAGAGGCCTGGGACAAATGAATTCCACGTATCCTTCTGTTGCATCCTAATAGACTCTGTTGAAAAGGCAGCGTGGGGTAGAGGCAGGAGGCCAGGTTTTGGGGAGAGAAGACTTGAGTTCAAATCCCAGCTTTCCCAGGTAGCTGTGCAGCTTTGGGCAGGTTACTTAACCTCTCTGAGTCGCTCATGTGTCTGGAAAATAAGATAATGAGACAGCAGATGTGAAAGTGGCCAGTGCACACGTACGGAGTAGGCGCTCCCCAAACACGATGCTCGTCAGGACAGCCCTGGGGAGACTCGGGGCCTGCCCCTGGCCTCTGTATTCCACCAGGTTCCCGAGTGTAGGCCAGGAGCCAGACGAATGTAGCTGTCAACCTCCAGTAGGGGGCTGTGAGGAGGCCTGAAGGTCCTCCTTCACCTGGTAGCTATATCTCTTGCTGGACGCTAGCCATCCCTGCACCTTTGCATTCCGAGGGCACTCCACGGTGTCAGGACAGGCCACCCTCTGAGGGAAGCTCCAGGGATTCTGCAAAGTAGACAGCACCTCCCCTGCATGACCCCAACTCAAAGACGGCAGACTGTGACTCCATACTTGGCCTCAAGTGGCCTTGGCATCAGGCCTCCTCCTGCCCTCCTGCTTCCCTGGGGCCGGGATGGGGCCTGGGAGCCGCCCTGCTGGGGTCCTGGGTCAAAAGAATCCTCTGATAGCTTCTGCTACCCTAAACATCAGGATCTCTCTGTCACCCCACTACTCTCCCCCACCCCCGACTTCTGTCCATCCTTCAAGCCAGCCTCCCCCAAGAAGCAAGCCCCAGCTCCCTCCTCGGGCTCTTTGAGCACGTATGCCCCCAGCCGCAGAGTTAGTGCACCGGCTCGTAAAGCTTCGAATTTTATAACTTGTTTTTCAATGTTTGTTTATTTCTGAGAGAGAGAGGGTGCAAGCTGGGGAGGAGCAGAGAGAGAGAGAGAGAGAAAGAGGCAGAGGATCCTAAGCAGTCTCTGCACGGTCAGCGCAGAGCCTGATGCAGGGCTCGAACCCACGAACCGTGAGATCATGACCTGAGCCGAAGTCAAACGCCCACCAACTGAGCCACCCAGGAGGCCCAGGCTTTGGATTTTAACTGCAGCCGCCCTCCCCCCTCCCCCACCTCGAAGGATTGCCGACCTGAAGCGAGGCCTGTCACACAACATCCACCCTCCTGTGCCTCTCACCATGCAGAGCCTACAGAGGTAGAGGTACTCCAGAGTGCTCTCCAGGTGTCCCTCCTCCTCCCAGGCCACTGTCCCGTCTCTGAGAGTGTGGAGTGGGCGTGGGGAATCTCTTGACTCAAGCCCAGCTCAGAGCCTGGGAGAAAACCGATTAACTACAGCTGCCCGGCCTCCCTGGCTCACCTGCCATCGTTCTTGCTCTCTGTCACCTCCTCGCCCCCCCGGGGAGAGACGCAGGGCTGGACGCCCATCCCAGCTCACCCTTCGGGCCCCCATTAGGCCACACGGAAGTGGCAGCACCGGACGGCCAGCCCGAAGTCACACGGACCCGGGTTTGAGCCCGGCCTCTGCCTCTTGTCAGACAACCTCTAAACTAGAGTTCCTTCACGGTAAGACAGGGGCGTGGGCATATGAGCCCCTGGGATCGTTGCAAAGATCGCATGGGAAATCTTTCCAAGGGGTATGTGCAGAATTACCTTCAAGGTGCCTGGCATCTTGTAGATATTCAAGGCGGGATGGCCTTCTCCCTGTCCCCATGCGTCCCGGACTTTGGAGATGTTCCCAGAAGAAAAAAGTTTGCAGCCGACTTGAGTGAGGCCCCGGGTCCACTCAGCGGCCCCCAGGGTCTGGGAGTAGGAGACGCTGGGCCTCCCTGGGGTTGTTCGGGCCAGTGGAGAGCACGGCGTGGTGCCAGCATCTCGCAGAGGCAGAACCGCTCCGAGGGGCTGCTGTGAACCATGAAATCGGAACCGGGGGGATCTCAATTAGGAGTCGACATAGGGTCTGCCGTCAAGGTGGTCCCCGTGGCGAGGATGGCAGCCTCCCAGGCCGAGCGTCCCCCCTTCCCACCTCCTGGCAGGCAATGGGGCCACGGCCGTGAACTCCAGGGTGGCGGGATCCGGGCTGTGATGCAGGAGGACAGGCTTCTGGGCTGTGGGAACACCGGAATGAGAGTCAGGAGACCCGTGGCCTGATCCCAGCTCTGTCGCTGATCATCTGAGCCGTCTTCTGCTTGTCCCTTAACCTCCTAGAGCCTCACATCTGCTTGTCTGGCAAACGGGCAAACGATACCTATCCTTCCCTCCATCTTTTCTGCCTCCCCTTCCCTCCCTTCTTTCTCCTCCTTCCCTCTTGCCTGCCTCATCCCTCTGTCTGTTCCCCTCCCTCCCAGGGTCATGTGAAGAAGAGACTTGGGAAGGTGCTGTTAAGACACAGTGGCGGTTCCCACAGAGACACCGCAGAGGGGACAGGACTTCAGGCAGCCTTTCGTGGAAACGTTATTGGCTTGGCCTCTTTTCACCCTGACAACCTTGGCTAGGAGCCACATGCAGGTGGCTGCTCACGTGTCAGATGTGCTGCTGGTGGCCAGTGTGGTCTCTCCACGACTCCTCTCCCACCCTCTCGGTGCTTAGCCTGCTTTGGATTCTGGGTCTCCCTCTCTCTCTCTCTCTGCCCCGCCTCTGCTCATGTTCTGTCTCTGTCTCAAAAATAAAATCAACATTAAAAAAATTAAAATCTGTAATCAGATGACATCCTTCCCCAGCTTGCCACCTTTCAACAGGCCCGCAACCCACTTGTGGTCAAGTCATGCTTATTCCCCGATGTCCGAACCCTGCAGATACGGCCCCACTGGCCTCTCTGACAGCCCCCATCGGGAGCTTCACTGTCCAGAAGAAAAGAGTGATGGAAGGTGATAGCTGGACCAAGTCCACGTGATGGTTAATAGGACGGGGGCTGGCGAAGGTGGTCAAAGAGACGTGCATCCGAATCCTGCTCTACCCTGCATTCCCTGCGGCCTTGGGCAAATTCCCTAGCTTCTCAGAGCCTCAGTTTTCTCATCTGTAAAATGGGATACAATGATAGACACCCACCCCAGACAGCGGAGCCATTCCCCGAGACACAGAACCAAAGTGGAGGAGCCTAGGGGGACTGGAGACAGGAGAGCTGGACACGGAAGGACTGAGTGCACAGGGTGGGGGACCACCCCACTCTGCAGGGATGAGGCGGGGCGGGCCCGGAGACACAGATGTGGAAATCATCTGCTGGGTGGATGAAAACAGTTCCCCCTTGTGATGGGATGTCAGGCTGTCAATGTTGAACCTCGGTGCCTTCGGTTCCCCCACGGGACCCATGGCGCTGCGGCATTTGTATTTTCTGAACCTAAACTCGATAAAAAGCAGGCAACAGGTTTTCTGTTGTTGTCGAGGCTGTAAGATGTAACACAGGAGGTGTTAACAGAGATCCTGAAATTTCGGCACTCTTTGCTCGTTTGAGGAGTTGGTGGGGCAGAGGGGAGATCCAGACCGTTTAAAATCAAGACTGTCCTATGGGGCGCCTGGGTGGCGCAGTCGGTTAAGCGTCCGACTTCAGCCAGGTCACGATCTCGCGGTCCGTGAGTTCGAGCCCCGCGTCGGGCTCTGGGCTGATGGCTTAGAGCCTGGAGCCTGGTTTCCGATTCTGTGTCTCCCTCTCTCTCTGCCCCTCCCCCGTTCGTGCTCTGTCTCTCTCTGTCCCAAAAATAAATAAACGTTGAAAAAAAAATTAAAAAAAAATAATAAATAAATAAATAAATAAATAAATAAATAAATAAATAAAATCAAGACTGTCCTAGAAAAATCCAGACCCCAGTAACAGGTCATGTGCAAAGGATGTAAAATGACTGTTGTCACCAGGGTTGTATTCGAGGGCTGGGGACTTGGGGACTCGGAGCTCGTCTGTGTGTTCAGAGCTCTGCTGACACCCTCCTTGAATTCTTGATCACTCTTGAACAAGAGGGTCTGCATTTTTCGTTTTGCACCGGACCCCGTACATGACACAGCCTCTCCCGAGTGTCCTTCTGCCCTGAGAAGAGGCTTTGATGAGAAAAACAGGACAGGGAAGCTGGTGCTGGAGGGTCCTGGGGTTGCGCTGAAATCGGCAGCTGGGGTGGGGAGCGGAGGTGGGTGCTGGAACCAGACCTCACCTGTTTCTTGTCTTTTTTTCTTCCAAGGGCCACCCCCAATGCTACTCAGAGCCAGGGGCTGCCTTAGAGGGCAGTATTCCTTAAAACTCCGTCACTGTTCAGCATTTATGGGGCATATGCTGAGTGCCTGGCTTCGTGCTCGCACTGTGGGTACAGAAAGCCCTTGGGGAATTTACCCTCTGGTTCCGGGGAACCCCACAGGAGGCAAGAGGGCGGCATCATACCGGGCAGGGTGTGGGGAGCGTCAGACCACACCTGGATGTGGGGTCCTCCTCCTGGGGACCCTAACCAGACCTGTCTCATGGGGTCATCAGGAGTATCCAGAGAGGAAAATACACGCGGGGTTCCACGCACATCTGCTTCACAATGGACTTGAAATACCCAGCAGCTGTTATAAGCGGCCTCTTGGAGAGGAAGGAGGGCGTGGGGGCGGGGCAGAGGGTTCAAATCCCAGGGTGAGTGGGGTTTGAAGCCAGGCTCCGCCTCCTGCTAACTGTGGGGCCACCAGCCAGCCGGTCATTTCACAGTGTCTGTGAGCCTCAGTTGCTTTCTCTGCAAAATGGGGTGTTAGCAACACCTTCGGTGCAGATGTGCACACAGGAGCCGGGAGGAGCCAGGAATAAAGTGTGCAATGCCTGGTAGTGATTGGCATTTACTAACCCAGAGAATGCCCTGCACGTGGGGGCAACGGAAAGGGGTCCCCCCACCCCCACCAGCACCCGTGAGGATGGGTCTCCAAGGAAGAGAGTCTTTGCCGAGCCCCCACCCCAAAGCACAAGCAAGGAGAAGAACACAGATCCCTGAGGATTCCTCGGGGACATCTCAGGACACCCAGGCTCCCTTCCAGGGGCCAGACAGTCCGGCCAAGGCCGTGTCACCAGCTCATCTTTGCCACGCGATGGGGGGAGGCCGCCCCGCGCTCGCTTCCGGCCCTCGCTCTGAAAAGCCCCGATAACAAGCGCACATTGACGGCCGGGTTCCCCTGGGCGAGCGTGCTGTTCCCGGCTCGCATCTGAGCCCTCGCCCGAGACATTTTCTCGCTTCAGCAATTTGGCATGTCATACAAAGGGGCTCTGATTTTTCCTGATGTCCAACTCCTCTTGCATGAAAAATAGCTTTTGTTGTCTTTCTGCCCACGGATTCCTGCGTGTGAGGCAAGGCCAGATGCCTGGTGGGCGAAGAGTCCCGTTTGCTTAACCGCGTGCAGGGTCTCTGTCCTTCCACCTTGGCGGCCCCTTGTGGCCCGTGGCCCTGAGGTTCGGTCCCTCCGGGAGGTGTGCGTCCTGGCCCCTGGCCTGTCCTCCGCCTTCACATGGATCAGTTCCTCTTCCTACTTGGTGGCTGTGTCCCGGGGGTCTCTGTTTGGGTTGCAGCCACTCCCACTGTCCCCATAATCACCACACCCACCCGGCCAACCTGTGGGTCCCCTTCTCTGAGCATCCCACCAATCCCAAGCTTTTTGTTCTTCCTAGCCCCCAACCTTCCCTCCCTCCTTCTCCCTCCTCCCACCTCTCTCCCTCCCTTGCTTTCTGCCTTGTATTTCTATTTCTTCCCCTTTCCCTTTGCAGGGTGCCATTTTTTCCCCCACATTTATTTATTTTTGAGAGAGAGAAAGAGCACGAGTGGGGCAGGGGCAAAGAGAGAGGGAGACACGGAATCCGAAACAAGCTCCAGGCTCTGAGCTGTCAGCACAGAGCTCTATGCGGGGCTCCAAACCCACAACCCACAAACTCATGACCTGAGCTGAAGTCAGAGGCTTAACGGACTGAGCCACCCAGGTGCCCCAAGAGTGTGCCATATTTAAAGCACACAAACTCTCTCCTACTTTCTGTTCAAGGCAGACTTTTGAAAGTTCTTGAGGCATTTAGTAGATAAAAATGTATTCTCTTAAGTCTGTGATTTTAGGGAGGTTTATTAAACATGGGGAGAATTCTATTAAGTAGCAAATTGAGTGAGTCAAAAACCCATAGATGTGGAACCTGGAAAGGTCATCTGGTACAATAGATGTGAGTAGGGCTCGGTTTATTCTAGGAGGCCAGAAAAAAGATATTGGAAGGAAATTCACCAGTATGTTAATGTAGTGGTCGTGGGAACTAGGCGTGATTTCTTTTGCCTCCTTCTATCTTTTTCAAATTTTCCGTTATGTTGCAGGGGGTGGCGGGGAACATAGAAACCTGATATTTAAATTTAAAAAGCACCGGGTCCAGTCTCCAGCCCTCAGACAGATGAATGGGTACGTGGGTTCATTCGGCATTGATGGTATTTGTTCTCTTTATTCTTCAGCTCATCCAGACACGCACTCCCCGCCATCATGCCCAGTCACCTTTTGTCAGTGTTTTATCACAGGCCACCCCTGACTACTAACCAAATTGATTCCTGGACGAAAGCCTCTGTGAGCTGTCCATAGTTGAGATTTTGTTTCCCACAAGCACAATTTACACACTCGCTTTCCATTCCTAGAAATCCATCTCATACCATAAAAGTACCCAAACTGACCCCAAAAGTGAGCGAAAAGAAAATAAAAGCCAGATATATGCTTTGACAAACTTTTATCACATATGTAAAACTAAATACTTCATATAAAAAGCTGTGTCATGCAATGTTCCTTTGGGAGAATTTTTCTGCCTGAGTCAGGCTGGCTAAGGTTTTAAAAATCTGAATCCAGGGGCGCCTGGGTGGCTCAGTCGGTTAGGCGGCCAACTTCGGCTCAGGTCATGATCTCGCGCGGTCCGTGAGTTCGAGCCCCGCGTCGGGCTCTGTGCTGACAGCTCGGAGCCTGGAGCCTGTTTCAGATTCTGTGTCTCCCTCTCTCTGACCCTCCCCTGTTCGTGCTCTGTCTCTCTCTGTCTCAAAAATAAATAAAACGTTAAAAAAAAATAAAATAAAATAAAAATCTGAATCCAGTGACATTTGAACAGAATTTTCTTTTTTCTTTTCTTTTCTTTTCTTTTCTTTTCTTTTCTTTTCTTTTCTTTTCCTTTCCTTTCCTTTCCTTTCCTTTCCTTTCTTTTCTTTTCTCCCCTCCCCTCCTCTCTCCTCCCCTCCCTCCTCTCCCCTTCTCTTCCCTTTTCCAAAAAAATCCCCCCATGGCAAGTTTAGACATGCTTCATTGCACCAAGAAGTCCTCAAAATGCTTTAAAATAAAGGGTTCTTCTGTCTCCAATATTTTCCACTGCCAGTTCCGTTCGTGTAAATTCTTTAGAAAAAGTCTTTGCGCGGCAAATACTGGAGGAAAGGCGATTCCCACTTTGACCTGTACACTACCACCTTGCTCTTTGGGGCAGTGAGTCAGTTGGCCCTTCAAATGCCAGGCGATGCCTGTCAGTGCCCAGGGGTCCCTGTGGCCAGATGCTCATCAGTGCTGTCTTTAGCCGTTGGCAGCGGGCTTAGCTAAGATCGCGGTGCAAGATGATGCCCAGAGGCAAACATGAGGTCCCAAGCCCAGCGGCCCAAGGCTGAGATGCCCAGTCTTAGACGGAACGATTATTCCTTGATCCTCATCAAAATCGCTGAGCCTCTGATAGTGATGTTTGTTCCTTCTCGCGCAGTCTTTCCTGGAGCTGAAAACAAAGCCCTCGTCTTCCGCCCTTAAAAGTCCTTTATGCTCTTGGAAGTGGTGTTTACGTCCAACCTCAATCCTCCCATCTCTGAAGGATCGGGAAGGAAATTCACCTGGTTCTGTTTGTTTCTTTGTTTTCTTTGTGGTTAAACCTGGTGGTTTTCTCTAGACCGTTTCTGGCTGTCAGTCAACAAGCCTTCATGGCATGGCTCCTGGTGCAGAGCGCTCTGGGAGGGGCTGGGGTCCAGAGACCCTCGGGAGACCCTCCCCACTTATCACAGGTTGCTGTGCTGCCCATAAAGTGTCAGGCCAGCATTTCCCTGCCCTGGGTGCCCTTGGGGCCCTCTCCTCTCACCTGCTTACCCACCCCACACTCTCCCTCCTACTTCTCTGCGTAGGATCCAAATTACGATTTTTTTTTTTTTTAAATAAGAGTGAACATCTAGTGAACACTTACTGTGTACCAGGCACTAAATGTATCCTTTTCAGAACTTTCCATATGTCATCTCATCTCATCATCATAACAGCTGTGGTTTAACACTATTTAAGTAGTTATTTAATGAGCCATTGGTTAATCAGGTATATTACAGAGAAAAAGAGAGAGCACGTGTACACAAACACTTACTTGGTGCTTACTATGTGCCAGGAACTGTCCCAAGCTCTTTAGAAATTAAAAAAAAATTTTTTTTAAGTTTATTTATTTTAGAGAGAGAGAGAGGGAGAGGGTGGGGGTGGGGGAGGGGCAGAGAGAGAGACACACAGAATTTGAAGCAGGCTCCAGGCTCTGAGCTGTCAGCCCAGAGCTTGACGCAGGATTCAGACTCACAAACCATGAGATCGTGACCTGAGCTGAGTTCGGACGCCTAACCGACTGAGTCACCCAGGCGCCCCTAGAAATTTTTTTTAAGTTTACTTATTTATTTTGAATGAGAGAGAAAGAGAAAGAGAGAGAATGAGTGGGGGAGGGGGGAGAGAGAGACAGAGAATCCCAAGCACAATCCCAATCTGGGCACTGTCAGCACAGAGCCCGACATGGAGCTCAGCCCCACGAACCACGGGGCTTGATCATGACCTGTGCCAAGATCAAGAGTCAGAGGCTTAACTGACCGAGCCACCCAGATGCCCCCAAGGCACTTTCTATACATTGACTTAGTTACTCCTCACTGTGATGTAGGTACTGTCACTGCTTGTACTGTATTGATGGGGAAACTGAGGTGTGGAGAAATTGAGTAAGCTGCCGTAGGCCCCAGAGCCAACAGGTGGTGAAAACAGAATTCAAAGTCGGGCGGTCTAGCTTCACATCCCATCCCCTTCATCGCGGAGCTGTGACAGCAGTAGCTGCGACTTCTGAGAACCTGTAATGTGTGGGCACTTTGTGGAGTCCGTCTCCTTACAGCACGCGTGCGTGTAACACTTCCCTTGCGGGGGTGGAGAGACTAAGGCAGGCTCACCGGCCTGGACGCAGGCCAACATGTGCGCCCTGCTCTCTGCCTCCCAAACTCGCTTCCAGCTCCTTCCACGGCCCCGTGTGAAAAACTGTCCCATGCCTGCCGCATGTCGAGGCAGAGAGCAGCCTCCGTCTTCCTGAGAGGAGGCGTCGGGTGGCTCTGTGTCCTGTAAATATCCCAAACTGTCCATAAGGAGCCTGGGGGCCTAGGGGCCAAAACCCAGGCTGCCGTGCCGCTGGTGGGGAGGAGGGCTGGATGTCGAGAGAGAGCAGGACCTGTCCCCCAGCTGCAGCTCGGTGGTTCCCAGATGCTGGCTGTGAGCCGGGCTGGCACGGCAGCCTTCTCGGAAGAGGTGGGCACAGCATCGTGACCAGAACGGTGCACGATGCCGGGCTCTGAGTCTGACTCATGCAGCCTGGAGAGGAAAGATTCTGCTGTCAGACCGAAGGCGGCTCTCAAGATCGGGTGCTCTCAGCAGAGAAGCTGAAAATCATTCTGCTCAAGACAGCTCCTCTAAGGAGACATTAACCATGCGCTTCAAACCCCCACAGCCCGCGTTTCGCAGGGGATAGCACCTGCCAGCCGACTTTCACACCCAGATTCCGATTGTTGGCATTCACGTGGCAACTGCTGGCTCACAAAAAGCGGAGAGAAAAACAGTGTTGATCAGACCGGAGGCTTCCATTCATATCGAGTTCAGATGCAGGCGAAACTAATCCAGGGCAATGGAAGTCGGCGACGTGCCTCCTCATGGTGGAGAATTGACTGGGGCAGGAGGGAGCAAGGGGGGGCCCCAGGCATGTGTGTGACCACGTTCTGTATCTTGATCTGGATGGAAGTTACACGAATGTAGACGCAGGTTCATCGAGCTGCGCTCAGGATCGGTCTCTGTGTATTATCCTCGATTAAAAAAACAGGGGCGCCTGGGTGGCTCCGTTGGTTAAGCAACCGACTTTGGCTCAGGCCGTGATCTCATGGTTCATGAGTTCGAGCCCCACATTGGGCTCTGTGCTGTCAGCACTAAGCCTGCTTCAGATCTTCTGTCCCCCCATCTCTCTGCCCTTCCCCTCCTTATAAGTAAATAAATAAATAAATAAATAAATAAATAAGCTTAAAAAAAAAAAAACAAATACAGGGGTGACAAAGAGCCCTCAGGTGGCCTGTCACCAGCCCTTACCTGCCACCATTGATCCCCACCTGCTGGCCTGTGTTTTCTTCAGGTCTAGTCAATCCAACAGACAAATACTCACTGGGAATCTGTGCACCTAGCCCCTGCTACGTTCTGGAGACTCAGTGATTCATTCATTTGTTCTTTCGTTCAGCAATTATGTTTGCACCCAACCTTTCGGGAACACTGCTTGGGCCCCGCTGGACGAAAAAGATGTTCCCCTATCAGGGGCTTGCGTGATTCGGAGGTGACGAGGCCTCCCACTTGTGCATGCCTTCTGATCTAGAGTCTCTCATGGAACTCTCTCAACCCTGCAGAGACATGGGCTCTGTCAGCCTCCGAAGGCAGAGCAGGGGAGGCGGAGTTTGACTTGAACTTGCATTGTGCACCATTCGGTACGCGGTGCTGTACCCACCTCCTCTGAGAAGAGTCTGCGCCCACCCCAGGGTGCCCGACTCACCCCCACACAGGCCTCATCTTTACGGAGATGTTTCCCTGAGCCCAGCACACCTGCTGAGTAAGGGCTGGTCCCAAGGGTGGCAGAAGCTTGATATGTTTTGGGTGAGGAGGGTCTGGCCCAGGGACCAAGAGTGACTTTGCTTCTCTGAAACCGTTCTCTCTCTCGGCCAGGCAACTGGGATTCTGAGAGATCACTTGTTGCCCTGCCTGGAGGACCAGTGCTTCTGGCCCTCATCCTGCCCCATGTGCCCCCAGTGCCCCACCAGTAGTATTTCCGAGTCTCTATTCAAATCCATCAACTACTTACTGAGAATTTATTTTTTTCCTCGCCGCCCCCCCATACTTACTGACAATTTAAAAACCAGACCCCAGACTGAGTGCTGGGCACTCAAAGATTATTCATTCATTCAGCAACGTTTACTGAGTGCCTCGTACTCACCAAGCAGTGTTCTAGATGGTGGGCAAAGTTTCCTTCACAGCAGTGAGCAAAACAGCAATTCGCATAATGATTATATTGTCTCGGGGGACAATAAGCAAGAAAACTCAGGAGAGTGGCGGGCGGGGTGGGGGAAGTTGAGTAGGCCTGCAAGAGGTGAGGAGGTGAGCTCTGCAGAGGTCTCGGGGACAGTCGTTTAGGGCAGAGGGGGCAGCAAGCATCACAGCCCTGTTCAAGCCTCTCTGAGGCCTGAGTGGCTAGAACAGGGAGCAGGCGATGTTGGTCAGAGAGGGGCCTGTGGCCACCAGTAAGGATTTGACCTTTTACCCAAGCACCGGAGAGCTTGGGGCAGCGGCTTTCACCCGGGTTCCAAGAGGATACTTCTGGCCACCACGAGGACTGCGCTTGGGTTGCTCCCAAAGTGGATAGGGCTCTGCTGGGATCCCTGGCGTGATCTATCAATCCCAGAGGGGCCTGACCCCCATCAGTCTGAGGAAGTCAGGGAAGGCTTCCCAGAGGTGGTGCCATTGGCTGTGTGTTGCAGATCATGTAGGAGTCTGCAGTCGGGGGGACCTGACCATACAGAGGCACATTCACGCGTTCATTTACTCCTCTGTTCATCCTTCAGCAGACGTTTTATTGAGCACCTGAGTGAAAAAGAGAGTCCCGCCCGTTGCTAGGGGAAATTAGTGCCCAACAGGGAGGGGAGAGACAGAGAGGCAGCCAAATGCATTAGAATTCCTTGTGGAGGTGTGATGATCAATGCATATTCAGGGAGCTGTCACCACTCAGGATGGGGAGGGGAAGGCCCTCAGACACCTTGGGTGTGGTCATAGGAGTCTTTCTAGACGATAGGTCATCTGAGCCCGTTTTGAAAGATGAACGTGAGTTCCTTCAGAACGTGAGAGGAAGAGGGTTCTAGACAGAGTACCAGCACAGGCACACAGGCATTCCCTAGTCACCGAGTGCCTACCGTGTCCCCGGTCCTGAGCTAGGCACGGGGGGTGCACAGAACACGGGGTGTTTTCTAGAATGCTGAGGAAATTTGGGACCACTGAAACAAAAGGCCCAATATGAGAGGAAACCCAGGAGCTGGGATCGGGGTGGGGGGTGGGGTGGAGAAAGGGCCGGAAGCTAGAGCCCCGCACACCATGTTCAGGACCCGGCATTTGGCCCTCCTGGCAAGAGTTGCCCATTCAGGCTTCCACTGGGGGTGGCGTCTAGATTCTGACTTGTGTTTTGAGAGCTCACGGTGGCTCTGCTACAGAGGATGGAGTGGACGGGGTATGGCTGGAGGCAGGGAGACCTGGTAGGAAAATACTGGAAAAGTCCAGACCAGGGTGATGGTCCCTGACTTAGGATGATGGGATGGAGCAGAGATCTCGCAGATGAGATCCCGCCCATCTCGGAGACAGACGGGATGTGGGGATGCAGAGGGGAACCCATCACGGCAGGGGGTGGGGTGCTGGGCGAACGATGTGTCACCAAGGAGGACAGCACCCCTGGGAGGAACAGCAGACTTAGTGAGCGGGGCCTCCGAGGACAGTTCCAGGCCGGAGCATGGGGACACGCGGGGGATAGCGAGGCCATTACAGGTTGGACGAGACCCTACCAAGGCTCTGGTGCCTTCGCTAATTTTTTCACTACTTGATGATCCCCGTTTTGCAGATGGGGAAACCAAGGCACAGCGAGTTGAAGTAACTGTCACAAGTGGCAGGGCCTGTAAGCGACAGGGCTGGCATCGGGATTTGCACATAGGCAGTGGGGCTGTGGGTGCTACGCTCCTGCCCTCCACACTGAGAGGCAACCCCCAGCCCCCGGATGCAGGTGAGAGCCGGGAACATCTCTGGGGGGGTGAGAGGAGCCACACGGGCTGATACCTTTCCTCAGCGGGATGTGGGTAGCTCTGCGCCCCAAGATCCCGTAGGTGTGGCCTCAGCTATGTTCCCTGGTGAATTCGCACATGGCAGCTGGGCGCCCCCACCCTAGTCACGTCTCCGTCCTGAGCAGAGGGGACGTCGCTGCCCACTTACCGTCTAGAGACCCCTCGCTATCAACACTCTCGAGCTAAGCCCGGAACACGGAGACCAGCCACGCTACAATATGGGTGAGCCCTGAAAACATTACGTGAGGTCAAAGAAGCCAGCCACGAAAGCCACAGCCCCGTACCCAAGTCCCACACACTGGGAGGCTTGAACACCAGAAATTCATCGCCTCGCAGTTCAGGGGGCTGGAGTCCAGGATCAAGGTGTCGGCCAGATTGGTTTGTCCCGACCACGTGAGGGAGAATCTGTTCCGTGGTCCCCCCTGCCCGCCGCCCCCCCCCCCCAGCTTCTGCTGGCAATCCGTGGTGTTCCTTGGCTTGTAGATCTCGGTCTTTATCTCCCTCATGGCCTGCTCCCTATGTGCACGTGCCTGTGTCGAAATTTCCCCTTCTTATAAAGACATGAGTCATATCAAATTGGGACCCACCCTAATGGTCTTCTTAGCTAGATCTGCAACAGCTCTTTCCGAACAAGGTCACATTCTGAGGTTCTGGGGCGTTGGAACTTCAACATATGAATTTGGGGAAAGGGGGGTGGACACAATTCAACTCTTAACGGGTTCATATTGTATCCTTCCATCTATACAAAATGTCTAACATATTCATGGAAACAGGAAGCAGATTAATGGTTTCCAGGGACTCAGAGGAGAGGCGGATGGACGTGACTGCTTAGTGGGTACGGAGTGAAGTTCTTCACTTGGGGTGATGACAATGTTCCAGAACTAGGAAGCAGGCTTAGAGAGACGAGCTAACTTGCCTGAGCTCAGAGAGCTACCAAGGGGGTAAAATGAGATTTGCCCCAAAGCTTGTGTTCTTTCCCTTACAGCTGGGCCCAAATGGAGGGTTCTCCTTGGGCAAGTTAACTAACTTCTCTGAGCCTCATTTTCTTTGTCTGCAACACAGAAGCAGTAGATCATCCTTATCCTCTACCCCTGTGAGAATTCAAGGAGATAATGCACGGAAGAGTTGCTGGCACATTCTAAGTGTCTAATAAATGGTCGTTGTTGTTACTCTACCAGTCAGGGTCCGTCCAGGAGAAACCAAAGCAACTCTGTGTCTTTCAGACGGAGGAAATTTAATAAAGCGAGTCGATTTCCCAGGTGATCAAAGAGCTGGGAAGCCAAGCGGGGGAATCAGGAGGCATCCAGATGTGAGCAAAAGGGGAAACCCCTTCCACCCCTGCATGAAATGAAAACACACGGAGGTGGTTTTACCAGAGGCCAGCCCGTCCAGCAAGTGCTTGGCTCCTGGGGGAAACCGGGACCACAAAGGGAAGGACTTTCCAGAAGGAACCGGACCCCCAGAGGAGATCCAGTAGCCGCCACCAACAGTGTCCAAAGAAGAGAGAAAGAAGTACCCTGACTTCTTTCCTTGGACCTTCTCATGTTCCATCAGAGCCTCCTATTGGCCAAAACGACCCAGAAAACCATGGGCAAAGGAGCCTGGGAAGTGTAGTTCCCTGGGATGCAGCGGTCCTCTCAGCTGCCGGTGTAGCAGTGTTTACCGTTGGTCCACGTATGGCACCTGCCTGCTGCGTGGACGCGCCCCGGTCTGTGCATGCCACAAGTCTGCACCGAGGGAGAGGGCAGCGTTGCAGCCCATGATGCCTGCAGCCCAGCCCCTCCCGTTGCCATGGTGGAAGAACCACGTTGGAGCACAAGCATCAGGGCTCAGAGTGGCTCGGTCGGTCTGCTCATCGGAGCCGTTGGACAGATGCGCCTTCCTCCTCCGCTGCCCTCAGCGCGGCAGAGGGTAGAGGAGCTGGGAAGAGAGAAAGCCCCGGAATCTGCAGCGCCCGTTTTTCTTTGAAGTGAGGAAGCAGCTTTTACTGTCTTCCTTAGAAATCCACGTCCGTCGTTAGGGACTTTGTGGCATCTGCCCCTCGAGCTCGCACGTAGCCTGGCCTCCTGCCACCTCCGTCACTCGTTTGGCTCTTGAATCTTGCCACTCAGCAGGAGAACTGCGCATGGTCCCTGCCGCTCTCCAGACAGTCCCGAGACATACAGGACATCACTGGGGGGAGCGCCTCCCTCAGGCCAGAAGGTTGCAGAAATTCGTTGGCGGAGGCTTCCCATTTCTGGTTCCATCATATGCAAGGCATCGAAGAGGCTGGAGAGTTGGATAAGAAGAGAGGAGGTCAAGGACCTTTTACTCCCAGGGTCTTTAGCATCGGGGTGTGACGTGAGTCACATCGCTGGGTCCTTGGAAGAAGATGAGGCACGCAGGGAGAAGGTCCCGTGAAGCTGGAGGGAGAGACTGAGATGACAGAGCTACAAGTCAAGGTGCGCCGAGGATTGCAGGCCAATCTCCGAAAGCGAAGAGAAGGGCACGGAGCAGATTCTTCCCTTGCTCTTTCCGAGAAAGCAGAGCTCTATCGATACTTTGATTTGGGACCTCTGGCCTCCAGAACTATGAGAGAATCAATGCCCTTGGTTTTAAATCATCCTGTTTGTTGTGCTCTGTTACAGAGGGCCTCGGAAACGAAACAGGAAAGCTCATTCAGCCTTGCCGCTAACCACCGAGTCAGCCAGCCTCCCGAAATGTTTCTCGCGTCACGCTCCAAGAGTGGGTAACCTGAAATAAAAGAAATGTGACTTTGTTAGCAGCTTTGTGTCGAGAGCTCACTCTGTAGGCTAAGCATGAAGACGCATCATCTCATTGAGCCCTCCCACCCCACCAACCCTATGACGTCGGCACCGTTAACTGTCCTCGTTTACAACTGGGGAAACTGACTCTCAGAGAGCTGAAATAATTTTCCAAGGCAACATGAATATTTTTATTTCTTTCTGGGTCAATGGCTATTTTCAAGACCAGACAGAGCTACTGAAAGCTACATGGACTTGTTCAGGCGAGAAATGTATTAGCTTTCTAGGCTTTTCTTAACAAATCACCTACAAGCTGAGGGGCTTAGAACAACACGGATTTATGATCTCATGGTTTCCGTGGATCGGGAGTGCGGGCCAGCTGGGCTTTCTGGAACTTGGGGTTCTCTTCCAAGCTGACCGGTTGTTGGCAGAATTGGTTTCCACGTACAACGAAGCCCTGGTCTCTTGCTAGCCACCAGCCAGGGGCCTCTCGGCCCACAGTTACTTGCCACATGGCCCCCCTGGCGGTTCACAACATGGCACCGTGCGTTCTTCCCCGCCAGCAGGAACATCTGACTTCTCCCCCTCCAGCCTGCCAGAGTGGGGTCTTACATAATGTGAGCTCATCATCAAATTCACAGGTTCCTCCCACACTCGAGGGGAGCACACCCGGGGGGGGCAGGGTTGGGGATTTCAGGAACCACGTTAGGATTCTGCCCACCGAGTTCCCCTGAACTTGGCTTGGGAGTCCCGGCTGTGTCCCTGACTTGGGGTGTGAGCTTGGAGAGTTTCCTTCCACACCCTTTGATTCTGAGTCTCCTCATTTATCAAGGACGGACAATAATACCAGACTCGGATGGGCTGCCCGGAGGATTAGATCAGTTAAACCGTCAGGCATGGCAGTTGCTAGGAGCCCAGTAAGTGCAGCTCCCCCCTTTCCCTTTGCAAAGCGTGGTTCAGTCACGGTGGAAAACACGGCACGGGCAGTATGCCTGGAGGCACCTGGTCCCGGAACCAGAAGGCGGAGCTGAGCTCCAGCCTCGTGTCAGGCCCCACCGTTTCCGCCGCCCGCCTCGCCTTCTCCTGAATGGTAGAATCATTGCAGCTTTGGAGGTGAAGATCCCCAAACCAAAAAAACGAAAAATGCTTCGGAAAGATCTTCCTCGGCCTACGGCGGGAGGGACGGTTCCCTCTGCCCAGAGGCCAGATCCCATAGGAAGGGTGCCCTCCTCTCCTGGTGCTGAGCTGAGCAGCAGGGGCTGTGCAGGTTGGGGGCAGATGTCGTTCGCCTCGTGGGGTCGCTTGTTGGTCCGCCTGGCACTTTCAGCATGTTCTGTCAGGACCCTCACAAGAATCTCGTACCGGCCAGGGTGTTCTCGCTCAGACAAGGAACGCACCTCCGTCCGCAGCCCCCAAGTGTTAGCCCTGGCTATGACCCGTCAGCTCGAAGCACATGCTGGTGGTTCTTGTGTTGGTGAACAATCAGGAAACTGAGGACCAGGACTGGCCCTGACGTCGAAGCGTACAGAAATCAGAGGTATGGAGGCACAGATCTGCAGACTGAGCTTTCTTTGCCCCTTCAGAGGAGAATTCCGAGTTGAAATTCCACTGTCTGCTCAACATTTCCAGCCTCACCTCCCGCCACGCCGGCTGGGATGCCAAGGGACCCTCCCCAGAGGGAGCCACCGCCCACCCAACTCCATCCATCCTTCAAGAGTTACCTTGGAGGTAGTCTTCCACGTGAAACCTTAACCCCATCCATCCATCCATCCATCCATCCACTCGTTTGTTCATTCATTCATGCAACCTAGCACCGGATCTCCCAAGCACAGGGGATTATGTCAAATGAGAAAGTCCCCCCAACTACACAAAAGGGACCCGGCCCTGCCCACCACCATGCCCACCATTCTCAGACAGAGAACACAGCTTGAAGCAGCCTGTCTTCCACAGGTGGAGGGGGAGGGGGTCAGATAGGAACCACCCATGTGAGCCCCTCTGAGGCATCCCAAGGCTCCCGGAGATGTAAAGGCCATCGGTCCGGCAGGAGGCTTCTTGAAAAGGTAACAAAGTGGGAGGGGGCTACGGTGTTCCCATTTCTTTCTCTGAACAAGATCAACCCCGGGGCCTAGGACCCCTGGCCTGAATGCGCCCCAAGGCAGACTCATCGTGATGCTTAAGAAGCTTCAGTCCCTCCCTTGCACGGCTGCTTCCTTTGCCTCATTTTGTGTGTCCTTTTTCTTTAGGGGGGCCTGTCTCATTGCACAAACTTCAGGGCCCAACAAAAACTGCATCTGTTCCTGATAGGACTGTAGACGTAAACATCACCCAAGCAGGACTTCTCAGGTAGAGGGGGTCCCTGTCTGGGGAGCACTGAGAGGCCCTTTATGAAAGAAAGTACAGGGACCCAGAATGTAACGCAGACGTCTGTGGGTAGCCCGCTTCCTCCAGCAGGTCTCCCTGAATCAAGCTGTATGGGGACAGAGACAGAGAGCTTCTGACATTGAAACAGAGCTGGTGTCTAAGGGCAGAACGGGGGATCCAGGCTAAAGCCCTTCTGCTGATCCTATAACCTCGCTCTCCCCAGGCCAGGGAGGGTGTCCCCCAGTAAGGACTGTGAGAACGTTTCCTTTCCTTACTTTATTCTCTGGCCCCCCAGACAGCTGGAAACTCACTACTAAGGCTGACCTTTCAGCCTCCAGCCAGTCATCCCGATACATGTCAAGCAAACACAGGCCCCCCCCCAAACCTGGCTGCCTCTGGGCTCCCCCGAAGGAAATCCCAGAGGGAACGCCCACCTCCACCTCCAGCATGCCCACCGGGGCTTGATTGGCTGTCGGGGAGCCCGTGCCCGCCCACGGGGGGCCCTGCAGGCCACCTGCCTGGCCTCACTGACCCGGAGGAGGCCGGCTGGCTCCGGGTTGTGTGGACCCGAGGCCCGAGGCGGGGGTGGTCCAGCACCGCACCAGGGCTCGACATTTGCAGAGAGGTTCGCTCTCATTTATTAATGAGCCTTGGCAGTGGCCCTGTGAATTAGGGCTCAGTTGGAGATGTGGGCTCTGAGAGGCTGGCACAAAGGCAGCTGGAAGTAAAGCCTATGCATGTGGGGGCAGAAGGCAGCTTCTCACCCCTGCTGGGGCTGCTCTGGGCCCCTGTGACAGGTGCACACCTGTCCCTCCATCTTCTCCCCCGTCGCCGTCCCACCCACATGCCTGTCCACACACGCACAGGCTGACACATCCGGTCATTCAGGGACATTGGTGTCTTGAGTCGGGGGCTGAAGTTGGTACAGTGCTTCTCCCGGAGGGCAGACACGGAGAGAAGGCCCGCCAGGCACAGTGCCGAGGGCTCGTGCTTCACCTAATCCTCACCTCGGAGGCAGGTCCTGCAGTTATCCTGGCCGTTCGAAGCAGGGAAACGAGGCACAGAGGGGTTGAGCGGTTCACCAGATCTGAACAATCCATAACGGACTCAGCTGACTGCTAAATTGGCCCCCAAGTGGCCCAGTCCTGCTGACCGCTAAGTGGGGTGTCGTATAAGTAAAAAGCTTGCACTTTGGAACCAGATAAGTGAGTTCAAATCCTGGTCCTCTCCCCAGCTTCTTGGAGCCTCAGTCTCCTCCTCTGTAAAATGGGCACAAGCAATAAATATAAGGGCAACATGGCATGGTACCCACACAAAGTCACTCTCCCTGCCTCCTTCCTGGAGGGTGACTGGTGGGCAGGTCTCCAGTGAAACAGTGAAACGTCCAGGGTGGGGATGGGGGTAAGGAACGGGGGGCCATGGCATTGACGTGAGGAGGGCTGGAACAATTGGCCGCCTGGATTACCCACAAATCCGTGGCCTCGTCAACGAAGGTGGAGAGAGCCACCTTGCACAGTGCGATAGACTCCGTGCAACATTCTTTATTTCTCTTTAACAAATTTCCCCTGGGCCAACTTCAATTCAGGTTTGTTCCGGTATCTAAAGGTATAAAGCCTATAACTCAGAGCCATTAGAGGTAAAATATTCAGGCCTCCACGGACACAGTGCTGGCTCCCGGCCACGGCTTGCGCCGCTGACCCAGGTCCCGGCGCCTCGACAAGCCTCCTTTTCCAGCTGTGGTTTGAAGCCCCGGAAATGCGGTCCTGAGCTGCCGTCCGCAGACAGGGAGAGGTTCTGCCGGGGAACTGGATCTCAACAGGGAGGAAAAATGGCTTACTGAATAATGAAAGCTTTGCCATCACATGGCAGTGGCTTCCCAGGGTGCCTGAGGAAGCGCAGACTTTTTAGCTCTGGCTAAGAAAGGGGGAGGGGCGGGGGGACAAGTGTCGGAAGGGGCGGACGACAGGCTCAGACGCGTGCAGGCGTCGACCCTGCGAGGGCTCGTGAGCCCACGCCTCCGCTTGCCGGCATCTTCTCTGGGATGGGCCGCACTTCTTCTGAAACATCACGACCGGGAATTTATGGCCGTGTGTGTGGTGTTGCAAAGGGGGTCCAGGCGGGCCTCTGGGTTTCTCCTTTCGTTGCTATCACTTCAGCCTGTTTCATGAGGCAGCAATCTTTACTTTGGTTATTAGAGTTGGGTAAAATGGAACTTGTCTGATAGCCGGTCACGCTGGGTCCCCAGCTGTGGTTCTCAGACCGTCGCCCAAGGATTCGCCTCTAGATGGGTTGTATCTGTCATATTACAATCGGCTCCCAAGATTTGTTGACTTGGGAGAGTTGATGAGAAGGAGCAACCGTTGCTAGACCTGTCGGTGCCTTGCGGCTTCGTCATTGGGCCCTCTGTGCCCTTTCTGGGAATTTTCACCCGCTGGTGGGCAAGACAGATGGGAGGGTGAAGCAGGTGTCGTCTCCACCTTTCCCGCGTGGGCGTGGAACCAGCGGGCCAGGAGAGAGCAGTGACTCCTCCTGCCCTGTCCCCAGTCCCACAGAAACCCCCTTTGGAAGAGGAAGTTCAGTGCCACCCAGCCACCATGGATCAGGCAGACTTGAGCTTGAGATTCTCAGTCCCGTGTCACCAGGTCACCCCGGCAGGTGACTTTGAGGGAGGCAGCGACAGGGATACCAGTTAAGAGAAAGGACACGCAAACCCGAACCAGGGCGGGTCATGTGGATGGAGGGGAGGGGTGGGTCTGAAGCAAGTGGCAAGACTGGCTGCTGGCTGAAATGCAGGCAGGGGAAGAAGAGGGAGGAGCCGAGGCGCCTTCCAGCGAGGACCCCCCAGAGGGCGGGGACAACAAGACAGGGGGAGGAGGCAGAGGGCTACCAAGGGCGGGATGAGAGTTGAAGTGTGAGCCGTGCCATCCCGGTGGGGGTGTCCACTGGGCGGTTGGCCGCTGAGTCTGGAATCGGGGAAGGTGTGGCCTGGGGAGTCACAGTCTACAGAGAGTGGGAGGTCACCGGGGGTGTAGGACAGACAGGACATGGGGGCAGACAGAAGGTGGGCACCCCGTGCAGGGGAGGGGGGAGCGAGAGGAGCCCATGGAAGAGAGTGAGAAGGACAGTCAGAGGAAAGTTGGGAGGGTGCGTGGAGTGCCCCCCCCCAGTCCCGCTGCTTGCCTCGGGCTCCGTTTCCAAGTCTGTCGCTTCCGCGGGCAGTCCACACATCCTTCTCCGCCCAGGCTCTGCCTTCCCTCCCGGCCGAGCTCTTCGGCACACATTCCCAAGGAGACATAGCCATCGTGTTGGTCGGTCCATTTGGGTGCCCTGCGTGGTACATGCAGAAGGTGGTGAGAAGGAGGTGCTCCCGAGATGGCCCAGGTAGCTCATGGAACATTCCATCAGATGGAGTAGGATTCCCTCCGCCCCTGCGTTGCCATTGCCAGCAAGTGCCGGAACGTACTTATGGTCTGTAATGGCGGTACAGCCGGCATGGAGGCACATGGGCTCCGAAGGAGGATTGCCTGGGTTCTAATCCCAGCTCTGCTGTTACGATTCGGGCAGGCCCCAGGCAAGTCCCTTCACCTCTCAGGGCCTCGGTTTGTTTCATCTGGAAAACGGAGCAGATGAGAATAGCAGCACCCACGCGAGAGGATGACAGGAGGACTAACCGAGTTAAATCATAAAGCGCTTGGGGCAGTGAGACCCTCCGTAAGCACTGGCTGCTCGTGGTGAGTGGTCACTATTGTAGCAGTGGCAGTAGTTAGCGTGGGAGCAGCTGCTGACCCCAGAGGGGCCCCCCTCTGCAGACTCTGGTCCTGTGTCCCTCGCCCATCTCCGCAGACTGGCAAGAAACCAGGGCACCTGCGCACCGTTAGGATAGAGGGGCCTCCAAGTTCAGGCTGGCAGGCGGGGCGGCCTCCGCAGAGAGGGCTTTGTTCAGAGGAATTAGGGAGAGGGCCGGCCCCTCCGCCCCAACTGACTTTCAGTGGACCTGGGAAGGGATGGTGGGCGATAGATTCAGAAGCCCCTGTAGGTGGCATGGAATTGGTGATGTGCAAACACTGAGTGTCTTCCCAGTCGGGTGACGAATGTGGTTCCTCGACACCTGCCTCCACCCGGCCTCGCCCTGGGCTCCGGGCGAGCAGCGAGCTGGGGCCTCTTCTCTCTCTTTGCGTCTTTTCCCAGCATTTCTCTTGCTTAATGGTGAGAAGCTGGGGTATGGCTTCCCATTGACTTTGATCCTCCCCATAAACGGTCTGCTTGACTCACGATGACGGTTGTTCTGTTCTCTTCCTCGAGGTGGGGTATGGGGGGGGGGGGTGGTTCCTCCAACCTAGTGAGCACCTAGCTCACAGCAGCCCCGTCCCAGCCCACCAACACCCCCCTCGTGGGTCCTGCTGTGCCTCGGAGGGAGGGAAGCTAACTTTTATATTGTATTATATGCTTTTTTTCTTTTCCATGCAAACGAAAGCCCCAGGCCTTAGCTCCCGACCTCCTGGAGGAAGCTGAGACTGATTGAGCCGAGCCTGGGAATGAAAGGGCCCCTGCTCTGGATGGGTGTGGGCGTGGCCTCTGGGACTGACCCGGGAGGACCAGTGAAGGCTGGGGGCCAAGTCTCCCAAGCCAGGGCTGTTTTCCAGAGGGGATCGCTGGTTAGTCTGAAGACGGATAACAATGGGGGCCCAGATTAGCCTTGGGGAATCCTTCTTCTCTGCCCCAGGTCAGCGGCTGACCTCGCGTGAGGCTCCTGTCCCAGAGCCTGGATTCCAGCTGGCCTCCCTGCCTCCACTCTGCCCTCCAACCCTGGAGAGAGGCAGACCTCCCTCTAAAGCAACCTTATTACGTCCGATAACTGGTTGTACACTTTTCAGCTGTCCCCTGCGGCCCCCAGGCCCAACCACCCGCCATCTCCTCCCCATCACCTCCACCTCCAGCCACATACGTAAGCCTCCGTGTATCTCCCCAGACATGCCCTGACCTCCCCATGGGCCTCGGCCGCGCAGGCCCCTCTGTCTGCAGTGTCGACCCTGCCTTTCTTCTTGCTGAATCCTCCTTCAGGGCTCAGCTTCAGGGTCAGTGCCATGGGCAGCTTCCCTGACTCTGCTTCCCTGATTCTGGCTCACTCCCTGCCGTAGTCCGGCGCCCAGCCTGGCGTAGGGCGGGCTCTTGGAACGTGGGTATAGACCCGAACTGAGGAGAACTGGATGGCCGTGAATACTCAGCTTCTCTTCCGGGACCTGAGGGCCCCGCACAGGGGGGATGGAATTGACATGCTCTCTCTGGCTCCAAAGAGAATGGAAGGGACGGGGTCCAAAATTAGAGAAGCCCTTCCTGGAAAGCTGCCAGGCAGGACGTCCAGTGCTCTGGGGGTTGGGGACAAAGGGACAGGCCACCAGCTATGCCTGATTAGCCCAGGCACTCTGAGGCCTGCCTAAGCCCACGACTTGGTGCATCCTCACCAAGTAACCTGGAAGCACCAGGGTTCCAGCAAGTGAGGGAGAATCTCAACCTGATGCCCTGGGCCACAGGCGCCGGAGGCAGCGAGACGGGTCTTAAAAACTGGGTTTCAATCTGGCTTCTGGCTGCCCAGGATGAGCTGTTCCCCCAGCACCCAGAATACTCTGTGTGCTCCCGGGAGCCTGCCCCACAAACCTGCTCACTTGCACCATCAGAAAATGCTGGTGAGGGGCACCTGGGTGGCTCAGTCGGTTAGGCATCCGACTTTGGCTCAGGTCATTGTCTCATGATGCGTGAGTTTGAGCCCCACGTCGGCCTCCGTGCTGACAGCTCAGAGCCTGGAACCTGCTTTGGATTCTGTGTCTCCCTCTTTCTCTGCACCACCACCCCCCCGCCCCGCCCCGCTCTCGCTCTCTCTCTCTCAAAAATAAATAAACATTTTAAAAAAGAAAAGAAAATTCTTGTGGCCTGGCAGCTGTGTGCCCTCCAGGACGCCGGCTCTCTCTGCCTCCCGTCTTTCCTCTGTCCCTTGCCCTGTTCTCAAACAGGAGAGGGAGGCAGGGTGGCACAGTGATGGGAACTCTGGTGCCAGGGTCAGATAGGAACACAGCCCTGGCTTGGCTGCTTGGGGCTCTGTTACCTCTGGCAGTTACTTGCCCTCTCAGAGCCTTGGCTTCCTCATCTGTCAAATGGGTTCATAGGAGCTCCTACTCCATAGGTTATTTCAAGGCTTTAATGAGAAAAAAATGGGAAACCCTTAGCACAGGGTTTTGCGGGGGGGGTGGGTGCTCAACTGAGGCCAGCCCTTTTCAGTCTGGAGACAACTTTGATTGCTGTAACTTGGTAACGGGGCTAGGAGAAAACAGAGTCACCGAGTCAGGAAGGTTTTGTTCATTTTGAAAACTGCAATAGCATACACGTACGCAGACAAGGGAGAATCCACGTGAGTCCTGACAGGAGATAAACCTGGCCCGATCCCTTCCAGTAGGGCCAACTGTCTCTTTACCACTAGAGCAGAGCTGAGTATAATAACAGCTCACATGTTTTAAACACTTACAGTGTTCCTGGCACAGTTTGAAGACTGCATTAACTTGTTTACTCCCCCCGACAGCTCTCTGAAGATGTCCCCATTTATGATCCCCTTTCACAGATGGTAACAATGAGGCACAGGGAAGCGAATGTGCACCCAGAATCACGCAGCGGTGTGACAGAGCCAGGACTAAAACCCAAGCCGAAGGATTTCATAACCTACCGTCTCTGTGGTATCTGGTCACAAGATGATCAACAGTAGGGCATGGAAGGGGCGCCTGGGTGGCTCGGTCCGTTAAGCGTCCGACTTCAGCTCAGGTCCTGATCTCACGCTCCGTGGGTTCAAGCCCTGCGTCGGGCTCCGTGCTGACAGTGCGGAGCCTGGAGCCTGCTTGGGATTCTGTGTCTCCCTCTCTCGCTGCCCCTCTCCCATTCGTGCTCTGTCTCTGCTGCTCAAAAAGAAAGAAATGCTAAAAATTTTTAGAAAGCATTAGCAGCGCATGGAGCACTACGTTGAGAAGAATGTCGACTGTGATCAGGGGAGAAAAGTACTGTGATTGATTAGCAATGCCTGCGATGGACTTGAGAAGGGAGGACCCAGCTCTGTGCGGGCCACCTCCTCATCACGAGCCCTGGCATCGTTGACCGGGAAGGATCATTCTGTGATGCAGGGGCTGCCCTGCACATCATAACATGCCTAGTCGCCTCCCTGACCTCCTGGAAACTACCCGCCAGTTTCCAGTGGCACTGAGCTCCCCCAAATTACAACAATCAAAGCTGTCTCCAGACATGGTCCCCTGGGGGGCAGAGTCACTCCCGGTTGAGAACCTTTGCATTACGGCAGGCAGCGGGGGATGAGCAAAAGAGCACCGAATTCAGAGTCAAGAGAACAGAGTTCTAGGCTTGCCCATCACCAACCAGCCCATCACCATAGCAACAGCCCTTTGCCTCCTCAGGTTTCACGTTCTTAATGTGTCCAGTGTATGGGATGAAGTAGATGGTCCGAACGATCCCTTCTAGAAGTTTATGATTCCCCGCTCTGATTCTCCTTCCCTCTCCCAGGCCCTTCAATTAAAACCCTCAGGTTATTGGAGCATAACTTTCCAGAAATCTGCAGAGGCAAACCAACGGAAAGGCCTGGAATCTGCAGAGAGCTGTTTCACCCCCCTTGGAGCTCCGTATTTGCTCCTCATTAAAAGAAAGAAAGAAAGAAAGAAAGAAAGAAAGAAAGAAAGAAAATAAACAAACAAACCCTGAACCTCGGGACTGAGATTTCATCCAGGCAGCAGTTACGAAGCAGATACGAGTAGAAAAATCACAGAGACAATAACTGAACCCCTTACTTCCCTGTGTTAGGAGAGAAAACGAGCTGTTGGTTGGGGAAATCTCCCTGCCCTGTTCAATTATGAATCTCGGCAGGAAGCCTGGAAAATCCCGGCCCGCCCTGGAGTGAAGGGTTGGAGGAAGCGTGAGGCTGGCGCTTGGGTTCTTGAAGAACTCACCAAGTGACGGGAGAGATTCGGGATGGCGCGTGAGGGAGGCCAGGCTCCCATTTCCTGCCAGAGGGCCAGGGTGCGGGGGCAGGTGGAACCTGGGGGCCCAAGAGCCATCTCTGGGGTCCTCAAAAAAGGCTTATGGGGGAGGAGACTTTGCTCAAGGGCTTGGTTTATTGGCCACCAGTAGGTAGGAGGAGACACCGCCATTTATGGGGAACCTTCTGCCTGGTGGCCTCACGTGGTCTCCTTTCCTTATTCCTCATGGCAACTGTGTGAGGTCCATTATCCCTGCTTTATAGGTGAGGAAACAGGGATGCTGTGTAATTAACTGGGCTGATGAGGGTTCTCCCAGGGGACTGAGGCCTCGAGAGGGGGAAGTTCACAGGACACACGACTTCCACCCGGCAGCATGGGGCCCGGCCTTCGGCATTCCTGTCCGCCGACGCGTGTCCCTCCTGTCCCCTGGGCTCTCTGGTCTCCCAGGAGCCTGCGCTCCTTTTCGTGTCTTGCCAAAGCATTGCACGCTTACCCAGAAGAATGAAGAATGACCGGCCCCCGGAGCCCACAAAAACTGGGTTGGAATCTCTTTCCCCCGATGAAGGCGCCGTTGGCTGGGGGTTGGGATTCTCTTGGTTGCAGCCACAGAAACCAACTTCTTCCGGCTGCCTCCCCAAAGAGGACTTTATTGGATGTAGAGGGTCCAAGGGATTGAGGCGGTTTAACAGCAGGCCACTGAGGACACCCTGTTCGTGAGCTCCCCAAGGTCCCTTGGCCCCTGGGTCTCCTCGGCTTTTGATCCCAAATCCAGACTCTCAAAAGAGCTTCTCACTGGTCCGGCTCTTGGGCCAACTGTGTGCCCAGGATTTCCGGCCGGGGACAGAGCCATCCAGCGTGGCCACCGGGGAGAACTCTGTGTGAGGGACCCATCCCAGAGAAAGACACCCTCCACAGGTACTCTCCGGAGGTACATCACAGCCTCGGGATGGGCTCAGCGCCAGGCACGTGGCCCGCCCTTCCTGTCCCCATCCTCCCCCACCCCGAGTCACTGCCCAGCTGTGCAAGCCCCAAGATCCTTAGAATCCAGGTCTAAAGAGCGGTCTCAGTTTACCAGAGTAACTTTGCTCTCCGGGTCCCTGGTTTACAGAGACGGGGTGTGAGGGCAGTGGGAACCCCACTGCCTGGGGGAAGGAGCGTGAAGCGGAGCCCAGCAGGCACTGAACGGGAGTCTCGCCCCGTCGAAACAGGTGCCGTCTTCCTTCCGTTGCCGACGACCAGAGGGACTTCTGTCACAAATGCGCCACCGGCCCCGCTTCCACACCCTGCTACTCCTGGGAGACACCCTTTTGGACCTCGCAGCTCACCTCGCCTGTGAGATGGAGGAGGAAGAAGCGTCTTGGAGACACAGCCCCACGCCCCCGCCCCTGCCCCCGCCATCTGGTTATGCAGCCAGCCAGCCAGGTGGGAAATAAGATCACAGAGCCCCCAGGGACCCGGGCTCCCCGAATTAGTCAGGAGGAGGCCCGCTCCAGCTGCAGGAAAGCTCCCAGGGCCGCCTCGGCGCCCACGGCGTGAGACCCAGTCCCCTCACGGGGTGATGCAGACACCTCCATGACTGGAGCCCCGCCTACCCTTTTCAGCCTCAGTTTCCCCTCACCATGTGCGCTTTCTTCCAGAAGCTCACTCCCCGGAGCTGTCCCAGACACCCCATCCAGCACGTCTGTTTAATCCTTTGAAACTCCATGAACCGCCCACCCCCCTCCCCAACTTCCCTCATAGCACATGTCACCGGCTCGCTTGCTTTCGGGTGATGTATGCACTCACCTCCCCGACTGGGCTGTAAGTTCTTGCCAGCAGGAGCCACGTCTTTGGGCTCCCACGGGGCCTGGCCTCAATCCACGAATACTGAGTTAAAAGAAAGGATGGGCAAAGGGTCGAATGGACGGACCAGGTCTCTGTCAAAGGAAAGATCCCGAACGGATCCTGTAGGCGCAAGGAGGCACCCGCGATGACTCTGAGCTAAGGCTGTGGAAAGAAGGAAGAGCATGTGTGAAATGTGCCCCAGGCACTGGTGGCAGGTGTCATGATGCCCAAAGAGACTGCCCAGGCTCTGAATCCCAAGCACTTGGCCGTGGAGAGGACACGGAAGGCTCGGGTCCGGTCTGAAGACAACCCCGAGAAACTATATATTCGCCCTCAACATCACCAGGATGTATCCTTCTCAAAGTGCTTTGGCCCACGTGGGTCTCATCGGGCCTCACTCTGGCTTTGAAAGATCATAAAAGTATTTCTCCAGTTTCCGGATCAGGAAAAGCTTTCCCGACATCCACTTGGCAGCCCAGGTCACGTCCTCGATGAAGCGCTCTCTGGACTCCTCGTTCAGACCTCTCCCCTCAGTCGTAACTGCCGACGTTAACTGGAAAGCTCCGGGATGGCAGAGGTCACATCTGCCTTGTTCTCTTCTTGTACTGCTGTTGCAGCGACCGAAACCCACCCGAACGGGTAGTGCCTTAAACATGATCGAGGTGTATTTGTCGCTCATGTCACAGTTCAAAGTGGACAGTCCTCTTAGCTTTCTTCCACAATCGGGTTCGGGGACTCGAGCCCTTTCCGACGCGTGGAGCCACGCGTGACTGGTGGGGGAGGGGGTATGGAGATGGAGGGCTGCACCCACTTCTCCAGAGATTTGTCCAGAAAGGGCACACGCATCACCTCCGCTCACACCCCGTTCACCGGCTCGGTCACGCGGCCGCATCTGACTGCAAAGGACGCCGAGGAAGACGGGGCGGCCCTGCATCCGCTAAAAAGAGGACGTGAGTTTTTTGGCGAGCAGACACTCCTGCTTCCGAGGGTCCAGCACCCAGCACGTAGCAGGTGCTCACTAAACACAAGCTGGATGAAGAAACGGAAGGTCATGGTGGCTTAAGGGGGTCTCACGGAGAGCCACTCACGAGCTGGGGGGCGGGGGCACCCCCAGGAAAGTCCAGTCCAGCCCACACTGCCTCTTCAAGCCTGCAGTTGCTCTCCGGGAGCCCATAAAGTGGTTTCCCAACAGCCCGCCTCGCTGCAGCTGGAGAGAGGCCAATGCGTGGGAGGACACCAGAGCGTGCCAAGTGGGAAATCACAGCCATCGGGAGGGTTCTCTGGAGACACAGTCGTGGAGGTGGAAGAAATCAGGAGAGAAGTTTTGGGGGGGGGAGCGGATCAAGGGAGCCGGAGGTGGGGAAAGTGAGGAGCTTGCGGGAGAGAATTCAGATTCCGATGTGGAAGTCCTACCCCCAGTACATCAGACCTTATTTGGAGGTAGGGTCTTTACAGAGATAATCAAGTTAAAATGGGGTCACGAGCATAGGCCCTAAACCGTATGGGTGCCATATTTATGAAATTTGGGGCGCCTGGGCGGTTCTGTCGGTGAAGCGTCCGACTTCAGCTCAGATCATGATCTCATGAATCGTGGGTTCAAGCCCCGCGTCGGGCTCCGTGCTGACAGCTCAGAGCCTGGAGCCTGCTTCGGATTCCGTGTCTCCCTCTCTCTCTGTGCCCCTCTCCCCCCCCAAAACTAAACAAACATTAAAAGCCTTTTTTTTTTTTTTAAGAAAAGGGTAAATTTGGAGACAGACTTGCACACGGAAAAGACTGTGTGAAGCTGAAGGCAGAAATCAAGGTGATGCCTCTCCAGGCTGATAACTGCCAAGATGGCTGCCAACCGCTGACGCTAGGGGGGGACCCAGAATGGATTTCCCTCAGAGCCCTCTCCTACCTTGGCCTTCTGGCTTCCAGCACTGAGAGACAGTGAATTTCTGTTGGTCGGGCCCCCCAGCCTGCGGTACTCTGTTACAGCAGCCCGGGGAATGGGAACACACTGCCCTTCCAAGCTGGCATGATGGTGCCCAAGTCACTTCCGGCCGGACCTCTGGTCCCTCCCTCATCTGCACACACATCAAAGGACGGGAAACAGGGCCTCCCCAAATGAAGTGCACTGCTTGCATTGCCCTATGCAGCCTCCTTTCTCCACCCCTCGCCACCCTCAGCCCATGCACCTCCCTTCCGGAGTGGCTGTTGCCCACGAGGGGTCACCCGCCTGGGGACCGTGCAGTAAAGCCCCATCTCCTCAGCTTTTCCCGCGAGACCCCCACACCCAGTTCCGGCCTCTTCTGCCTCCGCCTCCCGCACTGCTGCTTGCCACCCAGACCACACCGTCCGAGGTTCCAGAACCTAAGGCTGGCCTCCCTGCACCCCTTTGCCCCTCTCTGTGCCTTTGGCTTGTGCTGTTCACCAAAGCGTCTCCTGTGTACATATCAGTGCACCTCAAAAATCCTAGCCTTGGGGCGTCTGGGTGGCTCAGTCGGTTGAGCGACCGACTCTGGATTTTGGCTCAGGTCATGATCCCAGGGTTGTGGGATCGACGAGCCCCAAGTGAGGCTCAGTGCTGAGCGTGGAGCCTGCTTTAGACTCTCTCTCTCTCCCTCTCTCTCTCAAATAAAAAAATCCCCCAAATCCCAGCCTTAACCAAGCTCTGCCCCCCGCTACCACCGTCCTGACTGGTCTAGGGCCCTGGGTTACCCTGCCTCCAGCCCGAGCGCCCCACCCTCCGGCCTCAAGTATCAGCCGGTGCCTTTCGCCCCAAAGTCTAGGAAAACAAGTTGTCTTGCCACCAGAGGGGGATGGGGACCCGCACTTTCACATCATGCTCCAACCAACCAGAACTAGTTGTAGCTCTGAGGACATACCGCTTCCTGCCTCCAGAGTGAGGGAGGCAAGGACATGGACCCTGAAGCCGGGCGGCCCTGGTTCGAATCCCAGCTAGGACACTTAGTAGCAAATGGTCTTATCCTCTCTACCTCGCGGGGTCACTCTGACGATGGACTGAGTTAATAAACGACAGGTACTTGAGTTAGTGCCTGGCACCTGATCGGGGTTAAGTAAATCCTTGCTGCTATTCTTTAAAAAAGGATAATACTCCTTTTTTATCCATGAGGATAATACTCTTCCCCACCTCCCCGCCCATCAGCCTGGCCAAAGCCTTGCCTCCCCTCCGCTCTCCACTCCCTTCCCGAGGTCCTGGGTCCTTTCCGGAATGGCCTGTATCCTCCTGGAAACATACAGCATTTCCGTCCTACAAGCTGCTCCCGCCCCTTGCCACGGGAATTGGGGTCTGGGCTGGGGGCAGCTTGACCCAGGAAGGCGGGGGCGGCGGGGATGAGGGTGCCGTGCCATCCTGCGTCAGAGCAGCCCTGCAGGGACATCTAGGACCCCGCACTCGACCCCCCGACCCCAGCTTTGAGCCCAGCCGTAACTTCAGGACAGAAGCCTACAATCTAAGCGCCTCTGATCCCCTCCCCGTGCCTTCCAGCCCATTGCCACCGCCCGAAACGATACTGCTGGTCATTTCTCTTCTTGTGTCGTCGGTGCCCCAGGACCTTGCTCCGTGAGGGCGAGGACGTTGCCTCACTGAGACCTTGTGGCTCAGTGAACTCGTCCGGCACAACAGCGTCCTCGGTGAAAATACCGTTGGGGGACGAGTGGTGCAGAAAAAGCCCCACTCGGCACCCCCGTCCGCGTGCCCCTTGTGCTGGATGTTCACAGCCCTCCTGTCGTTGGGCCCAAAGGGGCCTGGCCGTGTCAGGCCACCTTCCCGCCTCCCCGCCGTCCCTGCCGAGCCAGAGCGGCCGTTTCCACGGCCTGGAGATCCCATCGCCTGTGGCTTGGGCGTCAGGACACCGCTTCCCTGAAGCCCACCCCGCCTTCTTGGTTGCCGTGGGGCTGCCCGTCCTCATCTGTCCCGGGGCGACAGACCAGCGGCCCACACTGCATCAGAAGTGCCTCCCGCGCTTGCTGAGGGGTCTTGGAAAGGGAGCGGCAGGGATGCGACGCCAAGGAGGTGGATTCCAGGGGCCGCCGCTCTGCCTCGTGCACACCAGGCCTCGTCTCTAAAAGGGAGCAAAGAAGACTCACCAGCTGAGGCCGAATGCTTGGTGGCTCGGAACTGGGCATCTGCAGTGAGGCTGGCCTTCCAACATCGCTCAGCCTCTTCCTCCCGTCTTCAAAGCAGCGACGTGGCGAAGACGAAATGGGCTGACGCACAGAACGCGCTCAGCACTGGAACGTCTTCCTCCTTGCCTGAGCCCAGGGCTTGCGTGCTGGCGGTGCGCCTTGGGCGGCGGTCCTAGGGAGAGGGCACGGGGGACGGCTGGGGAGGGCGGGACGGACACAGAGGGACAGCCGGTGCCCGGGGCGTCCCTGAGCTGACCGTCACTCGGCCGGGTCCTGCGGGGCGCCGCCCCAGAAAGCAGGTGGGACGGACCCCAAGGACGGGAGACGGGCACATCCGTCCGCCAGCTCCCATCTTCCTGCTCCCAGGTTACCCTGGGCGGGGGGCTCACCCCTCGATCTTCCAGCTCTCCGTGGGGGCGTGCAGTGCAGCTCCCCCCACAGGCAGCCGACCCAGGGCCCAGGGCGAAAAGCAAGGAATAACCGGTGCGGCTGAATCGAGGTGCCAGCAGGAGACGCCTGCCCAGAGCTGGTCCCTGCCTCCATGAGTGGCCGGAGTCAGAGACGGGCGGACAAGTGGGGGGTGGGGCAAAGGGTGTCTGTGCTCTCAACAGGTGTCCGTGGCTGCTTCGAGCGTTGGCGACGATCGGATGAAGTCAGACTTCTGGAAAATGCTTTGCAAGCGATCAAGGAGCACGCGAATGATCAGTGGCGCCCTCTACCATTCTTTTGTCCGGGATTCCCCTAATTACAAGAGGCCTCTGGAGTGGCCCGTGACGGAGGCTTATGTCAGATGCTAGCATTCCTGAAATGACTCATGTGGTGACCTACGCCTCCTGCGTTGCCTGGGACTTTCTGCGGTTTCAGCGCCGAGAGTCCCCAAGTCGTGGGGGCCGGTCACCCTCGCTGCAGAGGGGGGCACACCCTGGAAGGAGGGCAGTGGGGATACTCACCGGTGAGAGGCGACAATGCCTCTCACGCCATGCCCACCCCCACGGCTCCCACCCCGCTCAACCCGCTGCCACGTCTGAGCGGATCTGTGGCCAGTTCAGAAGGGCCGTTACGTTTTCGCTAAGAATCAAAGATTCCATTTTTTTTTCCTCCCTTCAATAAGCCCTGATGGTTCGTCCTCAGACATCGTAGGAAACTCGGGGGGCAGCAGGGGGGGACGTAAAGAAGCTAGCTTTAATTCACACATAACCCTATCACCCAGAAATAAAACCCTGGACGTTTTAAGCATATTTCTTCCCAGATGTTTCCTATGCCTTTAGAAATACCTCTCACAAAAGTGGTTTATGATGCCCGTAGACAAAGGGCTATGTTAACATATGCACACACCCCCATATCTTTTCTACACAAAGGAGTCCTAGGATCTCAGAGCAGGAGGGCCTCCCTCCAGCCCAATTCCTGAGTGTTACAGATGAAGAAATAACTGGGGCCACGTGACTAACAAAGCCTCTTCACCCCAGTGGTTTTCCTGACCCTCAGGAGGGAGAGGGCCACCGTGTCTCTGGGAGAACAGGCCGGCGACCCCAGGAGTGGCTCGGGATTCCTGCAATGTGGCCCATTCAGGACGTCATAATTAACCACCGTAAATATCACTTAATAGCTAACATGGCAAACAGCCTGCTCACAGGGAGAGAACGCACGTGAAGTGGACTGGAAATGACTTTCTCTCTTCCCTCTCACATCAGCCATTAATTTTCTTCCTATCAGATGCCTTGGGCCAACACAAACAAAACTAAACTTGACAGGGATAAATGTGAAGTCCTCAGGAATAGACACGCCACTCAAGAAAAAACAGGTTGGGGGAACGTGAGTCAGTTCTTGAGGAAAAACTCCTGGGAGCCTGAGCCGACACCAGGTCCCATCAACAGAAGCATGGAGTCCAGAAGAGAGGAGGGGACAGCTCCACCGTGCTCTGAAACATTGGGCTTGGTGATGGGAGCTGTGCTTCTGGGCATCCAGAGTTGGAAGCTGACCCAGGCTAGAGAAGACATCACTGGAGACATCAGTGAAGACACGATTGAAGGAACTGAAGATGTTGGATGTGGAGAAGACGTTCATTCAGGGAAAATAACCCAAATTCTTGACTCTGGGGAAGGGAGCAATCTCTTTCACTGTCCGCGTACCAAAGATAGGCGGTGCCTTCTTCTCCACAGCCCCCCTTCTTTAGACCGGGGGTGGGGTCAAGCTTCCTGCCTGTTAATAAGGTGTGGCTGGGGAAGCATCTAGTGCCAACTGTTGGCGGCTGGTAGGGCATCCCTTGTCCTCAGCTTTGGGCCTCACCTGCCCATCCCGGGCAGCTGGCAAGTAGTTTCGCTTCCATCCGGTAGGACACAATTCTTCCCTTCAGTGATTTGAGGGGCCAGTGGATGGAGTTTTATGGAGGCAGGTGATCTTTCAGGAACTTCAACACTAAAGCTGTTGAAAAATGGAATGCCCTGGCGGGGCGCCTGGGTGGCTCAGTCGGTTAAGCATCCTACTTCGGCTCAGGTCATGATCTTGTGGTCTGTGAGTTCGAGCCCCATGTCGGGTTCTGTGCTGACAGCTCGGAGCCTGGAGCCTGCCTCCGATTCTGTGTCTCCCTCTCTCTCTGCCCCTCCCCCCTCGAATAAATAAACATTACAAAATTTTTTTTTTTTAAATAAGGTCGACATGGGGCGCCTGGGTGGCTCAGTCGGTTGAGCGTCCGACTTCGGCTCAGGTCACGATCTCACGGTCCGTGAGTTCGAGCCCCGCGTCGGGCACTGGGCTGATGGCTCAGAGCCTGGAGCCTGCTTCTGATTCTGTGTCTCTCTCTCTCTCTGTCCCTCCCCCGTTCATGCTCTGTCTCTCTCTGTCTCAAAAATAAATAAAAACGTTTAAAAAAATTTAAAAATAAAATCAAATAAGGTCGACAGTCGCTGGGTTCAGGGCCCCCCTCCCCCGGATTCAGTGTGACCTCATCTTAACTTGATTACATCTTCAAGACCCTGTTTCTAACTAAAGGCACATTCACAGGTACCAGTGGTTAGTATTTCAACACATCCTTCGGGGTAGGGTGGGATATAATTCAACCACAGTGATGCCCATGCCTTCAGCGTGTGCATAAGAGCTGGGTGTGGAAGGAAGGGAGGAGAGAAGAAAGGAAGGGGAAGGAGTTTATTAGTAGAAGAGTGAGACTTGCATGCATGTATTCAATGTATCTCCGAGCACAGTTGTATGTACATGTGATCGACAGCGTGTGCAAACAGCCCCAAGAAAGGGATTGCACGGTATAGCTGAACTGATACTCCGTTACTATGGATGGCTATGCAGCCACTAAAAAGAATATGTCTTAAATAACAGGCAATATGTGGGGCTACTGCTTACAATTTCTATCCAATGCAAAATATCCCTCCTAAATGTAGAGTTTGATTTCAGCAAAATTGAAGGGACATTTGGAGCCAGGGCATCTGTATGCAAGCTAACAGTTCAAAACCCGAGTTTTGCTTTCCGATGGAATATATAAATATATTTCTTGCCTCATTTCTGCCAAAGCATATTTTTCTTCCACATTATCAGTGTTGGAGCAAGCTTTATTTCCCTAGGCTCTTTAGTATTTCTCTCTAGGGTTTTCAGCAACTGTTGGATGAGTATCAATTTATTTTTTTTTTCATGAAAAATAGACAGAAGTTCGGGCACCTGGGCGGCTCAGCCTAGCATCCAACTTCAGCTCAGGTCATGATCTTGTGGTTGGTGGGTTCGAGCCCCGCATCGGGCTCTGTGCTGACAGCTCGGAGCCCAGAACCTGCTTCAGATTCTGGGTGTCCCTCTCTATCTCTGCCTCTCCCTGGCTTGTGCTCTGTCTCTCATAAATAAACATTAAAAAAATTTTTTTAATACACAAAAGTTTTTTTTTTTTTTAAGTCCAATCTATAGGCTCTGACCTGGAAAGATTTTTGTATGTGTTGTTAAATGAAAAAAGCAGGTTATGGAGTGAAGGGTGGTGAATCATTCTGTTCAAAAAATAGGGATAGAGCCACCCTTAAAATCCATTTATCGGTCCCTTATAAAACTAACCTCAGCAATTGTACCCCTGGGCATTTATCCCAGAGAAGTGAAAATGTTAGGTTCACCCCAAAACGTGTAGGTGAATGTTCATAGCAACATTCTTAGAAATAGCTGAACATCACAGGCAGAATCACTAGTAACAATCAGATGTCACAAACTGTGGTACATCCCTGCTGCGCAATATTGCTGCTCAATAAAAAGAAACAAACCGTGGGGGCACCTGGTAGCTCAGTCGGTTAAGCATCTGACTCTTGGTTTCGGCTCAGGTCGTGATTTCACAGTTGGTGAGTAGGAGCCCCCCGGCTCTGTGCCGAGAAGGAGAAGCCTGCTTGACACTCTCCCTCTCTCTCTGCCCCTCCCCCTCTCACTTGCACACTCTCTCACAAGCTCGCTCTCTCTCTCTCTCAAAATAAAAAAACAAACTTAGAAAAGCGGGGAGAGCCTCACATACGTGTACGCGAGTAGGTGTGCGCACGGGAAGGTGTGGGAAGATACCCAGCAGACTGGTTGGCCTCTGGAAAGCGAGTCTGGAAAGAGATGATTTAATTAACCTTTTCGCGTCAGCCTCTCCAGTATTTGACTTGTTCCAACAGGCGTGTGTGTGACTTGGTAAATTTGTTCAGACCCACAAGGTAGCCCCCAAACGGTGTGTGGGGAGAGGGAGAAGGCGTCAAGAGCTCCGCCTGGCCCGCAGCCATGCCTGGAAAACCCTTGCTCTGTATTTCCACGAACGTCTGGAATCGGGATCGAGGGGAGAGCGTGACTGGCCCACTCTGGCCTCCGTGTGTCCCGCTTCCCGGCCACCCTGACACCACCAACCTACCGTCGTGCTTTTTCCTGCCCCTCACAGCCTCTCGTGGCTCTCCACCAACCCCGGGCACTCAGGGAAGAGAGCAGGGGCGGGGGGTGACCTCTGGGTCCAGCACTGGCGAACCTTCCCTGAGCCGTCACCAGGGGCCAAGAATCATCTGAGTGCCTTTCAAGCATTGCCTCTTGCGATTCTCCCTAGAGCCCCAGGAGAGGAAGCCTGTGGTTGTACCCATTCTACAGATGAGGAGATGAGGTCGTTCTTGCTCGGCCTGGCACGGAGAACACCGTCGAAGCGTATCCCACTGGGGGCGTCACCGTCCCCTGACCAAACCCGGCCCTCCCACCGATGGCCCTCGAGGCCCGCGGGCCTTCAGGAGGCAGGGGTGTTCACCCGGCACCCCTGCCCTCTGGAGGCGGCAGCTTAAGGAAATCGACAGAGGGGAACGTCTGGCCCGTTGACCGGCCAACGGGTGGGAGGGCCGTGTCCCCTGAGCCCTCTTGATCGGAAGTATGGAGAGACGGATGCCAGTCGGGTGCAGGCCCTGCTTCTGACATTGGTCATTGGTCAGGCTGGGCTGCGGGAGGCCAGCAGGACGCTTGGCAACAGCTGCAGAGCAAGAATTGGCCCCAGTTGGAAACAGCCCCAACCCCGGCCACACAGTGTCGTCAAGAGGAGCTCCTGGCCGGAGCGGAGAGGCCGAACCGGGCACGAGGGGGTTGGCCTGCGGGGCGGGGCCTGGCGCCCTGTGTGCCCCGCTCTCCGCCCGCGTCTGCTTCTGTGCTGGGCGCCCCCAGACTGCAGGGGAGCAGCTGCTAGGAGAGCTGGACGATAGCTTCTGGAAGGGACGACCGGCTTCTCCTCCCGCAGTTACGAAAGTACCCGGGACGTCCTGCCTCCCACTCTGCGGAGGCTACTTCTCAGAGTAGGGAAGGGAAACCAGGCAGGGGGGGTGGTCCTGGCCTTTCTGGAAGTTTCTCTGGCTGCAGGTTCTCTTCCCTCCATCACCTTGAGTGAGTCAGCTCGGGTCATGATCTCGCGGTTTGTGGGTTCGAGCCCCGCGTTGGGCTCTGCGCGGACAGCTTCGGATTCTGTGTCTCCCTCTCTCTCTGCCCCTCCCCAGTTCTCTCTCTCTCTCTCTCTCAAAAATAAATAAACATTAAAAAAAATTAAAAAGAGAGAGAAAGGGGAAGGACACAGACACCATGGTGGCAGATTTCATCCCAACTCCCCTGACCCAGACCCATACCTGCCGCCACACGGCCCCCAGCCCCGCCCCCTCTACGGGGCCTTCTGAGTGCAGCCACCAAACTTCCCGCCGCTCCCCAGGCTCTGACCCCAGCCCTGCCTTTTCTCGGCTTCCTCCTCTCCCTGGAAGTCCCCTCCACCTGTTCCCAGGGGCAAATTCTTTGTCATCTCTCAAGATGGCTCTGCAGTCGCCTTGGACAGCATGTCCTGCTTGATGCCCCTTGTCCCTGCTTGGTGACTGATGGTGTGCCTATCACTCTTACACACGGTCACACACAGACCACGGTCACCTTTGGGGCACGCCGCCCTCCATCTGGTGCTTCTCTGGGCGCCCATCCCCGCGCCAGACCAGGGAGGCCAGAGCGGGGATTTCTCCTCTCTCCGTGCCCAGGGCCCGCACAGAGCCTGGCGCGCGTGCGGCACGTGGGGCTGGAGTCGATGGATACGTGAGCGCACGGAACACTTAGAATGTTCTTTTCCTCTCATTGTCTCCAGGGATCTATAAAGGCCACTGCTTCCGGATCAATCACTTCCCAGAGGACAATGATTACGACCACGACAGCTCGGAGTATCTCCTCCGTAAGTGCCAAGCATCTTCCGCTTTCCTTGTATGTGTGGGAGGCAGGGGGGCAGCTGCAGGAAAGACGGGCCCCGTGAGGGCGAAGGGGTGCTGTTCTCTTGATGCTCTTTCTCTCCCTTTCTGATTCAGAATTGTTAGTTTGGAGGATGGACTTATGTCCAACGCTGCCATGGCATGCTGGGTATCCCAGTGGGGTTACTTGGTGCCCAGGCCAATGCCTGGGGAGACTGAGGCCCAGCCAGAGCAGGTGACGGTGTGGGCGCTCTGCTCGCCAGGACTGCTGGTCACGGCGAGCTGCAGAGTCGCTGGTTGCTGCCATGGGGCCTGGCGCAAGGAGGTTAAAGACACAGGCCTGCCCAGGCCAAGCGTCCCTAGGGGGTTGTGATACCCCCAAGTACGTTGCCCTCCCGGCCCTGGACCTGCCCACCCCACCCCCCACGTACCCAGCATTCTGTTCTTGAAAAATCAGACGGTCCGGTGGGGAGCCACCGCCTCTGCGCCTGTCCTGTGGTTGGGTTGACCCCCAGACTGGAAGTCACAGCATATACTGGACAAGGACAAACCCGTCCCACACGGGAAGTCCAGATCTCATCCCTGGGCCTGTGAACACCACCCTGGGAGAAAGGAGGGGGCCACAGCCACAGAAGGTGCCTGGAAATGAAAGGACAGCACCCCTTGAAGCCGTTTCCCCCTTTCCCATGAGTCAGAACACGCACACAGCTGCTCACGGCGTCACCCTCGGGGCCCGGGGGCCGGCTTCATTGATGGAGAATCGACAGCAGCGTCCTCAGAGGGAGCGCAATTCACTCTGCACCTGCTTGTGGACCGTTTTCTTCTAAGAGGAAGGATTTGGGTTGTGAGTCGTCTGGTCAAACAGTACAGCGTGCAGTTCCCGTAGAGCCTGGGGAAGTGTCAGGAGGCTCTGGCCAGACCCAGAACCCGAACAAATTTGGCCAGCTCTGCCTCCCTCACCTTCTCTTCTTCCTCCTGCCTCTCCTTCCTTTCTGCTTTCTGGGGCCAACGCTGAAGCAAGCAAATGAGATTCCGTAGGGCCACCGCAAATGGCCGTGCGGCTTACGCACACACTCGCCTACACCGTGGTATAAACGACACCCTTCGAGTTGTACAGTGCGCGGCCTGCACAGCCATCTGGGGCGACCCCTGGTGCTCAGCCCAGCTGGGATGGCTCATGAGCATCGGCCCAGAGGTCAGATGATGTAGCTTTCTGGGGTTCCAGCAGGAAGCAGACGGCATGCTCAGATGCGGTGAACGAAGGGTGTCTAGTGAAGGACTATTTACAAAGTGAGGTCAGGGTTAAGGAAAGCTTGCAGGGGGTGGGGAGAGCAGCAGGGCTAGTGGCCACAGGAGCCCTTGCACTCCGGGGCCTGAGCAGGTGAGGAGCGCAGGCATGGGAGTCTGGAGAAGGGAAGCCGGGAGGACAGGGCTGCCCGGCAGGCGCTGGGGCTTTTAGGAGGGAAGGCAGTCACCTCACCTCCCCGGAGCCTTCAGGAAGGAGGCTCGGGGAATACTGTTTCCCTGCACGCTCCTCCCAAAGCCAGAGGCAACGGAGCCCAAGTATCCCTTGCATGGTGCATGGTGCGGCCTCCCGGGGCCCAGGGCAGGACGCAGAAAGTTCGAAGGAGGACCGGGAGGGGCAAGTCAGGGATGTGCAGCACACTCTCCCCTCCAGCTTCAGGCTCCCACTGTCCCCGGATTCCACCTGCGGTGCCCGAGGTGGGGGGGGCGTGAGGGCTAGGAGGGGCCCCGCAGCGATTTTCCCAAATCGATGGGGACAGCACAGACGAAAGATCATTTGGGAAGGAAACGCCCTCCTCAAGTGTGCTCTGTGGGGGCCCGGCGGGTTCATTCACAAGCTGCTGATGGAATTGGGGCGGAGGGCAGAGCTAACCCTCCGACGAGGGGGTGTTTTTCCACTCGGGGGCTGGAGGAAAAAGGAGCTGGCCCCGAAACGAGATTCGGAGTACAGGTACCTGTGAGCTTCAGCCAGAGGGAGCAGGCAACGTCCTCGAACTGGGGGGGCCAAGGTCACGGTCACCACGGCCGTCCCCCACAATTCCCAGTATTTGGCCCTCTGGGCCCCAGAGTATTGTGACCCCCAAAATACGCAGAAGCACAGGAGACAGAGAGGAGGGGTCATGAGAGTTCATTTATTCACCCATTTAACACAAAGTTATTCTTGGGCCTATTACATGCCAGATACTGTGTTAGCCACACGTGTCACTGCCGTGGCGGAGCGGATGCTCCAGTGGGTCAGAGAAGGTCGTGGAAGGTTCCATGGTGCTTGCCTGTGGGAGTGGCAGCTTAACCATCCGGGCGAGGGGTATCGACCCTGACAGGTCCAAGGCCGTGCTTCTCACACACCCTGCCTTCCACAATTCGAGAACAAAGTCAACCTTCCGACCATGCATTCTGAAGTCTTCCCGAGAAACCAGCCTTGTGCATTGAGTTCCTTCGCTGTCAGAGGGGCTCCTCCCCCAAACCCGGGGGCTCTGGCAGTGCCCCCACTGGTTTGTACATCCAGGTGTGGGGTCTGAGCGGTCACCCCACACACAAACACACAGCCTGCCGTGTCTTTTCCACCGGCCCCTCTGGCCCGGGGGGTTCCCACCCATCCCACCCTGGTCCTGGGGTCCCTTTTCCGGGTGCCACATTTCCCATCACGGAGCCGATTTGGGTGCTAAGGCTCGCAGTATTGATGTCAGGGCTGCTGGGAGGCCCCTGTGCCTGAGGGTGAGTGAGAAGGAGGTACCAGTGCTCCAGACAAGACGCGGACTCTCTCCAGGGCTTGATTTGGCCTTGAGGCACGGCCCGGACCTCAGCCTTGCTCGTCCCTCAGCTCTGTGCAAGACCCACGCTGCACCATTGTCTACGGCAACCCCAGCTGGCTTCTGCACATCCAGAGCCCTGGGATGAGCCTTTGTGGCAAGGGACAGGCACGCACATGACTGACGTGGGCAGGATGGATGGCTCTGAGCCAGGTCTGGCCTCAGCGACCTTAGAGGCACTGGGCTCCCTTCTCCCCAGCCCCTCTGACGCATCTGCAGAACGGGGGCATCCAGGGGGAGCTGACCCCGGATTTTCTGGCCAGCGTGGCTTTGAGGCACGTTTCCAAAGCCCACGGGAAACCTCCTCCCAGAGCCTGCGGCTGCAAGAAGGCAGAGGAAGGGGGAGGAGGTGCTGGAGAGAAGAGCTTTATTTAATGCCCCCAACAAAGCCCCCTCTGTGAAGCGGGGCACACACTGGTGGGCTTACAGGAAAGGAGACAAATAGTGCCTTGAGACGCTGCAAGGCCACAAACCGGCTCAGCTGACTCAGGAGTCGGTGCCTGCCAGGGCTCCCCGACTCGCTGTCCCCCGCCGGGGCCACCAAGGGTCCATGTGGCCAGGATTTCTACTGGGCTGGGAGACCTGTAGGCCCATCAGGAAGGCTGAGCTCAGGGCTCCTCCTGAAGCCCCACTTCCCTTCCTCCTGGCCCTTCCAGCCAGATGCTAAGGAAGGGGGACCCGTATCCCCTAAGCCCCTACCAAGTGCAGAAAGTGTATTCTTTTCCTAGGGCCGCACGCCGGCTGGCTTAAAACAACAGGAATTTACTGTGAATTTACGCTCTCTCTCGGTGCGGAGGCTGGAGTCTTCAATGGGATGTTGGCAGGGCTGGGCTCCCTCCACGGCGCCCAGGGGTCTCTTGCGACGCCTGTCGGCTCCCCACCCTCCTTGACGTGGGGCCCCCTCACTCTTATCTCTGCCTCTGCCTTCACACGACTTCTTCCCTGCCTGTGTCTCTTCCTCTGCTCACGAGAGCACTTGTCATTGGATTTAGGACCCACTCTAATGCAGGATGGTGTCCTCTTGAGATCCTTAATTTAATCACACCTGCCAAAAAACCCTTTTCTAAATAAGGTCTCATTCATAGATACCTGTGATTAGGACTTGGTCATACCTACTGGGGGGAGGGGTGCAATTCAACCCCTACAGGTAGGTATTTAATACTACTCTCCCCAGGTTACGAAACAGGAGACTTGGGGCGCCTGGGTGGCTCAGTCAGTTAAGCGGCCGACTCTTGTGTTCAGCTCAGAGCGTGATCTCACAGGTTGTGAGTTCGAGCCCCACGTCGAGCTCTGTGCTGATAGCGTGGAGCCTGTTCGGAATTCTCTGTCTCTGCCCCTCCCCAGCTCATGCTCTCGCGTTCTCTCTCTCTCTCTCTCTCTCTCTCCCTCAAAATAAATAAGCAAACTAAAAAAAAGGAGAGGAGACTGACGTTGTCAGAAGTTAGCCGCCCTGGTCGGTGGCAGAGCAAGTGTGCAACTCCAGCTTGGCTGGACAGTGAGGTCCACGCACGTCCCCACGTGTGAGGGACCCACACCCCGCCCTGTGACCTCAGGAGGCCCCTGTCTGTCCCCGGGGGGGTGGGGAGGGGGACGATGACAGCAATGATGGCAGTGGAGATAAAGGCTGTCACTCAGAAGTATGTGCAATGGCCAGGCCCTGTGCTAAGCCTCTTAATACACACGAAACCCACCAGAGGAGGTGGGTCCCTGCTCCCAGCTGCTTTCCGCAAACGGGGAAGCTCAGTGTTAAGTGAAGCGGCCTGACAAAATAGCCAGCATGTCCCAGAGCAGACCCAGACCCACCTGATGCCAAAGGCTGCGTCCTCAGCCACCCGTCACCCCTTCCCAGCCTTCCAGAGGCTCCTTAGAGACCGCGTGCGTGAAAGGCTCAGCGTAGCGGTGAGGGTGCGGCGTCTGAATGGAAGGCAGACCAGCGTTTTCATGGCTGTTATTGGGGCTCCCAGATACCATTGAGGGGCCCTCCTGCCTTCGGGCTGGCAGGGGGAGCCTGCTGCGGGGCCTGAGCCATCGCTTGAGTGGGGTCAGGCTGCCCCCCGCCCGGCCAGCTCCCAACCCGCCGAGGTCTGCAGGGCCTGATGGGAGGGAACCTTCAAAGTCAGGAGAAGGGCCTCGAGCTTCGGGGCTCCCGGCCGACGCCCGAGGCCGAGGCCGTGCCCAGAACGGCGGCCGCCCTCACCGCCCTCTGCTCTGTCTCCCGCCCCGGCCCAGGCATCGTGCGCGCCTCCAGCGTCTTCCCCATCCTCAGCACCATCCTGCTGCTGCTTGGCGGGCTCTGCATCGGCGCCGGGAGGTTCTACAGCCGCAAGAACAACATCGTCCTCAGCGCGGGCATCCTCTTCGTGGCCGCAGGTGAGCCGCCGGCTCCGTTCCGCCGGCACCGGGCGCGCTCCCGGGGCGTGCGCGGGGCTGGGGGGGGGGGGCGACGCGAGGTCGTTGCTCGTAATTGACTTCAAAGGTCCGGGTGCGAGGGGGCTGGCGCGGGGCGTGGGGAGCGGCTGCTCAACGGGCACCGAGTCTCCTTCTGGGGGCGGCGAACACGTTCTGGAACTAGATAGAGGCGTGGGGTGCACAACACTGTAAATGTACTAAATGCCGCTGAAGTGGGCACTTGAAGGGGCTCATTTGTGCCATGTGGATTTCACATCAATCACAAAAATAAATAAGTCTAAGTGTGCACAGTGCCACAAAGGGGCAGTGCCGGCGCCTTGTAAGCCTGGCTGCATCGGGGGGGGGGGGGGGCAGGAGGGTACCCCGAGGGACTCACGGAAGCCAAGACCTGAAGGAGCGGAGGAGGAGGACAGGGTGAAGGGGGCAGAACCGGCAAGGGTACACATCAGAGTCACCCTCTGCGACCCAGTGAAGACCCACGGAGCTGCGGGTGACAGTAACACACGCCCTCCTAACTGGCGTGACACTGGCACTCCTCCGGGCCTCGATGGAGAGACTTCAGCGCATGCCTCACCACTGCAGACGTGGAGGCAGTCAGGCCGGAAGTGGGCTCACAGCTGGCTAGCGGCCGGCAGGTGCACATACATGGTGCGGTGGAGAACTCGGGTTTTCCGGCCCGGGTCTCCGGGGGAATCTTGACGGGGCAGAACTTGGCCGGTGGCATCCTGGAGTCTCCAGGCAGCACCTGCAGAGGTCAGATAAACTTGCAACAAGGGACCCTGTCAGGAGAAACAGGACGTGCCTGACGTCCTAGGCCTTCTAGTAAGTAAATTCGAGATAGGTTACAAAGTTCAGTAATTCTTTCCTAAGTTGTGAACAGAGCTCCTTGCACCGCCTTATCGGTGTTTTTGCTTTCAAAGCATCCTTTGTCTTACCCCAGTCTGGTGAGGCGACCCTAGATGGGCCTGGTCTCTGCATCCTAAAGCCGTCCAGTAGTCCCATGAGGGTGATAATGAGAATCCCAGTAAAGGTGGTGGTTGGTGGTCGAGCTTCCTTTTTGAGGATGGGGAGGGGCCTCACAGGGCCCCACCCCATCTTGTCCTCTCCCACGTCTCTCGGAGGGAAGGCGACTTCCCAAAGCAGTTAAGGGACTGGTTCAAAATCTTTCAGCCAGATTCTTATGGTCCTTCCTCTACATTACTTCTGCTTTTGCGTCCTTCCAGGGCAACAGATAATGTGTGAGTGTGGGGGGGGGGGGCTGTATGTGTGTCAAGGGTGTGTGGTGTGCGTGTGTGTGTGTGTTAGCAAGAAGTACCCCAGTGTCAGGTCTCCTTCTTGGCCACATCCCCATCCCTTTGCTTCTTGTCCCCTCCAGAGGCAGAGGTGGGAGGAAAGGGCCACACCCCATTCTCTCTCCTCCTTCGAGCCCCCAGATTTCTGAAGGTGGGGACCACTAAAGAAGTCCCTGCTGTGAGGTTTGAATCCTGTACCCCTTCCTTTCCCGAGGAAGGGAAAGATTTGCATAACACCAGCTACCACATACTACAGCCGTGGTCCCAGGGCTCGGTGAGCACAACCACATCATCCCAGATTCTGAGGGGGTAGTCAGGTGGTCCAGGTGGCTTCCCTGAAGTCACGTGGTGGCAAAGACACAGGCTGTGCCCACGGCCGTCGGCCTCCAAAGGTGCCCTCTGCCGCTGCCCATTTCCCCAGGGGGAGCCATACAAAGCCATATCCAGATGTCCCGGGTCACTGGAGAAGCTGTGGATTCCAGGGCCCTGGCAGAAGCAGGATTCAAGTGCAGGCAGCTTGGCTCTACTCAAACTCACTTATAATAAGATGAAATTAAATAAATAAAGACCGCAACAGGTGACTACATCCCACCTCTCAGGCTAGCAAAGGTCCAGCATGTTGATACAATAAATTATAGGCTGTTGACACCCACAGTCATACTCCTGTGTGTGTGGAGCGGTGTGGACGCAAGGATGTCCGTGGCAACTTTGTCCTAGCGGAGGGCCGGAAGCCACCTGACGCCCATAGCAGAGACCTGGTTAGGTATCCATGCAGTGGGTGCTACATGCACTTAGACAGACAGCTCTCCGTGGCCTGACGTGGAACCGTCTGCCAGGTGGACTGTTGAGTGACAAGGCAAGAGGACAAAGAGCATTGTGCAAGGAAAGAAAGAGATGTAGGTGTGTGAGAGAGAGAGAGAGCAACAGAGAGGGCGGGGGGGGGAGAGACTAGATACAACGATAATATAAGAAAGAAGGTAACAGGGGCGCCTGGGTGGCTCAGTCGGTTAAGCCTCCAACTTCGGCTCAGGTCACGATCTCACAGTTCGTGAGTTCAAGCCCCCTGTTGTCAGTGCAGAGCCCCCTCCGGATCCTTTGTCCCGCCCCCACCAATCTCTCTCTGCCCCTCCCCCACTTGCACTTTCCCTCTCTCTCTCTCTCTCTCTCTCTCTCTCTCAAAAATAAATAAAACATTTTTTTTTTAAAAAGAAAGAAGATAACAGTAATGGCCTTCAAGAGGGGAACTAGGTAGCCAAGTACCTGTGTTTTACATCTCATCTGAACTTTTGCTTTATTACCTCAAAACCAATTACTTAAAAGAAAAGTCGACAACCGGAATAAAGCAATACCTATCCAAGGGGGGGTGGCCACCAGCCCCTCCTCCGCCCTCCTGTCCCTCGTCCAGCTGTGGGTCTAACGTCTGCCTCCCTCCCTCCCTCCCACCCCTCTCCTGCCTCTCTTTCAGGCCTCAGTAACATCATAGGCATCATTGTCTACATCTCCAGCAACACAGGTGACCCAAGCGACAAACGTGATGAAGACAAAAAAAACCATTACAACTACGGTTGGTCTTTTTACTTTGGAGCCCTGTCCTTCATCGTGGCCGAGACCGTGGGTGTCCTGGCCGTAAACATTTACATTGAGAAAAATAAAGAGTTGAGATTTAAGACCAAACGGGAGTTCCTCAAGGCCCCCTCCTCGTCTCCCTACGCCAGGATGCCGAGCTATCGGTACCGGCGACGACGCTCACGGTCCAGCTCGAGGTCCACCGAGGCCTCTCCGTCCAGGGCGGCGTCTCCGGTGGGCCTGAAGATCACTGGGGCCATCCCCATGGGCGAGCTGTCCATGTACACGCTGTCCAGGGAGCCCCTCAAGGTGACCACCGCCGCCAGCTACGGCCCCGACCAGGAGCCCGGCTTCCTGCAGCTGCACGACCTGTTCCAGCAGGACCTACAGGAAGGCTTGCGCGTCAGCGTGCTGAACCGGCGGACGACCCCCGTGTGAGCCACCCCCCTCTCTGCACCGGCCTCTCCCCAGAACCGCTGTTTGGATCCCACAGGAGGGCATCTGACCCTTAGGCTGGACCGACCACGGACTGAAGCCAAAACCCAACCCTCCCTCGTCTCCAGAAAGTGTCACGGGCTGGCTGGGAGCGAAGCGCTGGGAGACAGGAGTTGGAAGCCGAAGGCTGACTTTGTCCCCCAGAGGGGCGTTTTGACGGCCCAGGATCCCGAGATCTCCTGAGGCTGCAAGGCCTTGACCAACCTGGGAAAACAAAATCGAGCCATTGTCTCCTCTTGGAAATAATTCTTGCCGGAAGGTCGGGCTTTCAGAGCCCTCCCTCTCTGCCTGGGTGAGGGGCCACCGGGAGGGATTCACCGGGTACACGGGGACCTTTGGACACTGGTCAGGTGCCGTTTGACCTGAGGGTCTGGGTCTGTGAGCGGGAAACAAGGAAGCCGAAACGTGCCCCCTTCCTGTCTGTTTCTTGCTCTCTCTCTCTCTCTTTCTCTCTGGCAGTGGCCGGTTGTTGAAATAACCGTGATCCTGAGGAGAAAGCCCCTGTGGCCAACTGGTGCTTTGGCCTTTGTGCTATCCTGGGGCCGGCTTCCCTCGACCTGAGGAGACCAAGGCCTGTGGAAGAATCCGCAGTGGAGGAGGCCATTCGCTGGCCTGGGTGTGAGGTAAACCCAGAGTCTGTGGCTTGGCATTCTGGTCTGCTTCTAGAAGTTTCTGCCGTACACAGAAAGGGCAGGACGCTCTGACTGTACTTGAGAGTCTGGAAGATTCCACGGGTCTGAAGGAAGGTGCCCATATGGCCTCTTGCCGTGCCCCTCCCCACGGACCCTCCTCAGAGCAGCTCTGTCCCTTCTTGGGGAGCGGAGGGGGCAGACCCCCCACCACCACCGGCGTTTGGCAACAGGAGCCTGAACTTCTGTTCGAGAAAGGGAGACCCGAGGGTGAACAGCGGCCAACACATCAGAACAAACATCCGTTTCCTAAGTGGTTATTGATCGTGACTGGTTGCAAACGAAGGCCAGGGGAGCAAGTGACACTCGGTTCTTCGTCCAGACAACGGCAGCAGCAGCCCCTCCCCCACACCCACTCTTGTCATTTATTCTGCCACCACCCGAAGGGCTCAGCCGAAGGAGTTCGGGCAGTTTGGATGAAAAGGCCGCGCTGTGTTTTCCTTCCTCCTCGCGGGAGGGACATCTCGGCACTCTGGAACCGAGGCGGCGGTTCCGCGTTGGACGTTTTCTTCCAACCACAACCATCTCTTCCCATCCCGAGGCAAGCGGAGAAGGCAGACGCGAGTGTGGGTTCAGAAGACAACCTTTCTGGAACAGGGAGCTCACCCTCTTTTATATAAAACACGTGCTTTCTAAAGACAAATCCTTTCTTACTTTTTGAGACTTGGTCGTCCGATCTCGAGCGGTCGCCTGTGGTCCCGGTAGCTGTCATCCTGAGAAGTGACCAGCGAATTCTTACCTCAGCCACCTGCTCGCCGACCCCCTGGGCGGACTCAGCCCCCAGGAGTTGAGATCTGGGTCACAGTCATCGCCATCCTCCTTCACCCCCGGAGAGGAAATCTCCCCGGGGACCCCTCGCCTGACTGCCCCGGAGCGCTGGCCAGCCGAGGCGCGGTGTGCTGGGGACCCTCCGCGCTTGCCCGAAACCCCTTCCTCCCGTTGAGGTTGGCTTTGTGTGGTGGTTTGTCCAAGCATGTGCAGCCGTGAATGCTGGAGCGTCAGGGCTCGTGGCCTGCCCTGCTGGGGGCCAACCCCGTCCCGTCCTGCCCCCAACCCGACCGCCCTTGGTGCCCCACCCCCCCCGATCTGTGACCCCATCTTCCCGGGCTCGAAGGAAAGGGGGCAACATCTGGGAACCCATCACCCCGCCAGGTCCCCACACTCTTCTGTCACTTCCCAAAGCAAGGCAGCCGTGCTGTTTCTTCCACATAAGTCACCTCCTCCCCTGCTGCCCCGGAAGTTTCTGTCATTTCATGCAGAAAGCTGTGTTCCCATGAATCCTACCTCTCGCCCAGTCCCAGGCAGAGAATGTGGGGCCCACTCTAGGGACCAAGAAAGAGTAGAAAGAAGCAACAAAGAAGGACAGAAGAGCAGGGAGCAGAACCACCTCAGAGCCCCTGGTCTTCACAGCCTTTCTCCCCACCATGCCCGGGCTCCCGGACCCTCTGCCCGGGGCCACCCTTCTGCGCACCGCCCCCCAGCCAGGGGCGCCTGGGGAAGTGGGCGGAGCTGGCTCCCTGCCACCTGTCAGGCTGAGACCTTGCGTCCCCAGAGGGGGACGCAGAGGCCTGTGCCCACCTCCTCCCATCCCACCACCCTCTCCAACCAGCCCCTGTGTGTTTCGCCCGTTAAGCACCTGTGAATCCTGTTACCTACTACTGGTTTTGGGTTGTTAGTTCTGTCTTTTTTTTAATTAAATAAAAACCTTTTTGAAATGTTCTCTTGTTGATGTGGGGGGAAGGGGTCGAGCTCCCTTTGAGTCTTTGTGGGCACTTAGGGCAAACAGTGTCCCTCCTGGGGGACACTGTGGACCCTCCAGGAGAAGGAGGAGGGAGGCCGGGCCCTGTGCCGGCCAAGGTGGGTTTCATCCAGGTCACCAGCCACCTCCCTGGCAACACCAGCTGGTTTCAGACTGCTGAGTGGTATCAGCAAGGTGCCTTTTAACAGATGGGCTGGGAGATGGACAGGCCACCCCTGCGTGTGGTGTGGGCATCTGGGCAGCTGAGCAAGCCAGACCCGTCTTCAGAACCTGCCGGGCGGGGGCCAGCCAGCCAGAACCGCAGCCTCGGAGGCCCTGAGTTGCCTGCCAGGGTTTCTAAGAAGTCCAGCCTCCTTTCCCCCTCCAACTTCGGAAATGATTAAAAAACAAAGGAGGCCAAGTAGCAAAATGACCGGTAAAGCTGGCTCCAACCAGAGGCCAAATGGGACCAAGCCATCTAATCTCAGGCCCAGCCGCCTGAGTCAGAGAGAGGGACCGCCCCCCGCCACCAGGAGTCAGAGAGAGGGACCGGGTGGCCCCTCGGAGCAGGGCAATACGGACACGCTGCGACAGGCCCCCGCGGGTCACAGGGGACGCCCGCTGTAACCCAGCAGGTTCACCCCTGCAGGTGGGCACGGGCTGGATGTCAACTCTATGCTCTTGGGAGGCATGACAAGGGGAGGACTGCTGTCCTCCCCCACTTCTACCCGAGCTGCCGTCCAGGGGACATGTGCATTCAATTACACATCCCCCTTTCTTTCGGGACCCAGACCTCGAGTTTTCCTCCTGAGAGTCAGGGGCTCTGCTGCTCCTCCTGGAGCCTGGAGGCACCAAACTCTGAACACCCAGAAGGTCTTTCCTGGTCCCGGCAAAGGGAGGCCGAGTGAGCCACGTCCCCGCTCTGGTGGCTGCAGGAACCACTCCCCGCACGTCTGAACTTTCTCCCCTGGCTTTTTAACCCTCTTTCCTACCACCTGAGATGGGTCTGTGGGGAAAGTGATGTCCCAGATGCGCTGAGCCACCAGGTCCCAGGGCCCGGCGAGCTCAGCTCCACAGCCCCACCCACTGACCCCCTGCTCCAGCCCGAGCCCTTGCCACCCAGCACCAGCCCCGCGTGCCAGAGGGACTCTGCCTCCTGTTTGTTCTCAGCCCTCAGGAAACTCTGGCTCAGCACAAGCTTTGCAGCCGTTCTGGGGGGAATCCCGTGGCAGTCTGAATTTAGGGGCAGGGTACGGCCTCCGACGTGGGGTTCACGTGGTCCCGAATTTCCGTCAAATAAAAAACTCGGTCTCCCTAGTTTGCAGAGTTAGATCCACAAGAACTGACACAGAACCGGATGTTCTCATTCCCTAACCAAAATGCCCCCCCCCCCCCGAGCCCCGCTCCGGCCCGGGAGCCCCCACCCTTGCCTTCACTTACGCTACTCAGAGTAGGCGAACGGCATTACCAGCAACGCCCAGTCCTAGACTGGCTTAATGCAACGGAAGTTTACTTCTCACTCATGTAAAGTCCAATCGACTGGGTGCGGGGCGGGGGGGGTGGGGGTGGTGGCGGGGGGTCCTGTGCTCCACAGCGTCATTCAGAGTCACAGGCCCGAGCCGTGGGAGCTCAGTCATCTTCAATATCGGCTGCCAAGGTTGCCCTGGCATTGACATCCAGGGGGCCGAGGGGGAAGACAGAGGGCAGGCAATTGATCATGAGAGCAGGGGAGTCTTGTGGGGAGTTTTAAGTGACTTTCCCTCCTGCTCATATGCCGTTGGCCAGAATCCAATAACACGGTCACATCTCTAAGAGCCGGGGAAGATACGAAATGTGGCCTGGCCCAGGAGGAAAGGAAAACAGTTTAGGGAACAGCTGGCCAGTCTCAGTTCCCTGGTCTATGCCTTTCAGCACCGTCCTCTTTTCCCTCCCCCATCACCCACCAATGTTCTTGGGAGTGCCTACGTGAAACCGGGACTCTGTCTGGGACTGCATCTACCTGTGTGTCCTGAGCCCTCCTTCAGCTCCGGCGGGATGCCTGGCCTCTTCTCTGCTCCGGATGCGCCATCCACAAAAACGCGTCTACGCTCCCTTCTCTGTGGACTTGGAAGAACGGGCTTGAGCTTGTGCCTTGACCCCAACAAGAACCAGAATCACTGGACATCGTGACCAGCAGGAGTGGTAGGTGCCGTAAGAATCATCCCATTTGATGGACTCATCCTCGAAGAGGGATAAGCCAAAAGAGGGAGGAAGGGATTAAGGAAGAATAAAAAGAAGGGAGGAAATATTTTTTGAGGACGTTCACAGCAATCATGAAACGGAGATGCCACTAGCCCAGGGGCGGTTTTCTTCTCCAAGGGCCACTTGCCAAGGTCTAGAGACATTTTTGGTTGTCACACTCGGAAGGGGGTTGCTCTTGGCATCTAGCGGGTGGGGGCTAGGGATGCTGCCGAACATACTCCACCCGCCAAGAACGATCTGGCCCCAGATGTCACTAATGCCGAGGCCGAAAAACCGTGCATTGGCCTGATTTTACGGTGAGGGAGACGAGGGCACAGTGAGGTCACTGGTGCGGGGTCACACCCGGGCTTCTGATACTTGCACCTAGGCTGTGGACATGTTAGGAGCACCCGACTGTTTATTCCCAGGATTGCCTGTCCCTGCAACTCTTTCTGATTTTTGCCTTTTTCCCCTTTGCTTTTGAGCCAACAGTTTTGGAAACAGAAATTTGTCACTGCAAGAGGAAACGGGAAAATGGCCGCCTGGCCTGGGTGGGCGCAGGGGTGCCTGGGTTTGGGGGCAAAAGGCTGACTGAGTTCAACCAAACGGGTAACGGGAGATCAAGCCCAGAAACCTGGCCCGGCTTGAGGCCGGGGCTCCACACCTGGGGCGTCCTCCTCTGCCCGTGCCCCTGTCGGCAGCTGCAGGGACACGGCCCGGAGCCAGAAACACCGGTTCATGAGCCAGCAGCACTGGGCAAGCCCCCCAGCCTCTCGGAGCCCCCGTTCCCTCCTCAGTCAGATGAGGAGGTAGCACTTCCCCAACCCCCAGGGCTGTTGGGAGAATGAATGAAACTTGAACTTGAAGGAAAGGTTCGTAAATACCTGAGCTCAGCAACGAGCACGAAGAGTGAACTTTCGGGAGTGTTCGCTGACCAGCAACACGTAAGGAGTTTCCAGATGGATGGTTCTAGAACAGCCTTGGGAGGTGGCACGCTGAGGGTGTGGTTTGGGAGAAACCTGTCATCCCGCGGATCCAACACGGGGCAGTGCTCCCCAGGGAGGGCTCCTGCCCCAGCTGCTTCTCTGGCTGAAGCCCATTCGTTTCCACCCTCTGGTCTCCAGGACACCGGGTGGCAGTGGTCACGGCTGCCCCTGTGGCTCCTGCCTTCTTAGCAGGTCCTGCAGTCCCGCGAACCTTCTTCAGGCTGGAAAGGCTGCAAGAGCCCAGTCCTGACCACTTTCAGGTGCCCTGGGAGCTGGGCTGCACGGGAAGGTCTGGGTCCCTAGCGTGCGGCTGGCACAGAGGAGAGGCCTGGGGGGCGGGGAAGGGAGGGAGCTCCCTGCAGGGAGCTCAGAGGCAGCACGTGACTTCAGCTCCCTGCACTGGTTCCTAATATAGCACCCCTGGCCGCCCAGCCCTAGACCTGAGGGGTGGGGCGAGGGACGGAGGGTAGGAGAGGTGCTCAGGGAGCTCAGAATCCGAAAGGGGAGATGATGCAGGTTCACCCGATACAGGTATTTTTAAACTTGCAGCTCCCAACAAAATTGCCAGTACAACCTCAACCTCGGGAGAAGTCTGTGATGACAGAGGGTTACAGGTGCTTTTTTTTTTTTTCCCCTTGTGCTCACAACTGCAGGAAAGGGTCCCTGGAAGGACCTATTTCCTGACCTTTGTCCCCTGATAAGTTTTCTGAGACACACTAACCCCCGAGGGGGTCTCCAAAATCCACCAATTAAATTGCAAATAGCCAGGTCCTTTTTAAAACAAATAATACTACATTTTCCTAATTCTAAGAGTATTCCATTTTGCCTTTAAAAAAAAAAAATCTAAAAATGCAGAGAAATTAAAGAAGAAAACACTATCAGCCAAAAGTCCTACCGCCCAAGACATAAACCCAGGTATAACATTTCAGGGTACCCCAGTGTAGGTTAATCCCCTGCCTCTGGTCACCACTTTTCATCATGGCAATCTTCCCGTGTCTGTACATATTTCTCAAAGGCACAATCTGTAATGGCTGCATAAAACAGAGATGTGGCCATTTATCTAACCAATGTCCCCTGGCTGCACAGAGCCTATTTGCTCCCTAGATCTTCAATGGTGTCTGAATGGGGCCAAAGGGCTGGGAATCTCAGGATGCGTTTGGTTAAGATCCAGTGACTTCTCACCGTGAACTTCTGGCTCAGCTCTATCCTAGAGGCCGATGAAAAGATAAGCTCCTTGTCCACCCTGAAACGCACTCAGGATCTTGTCTACATGCACACCTGGGTGTCTGGGCTGGGGCGATAACAGCTCCCCTCCCCAGGAGCTAGTAAGCAGCTCCGTGCCAAGTTCCTCTTGAAAGGCTGGGGCTGCTTCATCCCACCAGGCTTCACGTCTAGCCGCCCTCCACCAAGCTAAATGGAATCCCTTCCACTTTCTGAGTGTATCAGCTAGGAGGGCTGTGTAACAAATTACACCAGAACTTAGTGGCATTAAACAACTGTTAGACATGATCGTGGATTCTTATCTCTGCTTGACAGAGACAGGATCGGGATGGCTTATCTCGGCTCCACAGCGTCTGTCTGGGGCCTTGGCTGGAAGACCCGAGGGGTGGGCGCTGGAATCATCTGGAGGCTAATCTGCCCGTGTCTGGCAGTTGATGTGGGCTATTGGCAAAGACTGTAGCTGCAGTTTGCAGCCTGAATGTCTACACACGGCTTCTCTGGGTGGCCTGAGGTTCCTCACAGCATGGTGGCTAGGTCCAAGGGCCAGTGTCCCCAGAGCAAGAGGGAAAGGTAGAAGCCTCGGAAGTCACATAGCATTACTTCAGCTGCACTTTGAGGGTGAAGACAGTCAAAAACCTGCTTGAGTTCAAGGAGAGAGGAAAGAGACTGCACTTGTTGATGGGGAGTGACAAGGTTCTGGAAGTATATGGGGACACAGAAATGCTTCTATGGCCACTTTTGGAAGATGCAATCTCCCCTCCCCCACTTCCAGCCCCTCCCCACCCCACCCAGTCTCTCCAATACCTTGTGGGGCTCTCAGCTTCTTCTCCACCCACCAATCCTCTCTTCCGTCGTCTGTATCCACCGTGCCTTCTGGAACTCCCCGAATCTCCACCTCCTGGGACCCGTGAAACCATCCTCTCTTCTAAGGACACACCTTTCCCTGGTCCTCCTGGTGAAAGCTGTCCCTTCTTCCACTGGGGTTCCCTGCCCAGGTTCCCAACAAAACGTTCCTGGCTGTTCAGCCCCATGACCCGTCCTGAGAGGTGTGGGGCTGCAGAGAAAAGGGATCCAAGACACCTCAGGGTCCAGAGGAGGGTTGGGGCAGGTACACTGGATACTTGCAGCTTCCAACAAAACTGCCAGTACAACCTCAGGAACAGAAGTCTGTGATCAGAGAAGATTATGAACGCATGTCCTTGGACTTGTCATAGCAAGGCGGGGGGCGGGGGGGGGGTGGCGGTGCTGACACCTGCAAACCATTATTCCTCCACTCTCCTGGGGAGGAGCCTTCTCTGAGGGCCAGGGGTCAACCACCCCAACTCCCTGGCCTCACAGCTCTCCTGCCTTCTTGCCTCCGTTGACCTCTGTCTCCAACCTGGATATTGGCATCACCCTGGTCTGCCCCCCACTGTCATCTTCAGGGACAGCGTCCTCCTCTCTGACCACAGCTGCCAGTGCTCCAGCCCCTTCACTGCCTTACCACCACTCCAGCTGTTCTCAAACCTCATCAAGTCCCCCAGGGCCTTGACCTCTCCAAATTCTCCCAATACATCGACCTTCCCGGTTGTAGGACCCTCGAGAGTCATCATTTAAGCTCATCCTTGCCAATGTCTCCATTGCCTTGGTCCCTCTGCTTTCTAGCTTTTCCCTCCTGGGAGAACCCAACCCTCCTAATCTCACCTTCCATCTTCTCCTGAACCCGAGCTGCAGGATGATGCCAGAGAAAACCAAATTGTAAACCAACGCATATGTAGGCGGATAGTGGCCTCCAAGGATGCCCAAGTCCTAATCCCTGGAACCTGTGAGTATGTCACTTTATGTGGCAAAAGGGACTTTGCAGCTGTAATTAAAGTAAGGATCTTGAGATGGGGAGCTCTTCCTGGATTATCTGGGTGGGCCCAGAGTCATCACAAGTGTCCATAAAAAGGAAAGAGGGAGGTAGGAGAGTCAGAGGAGGAGACATGATGACAGAAGCGGAGGTCAGAATGGAGCGATCATAGGCCTTGAAGGCAGCAGAGTTCTGGGTCCCCTGGGCTCACAGGATGGAATTGGGAGCAGCAAGCCTGGTGCAACAAAGGGTCTGAGTTGAATGGCACAGATGAAGTGGGTGTAAAGAGGTTGGACCCACTGGGTGGCACCGTGCTTTTTTTTATAGTATCTTAAGATGAAACGCCCAAGGCCATTTCGCAGCCTAATTAAGGCTGAGCTCAAAATTAGATCAGCATGTTGCCAAAGAGGACGTATTCGGCCCCTCCCAGGCGTGCCCTGGCCCCAGCTCCGAATGAGGTCCACCTCTGGGGGATGTTTCCCTTCCCCTAGTCATGTCTGGTCCTTCTTGGGAAAACAGCAGTCACTTGGGACAAATGAAAACTGGTTCATCTGGACGAGTAAAAATATAGACAAAACTCCCAACTAGCTGAGTGCAGCATATCTAAGGAGTGTGGAAAACGTTGGCTTCAGGATGCTGCTTCCCTTTGAACTTGACTGCAGAGGTAGTGATGATGCCCTCCTGGGGTGTCCCTCAGCAGCTTGAGGTAAATTAGCCATTGCTCTCAGCTGTCCTGGGTCTGCCCCAGCTGCCATTTCTAATGTCCCTGTGGCCTCGAGCCACACAGAAAAGTCCTTTGGATCATCTGGTGGGGCAAGTTATTTGAGCTTCTGTCCCTTTCTTCTTTCAGTCCATCTGTCCATCCAGCCAGCCATCAGTCATTCAACAAACATCTATGAAGATCCCACTCTGGGCTCAGATCTAGGGGTGTCCTCTGAGGGCACCCAGGACGAGTACATAATAGTCTGTCTCTACCCTCCAGAAGTTTATAGCCCATAAGAGAAAGCTGGTCCATCTGTGCTCTGTAAATAATCATAACAGCACTAGCCGCCCCGAACCCATTGCCTACTATTAGCTCAGGCCACCATAACAACATCCCACAGACTGACTTAAACAACAGAAATTTATTTTTGCAGGGTGCCTGGGTGCCAGTTAGTTGGGCGTCTGACTTCGGCTCAGGCCACGATCTCACTGTTTGTGGGTTCGAGCCCCGAGTCGGGCATTGTGCTGACAGCTTGGAGCCTGCTTTGGATTCTGTGTCTCCTTCTCTCTCTGCCCCTCCCCTGCTTCTGTGTGTGCCGTCTCTCTTTCTCTCTCAAAAATAATTTGAAAAAAACAAAAACAAAAAAAGAACTTTATTTTCACCTGGTTCTGGAGGCTGAAAGACTTAGAACAGGGGACTGCACGGTTGGCTTCTGGTAACACAGCCCTCTTCCCGGGGTTTACCTTCTCACTGGGTCCTCACGTGGCAGGGAAAAAGAACAAGCCTTCTGGTATCCCTTCTTTGAAGGATGCTAATCCCATCAATCCCATCGCGGGGGCCCCCTTCTCATGACCTCATCTAACCTAATCACTGCCCAAGGGTCCCACCTCCAAATACCGTCACATTGGGTGGTGCGTCGACATGTGAATTTAGGGGGGACATAATCCTGTCCGCAGCACCTGACACGGGCTAAGCTGGTAAAGAGCATTATCTCTGATGCCTGCCAGCTCCCCAGCCAGCCGGCGTTGCCCTCATTGATAGATGCGGAGGGGCGGCTTAGAGAGGCTGGTGACTCCCGGGGAGCCGGGCTCAGCAGAGCAGGCTCTGAGCCTGGGCTGGCCGCTCGACCCTCCTTCCCACGCCCTGGGGAGGGGAGGGCCCGCGCAGAGGGCGCAGGTGTCTCCCAGCCCTGGCTCCCCGGCAGACACCGGCATCCACGGAGCCCCTTCCCTGGCACCGTGAGGGTTCCCGAGAGCCACACAGGCAGCGTGACTGTGGCCTCAACGAGCAGCAAAGGTCTGAAGGAGCTTGGAGGCAAGGCGACGGGACCGGGAGACTCGCCCGCAAACCCCTGGAGTCGCCCACATCGTGGCAGATTTACACAAAGAGGACTTCAAAAGGAAGAGGCCATCCATCTCTCATGCTCTGAGGCCGGTGGAGGACTCAGGGCCCCCCGCCCCCCGGCTGCCCAACCCCCTCCTGCCTCCCCCACTCCCGCCGAGGGAAGGTGCAGCCCGGCCTCCGTGATGGGCCTGCTGTGTGGTCCGCGGTGGCCGGTGATGCTGAGCGTACCCCACGGGCCAGGCCCCACTCAGCACCCTTCCCAAGACCTTCGGCGGCTCCCGCACTGGAGAGCTCAGGATGCCCACCCCCACCGCACCCGGAGATTCAAAGTACATCTCTATTTCTTCAAATGACTTCCTATCTACCTGTAGTGCCGAAATTAAGTCGTAATATAGTGCTTCTTTCTAGATATTCTGTCCTAAACCACCGGAACCTTCTTCTCGCCCCCTGACTGCCGCTTTGTGGGTGTGCCTGGCACACGGTGAGTCTGCCTCGGGCTACCCCACGTCCCTCCGAGGACCCCAGGCACCTGGCACTTGAAGCTGGGCCCACGGGCCGTGCGAGGGGCTGGGGTCCTGGGCCAGGCCTCTGCTCCGGGGAGCTCCCCCTGGAGAAGGCCCGCCCGCCCGGACACAGAAAGGCACTCTCAGGGGGCCAGTCCCCTGCGGGAACACAAGCAGGGGGCAGGGAGAGAAAGGGAGCACAGATGAGGGGGGGGATCTCTCGGGAGGTTATAACCGGAAGGGAAGGCTGGTTTGCAACACAGAGGTGAGCTCTAACTGCCCAGGCGCCCCTGCATGTGTTTCTCTTGTTACGGGAGCCCGAGCCAAGAACTTGGAAGGGTAGAGGAAAAGGAAACTTGTGCTCACCAGTAGTCACAACAGATCTTGGCCATTCCTCCTGGCTCCGACCATGGCTTCAGAGGTGGGGCTCTGGGTTCCGAGAGCTGGCTTCACCGTTTACCAGCTGTGTGACCTTGGGCAAGTCGCTTCTGTATCAGTACCTGTAAAATGGATGTGACAGTTGCACTCACCTTATGGAGTGGTGTGAAACTTAAAGACAGTGACGTGGAAAAGCTTAGCAGGGCACATGATATATAGTAAACACTCACCGGATGAGCCGTTCCTACGATCGTCATTACCCTTAATGGTCTGTGACGCCTGAGTGTTTCTCGCGCACAGGCAGAGAATTTCCGTTAAGCTACGTCAACCTGAGGCCGGGATTTTGAAGCTCAAAAGCCCGCTCGGCTCAGGGGTCTATTCCTGGCCACACATCAGGCTCTTGGATCGGCCCCAAAAGGGGCAACTGGTAAACCCGGAAAGGAAGAGAGGTGCAGAATGCGGGAGGGGTGTGGGGGCTCGCGGGCAGGCAGGACTCTCCGAAGGCCGGCCCGCTTTCCTCTGTCCCCTGCTGTATCCACGCACCCATCAGCCTCTTCGTAGTCACCTGTGGAACAACCTACTTCTGTCCTTTTTTAGTGAAATGCATTTATCTCGTCAATGAAAACGTACGTGGCAAATCTTTAATAGAAGTAAAATGAAAACCGTAAGATAAAAGCAGAACTACAGTCAGGTCCCGCCGGATTCTTTGCCCTCTCTGGGCTTTTCTTTGGTTTGCAAGCATCAGAAAGGTGTCCGAGACTTGCCAACCCCAAACAGAGCTTTTCTTCTGGACCCAGTTGGGGGGATGGGAGGAGAACCGAAAGGGAAATAGTGTTCTCACCCCGGGCACGGTGCTGGGCAATGCCAGGCCCAGGAAACACCTGAAATCTTCCTGCAGTTTGGGGATGGGCTAGGGCATGAGGCTAATGCCTGGGAGGGCGGATCCCCAAGATGTCCCTGGGCAGGATCCTGGGTCCCCCAGACTCCCAGGACAAGGACCCATTCATCCCTTCCACTGGTGACTGGTCTGCACAGTGTGAGAGCACAAGGGTCCCCTGTGTCCCCAGGGTCCCCTGCCCTTACCCAGCAGTGTCCCCTTATCCTGCAGCCCAGAGCAAGCAGGTGCCCCCTGTGGCCTGCCCCTCACTACCTCCAACTCAGGTATTCGGAGCTGCCAATCGTGGCGATCTCTAGTCAGCATCTAGAGCCTTCTTTCCTCGCCTCTCCCAAAGGGATTTCTGGTCCCAAGAGGGAAAGAAAGCCCTGAAACCTGAGCAGAAGTTATCCTTAGTGACACGCCTGAGCAGTGCATTAATAGAAGCCTCCCTCAGGCCCCTGACACGTCTGGGCAGCTGCTCAGTCCCGTCTGGTGTCCCTCAGCCCCAAGGCCAGCCCCCTCTGGCTCAGCCGGACACACTAAACTTAGCTTCCACCCCCAGCTCATAACCGCTGCCACCTCCCAGCCTGGCTGCCACCTGCCCGGGAGCCACCGCCACCAGACCGCGCCGAAGGCGCCCGCTCCTCCGCCACCAACATGTCCCAGACCAAAGCGCCCAAGGTCCGCGCGGCCCTCTTCTGCATCCTGGTGGGCATCGTGCTGGCCACGGTGGCCGTGGTGACCGACCACTGGGCGGTGCTGAGCCCCGAGGTGGAGCACCACAACGCCACCTGCGAGGCGGCCCACTTCGGCCTCTGGCGGATTTGCATCAAGCGTATCGTCACGAGTGACGGCAAGGACAAGACCTGCGGACCCATCTCCCTGCCTGGGGGTAACGTACCCACTCTCTGATCCCGTGCCCGCCTCCTGCCCTCCCTCATCCCCCTGGGAAAGGTGCCTGTGGGAAAGACCAGGACTAGCGCCCAGCCCCCTGTGCCCAGGGAGGAGGACCTGGATCGCATGTGTCATCCCGGAGGCCAGAGCTGCCGGCTTGTAAAACGAGGGCGTCTGTCTCTAGCTATTTCTGTCTTGCTGGGGCCTCGGGCCGTGCGCCCAGAGCAGAGGGCTGCGCAGGTGGGACCAGAGGCTCACGGAAGAATCCGTGGATCCATCAGACTAGAGGCTCCCAGCCCAGCAGCGGCCACTCTTCTGGGTGTGCCCGGCCCCACTCTCTCCCCCGCACAGACAGGCTAAGCGGCCCTACGTCCTCGGGCCGAAGGGACACGTGCAGCCGGCACGGTCGCTCCCCAGCCTCCGGGTTGGGTGTGCGACGGGATCGGCCGCGACACGTATGGGGCGTAGCGCAGAAGGAAAACGCGGGGCTCCTTGTCATTGTCTTTAAGAATTTCAAGACGGGGACAGCGAGGCCTGGAGCCAAGCGGGGGTCCCTTCTGTGTGCAGGGCCTTGGCCGACCGCGTCGGTCACACGTCCGTAAAGCGGGACCTGGGTGTAGGTGAACCACCCACTTTGTACGTCCCCTCTGAGCTCAGACCCCTTCAGAGCCGGGAAGCGGCTCCTCCTGCTGCGACTTAAGCGCACTCCTCAATCTCCCACCATGTGACTGAGCCGCACATCAAAGGCGAGCTCCTTGTGAGGATACCTGGTAGCAGGGTGACCGGTCTATTCTGCAAACGTGGAGCCTTCCACGCCCGTGGCAAACAGCACACGCCGAGGAAAGAGCCCTGTGTGCAGAATCGAAGGTCTGGGCTCCAGTCACGCGTTGCCCACGACGCCCCAGTGACTTTGGGGGCGACAAAGGATATTGTGACTTCTGCTTGGCGCTCGGGCTCAGCAACGTGAGTCCCTCCCGGGGCTCACGAACAGCACCCTGAGGTGGCAGTAGACCGGGCCGAGGGCGGTCTCCCACCTGGTTTTCTGAGGCTTTCCCTCTGCTATCAGACTGGGGGTTCCCTGCACCCTGCCCTTCAGAGAAGTCAGTGCTAAGTCACTGGAGACCTTGCAGTCTGTGTGTGGGACAGAGGAGCCCAAAGCCCATTGCCCCCACTTCTCTTTTTCCTCCTCCTTCCCCTCCCGCTGGCTCTAGGAAGCCCCTGCCTTGCTCACACCCCCCTTGAAATGCGGAAGACTTGTCGATACCCAGCTGTCCTGGAAACACCGAGTCCTGGGGCTTTAACAGACGTGGACATGTGCTTGAAGGGTATCACATGCCCACGTTCCTCAGCCACGGCCGAGCACACCCGTAAACAGATGCATCATGTAGCCAATTCCCCCCGGCAGGGCAGGGCAGGGCAGGGCGAGGCCGATTCTCTACGGACCGTGCATGGGAATGCACGTTACGGTCCCGTCCATCTGTCCTCAGAGGCCCTACCTTTTAAAGTCTGGGGAGTTTACAGAGCAGATGAGCGGGGAGGCGAGGCAAGTCCATACAAGGAAGAGACAAACTAGCAGAGGACCAGCAGGCATGGATTGGCCTCGAGCCCGACAAGACAGTTCATCTGTATGCCTCCTTGCTCTGGCCCAGAGGGAATCCTGCCTCCCACCCTTGCGAGCCGGGCCCTACCCCAACAAGCTTCTAAAGTATGTTCCTGCCTCCTCCCCTCTCCTTTCTCCGCAGATGCACGCACCTTTTGCCTTCCCCAGCCACCTTTCCTGTGCTCTGTGGGATTACTCTTTTCTAGAGGGAGGAACAGAGCTCATCTATGTTCTCTCATTTATTATGAATGGCAATAATAACCACCACAAACACAAACATAGTACCATCTGCCAAGTATTGTTTCAATTCCCTTCCCTATTTTAACTTTGTAAAAAAAAAAAAATGTTATGTTTATATTTGAGAGAGAGAGAGAGAGAGGCAAATGCGAGCAGGGGAGGGGCAGAGAGCGAGAGGGAGACAGAATCTGAAACAGGCTCCAGGCTCTGAGCTGTCAGCACAGAGCCTGATGTGGGGCTCGAACCCACAAGATGTGAGACCATGACCTGAGCCGAAGTCGGACGCTTAACCGACTGAGCCACCCAGGCGCCCCCCCCCCCACCGCCCATAGTTTAATTTTGAATGACATCAGAAGAAATTACAGACCAAGAATCTCCAAAAATCCTCTTCTCCTTAAATACAATGACAACTCGAGGATGGTGAGCTTTGTGGCACTTTAACTTGCTCTACTCCTGTTCCCCACTCCCCAACTCTGTCATAGCCTTGAAACCCAACAGCCTGCAAATAGTGAAAATTTAGCAGCCTGGACAGGCTGGGCTGGGTCTCTTTCACAGCCTCATTCCCAGAGGACTGTCATTATTTGATCTGTCTGGTGGTTCCCTGGAAGTCCCCACTTGCAAGGCTGTCTTTATTTGACCCGACGCTGAGCTCATCCGGCGGAAACGGTCTTTTTCCAAGGGGACATTTGCCAAAAGCAATGAGAAACGATCGTTTAATAGCGTAACTTCCCGAGGCGGTGGACCACGGCGAGGCAGACAATCGGCAAACCAAAAAGCTGGAGAATGAGATATCCACAGGGGGCTTGGAAAAGCTCCATCATGACCCTGAGAATTTAGAAGGTCACGTGCATGCGTAGTGCTCACAGAGGAAATCCCTGAAGAGGTCCTAAGCTCTCACCTCGGGCTGCTCTTGAGGCTGTGGGCAAGCAGAAAGTCAAGGCTAAGGCAGAAATGTAGGCTGCTTCGTGGAGCACTTAGCTCTCTCTGCTCAGCCCCTCAGTAAAGGCTGGGAGGTGTAGGAGTTCCCAGCATTTTGCCAAATGTGAGCTGACTGCCGAGCTACCTGAGCGGAGATTTCAGTGTCCACACGTGACAAAGGGTGCAGCCTTTCCACAATTAATTAAGAGAAGTCACTAAGCAAACAACAACAAGCAGCGACAGGAGCAAACCCTGGGGAAACGGGAGGACTCTGATTTCCAGAGGCGTTCATTGTATGATGCACGTTTTCCAGCTTGAAGTTTAAATTTAAAAAAAAAATTTTTTTAATGTTTATTTATTTCTGAGACACAGGAACAGAGCATGAGTGGGGGAGGGGCAGAGAGAGAGGGAGACACAGAATGGGAAGCAGGCTCCAGGTTCCGAGCTGTCAGCGCAGAGCCTGACGCGGGGCTCGAACTCACGGACCGCGAGATCGTGACCTGAGCCGGAGTCGGACGCTCAACCGACTGAGCCACCGAGGCGCCCCTTATTTTATTTTTTTGATGCTTATTTATTTATTTTGGGAAAGAGAGAGAGAGGGAGAGGGAGAGCACAAGCAGGAACAGGGGAGGGACAGAGAGAGAGGGAGAGGGAGAGAGAGAGAGAGAGAGAGAGCATCCCAAGCAGACTCCTGCACTGTCAGCGCAGAGCCCAACGTGGGGCTGGAACTCACAAATCAAAGAGTTGTTGAGCTGGAATCAAGAGTTGGTTGCTTAACTGACTGAACACCCTGGTGCCCCTAAATTTAAATTCTAAATTAAAAAAAAATCACAAGACATGCAAAGAAATAAAAAAGTATGGCCCATACATCAGGGGGATAAAACCAGTCAAGAGATCCTTAAGAAAGCCAGATATTGGACTTAAAGACTTTAAATCAGCTATTTAAAAAAAATTTTTTTTTTCAACGTTTATTTTTTTTGGGACAGAGAGAGACAGAGCATGAACGGGGGAGGGGCAGAGAGAGAGGGAGACACAGAATCGGAAACAGGCTCCAGGCTCTGAGCCATCAGCCCAGAGCCTGACGCAGGGCTCGAACTCACGTACCGCGAGATTGTGACCTGGCTGAAGTCGGACGCTTAACCGACTGCGCCACCCAGGCGCCCCTAAATCAGCTATTTTAGATACAAAGAACAACAAACAACAAAGCCTAAAGGACTAAAGATGAAAACGATGTCTCATGAAATAGAGAATATCAATAATGAGATAGAAATTATTTTAAAAGGACCCAGTAGAAATTCTGGAGTTGAGAACTACAATAATTGAAATGGAAAACTCAATAGCAGATCTGAGAAGGGACAAAAAGGAATAAGTGAACTTGAAGATAGACGAATTGAGATTAGCTAACGTGAGGAATAGACAGGGGGAAAAGAAGAATGAAGAAAAATGAACAGAGCCTCAGAGACATGTGGGATAGTAGCAAATGAAGCAATATACACATAATGCTGGTGTATATTAAGAAAGAGAGGAGACAGAAAGAGAGAGAAAGGAGCAGAAAGGATGGGTGAAAGATAATGGCTGAAAAGTTTCCAAATTTGACGAAAAACATTAATCTACAAATCCATGAAGCTTCAGGAATTCCAGTAGGATAAATCCACCCCGAGACGCATCATAATCAGAACTGCTAAAAGATAAAGACACAGAACCTTGGAAGCAGCAAGAAATGACTCATCACATACAAGAGAGCCTTAATAAGATTGACAGCTGATATTTCTCCAGAAACCATGGAGGCCAGAAGGCAGTGGGACAACAAATATAAATATATATACAGTCATCTAATTCTCACAAAATCCTCTATAAGGTCCATACTATTATCATCTTGGCTTACAGATAAAGAAAATGAGGCACAGAGAGGTTAAGTAACTTGACCAAGGTCACACAATTACCACGGGAGAGCAGTCAGAGGTCATACCCCTAAAAGTCACCTTCTTGGTCACTACATTATACTACTTTATACCTGTCATTCTTCAGGTGATTCGCATCCTACACGTGGGAAAACTGAGGCTCAGAGTGGCCTTCCCAACGCTAACCATCTCACAAGGAGAGCTTCAACACCCAAGCCTCAAATCCAGACCCCCCCTTCCTCCCCAGTCCACTCCCATAGGATGCCCCCCACCGTGCGTACAAACACAGCCCCTAAAAGCTGCTGATTCAGGCAAACACAGACGAGGCCAACTTTTGACATGGCATGGTTTAGTAGAAGCTGGACCAGGAGCTGGTTCAAGAGAGACTTTTCAAGGTCCCACGCAGCCATAGATTGCTGATGGCTCTAAAGATCGTAAATTGTCTAACTTGGTTTTTCTACTGACCCAAAGAGTTCTAGAAGGACTGTCATGCACAAGATTGACATCTGAGGTCAATTCCAATGCCTTTAGAATGAGAGTAAGGTCTTCCTCCTTTGTGAGGAGAGGCCGACTGCCTGAAATCCCAAGTGAGTCATCCCAGAGGGGTCATCCCCTGCCCCTGGGCTAGGGAGAATGTTATTTCTCTCGGGCTCTGTCTCTTTAGGCTAAGGTAACAGACTGCCCCAGGACCCACTGCCCTTATGGCCCATCTTCTCTTCCAGTGCTCGGTGCAGGGACTGGAACCACATGAAAGAACATGAAGGTACAGACCCCAAGAATTTCAGGGGCTTTCTTTCTCCTCCACATGAGCCCATGCTGGAGACCCAGGCTATAACTAGCCTTGCCCCCACCCCCCACCATAGAACAGCAATGCTCTGACACTCTGGGGTTGGGTCTTGAGGATTTCTCCAACCCAACTGTCAGAAGTCTTCCATCAGGGGGGCGGGTACTCCATCAGAGCACAGAGAAACCACTGCCAGGAGCACCAAGAACTTCTTTTACAAAAAGGGTCAAGACAACCCTGGCATTGATGCAAGTAACAAGTAAGTGAAATGTTTTTTCCGACCCCTAAATCGCTAGTTCCCTTGGTTTTGTATCAATTAACAAGGTATTTTTTTTTAATATATTAAAGTCTACACCAACCAGTAATGGGTACGCTGAGACATTCTGGGTGACAACCCAGAAGCATCCCCTGATCGTGTAAGTTACAGAATCAGAGAAATAAATACCTGCATTAACTCAAGTTCAGGTTGGAGTTAAATGTGCCTTCTGTTCCAGTTCTTTGAAATCGGCACAATTAGATACGGTTCTGTGTAGTCACTCGTTTAACCAGAGTGCTTGGTGAGCCAGAATATTCCAATCCCGGTCAAGTTCAATAGCTGAGTTCACCATATTTTTTTTTAAATTTTTTTTTCAACGTTTTTATTTATTTTTGGGACAGAGAGAGAGACAGAGCATGAACGGGGGAGGGCCAGAGAGAGAGGGAGACACAGAATGGGAAACAGGCTCCAGGCTCTGAGCCATCAGCCCAGAGCCCGACGCGGGGCTCGAACTCACGGACCGCGAGATCGTGACCTGGCTGAAGTCGGACGCTTAACCGACTGCGCCACCCAGGCGCCCCGTTCACCATATTTTTTAAGGAACAGCCCACTCAACTTTTTAGACCCACTGAGTCTTATGACTGTTCATGACAGACATTTCTGAAGTACAGAAAAACAGAAATACAATATCTTTTCAGTTTATTTTTGAGAGAGAGAGAGAGAGACAGAGTAAGAGAGACCGTGAGTGGGAGAGGGGCAGAGAGACAGGGAGAGAGAGAATCCCAAGCAGGTTCTGTACTGTCAGCACAGAGCCCGATGTGGGGCTCGAACCCGCGAACCGAGAGATCATGACCCGGCCGGAATCAAGAGTCACTCTCTTAACTGAGCCACCCAGGCACCCCCAGAAATACAAATACTAACATCACCACGAGCCATTTGCGGAGACAAAGGAGGCTGGAGGACCTCGGAGTTCTTAATTATCGGTCCCAGATCATCACCCTGACACTGGATCTGAAGCACTTGCTTCTTCTGCCCCGTGAAGGGCCGTAGTCCATCAAGATGAAGCTATAAGCCCTGAGCTTTGTGTCGTTGGGATGGGAGCCGGGGAAAAGGCACGGAAGGATACCAGACAGGCAGATCCGAATCTGCACAGTGGTCACAGAGCTGTCACTGCCCCTCTCTTCCAAGCCCCTCGCCCGTGACCAAGTGGTCCACACAGAGCCCATCTCTCAGGTCTTTCCTTGCCAAGTTGCCCTCGATGCTCAGTTTACCCAAAGCACCCGGACACAGGGGCAGGGGCACAGTGTGCCCACCTCAACACGACCCTGGGCATTTCCTGAGTGATGCAGGCAGATGCCCGGCTTGGTTTTTCCTGAACGAGCGTCTTGTTGGCGCTGGACGTGTCCGGAGTGACGCTTGGGTCTCATGGCGCCCCCACCCCTGCTGGAGCCATCAGGGACCACAAGGGGGCTCGCTGTCCTCCATAGACAGCCATGGGGTCCCAGAGCGGACGTTACTCCCGGGTTCAGGGCAGAAGACATTGGCCTTCCTCGCGTGCTACGTTCAAGAGAGGGGACAAGGCCGGCCCATCCAGTCTCAAGCCCTCGGCTCCACGATATCAGAGAGAAGCTGACACTTCCAGACGCCCTGAGTGGGAACCCCACTCCCTGGGGAACCTCCATCCCCCGCACGTGACATCATTTAACGGAGGAGGAGAGGGAATAGGGCAGGGTACCTGGGCCACTGAACGGGAAAATCTCCCCCAGAAAATCCACAGGCTGGCTTTCCCAGACAGACAGCATCCCACTATGGGGCTGAGCTAAGACGGGTTTTACGCAGGCAGCGGTCTGTCCGGAACGGAGCCTGTTGTTGACCTGGCGGAGGCTGACACACAAACACTACCTGCGTGTAAGAGTGGCCTCAGCAGCCCAAATCGGCCAAAGAGCTACGCTTTGGCCGGGCTCTGATGGGCCTTCATCTCCCGGCCCTCTACTCCGAAGGCTTTTAACTCACAGATTGCGAGCAGTCAGGGAAGCAGCTGAAATACACTTGAATTCAGTCGATTCTTTTCAGGGGGTTTTCAATGACAACCGAAATTGGCCCTTAAGGAATGAAACAGGAACGTTCCTTTGTCCAGAGGGAGACACGCGGAGCCTTACGACATAGCCCGAGCCATTCTGAAGCGGTGATTCAAGAGAATCTATAGCTAATAATCCAAGAAATCGAAGAGGGTTGCATTGTGCTTTAAAATAGCACCAGAAGCCGTGAGAGAGAAGAGAGCGGCATTACTTCTGACATCACCTCCAGCAGTCAGACACCCCAGGTAACTCCGCTCGAAAGGAAAGTGATTTAAATATAGAAGCTCAAAGAGGAGGCTGTTTACCGCTCAGAACATTTACTGCTGCTAAACCAGGCGCATCTCCAGGGGTCATTTCCTTTCTCCGCCGGGGAGCAGCAGTAACACTGACATTGGGGGAGGGGAAAAGAGTGCCAGGCCATGGGCTTAAGTGGCAATAAGATGATTTAGGTCAGATAGAAGAAAGCCTGAATCCCAATGAAAGCTATGACTTTGGAAACACCTCAGGTCCACTTCCACAAGAAACCAGACGCCAATAATCATCTCCTCATAATTTACAGGTAGCCCGAAAGTGAAAAATTGAATGCACACCAGTAGATGCCATCTAAACTAGGAGTGGAGGGGTCACGGACCCACAGGAAAATGAAATCATTGAAGGGCACCCCACAAGTAAAAAGCAACCTAATTTGATTTTTCTTTTAAGAAACAAACGATTTTTTTTAAAAAAAACATTCACCTACTTCCTAAAGAAGGAGTAAAGAATATTAAACTGTATTCAATAAGCAATAAGAACTCGTTTGATTTTAAAGAATGTCAAGTTACAAGAGAAACTGAAGGAGAAAAACAGAAGAGGAATTATGCCTGAAATCATATTTAAAACCAGCACGAATTTCTTTGTTCTGAGTCCTTCCACTGCCCCACCATCAAATCCAGATTTTTGGTCCCGCTGTCCACAAATCTTCCGTGGCTTTTCTAATGCTTATGATGTAGAACACACAGCTCACCACGGAGGTTTTTCTGGGCTGCCTCTTTGGTCACGGGTGCCAAGGGTCCGATGAAATGACATGATAGTCACATTTGGCCCTTGAATGGAGGTGCTCTACCCTGCACCCAAGTCCTTCCAGATGACCTACTCAGAAGAGCTCTTTGTGGGGCATTTTAAGGGAGCAGGGCTTCCCAAAGTGGCTGAGCATCAGAGTGTTCTGGAAAGCTTTTGAAAAACATCCTTCCCCATCAGTCCCAGTGCATCAGGATGGACGTAGATATTGATAGAAAACACAGCCCTAGATTTTGGTGTGACCAGGCTTTCTCCACCTCAGCCCTACTGGTACATTGGGGCGGGTCAATTCTGTGTTGTGCAAGGCTGTCCGTAGCCGTAGGACGTTTAGCGGTATTCCCGGCCTCTCTCTACCCACTAGATGCCAATAACACGCCTGCCAGTTGTAACACCAAAAATGTCTCCAGACTTTGCCCAACGTCTCCGGGGAGGGGGGGGGGGGTGGGCAGAATGAGCCCCAGGTGAGAACAACCATTTGGCCCTTTGTTGACGGTGTTCCCTGCATCCCCTGACAAACCGGGTGCTCAGCCTCAGTTATCCCATCTGCCTAATGGGCTCAGTACCCACAGTACTATGGTGCCCGCTTGACAAGATCAGCCTTTGCTTCCTGAAGAACTCTTGGCTTCTTAAAAAGAAAAAAAAATGTAAGTTTATTTATTTATTTTAAGAGAGAGAGAGAGAGAGAGAGAGAGACCACATGAGCAGGGAAGGAGCAGAGAGAAAGGGAGAGAGAGAATCCCAAGCAGGCTCTGTGCTGTCCGAGGGGCTTGAATTCACCAACCGTGACATCATGACCTGAGCAGAAACCCAGAGTTGGACGCTTAACCAACTGTGCCACCCAGGGGCCCCAAGATGGCTTCTTAAGCCCCTTATCCTGATATTTCGGTCTAACGGTCCGAGAAAGACGTTTGTTTCAGCCCCGATTCAGGGTTTAGGGAGATGAGGGCCGGCCAGACCAGCGGGGTCACACCCACCCTCTTTTCCTGGAGCCTCTGGCCAGGCTGCAGGCCCCATCTCTCAACTCACAGGCCGCCTCCCTCCTTTGCAGAGAAGAACTGTTCCTACTTCAGGCATTTTAACCCAGGCGAGACCTCCGAGATCTTCGAAGTCACTACTCAGAAAGGTGAGCCCCTGGTGGGAAGCAGGGAGGGTCGGGGAGAGCGACCTCTGTCACAGTCTGCTGAGCCACAAAACCATCTGGCACGAACGACGCCCCTGCTTGTGCTGGAAGGGAGCTGTCCTGGTCCTGATGCCTCCGAGCCGCGGCCCCCTCACCCTCCGAGAGCGCAGCACCCGGGCGGCCACCCTGAGCTTCCATCATCAGGGCTAGGGAGCGCTTGCAAAGACGAGGTCCCCCGTAGGCGCCACACCTGCAGAAGGAATGCGTCTTCCCACGAGGCCAAGGGTGACCGAGGGCGGCCGCAGCGACGGGAAACGGAACAAGTCCTCAGAACCCCTGCGCTGGTTTTCAGGGCTGGTGGGTCAGCCGATTCCCTCCGTGACCCCGCTGTCACCCCCAGGGAATCAGGAGAGCAGGGACGCGGGGGGGGGGGGGGGGCGGTGCGGGAGAAGGGGGCACAGGAGCACGTGCGCCGCGTGGGGCCTTCCCGGAAGCACCTCGGCACGTGTGCGAAGGACCCCCGTACGGGGTGTGAGCTCGCACGCTCGCTCTGAGAGACCCTCACGTGCCACGCACGCACACACACGCACACGATCACGCGCGCCGCCCTGCAACAAGCCACACTTCCAGCGCCGCTTGGCTTCCCCGGACAGACCGCCCTCCGCCCTCTGGCCCGTGGCTCTCAGGAAGCTTTCCGTTCCAGAAAGTTCTCCGGCCACACGGCTCCGGCGGGCTTCGCAGGCCTCTGCCCCCCCCCCCCACCACCACCACCCCGGGGTTAGGGCCCCATGCGGGGCGTGGGAAGGGCAGGTCCGTTGCCATCCCGGCCCCACCCCTGACTCCGGGAGAGGGGCTTCAGCTCGCACCCACAGTGTGCTCCGCAGTGAAATGGGCGCAAGGACGCGCGGCCCTGCGCCCCCCACCCCCGCTCCCCCTCGCCCCCACCGCCGCTGAGCCGCTGCGCCGCACCTGCCCTCCTGTCCCGCAGAGTACAGCATCTCGGCCGCCGCCATCGCCATCTTCAGCCTCGGCTTCATCATCATGGGGACCATCTGCGCGCTTCTGTCCTTCAGGAAGAAGCGGGATTACCTGCTGAGGCCGGCGGCCATGTTCTATGCGTTCGCAGGTAGCGGGGGGGGGGGGGGGGGGGGCGGCTGGGGCTGGGGGCCCGGCCCGCGTATCTGGCACAGGGGTGGGGGCACCGGCGACCACGCCCTTTACTAACACAGCGAGCGAGGGAAGAGGCGCGGCCGGCGTGGGGGGCAGGCCCCGGAAGGGGGCGGTCTGGGCAGAGGGCCCTGACGGCCCCCGCTCGGCCCGCAGGTCTGTGCATCTTCGTGTCGGTGGAGGTCACGCGGCAGTCGGTGAAGCGCATGATCGACAGCGAGCACACCGTCTGGATCGAGTACTACTACTCCTGGTCCTTCGCCTGCGCCTGCGCCGCCTTCGTCCTCCTCTTCCTCGGCGGCCTCGCCCTCCTGCTCTTCTCCCTGCCTCGAATGCCCCAGAACCCCTGGGAGTCCTGCATGGACGCCGAGCCCGAGCACTAGCCCTCCGGGGGCCCCGGCCACCCTCAGGAAGCCGAGCCTGGCCCAGAACGTTCTAGAGAGGAGGCGGGAGCTTTACCTCTCCCCGGTGCCACCTACCCCACGACAACCGCTGCTGCTTCCCTCTCTGAGCCCTTCTTTGGGCTGTGACAGGCTCCCCCTGGGAATCCAGCAAGTGGACCTGATTCAGACTTGCCCAGGTGGGAGGGAGGCAGGCAAGGCGAGCAGGTGCACAGGTGTTTGGTGAGGGAGACCTTCCCCTGGAGGTCAGAGTTGTCCCCACTGAGCCAGTTGTCTTTGATAAACTGGGTCCAGTTGTCCTCTGTTAGCCCTGTAGGGACGCCCTGTGCTCATATACCAATTCTGGGCGTCTGCCAGAGCCAGTAGCCAACCACTCCCACCTTCTCCTGGACAAGATACACCCTTTCCAGTGAACTGAACGTTCCCTCCTTGGTTTCCAAGATGCCTGAGGAGCATTTTTTTTAAACTGGGTAGAACCTGACTGTGGTTTGAAATAAAAGCTCTTTGAAAACTTCTTTTTTCCTTGCACCTTGCACAGAAATTGCTTGGATTCCTGGCCACGCCCCAGGGGCCCCATGACCCTGAAGAAGAAAGGAAAGAATGTCCTTCCCATCACCCCCCCCGGGGGGGGGGAGGAATGTTTAGAACTTTTGTAGAGAGCTGTAGGGAAGAGGGGGTGATGAGGTCCTGTTTACCAATAAAACTTACCAATAAAGGCTGAATTCCAGCTTGGATCTCTGGGCCCTGGGATCTTCTTTGGGAGAAAGCAGAGACCATCTGACTAGGCAAGGGGTTCAAAATAAGGAGGGGTTATTTCCAGAGCCCCAGCTAACACAGCACTCGAGCTCCACAGCCACACGTGTCTGGTTTCAGATGCTGGATTTTTGTTACAAGGAACATCAGGAAGTAGGGCTTAGCAGTTAGACACTTAGGGCCACGCGGAATGTCATAATTTACACTCTTCTGCCTTCCAGAATCCCACCACGTCTACCCAGCCCTCAGAAACGTTAAGTCAGACACAGTGGGCAGAGAGGACCTGCGCGCTCCGTGCCCCAAACACACACCAGAAGGGCCGTGTAGCGTTAATTCTTCTGTAGCAGGGCTTGCAAACTACAGCCTGCGGGCCAGACCCCGCCCACCGCCCGTGGCACAGTCCGCAGGCTAAGAATGGCTTTTTAACAATTTGAAATGGCTTTTAAAAATCAAAAGAAGACGAATGTTTTATGACATTTGACAAGTATTCCAATTTCAGTGTCCGTAAAGAAAGGCTTACGGGAACCGGCAAAGAAAAGCAAAGTGACTCAAGTGGCCGGGGCAGATTTTAATCAGTAATCTACTTTTACAATAGGGGAGAGTCCAGTATGAACTGTGACAGACTGGCTCGCACTACCTGGCCCTTTGTGGCAAAAGTTGGCGGAGCCCTGTTCCGGAGGAGTTGTACGCTCATCAGGCAGCCTGTTAACCTACCACGCTGTTCCCACCTGTAATGTGAGAGAAGACAGACTCGTTCGTTCTGTTTGGAACAGTGTAAAAGGAAGCCGTGTGAGTCTGGGGACATCTGGGTGGTGGCTGTAAGTGGGGCTTGTCAAGATTCTTCTCAGGGGCACCTGGGTGGCTCCGTCGGCGGATCGACCGACTTCAGCTCAGGTCATGGTCTCACAGTTTCTGGGTTCGAGCCCCGTGTTAGGCTCTGTGCTGACAGCTCAGAGCCTGGAGCCTGCTTCCGATTCTGCGTCTCCCTCTCTCTCTGCCCCTTCCCCACTTGTTCTCTGTCTCTCTCTCTCTCTCTCAAAAATAAATAAAACATTTTTTAAAATTAAAAAAAAAAAAAGTTCTTCTCTGGCATCTCAGGGGTTTGGGCTGGATTTGCAGGCGTGGCTGAGGAACCCGGGGGACAGAGAGCACAGCCCAGCCTGCTTTCCAGCCGGGAAGAGTGCAAATGTCTGGCATGTGGTTGTGAAAGCAAAAGGGTCAAAGAGAGCCGGTGACATAAATGTCATGAAGCCAAAGTCTGGGAGCTGCAGAGAAGGGAGGCTGGCAGGTGACCTCCTCCCCCTAACTCCATGTTGGAAGTCAGTGCTATTGTTTATTCTTATTATTATTACCTTGACCAGAATTAGGCTGGTATGCATTGCATATTCCCACATGGGTGCCTGTGTTTGCTGCACCAGAGACCTCTTCTGAGTGCGGCAGAATCCATTTGGTTTCCCAGAGTTTGAACCCTTTCGAGAGAGAGGTGGGCCCGAAACTGTTTTGAAGACCAAAGGGTCGGAGGGAAGCTGCCGGAGGACCCGCTCGTGATCTGCGCCCGCTTCGGCTGTGGACAAAAACACACCACCATAAAGCAAAACAGAGCTTAATGCCAAAAGAGAAACACATCAACCAAACCGGTGAAGGAAAATACCTTTTTTTCCTCAGCCCACTGGCCTCCGCTTGCCAGGAAGGCCATCCAGAATGGGCACTTAGTCTTGCTCTGCTTGGGTGGTAGGCATTCGAGGCGTCCACCGGACCTCGGCGCCGGGCTCAGCCAGGCCACCCTCCGAGGGCCCGAAAATGAAACAACCACGCAGGGCTCCTGACTCCTTGCCTGGGTGGGTGTGAACTTAACGGCCATCGGACCAAGATTTCCCAACACCTTCACTGTCGCAGCTTTTTAGAAATCGCTGGATTCCACGAGGAGCCAGGGCTAGCAATTCCGTCATCCAGATAGATATTTGAGTGTGAGATTTTTTTTTTTTAATTGTGGTGAAATAGACACAGCATGAAATTTACCATCTTAACCATTTTTAAGGTCGATAACGTTGAGTACATTCACGGTGTCATGCAGCCCATCTCCGGAACTCTCTTCATCGTCCCAAACTGAAACTCTGTCCCTGCTAAGCAACTCCCCATTCCCCCTCCCCCCTCTCCCCCCTGGCAACCGCCATTCTCCTTTCTGTCTCTATGGATTTGGCTACTCTAGGGACCTCGTGTAAGTGGAATCTTACAGTACCTGTCCTTTTCTTTTTTTCTTTTAAATTTTTTTTTTAACGTTTATTTATTTTTGAGACAGAAAGAGGCAGAGCATGAAGAGGGGAGGGGCAGAGAGAGAGGGAGACGCAGAATCCGAAACAGGCTTCAGGCTCCGCGCTGTCAGCACAGAGCCCGACGCGGGGCTCGAACTCACGAACCACGAGATCGTGACCTGAGCCGGAATCAAGAGTCAGATGCTTAACCAACTGAGCCACCCAGGCGCCCCGAGTGTGACATTTTCTAAATCAAAACTATTGCAAAATATCCGCGATGAGCACAGTACCAAAATTTTACATGAAGACAGGATCTGTATTATTGATTTTTCCTATTGTGTCATGCTCCCGTGGCTTGGCATGGTGGTGGAAAGTAACCACGACGATCCCCAGGGTAAAAGAAACATGAAGGGCAGGGAAAGGCTTGCTTCCTGCGACCTTGTTCCCTGGCACCAGAGCAGGACTGAGAACCAAGACTGTCTAACCAGGGGATCCTTTACCAGTCAGTCCCCCCACTTGACCTCTGCCCAGTGGCTACGGGGGCAGGGGGGCAAAGACACATCTCACCCTGTCTTTGGCTGACACACAGTGAGTAGGTCCTAGCCAATGGTTTGGTTCTTACTGGCCCCTCCTTGAGACCAAAACTTTCAAGGATCTCTGTGTAACTCCATTTTTCCTGGCTGCCTCAATAAAGATAGGTTTTCGTCACATGCCTACGGCAATATTTCCCCCACCAGTGTGGCTCGTCCCATTTTGATCAAATATTTTATTTACAAATTAATTTCTAATGTATTCCCTGCCCACTTTCAGAAAAGATCTGGAGCAGAGACAAGGTATTCATAAACCCGTGACGTGGGACATATCTATCACACCAGTGACCGGTGATCAGGATGCAGCTGCCCACGGTCCCCTCTAGCCCACATTTTGTGGTGTCACTCCTTTGCAGCCGCCGAGGCCATAAATCAATCCCCCCAACGAGGCACGATTCCTGCATGGTGAGGAAGGTTGAGATCATTGCCATCACAAGGGCTGATACTCTCTCCTTTGGCCTGAACAGGAAAGACCCAACGACCTCTTGGAGATGTTTGTTGATTTGGGTTTAGGCTCGCCCACCAGTGGCGTCACCAGTGGCCCTGGTAACTCCACGAAGGAATGGAGGGTGGGGGATTTGCAACCATTTGCAGCTGAGAGTTCTGGGCTCTGAGCCTAGGGAGCTCAAAACCAAATTCCCAAGTCACTGCCTAAACAGCAGACACCCTTCCCACCCCACTGCCCCGGCATGCTATGGCTGCAAGCAAATGCAGGCTGTGTTTCAGAGGGTCTCAGGGCCACCAAGCTCTACGTGTTTCAAAGCCCTAACGAAGCTGATGAAGTCAAGGGTGCAGTTGACCTCAAGTGTTCGAGAGGCAGGGAGGCACCGGTGTATATATAATCCCCTCGGTCTAATGGGGAGGAAACTGGAGACGGGCTCCAGGAACACCAGAGAACCACAGCTGTGTGGGTTTCACAGAAGTGAAATTTACCTCTGCGGGCAGACGCAGGAAAGAACACGGTTGAAAGAAGCTTCTCCTTCTCACCTTCTTCAGATAGAGGACATCTCGAGACCAGAAAGACCTGGTTCCATCCCTTCGCCCAAGGAGCCCCTGTGGCCTTGATGGCAAAGGCTCTGTTGACACACGTCACTCTTTGTCATTTCCCCGTTCAAGATCTGCTTCCAACACAGGCTGAAAGCTTGCGAAGAGCAGAGCTGGCCAGTGTATCCATTGCTGCACCGGAGGCCCAGTGCACAGTAGGCTCCTTAAAGGAGGCAGCAAGGAGGGAAGGAGGGACAATAAATTGCTTTGACAGAAGCAATGCAGGTTTGTGAGTGGGGTAAAGAACACGGGGGGGGGTTGCCATTTGAATCAATGAGGGCGTTGAGCCAGTTTCCCACGCCGAGGTATACCCTCAATTACCTTCATCGTTGAGGCCCTACTATGTGCCGGACCTGGGGTGTGATGGTGAGTTCTAGACCAGGGCAGCTGTGAACTTTCTCAGGGCCTCAGTTTCCTCACCAGCAAACAGTTAGACTAGCTCATGTTGGACCAGAGTCCCCTCCGGTTCTACTGTTCCCTGGGGCTACACATTATATGGTCCCTCACCTCAGGAAACATGACTTACACATTTAAAAATTCACTGTAGGGGCGCCTGGGTGGCTCAGTCGGTTAAGCTTCCATCTTCGGCTCAGGTCATGATCTCGCAGTTCTTGAGTTCGAGCCCCGCATCGGGCCCTGTGCCGACAGCTCAGAGCCCAGAGCCTGCTTCCGATTCTGTGTCTCCTTTCTCTCTGCCCCTCGCCCACTAGCACTCAGTCTCTCTCTCTCTCTCTCTCTCAAAAATAAACATTAAAAATAATAAATAAATAAATAAATAAATAAATAAATAACTAGGGTTCTATTTAGATATGAGACCGTACCTTTCATACATTCTAATTTCAAAGGCTCGTGTTCCTCAGAATGTCATGATTGCTCTAATGAATTGATTTTACAAGAAGACGCCATTATAAATTGCATTGACAAAAGGAATTTATGAAAGCAAGATGCGGACTTTACACGTTACATATATATTTAGATTCAACTGTAGACTGTTCGAGAAAAGGATTCTGTTGCTTAAAATGTTTGGAAACCTTCATTAGAGGATCTTTACGATTCCTTCCAGCTACATTCAATGAAGCGAATCATGCATCCATACCTTGGAAAAGTTCAAGAAAGAAGGAAAGATCTCCTTAAAATAAAGTTTCCCTGGCTCATCTTCTGGATGGCCAGAGAGCGTTTTTGAGGAAGGATGTGCTAACGAAGGCAAACCCCTAGGGGCCCCGAGGAGAGACGTCTGAAGGCCAGGGATTGCAGGCGGGGAGAGAGACAGCGTTAGGACAGCAAGCGTCCCTCCTGCCGGAATCTTCCACACCACCTTCCATCTCCTGTCAGCTCACACGTGTCCTGAAACAATTCTTCATGCGTCGCTTCTCCAGCCATGGCGTCCGTCTTGCATCCTGGAGGCCACCAGTGACCTCCCCATCGCCAACCACATCCTACTAGACCCTTTCCGTAGCATTTTGTACTTCGGGTCTCTGTTCCCTCGTAAAATTCCCCATATTTTCCCTTCGTTCTCTTTCTTTTTACAACGTTCCTGTTTTTCCCTGCCCCTTAAGCTTGGGTGTCTCCAAGTTCCCCCATCTTTGGTTCCTCCGTCTCACATCACGGTTTCTAAGACATATCACTCCGGGGGCGCCTGAGTGGCTCATGCGGTTAAGCGTCCAACTCCTGGTTTGGGCTCAGGTCGTGATCTCACGTTTCATGAGTTCCAGCCCCACGTTGGCTCTGTGCTGACCGTGCGGAGCCTGCCTGGGATTCTCTCTCTCCCTCTCTCTCTCTCCCTCTCTCTCTCTGCACCTCCCCTGCTCGCTTTCTCTCTCTGTTTCTCAAATAATAAATAAATAAATAAATAAACATAAAAAATAGTTTAAAAAAAAAAAGAGAGAAGAAAAGAAGTGTCCCTCTTTTCCAGGGCTTCGGCTCCCTGTGACTCCCATCCCAGCCCGTGTCTCCAACCCGTCTCCCCTTGCAGGTGGCATTTCCCACAGGCACCTGCCCCCGGGGTGTCCCGGGGCACCCCAGACACCTAAGTCCAGACCCGACCGACCTCTGGCTGCTTACCCAAACCTGTTCCCTCATTTTGATGGCACCTTATCTGTCCATTCGCTCAAGCCGTAAGTTGCGGTAGGTTGGTTGGCGGACCCCTCGCTTGCTCACCGAGCCCAACCTCACAGACTCTGCCTCTGAAATGACTCCCAAACCCGGGCCCTTGTCTTGCTCCCCTGCCGCCCCCTGCGCCGCCCGAGGCCAGCCTCTCTGCCACTTGTGTCCTGCTCACCGGCCACCGAGAGAAAAGGTTTTCCAAACACAACTAGCCGGTTCCCATCTTTCCCACAAGGGGTGTCCTTCGCCTGAGCAGATACGTGCCTTTGATTACATTTATTTCCTTTGGACGTAACAAATCACACAGACTTAGTGGCTACAACTAACACAGATTTATTCCCTTACAGATCTGGAGGTCAGAGGTTTGAAATGATTCTTATAAGGCTAAGATCAAGGCGCCAGGAGAGATGGCTCCTCCCGGCGGCTCCAGATGCGAATTTCCCAGCTCCTAGAGACCGCCTACCTTCCCGGTTCGTGCGTCCTCTGACCTCTCCTTCCGTCATCACATCTATTTCTCTGACCCTCCTGCCTGCCTCTTATTAGGACCTTTGTGATGACATTGGGTTCATCCAGATAATCCGAGATAATCTCCTCATCTCAAGACCCTTAACTTGATCACATCTGCAAAGTCCCTCTTTCCACAAAAAGTATCAGGTCCCGGGGATTCGGATGTGGGCATATTTCACAGGCTCTGAGAATGTGGACACCTTTGGGGGACCATTATTCCTTCTGCCTCACTGAGGATCAGCACTGCATCCCGGACACTGTGCTAAACCAGGGCATAACGAGGCCCTGTCCCTCAGGGACTTGCAGTTCTATGGCGGATGATTTACAACTGAAGTGCTGTGTTGGGAGCCTGGGTGGCTCGGTCGGTTAATTGTCCGACTTCGGCTCAGGTCCCGCACTCGCCTTTTGTGAGTTCGAGCCCCGCGTCGGGGCTCCGGGCAGACAGCTCGGAACGTGGAGCCTGCTTCGGGTTCTGCGTCTCCCTCTCTGTCTGCCCCTCTCCTGCTCTCACTCTGTCTCTCTCTCAAAAATAAATAAAGATTAAAAAAAAACCCCAAAAAACTGAAGTGCTGTGGGGTCTGGGTGGATCTTGGCATCACGGAGGGGCATGTGGCCCGGCCCCTTGCCCGAACCTGCTGAAGTCCGACTTATTCCCAGTGGAATAAGTGGGGCCCAGCTCAGACATCACAAGGCGACATGTTCTCCAACCCCTCATGCAAAATTCATGCTTCCCTCCTTCCTGTGCCCTTGACGCTGGGCTCACGTTCCCGCTACTTACCCCACTGGGAGCAATTCATCATGTCTTCGTGCCTTGCTGGATTATAAACTCTTGGGAGGGAAGGGCTGCATTTTCTTCAGAATTATCCCAGCAGCTAGAACCTTCCCCACACCAGCCTCCTTTTTCCAAACTCTCCGCGCAGCAGCCCGTACACAGTGCCCCGGGGACCCGCTGGCGCGTTGAGCAGGTGCACGAGCTAGAAGGCGGTAGAGGCCGGAGATGGGCGGGGAACGACCGGGGAGAGCAGTGAGGCCTCTAGAAGCGAGAGGGGGGCTTGAAAGGGCTCCTCGGCGAGCCGGTGCCCTGGCCTTGGGTGTCCGCAGCCAGAGGGGCTCGTCCCTGCGCTCGGCCTGATTCGTGAGACCCAGCGAGCTGGGCTCGCTCTAACAGAGCACGTGGTGGCAGGTCTTCCGGGTGGGGTGACTTTCGGGGCTGGAGCACACCAGCTGACAGGCCGTGAGAACAGATTTCCAGGAGTGTTTTGCTGGGAGGCTCAAAACTACTCTCAAGTGTGCTAGATCACGATGTCCCCCCCCCCAAATAGTTTTACCTTCCCCCCCTGTTACGGAACCAGCCCAGGAGGAATCACGTGGGTCCTCAGAGGCCCAAGGAGTCGTCCTGAGGAGGGTTGATCCATCAGATCAAGCCTGTTTGCTTACCCACCTTCCAACGATCCCCCCGTTCTGTCTCGGGGTTACGTAACCAGCTTGAAGCCTGGTCACGCAGCTCAAAGGATGGCATCCTCAAAACTTTCTCTTAGAAGAAGAGCCTCAGCCTAGAGCAGCCGTTCGGCTTCGTGAAAACCCGGGCCCGTCTAGCTTCCAAACGGATGAAAGACCTGACCGGCGGGTAGGTGAGAAGAGCAGGCACAGAGACAAAGCACCCACTCGGCGACTTCAGCCCCTTCCCTTGCGGCTCCCATGCGTTTCTGTACATCAACGGGACAAAACGCTAACCGCTAATTAGAACATTTCCGAGCCTCCCTCGCAAGGTCTCCAAACTTCCAGGCAGTCGGCTCACACCCAGAAGGCTGGTCATCAGACGCCTCCGATTACGTTTCTGTTCAATCAGTGAGCAAACAGCACCACACCACTGGTTTCCTCTGCGGGGGAGCCTGGAGCGTGCACCCTGCCCCCGCCAGCCACACCCACCTTCCAGAGTCCTTTGCTGGCTCCTCTGAGCACCTCACCAGAGCCACTTTCTTCTGGGGGATTAGCAGCGGTTTCCTGAAACAGTGCTTCCAATCAATTTGCGGAGCACCCGTTCTAATGAGCTAAGGAGTGAGATAATACCACGGATTTTGCAGGCTACAGCTTCTGTTCAATTTAATTACCTCCCTCTGTGGATTTCCAATCAACCAGAGCTGGCTTCAGACAAAGGGGCATTTCATCACTTTCCCGAAACGCTGCGTGGTAGGTATGTGCCTACAGACCGGGACGTGCTGAAGTAGGCAGCATCCATCAAAATTGACATAACCATGGTGAAACTGTCAAACTACGGGCTCTAGCAGTAACACCTGGCGAGACACAAAATACCAGTAAATGCTAATGCTCTGTCACAGCTCAGGGAGCTGTGTGGAGCGGGTGGGGGCAGCACCGCACAGGAGAACTTGCTCCTCCTGCGGCGCAAGGCCATCACACCCGCCCAGTTGCTGTCCGGCCATACTGCACTGGCAAAGGACGTCAGTGGGAGGAGAAGGTGAAGTTTGAAGTTCCTCTCTCAATCCAAGCTTGAGAACCGGCCAGTTCAGCAAGCATCCGGGAGCCTGCTATGCAAAAGGCATAGGGCCAGTAGGTTTAGAGGTCGTAGGACATGATCCCTGCCACCCAGAAATTCACAAACTCCTACCTGTAATACACAGTATGCTGAAGGCATACTCCAAAAAAGTCAAGGACTCATCCAGGGAAGGAAGGGCGAGCGGCCTGATTTAGTCTGCTGTGTGCAGTACTTGGGGATAAGACTTGCAGGGGGTAAGAGGGGTGCCTCCAAAGTCCAGCTAAGAAATTCAGGATGTGATGGGAAAGCACTGGGGGTGTCTCAGAAAAAAAAAAAAAAAGTGACATGACTAGATCTGTTTCAGAAAAGGAACTTTGGCTGCAGTTGGTAGGATGGACTGAGAGGCAATGCAATCAAGATGGGGTTCCTCGGGGGGCCTGGGTGGCTCAGTCGGTTAAGCGCCTGACTTCGGCTCAGGTCATGATCTCCCGGTTTGTGAGTTCGAGCCCCGCATCGAGCTCTGTGCTGACAGCTCAGAGCCTGGAGCCTGTCTCGGATTCCGTGTCTCCCTCTCTCTCCACCCCTCCCCCGCTTGCACGCGCGGGCGCACGCGCTCTCTCCCTCTCTCCCTCAAAAATAAACATTAAAAAAATTAAAAAATAAAATGATGGGGTTCCTCAAACCTGAAGAAAGGGATTTCCATCCACTAGGGAAGTGCTTTGTTTGGACAACACTGTGTAAGTCAAGCGGCAGAGTCCATTTCAGAAGGAGGGACCTTCAGCTGCTTAAAACCAACCACAGGGGTATTTGGATGCTGAAGTCTTAACCAGCCCATTCCAGCTCTCCCTCCACCAAGCCAACTTTCCATCTTTGTGCCTGACCTGCACTCCACACACAACGGCCCCACCTTGCAGTTTGGATGAAATTACATTTTCTCACCAACTTTCGCACTCCTATCATTCTCAGAAAAATGCTTTGGGGAGCACCGATGTGGCATAGGGATTCACACCTGAGAGTCGTTTCCATTTCCCCAGTGAAGATGGAGCCTGGGTTACTTCATCTAGAGCAGACAGCAGCTCAGGGAGTCCTCCCAATCCATTTGATTTATATGTAAAGAAGCGTTTCTCTTTCCAAAACCCAGAGATGATGTATGTCGTATCGTATCAATCCAACTCAAAGAAACACGATCCCTAGCTTAAAAACTGACTCGCTGCTATGAGGAAGGATTATGCATTGTCCTTAGGAAAGGATGATGGCCCTATCCACTTACATTTACAAACTTCAGGCACAGTATATTCAAGTTAGATTTATGGTGCCACATTAACAGGATGTTAAAAATAAAATAGCCAGGGCACACAAAACATTCTGTGACCTGCCAATGCTTCTCAAAATCACATCATGGCAAATGCAAAGAATTATTTCCCCAACAAAACTAAGACCCTGACTCAGGGCAATTTTCTGCACAGCCAGCATTTTGGGGTTGGGGGTGGGTTGAATTAATGCCTGTCACACCACTGTGGGGTGTGTTATTATACCCACACAGTGTACTGACATAAATTAGGTTTACGAGTTCTGAAATAAATTCTGGGCTGCACAAACCCAGCATTAACAAGTGACTTTGGTGATTTTTTTCCCGATTACTTAGGTCCGTGTTGGCCTGCAACTCGAGAAGGGCACGTTTTCTTGACGATCCCTTGCAGGTAACACCTTAAGCCTTTAGGCCTTTGCTACTGCTGGGGTTCAGAGATTTAAGTGAAGTTGCAAATTTCCAGAAACTAGTTTGAATTTTACAAATTAACACTGAGTTGTTACTCTGGGCTAGTTTCACTGATTAGTATCGTAGATAAAGGCAGAGTGCTGCGCCTAACTGCAGTCAGACCTTTGATCATAAAAGTGAAAGGAAGCAGAGAAGTGCAATTCACACGTAATAAACAAATCTCCAAATTATTAAAAAGGCATTTTATTATAAATACATTTTAGTTGTAGCAGTAAAATACATTTTGTTACCATGAATCTTTTAAGACAAAAGAACTTCACTGAGACAATGATCACAATGTAAGAACTGTAGCCCCCCCCCCCCCCCCGCCCCACCCCCAAATGGAAAACTTGTTCTAAGGAACCAAAGTAGCTAAAGTAATTCCAAAACCTGGTTAGAAAAGAAAACGATTGGGAAAAAAAAAAAAAAAAAAGAAAGAAGAAAGAAGAAGAAAGTAAAGACCCTAGAGAGTGGGTTTGGGGTTATTTTATGGTACAAAGTCATTTTTACTTTTAAGGATAAACTCTTTAGGTATTAGAACCTCTCAGATGTGAGGTATCGTTAACTGCGAAGAAAAAAAAATAATTGTTATAATTTTTCCAGAAATTATGATTATTCGACGGTTGCACAACTGGTCCTTGGAAGAGGTGGAAACAGACCATCTCATATCTAGCCTCCCTTCTGGAAGACCTGACGAAGTAAGACCCGGTATGAATTTGCTAAGTAATTGATTGTATGAAGTTAGCTGAACAAGAACTGTATTTTTGAAGCATTAAAAAAAAAAACAACAACAAAAAAAAACACCTGTCACTAGTAACAGGACCCATTTAATAAAATGCAAAACCCATTACCTTTATAATTTAGAGGAGAGGTATTTTAATCACCATCTTTACCTAGGATACAACTACTACATATAACCAGTACCTTCATGGGTTCCAAAGAATCAGGTCAGATGACTGGCACAGAAAGCGAATACAGTACAATGTCATATACATGGATTGACAGGAAGCAGGCATGGTCTGGATATATGGAAATCCAAGACCTTCCTCCATATGGTGGCGGGGGGGTGGGGGGGGGGGAGGGAACTGAGAAACATGTTCAGGTGGAGCCCACACGTTGGGACTTCAACCTGGACACAAGAGCCCTCTGACCTACTGAAAGACAGAAAAGAGGTCTTTGTAGACAAGGCATCGTGCAAAGCAAAATGTAAATAAACCGAAGCTCCCTGTGAGTTGGAAATGGACAGAGTAACCTGTGCTGAACATAGAAACAATCCCCACTGAAGGTAATCGAGCCTTTCAAGGAGGAAGTACTGTGTTTGAAGAATTCCAAAGCTGTGCGCTCTGGGAGGCTTATCATGTGCGCTTCTACGTCTAAGCCATTCTATAATTACCTTAAAATATCTTTTCTCTTTCTAGTATCTCAGTTAATTCAAAGCCAAACTAAAAACCAGAGGCAGAGCCCGATACCCCTCAAGCTGCAGTCCAGGGGGAACATTAACAACAATGACAGTAATATATGAATTTTAAAAAGACTTGTCAGATTTATTGTATCATAGACAGTTTCTTTCTCAAAAATAACTTGTTCATACGTGTGCACCTATGGTTTATGAATAACTCATGCTGTGTAGCTGGTAGATTCCCCTAGACTGTTTTTGCAAACATATATGGATTTTTTTTTTTTTAAGTAGCAAAGTAATCAGAAACAATCATCAATTTTCTGCCATATACAACACTTCAGGCTCCCTTAACACCTGCCGGCATGGCAGAGAATCCAAAATAACTTTGTTAACCTGAGAAACACATAATTTGAAACGCAAACCCTTTACCTTCATCCCCCCACCCCCAACCAAAAAAGCCATAAAAACTACGAACACATTATTTGGGGATTATCTATTGCTTCCCATGCTCCATGTCACTGCCATCCTAAGACAGGGCCTCCTGTACTCGGTGCCTCTTGTGACGTTCTGATGGCTTCCTTTTACAATTCTCATCTCCACATGTACGATCAAGAACAAGTCTAAGCACACCAAACAAATGCACAGCTTCTAGAACAAAGCCCAGGCTGCAGGGTGCACAAGACCAAACTCGCCCCAGAAATGAATGAGGGCCTGCACCCTGACGTGGACAAGTTTGCACAGACCTTCAGCGGGGTCGGCAGTGGTGGGGGGGGGGCGGGGGGGAGGTGGTGACAGCCACTCCAGAGGCTCTCCTCTCTCCTTAGAAATCTTTCTCCATGAATGTTCCACTCGCAGCATCAGAATTATTAAAATGTCTCAAGTGATCGGTTGTTTACATCAAGGAAAGAAATGCATGGTTGGAAAGACCTTCGGGCTTTCTCTAGACCAGCGACTCTCAAAGTGTGTGGTTCTTGCACCAGCAGCATCGCCTGAAGATTTGTTGAAAATGCAAATGATCAGGCTTCAGCCTGGGATCAGAAGCTCTGGGGTGGGGTCCAGCGATCTGGATTCCAGCAAGACCTCCAGGTAATTCTGATGCCGGCTGAAGTTTGAGAATCACTGCTCTCCCCTGCTCAAACTTCTAAAATCTTAAAATAGGATAGATATTTAAACAGATGCTATTGGGTGACTTCTGTGTTGAAACTATGTAACTTGCTACCCCCTTTTACTTCTCAAACATCAAAAAAAGTAGTAATGAAAAAATTCATTTCAAAAACCCCATTTTTTTTTAAAGTAATATTGATTTCCCCTCCTAGACATAGTTCTAAGGCAGGCAGTCACATGCTAGTATGCAAAATAAAATACAGAAGAGGCCTCCTATATGAGGTGTAGAAATAGCTAAAAAGACACCCCAAGAACATAATGAAAATTCCATAATATTGTTTAATGAACTCATAGAATTATATAAAACTTACTATGCTTTATGCTTAATATTTGTATCAAAATAAAATCTCTCTGTTGAACAAATTGCAAATAAAGTCTGGTCTAATCCTCTGATTACTGAAACTATACGTATATGAATGTCTCTGGGTTTTCTTCATGCTTCAGTTTTAGAAGCTTTAGACTACTGTATAGCTGGGTTTGGGATTTAACCACAGCTCACATTACTAAGTCTAGATTCTTCTATCAGGTACCTCCCTTCAAAAAAATTTAAGAAACTCCTGTGACTGTTTCCTGAAAGTTTATTCCAAAGTAGATATTTCCCATCATTTCTAAAATTTTAAATGTTACACTAAAAATGTCTCCTTTTTAATGTCTGGTATTCTAGTTTAAAGTAATAACATTTTCTGAATGTGTCTTAGAAGAATGTTTAACGTTAGTAAGATTCACTCCTTTTAACAATGGTCTTGAAATTGCTAATTAAGCAGATGTATGAAAGTAGTAAGTGTGAAGTTAGCAGCTTTACAATAAAATCTCAGCAAATAAACATCCAACTTCAAGTAGAAGGGAAATTCGAGACGCCTAATATAATGAGCACTTTGAAGACTAGCATGTCACTTACTCTTTCATGGCGGTCCGTATCTTTATAAAAAGATGACATCACTATGTGATATTCTGAACAAGAAATCGTAGAACATTATCCATTATTTCTAACGATTGTGGCAAAGAAGGGAGAGAAAAATCAGATCTATTAACACATTTACTTTGAGATTTAGGAAGACACATATGGCAGTGGTAGAAATTAAGGGTTTTCGTATGTTAGGGGGATGGCTCACAAGAAATAATTATAAATCATGGTAAATCATAAAGGACAAATTACTACCTTTGTGGGGCTAGAAGAAAACAAGAAGTGGATGGTAGCCTAAACAACACTTTAAGGCAGCAATCTGTATCTATCAATATATTTAAGGTTTCAATCATGTATTCTTAAACTTTTTCTGGGATTACCTTTTTAAGGACAACTCCAATATGAAACGTTATCCAAGTATAACAGGTGTCTTTTTAAACAACTATTTCAGTCAATCTAATTTTCTTTTTATCTTGAAATTGTTTGTTCACACCCTGGATCTCAGGCATGGGTGGCTCTCTCTAGCCAAAGTAGCTAGAGATACATTCTTATATGCTTATAGTTTCGTTGCTCTCGAGATGTATATACATGAAAAATATTAAACACGTAAAGTAACTACACTAGAACAAGATACTACTATATGTTACCTATCTCAAAGCGAGGAAATTCAGTTAGCTTTCTCAGCAATTTCAATGCCTCCATCAACAAGGAAACTATTTTTACAAATAGGTCTTGGAGATTGCTATGTTGAATTAGATAATGCTTATTCAGTGGGAATTCTGCGTATTTTACTTATTCTGCAATTCTTTGAACTGAAAAGACCAATTGATGTTTACACTCAACCTGAACTTATTCTAGGATCTCTCATGAAAAAAACCACACAAAGCAGTTTGTTATTTCGCATATACAAAATGACCTGGATAGAAAGCGTATCTGTCTGAGGAAAGGAACATTAAGGTCATGTTAGTTTAAATGGTCAATAATTAACTACTGATTAATCAGAAACAAAGCTCTGCTATAACAGTTTGGCAAAGCATATGTCAAAATGGCAACCAAAGCCCCTTTTAAAAGCAACACCAGAAAATATCCACATTACACTGAATCATGAGGTTTTTCAAATCTTAAATAAAATCATTGTTAGATCAGGAAAGGAAAAAAAAAAAAAAACTTCAGCACAGACACTCTACAAATTCTATCAGCCAAAAGAATTTCTTTAAGGTAAAAAAAAAAAAGAAAATCTCAAGCAGCACTGAAATTAAAAAGCGAGATGAATTTAAAAAAAAAAAGTTCTGGCAAGAAAAAGGAAACACCTCAGAGTGATACAAAGAACAAAGAAGTAGAAAGACATCATGTGAACAATTAACTTCACTTAAAAGAAATCAGTACTAGAAGAAAAGGAAGCTGGTAATACTTGGCATCATCCAAGAGCTAACATCAAGGTTTCTTCAAAAAAAAAAGTTCCGTCTGAACACTAAGGATGAAACTAGCACTTAAGCTGTTTTCTCAGTCTGCTTTGTGTGCATTTGCTAACTACTACCCAAGGAATACCCAGACAGCATGAGCCACGCCTCGTTTCCACAGAAACTTACAAGGATTCCCCGGGTAAGACTCAATCAGGATCATTGCAACACTTTACACGCGCGTCAATGACAGATTCAAAGCTCAGCTGGAGATGGCAGTAAGTAACACCGAGGAAGAGTAAATGTGTTAGAAGACACATTCAAAACTGAATCTACAAGGGCAGTAGATGGAAACAATATCCAAATACTTGACCGGTTGTTAAGAACTATCAGGAAAGGAGGAACACTGGGACACAGCAGAGCAAGGAACTAATAAGTAGCTATTGTTTTTGGTTTTTTGGAAATAACTTCTTAGAACAGGGGTGTCACGACAACTCGGCAGCTTCCTTATCCCAAGCTGCCAACATCAGTATATTTATATAAAGTGGTGGGGTGTGCACCTGACCTCTTTAAATATAAATACAAATAAGTTAAAACTGATATTTTTTAAAGGTTCAAGTATGGAAAACAGAAAATTAGGCAATGACTCCATGACAAGGGATTAACTCAAAGCCCTGACATGCCAGTTCTGTCTTCGTAATTACCAAAATGCTCTGAAACATTTATCTGACTTGCACTGTGGGGGAGAATCACGGATGAAAAAATTATTGTTCAGAGACATCCTCCCGTCAGGAAGATCTGATTTTAATTTGGGCTCTATCTTGCGTTTCGTCACTGAGTCGAAATACAAAAACTTCTTGTGACTAAAGTTACGTTGAGCAAAATGTGACACAGTTAAAGGTGGCGGTCTGACATCAGACAGAGAAAATGTGGTGCCGTAAGTTGCTGGCTCTGTTTTCCAACTGTGATTTATACTAACCATTAACACGTCTACAGTCCACAGGTCTCCATCCACTGCCTCACATGGAGACTCACAGCCCATAAACGGAAGCCGCAGACAAATGATGTGCACCCACTCGGAGCAGAAAGAGCTGAAGGAAACAGGTGTTCTCCTTTTCCTGCAGGCTCACTAACCCTTAACTAAAGGCGTTCTCTTCTCCTAAATTGTCTAAGGATTACAGGGAGTTGGAGCTGGCCAACAGCAATAAAACTCCAGTCATAGAGGAGATGTGAGGAGTTTTCTTTAACCTTGCCACCACTTTTCAACCCCATTTCAAAAACTGTACTGTGAATACAGGATGGCCTATTCAAAAGTAGTCCTCCAAAAAAACTATTTTTGAATGGGTCATCAGGATTCACTGGTTCATCAGCAATGTTTCCGAACCTTACGTTATTTAAAAACAAAACCAAAACCAAACAAAAAGAACAACAACAAAAAAGTTATGTTGTAGTTTCAAGATTTCTCTGAAGTATAAAAAAGTAGGACTACCCAATCAGGAAAACAAGAAGGACATGCATTGTTTCAAGGGTGTTAGAAGACCACACGTTTTAAGAGGGTAAATGTTTTGCTTTGGATTTTACCGAAGTTCACTGAAAACAATTTTTAGACTGTAGAATATTTAAGATGGCTATTTAAATTTTATGTTTTTATACAAGTTCAGTGGGATTATAAGAATCGAAAGACATGAAAAACAAGGGTAGTTTTTTGCCCCAGATTTCGATGAATTTTGATACATGTTGGACAAATATCAGATTTCTTTTTAATGATGTTCCTCAAACAAAACAGTTAGCAAAATATTTGAATTGCCATGAATAATGTCACATTTTAATGTAAACATCAAATAAGGTACCAAAATTTTTACTGGAGGGGGGAAAAAAAAAAACAAACCTTAAAGCGGCACAATTCTTTATACCACTGGGGGGGGGGGGGGGGAGAAAGCCAGATTACAAACATTTACACATGCATAGTGAGAAAAAAAGGATTTTACTAAATTCACGCATTTTTAAAATAGTTATCAAGTCTACTAAGCACCAACAATCCTAAAAATTTTTCAGCTTCATGATTTGTTTAAAAAAAAAAACACACACACACACACACACTATCAAATTAACGTTAAAAACAAGCTTGAAGTACAGCTTGTCCAAAAAATAACTAACTATGCCAATGTTTTTTCATGTTACAAAAAACAGTGGCATACAAGATACATCTGCAAAGAATGCCTTTAACTCTATCCTACAGTGGATGGAGATTACAACAGCACATCATACAGAGTCTAAAACTATAAAAGTTTTAGAATGCAGCATCTTGTCACAAAAAAAAAAAAAAACTGATAAAACTTAAAGTATTTAGAAGATGCTGCCCCTTTATTTTAAAAAATTTTAAATGAATTTAAGCAAAAATAACATACATTTGTACATCAACTGGCCATTTCTGGTACAGAAACCCAGCATATGGTAATATTATTGAATAAATGTAAATGCTACTTACAATTTTTTTTCTTTTTAAATACATTTTAGACAAAGTTTTTTTTTCTTTTTTTTTTTTATAGTTGCACAATTAACTCTTAGCTGCTAGCTTGATGCAAACATATGTAACAATACACAAATTTAAAAATATTTTTTATTCTACATAAAAGCTGTCAAAAGACACGTCAAAAATGCAAAATAATGGAATATACTTTTAAAAAATTAGTTGCAAGTCTAGCAGCAAAGCAATTAAGTGAGAACATATTTAATATTAAAACAAAGGGAACTGTGCATCTATAGAGGAAGTCCAACTATCTTAATTCTATTGATATAAACAGAAATCAAAACATTCGCCCTGGAGGGGGAAAAAAAGTGATTATTTAAAATAGGAGTAAAAGCCATTGCTGCCTGATGAGCTCCCCAGGCTGAGTTCCTGGAACAGAGACAGAGGGTCGCTACTCTTCTTGGCCTGCTCAGGCTGGGGCCTGGGCTTGGGAGGGGCCCGCAAAGCGCTGGCGTAGGACATGGCGGGCTTGCTGCCCCCCGAGCTCTGCTGGCTACCGCTGCTGGCCGACTCCGCGATCTGCTTGTTGGGCATGAGTGGGGGGAACTGGCCGAGATGCTGCAGCACATTATAGTTGAAGGAACTGGACGCCTCGAGGCTCTCGGACTTCAGCTGATCCTCAGGGGGTCTGACGGTCTTGGGTGGTGGAACTAGAAGCGGAGAAGAGCGACACGGCTTTAAGGGCACGCCTGGCAATGCTGACGCATCTCGTTAGCTCGGCGTGTCACAACTGGCTCTTGTCCCCAGGAGCTCCGTGACGGTACAGCCCTGGGGACAGTCAAGTTCTGCCACAGAACGTTGAAGTCACAACACATCGAATCAAACTTCTGAATCTTAACAATGCTTGCAAAAGAACTGACTACGTAAACTGGAATAGCTAACGTATAAAAACGGAAGGTCAAACCTGAAGGTTTGCTTCGCAAAACTAATTTTATAATGGTACACCTTGATATTTGATATGTTAACTGCTCAACTCTGAATATGGGAACGTACACGTTCTTTCTTAAATAAAAAGGAGCTGTATATGCTGACTCCTGGTCAAAATACCTTTTATTTTTAACCTAGGTAATAGTAACACTCGATTCCATTTCTTAAAAATGCTCTCTTTTCTTGTAATATATAAATAAACACAGGGTAAGGTAGGGGAGAAACTATAAATTTTACTTCACATTTCCTATATGTAATCTAATTTTTTTTTTTAATTTTTTTTCAACGTTTATTTATTTTTGGGACAGAGAGAGACAGAGCATGAACGGGGGAGGGGCAGAGAGAGAGGGAGACACAGAATCGGAAACAGGCTCCAGGCTCCGAGCCATCAGCCCAGAGCCCGACGCGGGGCTCGAACTCACGGACCGCGAGATCGTGACCTGGCTGAAGTTGGACGCTTAACCGACTGCGCCACCCAGGCGCCCCTATGTAATCTAATTTTTAACATCCTTTAAAACTTGACCCCACTCAAACAGAACTACCCTGCGACCCAGCAACTAAAACTACTAGGTATTTATCCAAGGGATACAAGAGTGCTTTTTCAAAGGGGGACGTGTACTCCGATGTTTATAGCAGCCCTATCAACAATAGCCAAATTATGGAAAGAGCCCAAATGTCCACTGACTGATGAATGGATAAAGAAGACGTGGTATTTCTACAATGGAGTATTACTTGGCAATCAAAAAGAATGGAATCTTGCCATCTGCAACAACGTGGATGGAACTGGAGTATATTATGCTAAGTGAAATAAGTCAGAGAAAGATAAGTTTCATATGACTTCACTCATATGTGGAATTTAAGGTACAAAACAGATGAACACAAAGGAAGGGAAACAAAAATAATATAAAAACAGGGAGGGAGATAAACCATAAGAGACTCTTAAATACAGAGAACAAACTGAGAGTTGCTCGAGGGGTTGTGGGTGGGGGGATGGGCCAAATGGGCAAGAGGCATTAAGGAGGACACTTGTTGGGATGAGCATTAGGTGTTATATGTGAGTGATGAATCACTAAATTCTATTCCTGAAATCATTATTACACTTTATGCTAACAACTTGGATGTAAATTTAAAAAAAACAATAATGGCGCCTGGGTGGCTTAGTCGTTGAGCGTCTGACTTCGGCTCAGGTCAGGATCTCGCGGTCCGTGGGTTCGAGCCCCACGTCGGGCTCTGTGCTGACAGCTCAGAGCCTGGAACCTGCTTCGGATTCTGTGTCTCCCTCTCTCTCTGCCCCTGCCCTGCTTGTGCTCAGTCTCTCAAAAAGTAAATAAACATTAAAAAAATAAAATAAAATTTGACCCCACTCTTCCTAATTTTATTGTCCACTAAACCATGACTTACTCAGGTTTTTCCAATCCTTTAAATGTTTAAATAATTTTCCCTCTACTCTTCTAGGTTCTTGTCTGAGACAGTCCCTACAGTAAGACAGCTGAACAGGAGAAAAACAAACAAATGTTTAATAAACATGTATACCTTCTGTATACATGAGGGAGATCCAGGAAAACCGAATAACTCCCTGAAATGGCCCAAACCAGCAACTAAAATGACATGTCCAGCTAAAGACAAAAGATCTTGGGTGTGTGAGGCAGTTACATGAGAATACCAGGAAAAGCACAGTGAACAAGGTTGTTATGCAGGGTAAGTTAACTTAAGGGTAAATTGTTTTCTCCATTGATAGTTTCTAGAAATTTAGAACGATCCTCTTCCTGGTGCAGAGAGGGAGACATTCTTACAAATAGAGACCTCCCTTGTAAATGTAAAATGTCTCTTACCAAAGGGTAACTTTCACCCAGTTTTCAGAGCTTCTGTGTCTGTAGTTTCTTAAAAATAATCATCCTGAGGGGCGCCTGGGTGGCGCAGTCGGTTAAGCGTCCGACTTCAGCCAGGTCACCATCTCGTGGTCCGTGAGTTCGAGCCCCGCATCGGGCTCTGGGCTGATGGCTCAGAGCCTGGAGCCTGCTTCCGATTCTGTGTCTCCCTCTCTCTCTGCCCCTCCCCCATTCATGCTCTGTCTCTCTCTGTCCCAAAAATAAATAAATGTTGAAAAAAAAAAAATTAAAAAAAAAAAAATAATCATCCTGAAATAATCTTTATGCCAAAGAGCATGTTTGGGGGCAGTAAATTCTGTTCTCCCTCACTGACATTGTACTGGATTATAATCATAATACACATTCACTGAGGATAATTTGAAAGTTACAGAAAAGGCCAAAGAGGAAAAGAAGTCAGTTATACCAGAGATAAGCCTTAAGTTGGTGTTTTTTCCTAACCACATCATATAACACAGATACTTCATAACTTATTTAAGTAACCTCTCATTTTTATTTTTTATTTTTAAATGTGTATTTATTTATTTTGAGAGAGAGAGAGAGTGAGTGAGTGAGAGAGACCAAGCAAGCATGTGTGAGCAGGGGAGAGACAGAGAGAGAGGGAGAGACAGAATCCCAAGCAGGTTTCATGCTGTCAGCACAGAGCCTGACATGGGGCTGGAACCCACAAAACTGTGAGATCGTGACCTGAGCTGAAATCGAGAGTCAGATGCTTAACCAACTAAGCCACCCAAGTGCCCCAAAGTAACCACTGTGGAGCCTGCTTGGGATTCTGTCTCCTCTCTCTCTGCTCCTCCCCTGCTCGTGCTGTCTCTGTCTCTCTCAAAATGAATAACTAAACCGAAAACACAACAAAAAACAAAACAAAACAAAAAAACCTTTAAAAATTCATAAAATTCTTCAAAATTAGTTTAAACTACCTAACATCTTTCTAGAACATTTCCCACTTCTCCATCTAAATGTCATTGATTTTTGTGGGGGAAAAAAATGCTTTTAAAAGCACTAGTTTAACAAACATACCATGATGAATCATTAAATTCTACTCCTGAAATGTACATTACACTATATGTTAACTACCTAGAATTTAAATAAAAACTTACAACATAAAAAAATAAAAACCTCACCAAATATTTCAATATAACAGCAGACTGTACTGTCTAACACAATACATAAAATAAACATCTTATTGATTGTTCAAGAACTTACTATTTTTACTTACTTTACTAAGATTTATTATTTAACCATGTTCTCATTTTCAGGACAACAATTAAATATTTTCAACTAAATAATCCATACAAAACAGTTCTAACTTAATGCCTACATTCTTATTTAACCATGAGTTCAAGATTTTTATTAATATGACTTACCACATATATTCCAGATAAGAGAAACTATTCTTTAAAACTATTACTAATCTGACAACCAATGATGTTATTCAATGTTGTCTATCTCATCTTAAATTTTCATCTGTACGTTAATAGGGAATGTCTGATAGAGTACTACGTACGGTCCCCAAGATAAGTGAAAAGAACTCAAACACATCCGTATGTTGGGAGAAGTGAAGCCTATCCGGCGGCCCGGTTGACATCACCAGGTGTAAAGGCTGAGCCGTGTGACTGGACCACCCACAACCTCATGGGCACAAGACCTATTTTCATTATCTCCTTAGTCAGCAGGCATTCACTGAGAACTTGGAAGTGCGATCAGTGACAAAATGGGAAATCCAACGTTCAAGAAGGTCAAAGACGTGGTTCTTTGCTCTCGGGATGAAAATTGAGAAAATATGGCCATATGGGACACAATGACCACTTTTAAATTCTTAATCAAAATGACATAAACAGTTTTCTTCAGGAAGTCTCAAGTCTCAAACTTCAGAAAAAAATTTCCCACGTGGTAATTATTCCCCTTCTGACCCACGACAGGCAATGGCTGCACTCCTCTAAAACTGAATCAATAAATGAATACTGATAGTGGTGCTTCAGAAGACTTGTGGTCTTGAGCTCATTTTTTAATACTTTAACTGTTACTTTCAACAAAAGAATACTACAATTTGTCTACCAGTAATGACAAAATAGTAATTGTATATTTGTGGAAAAGATACCATAAAATGACATGCACTTTGGACAGTTATTTAGGAACTTTCTACCTTATCAGCTCAAGTCAGGTTTTCATTGATTTTGGCCATTATCCTAAAATTTAGGTGGAAAAAAGAGAGAGAGAGAATGAGAGAGAGAGAGAGAGAGAGAGAGAGAGAGAGAGAGAGAGAAAGGATGTTGTCTTTAAAGTAAGTTATAATAGGGGCGCCTGGGTGGCTCAGTTGGTTGAGCATCCGACTCAGCTCAGGTCATGATCTCAGGGTTCATGGGTCTGAGCCCCACGTCGGGCTCTGTGCTGACAGCTCAGAGCCTGGAGCCTGCTTCCGATTCTGTGTCTCCCTCTCTCTCAGCCCCTCCTCTGCTCACGCTCTGTCAGTCTCTCTCTCTCAAAAGTAAGTAAACGTTCAAAAAAACGTTTTTAATAAATAAAGACAACGAAGTTATAACAAAACAACCAAAAAGTAACAAGGGCCACCTGGGTGGCTCGGTCAGTTAAACGTCAGACTTCATCTTAGCTCAGGTCAGGATCTTGTGGTTCGTGGGATCCAGCATGGAGCCTACTTGGGACTCTCTCCCTCTCTCTGGCTCTCCTCTCCCCCACTTGTGCACATGCATACACACTTTCACTCTCAAAATAAATAAATAAAACATCAAAAAAAAAATCCTTATTACTGATTTTGTAAATGAGATGCTTCTCAATTAATACACGGCAGGTATTAATGAATGTCTTAACAATTAAAATCACAATGTGTCTTTCCAGGAAACAAAACCAAAATCTTTTTAATGCTTTTGTCCTACCAAGTCTATTGTTCTAAAAATATGTTTGTATGGTACATACTCAAAAATGGGCCAGTTGCAGAAACAATAGATTCACATGCTAAGAATGAACAAAATTAAATCCCAATACAAAGATTAAGGCTACCAGGGCAGAAATTCACCCAACAAAGATCACAGGCTTATTCACAAAGATCAATGTCTACAGCCTACAAAGAGAAGGCTACAGGTTAGAGAACTCCAACAGTATCATTTGTTTCCATACATTTAATATCTTTTAAAAAAGAGGGAACAGAGAAAGGATAAAAGTGCATCTATCTGCAGTCAAGGCTAAAGACTTTAGACTTCCTACCCAACAACATAAGAGCCTTGTCCATTCCAATGCCATTCTATGCCTTTTTTTTTTTTTTTCCTCTTGAAGCTTTAGATTTCTCAGTTCATTAGAATATAAGGAAATAACACAGGATTTCTAAATCTCAACATGCTGGACTTTATTGGTTTCTCTCGTGGCCAAACTCTATTGTATAGCAAACTGTCAATGACTTTACTGACAATAAATCCTTGGAAACTGATGTTGACCCAACCAACTCCCGCCCCTAATCCTGGGGAGAAAACAAACAAACAAACAAAAAACAAAATCCAGAAAACAAACTTTTCCCAAGCAAAGGTGATTCTATTTAGAAATTTAAATTTAGAATTTAGATTAAATTAGAATTAGAATTAAATTTAGAAATTCAAATTCCATTACTTCTTTCATTCATGTGCACAGGTAAAAATGATCCAATCGATGAGCTCCCCAGAGACAGATCTACTTCCCTTTCAGACCATAAATATGGACAACACTGTATGGCCTGAGACACACCTATGAACTTTGAGCATTAAATATGATTCAAAGGGGGGCGCCTGGGTGGCGCAGTCGGTTAAGCGTCCGACTTCAGCCAGGTCACGATCTCGCGGTCCGTGAGTTCGAGCCCCGCGTCGGGCTCTGGGCTGATGGCTCAGAGCCTGGAGCCTGTTTCCGATTCTGTGTCTCCCTCTCTCTCTGCCCCTCGCCCGTTCATGCTCTGTCTCTCTCTGTCCCAAAAATAAATAAACGTTGAAAAAAAAAAAATATGATTCAAAGATAATAATATAAATGGGGGGGAGGGGGCGCGGGAAGAAGAAGAAAAACTCCATAAATATCCAGGAGCCAAGCAGTCAAAAACTGCAGTTTTAACAACGCACCAATTCTGTCTTACCTATCAACTCTCTGGGTTGAGCTGTCCTGCTGGGTCCATTACACGGAATGTTCTGATAGGGGGTAGATGAGGTGGTGTTTACCCAGGACTCCGGGGATGAAAAGTTGAAAGAAGATTGGCTACTATGGTCCTGAAGCTCTTTATACTGAGCAAGACTGTCTTGAGGAGTGCTTACTTCTTCAGAACAAGGCTGGACTGAGCTAGATGAGATTCTTCTTTGGTACAAGGGCCGACCAGGTCCTCTGGGTTCATACTACACAAAGAAAAAGGAGAGTTCATGAATTAGTGGAACTTACACCGCCTCCCCCTTCAGTACACAGCAATCCCACTGTATGAAACAGCAGTTCTCAAAGTACTCTCTTCTGTCACTATCACCCCTCCCCACCACCCTGCCCCAAAAAGCCTCCTGCACTCTGGACACGGTGTTCAGGAGACCTGGGTTTAAAACTCAGTTCGGGCCCTTAGCAGGTAGTCCTATGATAACACACATCTAATTTCTGGTTCTGGGGGCACCTGGGTGACTCAGTCGGGTAAGCATCTGACTTTGGCTCGAGTCATGATCTCACGGTTCGTGGGTTCGAGCCCCACGTCAGGCTCGGCGCTAACCGCTCAGAGCCTGGAGCCTGCTTCCGATTCTGTCTCTGTGTCTCTCTGCCTCTCCCCTGCCCCAAATAAATACCTATTTTAAAAAATTAAAATAATAATAATTTCTGGTCTGTAAAATACGGAGCTGAACTACCTGTCCTCAGTTCTAAAACTCTATTACCGTCTTAGGGAACATTAGATTAAGAATGAAGAAACGTATCTGCTCAATATTAAATGGGGGAAATTACAGTCACAGTCAATTAAACCACGGCCACCTTGAATGGCAACCCATTCTAGATTTCTCTCTTGTGCCAAATCTTCACAGCCTCCCGATTTATTATTCCTCAGACTTAATGGCAAGACAGGACTCCTCAAGCCCAACGTGAAGTACTCCTGATCTGGGTCACTGCGTGTGTGTCCTTTCAACACAGTCTTCAACGGACACAGAACATTACTTTCTTCAAAGCAATCCTTTATAGGTGTGAAGCCCAATTAACTTACTGCTGGTATTTTCTCCTCCCTGAACTGCACAACCCAGATCCCTTTAACCCTCTCAACAAGACCCACTGCCAGCCATTTCAAGACTGTTGACTGTTCCCCACGCCCTCCGACCGCTGTGACCGATATTCAATCTCCATTCTGGTGGCAAGGCTGTATGAGTGGCAGTTTTAGGTATGCAGCCTCAGCCTAGAGCCAGACTATCTGGGTTAGACCTCAGGCTGCATTTACCAGCCAGGCGTCGCCTGGGCAATTGACCTTAACTCCTGGGAGCTTTGTCTGTAAACATGGCTTCGTTACCCACAGGACCTGCCTCTCAGGATTGTGGTTAAGAATTAAACGAGTTCAGCATGTACAGTATTCAGAACTGTTCCTGGCACAGGAAGGGCTTGTTGTCATACAAGTGCTTTAATGTAACATATAAAGATAAGATTCCACGTAGATCTTAAATGACAGAATGAGATGGACTTTTTATTGCCCCCTCCCCCTCCTTCTCAATAGTAATTATTATTAAGTTTGTGATCATTATGCTTCTGAGGAATCTTTTATTTTTTTTATGTTTGTTTATTTTTGACAGAGAGAGAGACAGAGCATGAACAGGGGAGGGGCAGAGAGAGAGGGAGACACAGAATCCGAAGCAGACTCCAGGCTCTGAGCTGTCAGCACAGAGCCCGATGCAGGGCTCAAACTCACAGACCGTGAGATCCTGACCTGAGCTGAATGAAGTCGGACGCTCAACCGACTGAGCCACCCAGGTGCCCCTGAATCTTTCTTTTACCATTACTGTTAGCAATAACTGGAAATCAGGAACTGAAAATTAGATTACAAAGAAGAGAAAGAGATGAATTAACACAGTAATAGCAGTTTGTTTGTTGGGAATATAAGCACAAACAGATATTGTCGGGCCAGTTAAATAAATGCAGGAAAGCGTGGGTATAAGCACTGTGAGGAGAAAGTCTTCCTAGATGAACTACTAGAATATAAAGCAAGGGAGGGAAGGGGTCTGGACTGGCTGCCATTATTCAGAAGGGCAGGAAAGGACGGGAGGAGAGCAATTTTCTCACTATTAAACAATGAGCACCCAAGTCATTTCTTCATTTCCAAAGTTTTAGCTACTTTGGGGCACCTGGGTGGCTTAGTTAAGTGTCCACCTCTTGATTTTGGCTCAGGTCATGGTCTCATGCCCCAGCTGACAGCATGGAGTCGGCCTGGGATTCTCTGTCTCCCTCTCTTTCTGCTCCTCCTGTGTGCTCTTTCTTTCTCTCTCAAAATTAAACAAATATTTATGAATGAATGAATGAATGAATGAATGAATGCAACTTGTATCAATGATCATTCTGAATTTGATTCTGGTTTTCTAGAATATTAGCCATCCTGTCAACTGTGAGTTTAATCAGCACATTTGAAATTTCTTTGTCTAGGTCATTGAATTACGATGCTGAGTAGAATAACCTTTCTAAACTGCTTTATGTTCTCTAAGGCTAGGCAATCCCTGAATGATTGATCATTCATTGATCATGATTGATCACAACAGCGTGTGCAGTATGTCTTTTTTATCAAGGTTTGTTACGAAGATCATCAGCTCCTAGAATCAAAATGAAGTGTTTCTTTGTGTTACCATGCCTTGAGTGTTTAGTAAACAGAGCCACAATGTGTGGGAAATCACATTCTAAAGTATTTACGTGTGAATATGAAAGTAAAAACAACTAACATCTGTTATGGGCTCAGAAAGAACAGGTTACAATAAATTCCCCGGGGATACACAACATTAAGGATATTCATATGAACTTCAGGCATTAACGTTATAAGCCTTTTTTCATTAAATAATAAACATACGTGCACTGGTGGTATAAACAATACCTTTTTACAATGAATAGACACATAGACCACAAGGAGTGCCTAGGTGGCTTGGTCGGTTAAGCGTCTGACTCTTGATTTCAGCTCAGGTCTTGAGCTTGCGGTTCTTGAGTTCGAACCCCGTATCGGGCTCCCCGCTGACAGCGTGAAGCCTGCTTGGGATTCTCTCTCTCTGCCCCTCCCCCACTGTGTTGGCTCTCTTTCTCTCAAAATAAATAAACTTTAAAAGTCTTAAAATGGGGCGCCTGGGTGGCGCAGTCGGTTAAGCGTCCGACTTCAGCCAGGTCACGATCTCGCGGTCCGTGAGTTCGAGCCCCGCGTCAGGCTCTGGGCTGATGGCTTGGAGCCTGGAGCCTGTTTCCGATTCTGTGTCTCCCTCTCTCTCTGCCCCTCCCCCGTTCATGCTCTGTCTCTCTCTGTCCCAAAATAAATAAAAAACGTTGAAAAAAAAATTAAAAAAAAAAAAAAAGTCTTAAAATAAAATGAGGAAAACTAAAAATCACAAACCAACAGAAAGGGTGATATGAAAGGAGGCAATATTCAATTAAGGTTTTTAAAAGATGTGTATCATTTGTATCTTTCGACTGAAATTCAAAAACCAATCACACAGTTGACATGCAGAGCAGGAGTTGTGCAATACTGGGTAACATATTTATAATGGTTCCTAAGCGACTATTGACAAAGATGAATGTGCAGATGGAATATGAAATTCAATTTCAAATCACATCATGAATATGATTGATCCTTGATGTCAGAAAAAGAACAAAAACTTAAAATTATTTTTAAAAAGCCTACTGGTACATCTATTTCATACAACATGGATGAAGGTAACGTATGAAAATATGATTTGCTTCTTTGGATCTGTCCTGAAAGGAATTTGAGTAAAGGCAGAGAAATCTTGATGACAACTGAAAATAAATGGCTTATATACCAAACAAATTACATTTTAGCGGTTCTGCAGTTTTCAGCATACGAATCCTGTACACATTTTGTTAGCTTTAAACCTATTTCATTTTTCTTTGGGCTATTTGTAAATGGTATTGGCTTGTACATTTTGGTTCCCAATTATACATTGCTAATATACAGAAATGACATCAGTTTGTGGGTGTTGGCTGTATATCCTGTAACCTTGCTATATTCATGTTAGTCACAGGATTTTTGTTGGTTTGTTTTCTGGATAGATTCCTTGGGTTTTCCCACACTGACAATCATGTCATCTTTAAACAGGGACAGTTTTATTTCCTCCTTTCTAATCCCTTTGTCTTTTATTCTTTTTCTTGCCTTACTGCTTTGGTTAAGATTTCCAGTACAATGTTAAATAGGAGTGTTGAGAGCAAACATTTTACCTTGTTCCTAGTTATTTATTTATTTATTTATTTATTTATTTTTATTTATTTATTTAGATGTTTATTTATTTTTGAAAGAGAGAGACAGCGTGACCAGGGGAGGGGCAAAGAGAGAGGACACAGGGACACAGGGTCCAAAGCAGGCTCCAGGCTCTGAGCTGTCAGCACAGAGCCCGACGGGGGGCCCAAACTCACCAACCATGAGATCATGACCTGAGCCGAAGTCAGATGCTTAACCAACTGAGCTACCCAAGCACCCCTCTTGCTCCTAGTTTTAAAGAGAAAGCATTCATCTCTGCCATTAAATATGATGGTAGCTGTGGGATTTTTACAGGTGCTCTTTAACAGGTTGAGGAATTTCCCTTCAAGTTCCAGTTTGCTAAGAGCTTTTATGCATCACGGACATCAAATGTATGTGGCTTTCTGGGTTTTGGGGGGGGGGGGGCGTGTATCTCTTGATATAATCATGTGATTTTTCGCTTTACACAGTATGGTGGATTATACTTATTTATTTTCAAATACTGAACCAGTTTTGCATTCTGGGAATAAGCCCTGAAGTGGTCATACTGTATTATTCTTTTTTATTTTATTTTTATTTTTTTACTAAAAAAATTTTTTTTAATGTTTATTTTTGAGAAAGAGAGAGATACAGAGTGCAAGCGGGGGAGGGTCAGAGAGGGAGACACAGAATTTGAAGCAGGCTCCAGGCTCTGTGCTGTCAGCACAGAGCCCAACGTGGGGCTTAAACTCACAGACCACTACATCATGACCTAAGCCGAAGTCAGATGTTTAACGGACTGGGCCACCCAGGCTCCCCTGTATTATTCTTTTTTATATACTGAATTCAATACACTTAAGTTTCGTTGAGGATATCTGCATCAGTGTTCACAAATATAAGTCTAAAGTGATGCCTGGGTGGCTCAGTCTGTTGAGTGTCTGACTTCAGTGACTTCAGCCCAGGTCAAGATCTTGTGGGTCATGGGTTCAAGCCCCACATTGGGCTCTGTGCTGACAGCTCAGAGTCTGGAGCCTGCTTTGGATTCTGTGTCTCCCTCTCTCTCTGCTCCTCTCCTGCTTGTGCTCGGTCTGTCTGTCTCTCTCAAAAATAAAAAAAATTTAAGTTACATATATATATATATATATATATATATATATATATATATATATTTGTATGTTTATATATATGTATATATCTGTAGTTCTTCCCTATATGTACTGGATTTGTCTAGTTCTGGTATCAAAGTAATGCTGGCCATATATAAGTATTTCCTTCTCTTCCATTCTCTGGAGAAGACTGTGTAAATTGGTGGTATTTCTTCTCTAACATGTTTGGAGGAATTCAAATAGTAAGCTATCTGGGCCTGAAGAATTCTTCTTTGGTAGGTTTTTAAACTACAAATTCAGGGTCTTTGATAGTCAATAAATATTTAACAAAAGAATTAAAATGTTGAAAGTTGAATACCGTATTTTCTATTTAATTCTCTCAAGATTTGAGTAAGAAATTCTGGACTTTGCACTCTTACTTAGGCACTACTTACTTCAAATTAGCTCCTCATAAGGTTATCATCTTTTGTTTAAAGCAATGTGCTATTAGTTTCATAGAGAGGTACAGAGTAACCCAGAAAGAAAGAAACTAGAAAAGAGGGAGGAGAGGAGTATCCCTGTTTCAGTATTCCTGAAAACAATCAATATTGGGACGCCTGGGTGGCTCAGTCGGTTCAGCATGGGACTCTTGGTTTCGGCTCAGGTCATGATCTCACAGCTCGTGAGTTTGGGCTCTGTGCTGGCGGTGCGGAGCCTGTTTGGGATTCTCTCTCATATTCTCTCTCTCCCCTCCCCCCCTTACTTGGGTACACATGCTCTCTCTCAAAATAAATAAACATTTAAAGGAAGAAAACAATCAATATTAGCAAGCCAGGAAAAATGTGAGGGATACGTTGTAGTTTGCAACAATGTCTATGGGTTCGTGTGATGTAAGCTATAGAAAAGTACTTGATAGGGGCGCCTGGGTGGCGCAGTCGGTTGAGCGTCCGACTTCGGCCAGGTCACGATCTCGCGGTCTGTGATTTCGAGCCCCGCGTCGGGCTCTGGGCTGATGGCTCAGAGCCTGGAGCCTGTTTCTGATTCTGTGTCTCCCTCTCTCTCTGCCCCTCCCCCGTTCATGCTCTGTCTCTCTCTGTCCCAAAAATAAATAAATGTTAAAAAAAAAAAAAAAAAAAAGAAAAGAAAAGTACTTGATAACTTACAAAACAGTATTTTTTTAAAAAGCATGATGTCCAGTTAGTGGTGGAAACTGGCCCGAGACCCCTCAGAAATAATAATAATAAATGAATATAAAAGATCTACAACAATCAAGACTGATGACTGGTCATCAATAAAGGACACATTTCTGGAATATATGGAGAGACTCAATGGAGGAATGGTGTCTGTGGAAGAAGGACGGAGTTGCAGGACCAACTAAGATGGGAACCAATCAGCCCTGCAGACTGAGCCCTGAGGCTCAAGCCTCAGCAACACCAGCCACAATGGCAAGTGAAGCGATAAAATTGGGGGGTTAAATGAAAGTCTATGCAGGGAACAGCTGGTCTCTCCCTGTATTCCCCCCAACAACCAGAGGGATTCAAGCATTAAAAGGTCCCCAGGGAAAAAGCCTGCCAGGCAGTAAGTCCTGGGATACATACAAAACTCCCCAGTTGCTTTTTAGTGATACAGATAACCGAAGGTTACTAGGCATTTAAAAAGAATCTCCACCATAAAAGTTGGTCACAGGTAAACAAACAGGAAGGGGGGGTAACAATGATGTTTTAAAAATATTTTTAAAAATTTAAAACCTTGTTTTAGTTCCTACAGAAATACTAAACCTATTAGATCAAACCCTCAACTGGTTTCCTTGGGGGGGGGGGTGGGAAGGGTGTGTTACATTTATAAAAATAAAAATAATCAGTTATGAAAAAGGAAAATTTGAGAATAAAGAACTCTTGGAAATTAAGTATTTGTGGCCTCAAATCTAAAATGCAACAGAAGGGTTTGTAGGCAAAAAAAAAAAAAAAAAAAAATCTTTCAGAAAGTAGGAAAATACACAAAGATATCAAAATCTGACAGGACCAAAAAAGATTTGGAGAATCCAGGAGGTCTAACAACTTATCAACAAAAGCTTTAGGAAGAGAGAAACACAGAAGAGAGATGGTAGAACAAAATCAAAGAAATAATGTAAGACAATTTCAAAGAGCTAAAGGGTAGGAGTCTTTCTCTAGAGAAATGCTACCTCAAAGATCTTTCTGTGATGATGGAGATGTTCTGTACTTTCGCTGTCCAAATGAAATGTGGCTAGTGGAAATAAGAAACAATATTTTATCTCATTTCAATTATTTTTAAAATAAAATGCACGATCTTAGGCAGAACGTTAAAGATGACTTTAACGTCACATTAGGTTCAAAAGATTCAATCATAATGATAGGTAAATAAGAATTGGCCTTAATTTCCAAAACCGTGGTACATTTATTTCTGGGTTTTGTTATTGTTTTTCTTAAAAGAAGGGTATACTGAAATGAATGTGACTTTGTAGCACAGTGTATTAAAATCAATTTAGTTCTAAATAAAGAAAAATACCATTTGAAGCAGCTCATAGGCAGGGGCACTTGCAATTTGCAAATAGTAGTTTTCCCACCGAGCAATATTATTTTCCTACATCCAAACACAAGGTAATAGAGGAGATACTAGAATGAATGCAGTATTATATCTAAGAGAGAAATGTCAGATTCACTGCTGTGACATTTTGAGCTACCCTGAATCTATCTGGCTCTCGTTTACTCTTCTTGAATGTGAAACAGCCCAGCTCCATTAGAGACCACAAAGCCTCTTACAATGAGAAAACGTCAGTTTGGGTAGGAAAGAAATAGTACACGGAAGTTTGCCCTCAAGCTCCTAACTATTTGCATTCTCTCTGAAGAATCATAATTATCATAATTAAATAAATTTCCCAGCTTTAAAACACAGGTAGTGCCAGAGAATCTTTGTTTTATTTTTAAAGAACATTGAGAAATGAAGTACATTCCTTATAGTTAATTTTCTGGTATCTGAGATCTCTAAATTAAATCATTTGAACAGTCGAACATTTAGCAGCTGGAACTAGACAGCTTTTAAGAATGAAGAATTCTAAAATGAACCATCAACCCCCCAGCCTCCCAGCCAGAAAGGAAAACTTTACACATCTGAAGACCTCTTTGGTCCCAGGAATATAATTTGGTTTCCCCCAATCTCCACCTCCATATCTACTTCACGTCAACTGCCATCACTTCTTGGTTTGCAGGAAGAAACCTTACTTGAGGCACAAAGAGCTGAGCAGTGTGAAACAGCGTAGGGCTGGGAGTCCGGAGTCTCAGCTCCACTGTGATTAGTAAAACTGTGTTAAGCTGCAAGTCTCTCAACATCTTGGTGCCTCAGGCTCCTTTAAAAAGGAGGAGTGAGAATAAATGATCTTCAAGGCCTCGACTACCTCCAAAGTTCTCGGTTTTTTAAAAGAGGCTTCAATAAATCAAAGTCTTTGTCAATGAGAATATATTTAAACTCTGTTTTATTAAAATATCCAAATATGGGAAGGGAGTAGAGGGAAAGTGCGAATAGCAATACAGAGAAATATATGGGGGTAGTAGAAATGTCCAGTGTGTAGATAATGGTTATGTTTTCATGGATATCTTCCATGACCAAAACCAATATATTGTACAATTTGAATATTAATTTCAATAAAGTAGTAAAAAATTTTAAGTTAATGCTAAAAAAAATAAATAAAAAATAAAATAAAATATCCAAATATAATCCATTAACAACTTTAACAATCATCAACAATTTGCTGTATCTGCTAAAATAATTCAACTATGATACAAACCTATTTAAGTCATCTAAATTCAAAACCTATACAGCATGCTGACTACAATAAAATGCGTTTCAGACAATGAGTTTAAAATTTCAGGATTTTTCTTCCCACAGAGGGAAATTTCTATGAAATTTACACTGAAAGACAAGGGCCTGCAACTATAAATTTCAGAAGGTAATAAATTTCAGAAGAAGATCCCTCTATGCAAAAGAAAGCTATTTCCAACAGAGAATGCCCTTTGTATTTCTACCTATACTTCAGCACTATGGACCCCTAAGCTGTTTAAAAGTATCAACTATACTTTTCTTCCCTTGTTTCCTGACCATGTTTTGTTTCCTGTTACTTTACACAGTTCTCACTTTCTTTCACAAAGAGACTATTCCTTCCACATCTGTCTCCTGCCAATCAGATTGTCCCTTTCCTTTTAGACAGCAGCCCATCAGTGTTTGACTCTCCAGTTTCATTTTGGAGTCCCCGGGTCTAAAATCATTTCATTATTTATTGCTTAACAGCTCATTTTACTCTGTGAGAGATCCTTACTTCTAGGTTCAGTACCGACTCCACGCATGTTTGTGTGTTTATAAATATTCATTATGTTGCTAAACATACGCTCATTTTCCAAGAAATCAAGGGCTGTCTTTCTAAATATCAAAATAGAATACTAAAATTTCAAAAGCCATTTCAGGAAAAACTAATTGACTAAGTTCATATTTGTTAAAGATGGGTTGTCAGTGTAAGTAAAAAATTCATCATCTGCTTACCATTACCGTTGTCTTATAAAGTATACCTCTGATGTATGAGGTTACCAAGCCATTTTACATGTATACGTATAAATAAGGAACTGGGGGAAAAGTCAGAAACTAAGTTAATTAGGGCTCTATTTATAATTATACTATCAAATCTAATCACTAAGGAAGAGCTAAATGCTCTACTAGAAATTCCAAGTCTCATTAACTATGGTGCCAGAAATTTTCATTAAAATAGAACACCTCATTTAAATGATTAGCTTTGACACTTTGAGCATGAACGGAGGTGCAATTTATTAATCTGTTGATCACGATCTCCGTTATGTGCATCAGATGGTTTATTAGATACCATACATCAACCATCCCTCTGCGAAGACCACCTGGCTGTACAACGTAAGTCACAAGCTATCCTCACCCTCTTCTAAAGTAGGACAGGCAGAACATGTCAAGCAGCCAAGAATATACTCTTCAAGTTACACTCGTACAATACTTTGCATCCAAGAAGGGAGCTTGGGGGCGTGGGGTAATTAGACAAGACTCAAATCAAAACTACCAACTAACTTCAAAACTAGAGTCCTTTGAAGGGAAAAACGAAAACTAACAGATGAGTCCAAAGTGTCTTTGTTCAAAAACCAACACGTAAGACCTATTTCAAAGCAGATTCACCACAGAGGCATCTCTAAGATGCCGTCAGCAAGTGCTGCTTTGCTGAAAGCCCCTCAAGATGAGTGACTTACGGGCACCCACTCCCCCTGGAAGGCCATCGCCACAACACCACCGCTGCGACACAAGAACGTGCAGCTTCAAATTCTGAGGCTTTTCCAGTGGAGCTTTTAAAAAAGAATTTGCCGTGTATTACTCATAAGCACTTTTAATCAAACTGTTTTACGGTGAAATACATCTCAAATGCCAAAGGCTTTGTTCTGTACTAACTAGTGTCAGAATTGCTGGCTCTATGGTAACGTTTTTAACGTGGTGAAACTATGCCCACTTCAGAAGAATGAGGATTTGTCTCTCAAGATAAAATAACTGGAAAATATAATGGGAAAAGAAGGCCCCATTCAGAACAGAAAAAAACAAGGGAAAAATCAACGTAAGAGGAAATTTAACCAGTAATAAAGCTGCTACAGAATTTTACAGAGGGACATTCAGACAATAAAAAAGGAAGGGAGGGAGAGAGGCGGGGGTGGGGGGGGGGGAGAATTAAAACATTTGCACCAATAAAAGATCGTACCGGTTCCTAAATGAGAGGTTTAAAATATTGGTAAAGACAAAGTTTCTCCCAATTTAAGGTATATGTTTGATGTAATTAAAAAAAAACAAACAAGGGGCGCCTGGGTGGCGCAGTCGGTTAAGCGTCCGACTTCAGCCAGGTCACGATCTCCGCGGTCCGGGAGTTCGAGCCCCGCGTCAGGCTCTGGGCTGATGGCTTAGAGCCTGGAGCCTGTTTCCGATTCTGTGTCTCCCTCTCTCTCTGCCCCTCCCCCGTTCATGCTCTGTCTCTCTCTGTCCCAAAAATAAATAAACGTTGAAAAAAAAAAAATTTAAAAAAAAAAAAAAAAAAAAAAAAAACAAACAAGAAAGGCTTTTCTTTGGGAGTGGGGGACGGTGTGGGAGGGGGAAGAGTTCACAAAAGTATTCTAAACTTATAGTAGAAAAACCCAATGACTTTTTCCCTCGACCTCTACAAGGAGAAAAAAAGCAGTAAGGAAGACTTTATACTATCAAATTAGAATACTACAAAGGCCTCAAAAATTAAAACAGTGCAATTCTGGTACAGCAACTATACAGACAGAGGAGGAGAAAAATAGAAAGTCTGGAAACAGATCCAAGTTTACACCAAAGAACAGCATCTCACTCAGAAGTTAAATTATAAAGTTGTCATACAAAGTGGAAAATCTCATACAGAAAAAATTACCCGTGAAAAATTGCGAATCATGCCAAAATTACCAGAAACTGAGCCCTCGGAAGCTCTGAGGCCAAGAATTAACTTCTACTGTTTCTCTTCACGCTTCCTCTCTCCCCACTCCCGCAGCAGTCATTGGAATGCAAGTATGAGACAGTGCTGCTGTAAAGAATTTAGCATTTTCGTAAGAAAGCTACTATTCTGTGTGGTGATAATGCAATAATTTAGTGAGTATGAAGGCAACTGGCTAAATATTTAGAGAAAAATTACATCATAATCCCAAGCTTACCCTGAAATTTAAAATCCAATTGGAGCAACTGGTCGATCTATTTCCAATCAGGAACGGTCCGTAATGTGGCCCAGGGCAAGGATGGCACCTGTGCCATCAGTTCCCCTCCTTGCCCCGTCATCAAAAAGAACTAGAAGTGGAAGGAGGGTGCTGGCACCACGGCCAGACCACAGTGCCCCGGCCTCATCCCAGCAGCTGAGGGCCAGGGCTTCTGCTACATTTAAGGTAGGGTAAGGAAAACCCATGGACTTACACCTTAAACAGCTTAAGTAGCTGAACATACTCTGAACATGTTAAGTAGCAAAAAATGTTATGCCTTAAACAGCTTAAGTAGCTGAACATACTCTGAACATGTTAAGTAGCAAAAAATGTTACAGAATAGGATCAAGATCCCATTTAGGCGCCGTGACTGGTGGAAAGAAAGGTCTGATGGGGTGATATAACTGAGCACAGCAATTCGGGGCGGGGGGGGGGGGCTGGGGGTGGGGGGTGGGGAACGGTTTCAAGTTTTCCCAACAAGTAATCAACCAAATGTTCCTATTTAAGAATGCTATAAAACCACATGTTCATCTCTATAGAGGCAAGTGTTGCAGTAGCTATCTTTGTATCGTGAAATTAGAAATAATTTCTCTAACTGCTACATTTTCCATGCTGACGGTGTACTTCATTTGTCAAAAGGAAACCAAAATTATAAAAAAAGAAAATACTAATGAAACAATATGAAAAACCATCTCTGTTCAAGTTAACTGTTAAGCTAACACCTAGATGTTTTCACCTCACATAAGATTAATCTACCAAGGTTTCTCACAATAAAAGAATTCATAATACGGAAGGAAACAAGACATTTTTCTGTATTGTTAATGTTAAAGAAACTATTTTAAAAGGCTGGAAAGAAACGGCAAACACAAACTATTCATTCTATGAGATGATTCATATAAAAATTATTTTGTACCACATAATGCACAAACACTATTATCCCAATGCACTGAAAATGTCAAATCTGCAATGCGGTAAAAACAAGATTTTCCTTGTCGAGGTATTTTTTCCGTGTCGCAAGACAGTCATCATTAGTGAATCTCGTGCATCGAGATAAAGGTGACTAAAAGTTTCTGCAAGAGTAATTTCATTCTAAGGACCCACTGACAATCGAGGGCACTTACACACAGCTTAACAGTACTGTCAAACATTAAGAGCTTGAAGGTGCAAAGAATTTAAATTCCAAGACCTAGGGATATTTAAAGGACATGAATCACTATTTGGAACTATTTAGTAAAGTATAACTCTTCACAGAAGCTGGTAAAACCTTCGGCACACTGGTCTGTCCACATGTTATGAACTCATGTGGCAGGTTAAATCAAAAACATCACAAGAGGTATCAGTAAAGACAGTGGAGTCCATCGCTCCACAAACGCAATGAAAATACTGCCAAAAACTCTCACCATCAGCTTTCTTGAAATTCGGGAGACTAACGCCTACAGCAACCAGGGGAGCATTTCATCAAGAAAAAGAGGGAAAATTCAGCAAGGATAGTGAGCTCTGCAGTATTTTAACTTACTCTATCTAGTCCCAACACCCTCCTCTCTCGGGCTCGGTGGCTCAGTGAAGACAGGATCCTGCATTTCCAGCACCGGCACCAGAGGGAGCAGAACAGGCCCCGTTCTCAAAGAACTGTAATTATTTGTTGTGACCTGTCTGGTAGTCCCAGGAAGAGTGGCTCAAAAACAAACAAACAAAAACACCTGCCTTATCTTGTCTAATTCAGAACTTAACCAGTAATAATAAGGCCGTATCGAAAACATTCGAAGGCAAATGTTTTTTAGTCATTGCTACCTGAACCAAACAGCAGACTAACCAAAAGCTTTGGAGGCAAGTCTGAGAAATGAGATGCTTTGCGAAATAAGGGCTTTGAGGAGCCACTGCGGGCTGATCCGGAAGTTGTGCGGCAGCAGGAAGTGAGGGCTAAGGCAGAGATGTCAACTGCCTGGCTGAGCACGGAAGGGGTGCCCAAAAGCACAAAAACTGAGCCTCTGAAAAAACCGGGCCATGGTTTTGGTCCCATGCGTTTAAGGAAATCTCCATGCAATGATTAGCTGACCATTAAGCTAACAACATAAAGACTTCAGAGGTGACACATCACAACCACAGACTTTAAAAAATTAATTCAGCATTTTACAATTAGTTTAAAATTATTTTTTAGCTGATCAGAAAAGTCACTAAACAAATGACAACAAAATAAAAAAGCAAAAGGATGAGAAAAGAGATTCCATGCAAACCGTAGTGAAGAGAGAGCTCTGGTGGCTAAACAAAGATCAGGGAAAAGAAAAAAAATATTTGAAGACAGCAACTGTTATGAGAGAAAAAGAACATTATATAATGGTGAAAAGGTCAATCTGTCAAGAAGATGTAACAATTATAAACATACATAAACCTAACAGCAAAGCCCCAAAGTGCATGAAGCATAAACTGAAGAGTCAGAAGATTCAACATTAATAGTCGAGAGATTTCATTCAATACCCTACCTTCACTAAGGGATATAAAACCTAGACAGAGATCTAAAGGAAACCAAAAATTTGAACAACATATAAACCAAATAGACCTAACACTCCACCCAACAAGAACAAAGTATTCATTCTTCTCCAGTGCACTTGAAACATTCTCGAGAAAAGACCAATGTTAGGTGGCAAAACAAATCTGAGTAAATTTTAACAGATTAAAATTATACAAAGTATATTCTCTAACCACGATAGAATGGCATTAGAAATCAAAAACAAGGAAATTTTAAAAACTCACCCTAGATACACTTGCTTTTCTCTAATTTGCCAAATATTCACCTTAAACGTCATACTAGGGGTTCTGGCCAGGGCAATTAGGCAAGAAAAAGAAATAAAAGGTATCCAGGGGCACCCGGGTGGCTCTGTCGGTCGAGCGACTCTTGGTTTCAGCCTGGGTCACGATCTCGAAGTTTGTGAGTTCAAGCCCAACACCGAACAGAATCCCCTGCTTGGGATTTCTACCCACCCCCCCCCACGCCCTCCCCTGCCGCCTCTCCCCAGCTTCTTCCCTCCTTCTCTCCCCCCACCCCCGCCCTCTCTCTCAAAAAATAAACACACACACACACACACACACACACACACACACACACACACAGATTTTTCAAAGGCATCCAGATTGGAAAGGAGGAACAAAAATATATTTGTAGATGGCATTTTCTTCTATATAAAAAACCGCAAGGTATCCACAAAAAATCTATTAGAGCCAATTAAGAGTTCAGTAAACTTGCAGATATATAATCACTATATTACTAACTGTATTTCTACACACTATTAATAAACAATCCAAAAATGAATTAAGAAAACAATTCCATTTACAACAGCAGGAAAAAGAATAAAATACCTTCAGGACAAATTCAACAAAAGAAGTGTGAGACTTATACCTGGAAAACTATAAAATGCTGTTGAAGAAAAATTTCAAAGGACCTACACAAAAAGAAAGATATCCCATGTTCAGGGCCAGAGGGCTTAATACTGTTAAGATAACAATACTTAACAATACCCAAATTAATCTGATTTAAAGCAATCCCTTTTAAAATCCCAGCTGACATTTTTTTTTTTTTGCAGAAATTGACAAACTGATCCTAAATTTCATATGGAAATTCAGAGACCTAGAGGAGCCAAAACAATCTTGAAAAAGAAAAACAAAGTACAAAACTCACTACAAAGATACAGTGTATACAAGACAGTGTGGTAGAGACATAGACCGTAATGAATAGAATTGAAAGCCTACAAGTAATCCCATACATCTATGGTCAATTGATTTTTGACAAGGTTGCCAAGACCATTCAATGGAGAAAGAAGTCTTTTCAACAAATGGTACTGAGAAAACTGGATAACCACATGCAAAATAATGAATTTGACATCGCTGCATGTAATACACAAAAATTAACTCAAAATGGATCAAAGAACTCAATGTAAAAATTAAAGCTCTTAAACTAGGATAAGTAGATATAAATCTCCATGACTTTGGATTAGACAACAGTTTCTGAGGTAGGACATCAAAAGCACAGTAACAGGAACAACAACAACAACAAAGAACAGGAAAATCGGACTTTTTCCAAATTAAATTGAAATTCCAATTTCATGCATCAAAGATACTATTAAAGTAAAAAGACACAGAAGGAGAAAATATGGCAAATCATATATGTGAAAGGAATCTAGTACCCAGAATATATGTAAACACTTTTTTAAAGTTTATTTATTTTGAGAGAGAGAGAGAGAGAGAGAGAGACAGAGAGGGCACAAGTGGGGGAGGGGCAGAGAGAGGGAGGGAGAGAATCCCAAGCAGGCCCTACCCTGTCAGAGTAGAGCCTGACCCAGGGCTCAATCCCGTGAACTGTGAGATCATGACCTGAGCTGAAATGAAGAGCTGGACGCTTAACTGACTGAGCCACCCAAGGACCCCCAGAAAATATTTAAAAACTCTTACAGCTCCACAACAAAAAGGTAACCAACCATGTTTCAAACTAGGCAAAGGATCTGAATGGACACTTCTCCAAAGAAGATACACAAATGGCCAATAACCACATGAAGCGATGCTCAACATCGTTAGTCATTAGAGAAATGCATGGCAAAACTACAAAGAGATGCCACTATATACCCACTAAAAGGCTATTTATATTTTTTTTAACAAAGGAGATACTGGAACCCTCATACAACAGTACTGGGAATGTAAAATAGTACAAGGCACTGGGGTAAACAGTTTAGCAGCTCCTCAAAAAGTCAAACCTAGAGTTACTAGAATGATCCAGGAATGCCAGGTACATAACTAACCAAGAGAACAAAAAATATGCTTTCACGCGAAAACTTGTTTGGCAGAATTATTCATAATAGCAAAATAAAAGGACACAACCCAAATGTCCACCAGTTGAGGAAGAAATCAACAAATTGTGGCATAGCCATGCGATGGAATATTACTCAGCCATAAAAAGGAATGAAATACTGACACATGCTACAAAGTGCATGCACTTCGAAAACATTACACTAACAGAAAGAAGCCAGGCCACATTCACTATGATTCCATTTATATGAAATGTCTCCACGGAGGCAGAAAGTAGATTAGTAGTTACTAGAGACTGGAGGCATGAGGCGAGTAGGGAGCAACTACTTAATGGTTATGGGGGGGTCTCTTAGGGTGACAACAATGTGCTGGAACTGGAGAGTGGGGGTGGTTACATGATATTGTACATATGTTAGAATCTACTAAATTGTAGTTTAAAATGATTAAAAAAGAATTTTTTGTTATATGAATTTTATCAGAAATAAATACAGGGGTGCCTGGGTGGCTCAGTCGGTTAAGCATCCGACTTCAGCTCAGGTCATATCTCAGGGTTCGTTGAGTTTGAGCCCCACATCCAGCTCTGTGCTGACAGCACGGAGCCTGCTTGGGATTCTCTCCCTCCCTCTCTTTCTGACCCTTCTCCACTCTCTCTCTCTTCCAAAATAAACTTAAAAAAAAAAGAGAGAAATACATACGTAAGTACATAAAACATCACGTAACTGAAAATGACATTACTGCACAGTTGTTAAGCCTTTCCATTACATTTTGAAATAATGTCAGATATGTGTCAATTCTTTAAAGGTATGGTTCCAAATTTCTAGATCCTCACAATACATATATACAGATACCAATTCATCTTATGCTTATAATTTATATTAGGAACCTGAGATAGCAATTAAGTTGTTTTCATCAAAATAATTATATGAGACAAGCCAATCAATGTATACTGGAACGATCTGAACAAATGACGTCCAAAACTCTACAAATAAGATATAGAACCATGCCTATGAAACTGGACTTTATAATCAGCATATACAGCAGAAAATTGGCAAAACATCTGAATTAATTTCAAAGCCCTTAGAAGTCACCAAGGATGGGGCGCCTGGGTGGCTCAGTCGGTTGAGCGTCCGACTTCGGCTCAGGTCATGATCTCGCGGTTCCTGAGTTTGAGCCCCGCGTCAGGCTCTGTGCTGACAGCTCGGAGCCAGGAGCCTGCTTCGGATTCTGTGTCTCCTTCTCTCTCTGCCCCTCCCCTGCTCCCACTCTGTCTCTGTCTCTCTCTCAAAAATAAACATTAAAAAAAATTAAAAGAAAATCACTGAGGAACTGCCAAAATGAAGCTATTGTCAAAAAAATATGTTTTCAGATATTAAAATAGGAAATGTTTATCCTGTTTTAATAAAAAGACATCTGTGATTGATAATGACCACAACCAGCTTTATAAATTCTTACCTTTAATCCCCACAAGCTTAAAGAGAACAGCTAGACAACGTTTTTATAGTCTACACCAATGGTACCATTTTGTAAGTTTCATAACCCGGAATTACTAAGATTTTCGTATCAGTGAAGGTCCGCAGAGATTCTTTTTGGAGATACCTGAGTATCTGAAGACAAAAACCCAGTTTGCCATAAAATGTTCAGCGCTGCAGAGTCAATCCTGTACTACACGCACAGCCCAGTGACACCCGGGAACGAGCACTGCCACGGGTCAACCGCCCCCACCCACGAAAGCACCAGGAAGGGTGACAAGAGACAGCACAGCGCTAGGAATTCACCGCTGGCTGCAAAAGCCATCATCTATGGAAAGCTTAATCAACAAATTCATAACTGACACACGTAACGTAAGTGAAAAGATGAATCACTGGAAACCATTTCCCCAGATTAGACAGAACAAAGCTGCTTGAAGGAAGGGCCTCCTCGGGTCAGTCAGGTGTGAAATGTTCCGAAACAGCAGTAACAGGCTCTAAGGGCATGTTTCAACAATAACGGACATTCTACAAAGCCTGAAATAGCACATAAGAGGGGAAATTAAAAATACATTCCAGGAAAAGATTATCTTTAATGAGTACTAAATTCACGAAGATCTGTCCACCGCTCTCATCAAATCAATAAATACTAGCATTTTCCACAAACATTTAATCCCAAAAGCAAAAAAAGGAAAAGAAAGACATTTACCTCTTCTAAGCTAGGGAGCGAAGAAGAAGATACTGTTCGAGATGACAGTGGGTGAAATGGCTCTTGACCAATAGCGTGTTGATGATTCTGTATTTGTACAAAAGGGTTCTGCGGTGGTCTGTGAGGCAAGGGAGGTAGGCCGTAGGGAAAACCCGGCCCCATTAGGTGACTCTGTTGTAAGTTAGCAAAAGTCCACGCTCCGTCAGGCGCCAGGTATTTCAAGGGAGGAGGGGCAAGGTGTTCGGATGGCAATGAGAACGGTGAGCTGAAGAGCTGGGGCGGCAGGCGCTGCGGAAATGCTGGGTTGTTGGCTACTTCGATGTCTCTGCTACTGTCATTAAAGTTAGAAAAGTGGCCACTGTGGTCCGTGCTGGACGGGGGAGGCGGGGCTGCTGGCGGGCTCCTGCTCTGAACTTGTCTATATTGCAAAAGTCTTGATTGAGGTGGTGGCATTTCAGCCAGTTCCCGTGTTTCACTTTGATCACGATTAGACAGTTCTCTGATTAAGTCTTGAAACCTACATAAAGACGATGAGATACGAGGACAAGAAAACAAAGGAAAAGCTCCATCACATCGAGGAGAGCTTAGTCAACTACATGGGTTAATTTTTACAGACAAAAATGAGAATACTTCATTAGAACTCACGGTAATTCATCTCAAAGGTGAGCATTAACACTCAACAGATGTGGAATCGAAGACACTAAATATGCCCCAAGTATCTGATTTCTTTCTTTTCCCTTGGCATTAAAACCAACTGTCCTGTCTCTACGTGTCTTCGATAACTGGCAGTTATAAAAGGTCACCCCCCCCCCGGGGGGGGCCTGGTGGCTCAGTCGGTTAAGTGTCCGACTTGAGCTCAGGTCGTGATCTCAGGGTTCGTGGGTTCGAGCCCCGCATCAGGCTCTATGCTGACAGCTCGGAGCCTGGAGCCTGGAGCCTGCTTCAGATTCTGTGTCTTCCTCTCTCTCTCTCTGCCCCTCCCCTGCTCACACTCTGTCAATCTCTCTCTCAAAAAGTAGATAAACATTAAAAAAAAAAAAAAATTTTTTTTTTTTTTTTAAAAAAGGTCACCATAATGGTGGACCTTTTATTCAGAGGGATTAGGAAACACTTCGTTGCATCCACATGACACTGGCCATAAAAACAAGTTTAGAAGGAGGACTGAACCTGCATCAAGGTCCGTAGTTCAAAGCAGATAGAATTCTGTGCGGCTAGGAAAATAAACTGATGATAAATTTATAAACTTTGGGGCGCCTGGGTGGCGCAGTCGGTTAAGCGTCCGACTTCAGCCAGGTCACGATCTCGCGGCCCGTGAGTTCGAGCCCCGCGTCAGGCTCTTGGCTGATGGCTCAGAGCCTGGAGCCTGTTTCCGATTCTGTGTCTCCCTCTCTCTCTGCCCCTCCCCAATTCATGCTCTGTCTCTCTCTGTCCCAAAAAATAAATAAACGTTGAAAAAAAAAAATTAAAAAAAAAAAAAATTTATAAACTTTAACTTTCCACCTAATTTACTTCTGTATCCATTCATTTCTTGCATTACTACTGAGTACGAAAAGGTGCTCACAGTGATGGTACATTTCTTTTTCAGGAGAGCCACAAAGCATGGGGCCACATTAATTTTCAATCCCCAACACAGTCCCCACCCAGATGTGCACTTCTAAATGGATTCTCTCTAGCGTCTTCTAAAGTTACTTCTAAATGGATTCTCTAGATTGTAGAGTCAATCCTAGCACCGTGTAGCACGTGCCTAGAGGGCCAGCATCCAATTTCTTTGGGACGATACCGCAACTTGAGGCTAAAAGGGCGGTATCCAAGAGAGAAGGCTGCGTGGGGGAAGGGGAGCGGTCCCGGTGCGAGGCTATTCGTATTCCGCAGAAATACCTGGAGTCTGCGGTTTCTGCTTCGTCCTCCGCGCCGCTAGGGAGCTTCCAGTCTGCTCTCACTGGCGGCTGAGGAAGATGCTGGAGGTGAGGATGTGGATGGTGGTGAGGGTACGGAATACTGCCCTGACTGAGATAGGCGTGATGCTCATTCCACTGCTGGAGCCGCACCTGCTGCTGCCTCAGTGTTTCCAGAGCTACACTCCCATGCATACGATCTGCAAGATATTTGGGAAAAGATTCAGTTTTCACGCATCTGGGGTTTCAAGTTAACTCTTTCCAACAGTCTCTGCAACCAGATTTTCTTCACAAAAACAAAGAAATGCCTACGCTTTGGGTTTTGGAGAAGGCAAATGTCTTCTAAATTTGCCAGTAACTAAAGTTACGGTAACGGTGGTGATGACTGTTCCTACGTCATCCTGTAAAGTGGCACCAACGGGACGCTTAACATTACAGAGCATTTGGAACAAGATTCTGACTGTTACGCTAAGTGACTGATGTCTGCTGCCATCACTTGAAGAAATGAATCGATCCTGACCCAAAAGAACACTGCACAGTACATGTCGATTTAAGGAAATAATCTCTGAATTTGTCACACCCAGCAGTGACAGGAGAACTTACCTAAAGCCTCCCCGATTGGCAATCCCGGGGGAGTCTCATCAGTGAAGTTATTCAGATGGGAAGGAAGGAGGGGGCCGGGCTGGGCGATGGCCCGAAGAGGGCTGTGGCCTTCCTGCAGCATGGGAGGGGGCTGCTGCTCAGGAATCACAGCCTCTGCAGGAGGGGACTGGGGCCGGTGAGAGACCGCACTATTAAAGAAAGCGCTGTTGGGCCCTGCCTGATAGGCAGGGGAAAGTTGAGGAGGTGGCTGCTGAGTCAGCTGATTCAACGGATTCTGTGGCGGGACTACCTGATTTGGTTGGGGCGGCAACTGATTTGGTTGTTCAGGCAAATTATTCTGCTGCTGATTTAACAAGGCGTGCTGCTGCGGAATTGGAAATGGTGGTCTGGGTAGCTGGGGAAGGGGATGAAAATGACGATTGGGGATTGCATACTGTGCGTGGGGAGCAGGGAGAGGAAGATTTATATGTCTCGGGTTGAGATTATCTTTGCGATGAAATTTGGTATTGGGATAAACAACACCAGGACGCGACTCAGGACTTCTGTTCTGTGGATTTGATTCCAAATCAATCTAGAAAAAAATAAGAAGTCTTTCTTAACTGTGGACGATCTGGGTCCTGTGGCTCTCCACCTGTTCCCACCCCTAGCACATCTGAAGGATATGATACATTCTTATCAGTAACAGCCAATGCTACGTGCCCAATCACTTTCTGATAATCAAATGAGGGAATAAACATTTTTTAGACCAGGAAAGAAGAAATCGAAAAACCCGTGTTATATTTGAGTCATAAGAAGACATATTGCCATTTTATTAACACATCCACTTTAATTCCTTTAAAAGCATGATTTTTAATTTCACACTTTCTTCCTCAGAAAGACAACCATTGATTTCCTTCTGATATAAATCACTATAATGTGTCCTTTCCTACCAATTTTATTGTTTTTATACATCTCTTTCTTCAAACATATCTATATTAATCTAAAAATACTTGTCTCAATTTAAACAACTTTGAAGTGGACAAATAAATACTTTATCACCTTTGTATAACCAGTTTCGTTGTCAATTTTTGCCATTAGGTATTGGTATTTCTTCTGTCAACAAACATTTACTGAGAACCTACCAAGGGTAGTGCCGGAGATTAAAGGACAGTGAGAAGACGGAGTCTGTACCCTCAAGAGCTTACAGCAAGGGCTGGCAAACTACGGTTCCCAGGCCATTTCCAGCCCACCAAACTTTGACAAATAGTTTTCCTGGAACACAGCCACCCTCATTCGTTTACGTATTGTCTACGGCTGCTTTCTGACCACAGTGGCAGAGTTGAGAGACTCCAACACAAACCATATGGCCCATTAAGCCTGAAGATTTACCATCTGACCTCTGACCTTTTGCATAAAAGGTCTGCTTAGAGGAGGCTTCGAGTCCAGCGGAAGACACAAACAAGGAAACATAAATTTAGGTGCTGTAAAAGGATGTGATAGAAGGTCCTAGTGCCTGACAAAATTAAAGGTGGCTTCACAGAGGCTGGGACATTTGAATTGAGTCTGGCACAAAGATCTGGGATTTTCCAGTGAGGGAAGGACATTCTAAGTAAACGTAACAGCCTAACCAAGGAGAGACAGGCGGGGAGAGGAGAAAGAGTAAGGCAGATTTGAGGAGCAGGAGAAGTTCTGTGTACATACAGCTACAACATCACTTGTTTATATGTTCGTTTTCCCCTTCTTGACATCAGATAACACTGCGAGAGCCCAATTATACAAGACCCAGAATGATTCAATACTGAGTATAAACATTTTTAATCCTGTAAACTGTGGTAAGCTACCGAAGGTTTGTAAACTATGGAGTGCTGTCATCCTTCTGCAACCTATGTTTGATCACAAATGGTGACAATGTGAAAAATGAAATACAACGTGGAAAGAAGCTATTTTTCTTTCCCCTCTCTGTCAAAACACTCAATAAGCCGCTTCGGTACATCAATCTCCTGTTAAGTTTCAATGTGGAAATAGTCACGGAGTACTGCAAAGTACTCGCCTCACCAAAGGCTCTCAAGCTACACACAGAACTGACCACTCTTGAGAACCCAGAACAAACAGCCTGTTCCTGAATTGAAGCCGTGGGACTCCTGGCGACCAAGCTGTTGCAACAATGTTTGTTTGCAATGTACCAATCGGGCCTCAAGTGCCTTTTCACCTCTAATCGCCAGTTTAAATGGATTGCCACTTGAATCTGGCCAGTAATGTCCCGAAGATTACTGGGCGTTTATAAATCATCTATAAAATGAATGAGAAGAATGACACCTCCCTCCCAGTCTCCCAGCAGCTGCAACACCTGCTCTTCAAATGTCCCAGAACCTGTTACCCAAAACGGCATTACAAATATGGGCAGTTGTCATTAACTGTCTAAATCATTCGACTTTATCTGCAAAATAAAAGTTTCAGAACCTGATAAAGGCTCTTTATAAACAAACACGGTCCCCCATGAATCTGCATCTTTTCGAGACTGATGTCACATTCAGCTGGGATATACTTTTTTCCATAAGACACTGTTGATATTCACACACAGATCGCATGAGGGAGGCCGTGATTAGATGTCAAGGTTGTTTGTGGACAAGCTGCCTCCTTCACTTCTGACTTTGACATGGACAGGAAGCTAGGCCAGTCATAGGAGCCTAATCAACAGAGTGCTACTCTTTGACACTACAGTGGGCTAAGCAGGATAGAGGGAGCCGGAGAATACTATTATCAGAATGAGATCATCCCACGTCACTCTCCTCTTCATACTGAGGCACTGAATCAAGGACAGCCAGGAAATGGTTTTCCGCGAGGCCCCAGGACAAAGCATCAGAGTGGAAAGAAATGAAACGTGTCTATTAGGTTGCCTAGTTCCTGGACAGGGAAAGAACAAAAGAGAAATTTAAAAACAACGAGAGATGCTTCACTATCTCAGCTTCGGTTGCTCCCATAGCACCCAAGGCTCTTGCGGACGTTTTGTCCTGTGCTGCCTGTGACTGCACGGGCTGCCACGGCATCGTAGCGTGTCATTTGTTCCCTCTCGCACCCCTTTCCAAACACACAGAACTCCTATTTGCACTGCAGCTCCCTCCAGACTCAATCAGGAAGTTCCACTGGCGGCCTCATTTGCACTCCTCCAGTTGGTAGTAAGTCCTTTCAGTTGTAGAAATCGTGAGTCAGAGCTGCTTATGGAACATAAGTCACTGAGTACAGAGAACAGTTGCTTAAAGCAAGCTGAGGTTGGGAATACAGATTTGGAAGTCATTATCATGCAGCAGAGATTTAAAACGATGGAACTGACCTAGTTTGTACTAAGAAATCATAGAATGCTGAGAGGTGTAGGACAGTGACAGAACCCTGGGAAACCCCAACATTAGGACGAGGGACAGATGGGAAGGGGGGGGGGACACGAACTCATAAAAGAGGCAGGTCACGTTAGACAGGGTTGTGAAAAGTAGAAATGTGGGGCAAAGAAACCAGAAGAACAAGATGGTCAAGAAAAATGAAGTCGAAAATAGAGCCAAATACCAGAGAAAAGACAAGTCAGACTACAACTGAAGTGTGTTCGTAAAATCTGCTCACTTGAAGTGCAACGGTTTTCAGTGAATGTCAAAGTCGAATACGAGGCTGCATTGGTTCAGGGCCAAATAAGAGATGAGGTGGAAAGGTGAACTTGGGGAAACTATAAAGGAGATGAGGGTTAAAAAGAAAGTGTCTTTAAAAAAAACGGTCGATTAGTCAATTTATTTACTGGCTGAGAAGGAAGAACTAGCAGCTGGAAAGAATTTAAAGAATTTAAAGATGACTGAGGAGAACGGACTAGGCCTACGAGGTGACCAGAAGAGGAGAAAGTAGTCTCAAAGGAAACTCCTTCTCTTCTACCAGACTCTTATGTGGTAATAAGAAAACAGGGTTGTTAAAGGAGAAAGGGGTAAGTCTGAGGTCTTAAGTCAACAGGGTGAAATCCTGATGTGGCAACTCTAAAGCAAGGTCATCTCCTGATCATAAGGATAACTGTAGGTGGAAGGTATCAGGCAGGAGAAGAGCTGCTGAGAAATCGGGCAAAAGGAGCTAGGTACATGTAACAAAAGGCAGAGGAGCCCCCTGGGTTCCCTGAGATTAGAAAATATTAATTTCCACTGGCACTAATTCAACCAATGATTTGATTTTCCCTAACTGGTCCACAACCACAGAAGCAAATAAAGGAGATGAACGGGTGAATTAAGAGTTCAGCATTAGTTACGAAATGAATAAATCATGGGGATAAAAGGCACAGCACAGAGAATACAGTCAATGGTATTGTAATAGCCTTGTATGGTGGAAGATAGTAACGGCACTGTGATAAGCATAGAACAGACAGACTCATTGAATCACTATGTTGTATACCTGAAATTAATGTAACATTGTGTGCCAACTACACTTCGATCTTGAAAAAAAGTTAAGGACTTATACAGTAGATGTGATGAGAGAACAAGGTGAGCGACATAAGGAAGTTAAGTCTTCCCTATTCACGAGAACAGTTCTTTCCATTCTGAGATGATTTTCGATGACACGTCTATAAATGTGTCTCACTTACTACTTTATCATACAAAGATTCTAAATTCAAGTCTATCACTGACCAACAATTTGAGAAAAGTATATGGATAAAGCAAACAATAGCCAAAGAAAAGGTGAAGGGGATAACACGACCCAACAGGTCCCCATGAAACAATAAGCATAAAAGATATATATAAAAAGAGAAAATTTTCTTTAAAACATCAACATTCCAAGGTGATCAATCAGACTAAAATCCATTAGGACAATGCATTCACTACATGTAAGCAGCATACCTGTTTGGATTCCATAGGCTTTTTCTCTGGTGTTCGAATCTTACTAATTTCAGGTCCAGGATTATTTGTATCACTTTTACCTAAGAAAATATTTTTAAATTCTTATAAATTGTCTCCAATGGATGTTACATTTCCAATGACTAACCATTATTAGAGCAGAATAATTTGAACATTTTTCATCTATTGTATCAATTTATATTACTGCTGGGGTTTTGTTTTTACTAAAGTTTGAGGGTTGTAGTTTCCCTGCAAGAAAGAAAATTTATAATTAAAGCAAACCTCATTATCAATAAAAAAGATTTATAAAGGAATAACCTTAAAACATGAAATAATTTCAAAGATAATTGCCCATTCTCCAGGAATTTGTAGCCTCGTTTTTCCTAAACCAGTCACAGAAAAGGTACTGAAATTCTTACTACTTATAAAGGCTCAATGTTTTGGCCATTTACAAATATAATTAAGCAAAAATGCAAATAATATATCAATCCAAATTAATCAAGAAATCTAAACTGAATAAAGATATTCTGAAAGGGGTGTACTTATACTCCTTAAAAGTAATAGATAGCAAACTAAATGTAAGTGAATGAGGAATAGCAAAGGAAACAAAATTAAAGTGTTTTTAAAAATCACAATTATAACAGAATTAAAAGATGCTATTTCACACATGTGAAAGGATTTTAATCTATTAGAATTAACTGCTGGATATTTTAAATTCCTTGAAAAAAATCCTTGATTTGGGTTCTTGTTTGAAAACACTCTTTTAGGAAAGCCACTGGAACTCTCTCTGTAAAATGAATTCTCATGCCAAAATAGCCTTACTACTAAACTTCAAGAAATGAAAACTACAATGTCTGAAGATGAAAAATACACTAGGTAGAACTAACAGATTAGACACTGCAGTATGAAAACTTAATGAATTGGAGGCATAGCAATAGAAATTACACAAAATGAAATGCAAAAAGAACAAAAGAATTTAAAAAAGGAAGTGCATCCATCAACTGTGGGAAAAATTAAATCAGCCTAATATTTGGGTTGTTGGAATTCCTGAAGAGAGGAGAGGCAAGACATAAAAATATCTTAAGAAATAAAGGTCAAAAGTTTCCAAACTTGATGAAAACTATAAAACCACACAGATCCAAGAAGCTCAACAAACTTCAAACACCAGAGGCATGAAGACAACTACACCAAAGAACAGCATAATCAATCTACTAAAACCAGCAAAAAAGAAACTCATAAAAGCAGTCAGACGGGGGGAAAAAGGCACATTACATATAGAAAAAACAAAGACAGGATGACATCAGATTTCTCACTAGAAATAATGCAAGCAAGAAAACAGGAGAGTAACATCATTAAAATGCTTAAAGATAAAAATTGTCAACCTTGAATTCTATACCTTGCAAAAATATCTTCTTTCAAAAATGAAAGTGAAACAAAAATATATTCAGGCATACAGATGCTGAAATAATTCATCACCAGTAGATCTACACTATGAGGAATGTTAGAACTTCTTCAGGCAGAAGGAAAATTGTATCAGATGGAAACATGAATATACAGAAAGAAATAAAGACTACCAGAAATGCTACCTACATGGATAGATCAAAAAATTATTTTTCTTATTATTTAAAACTCTTTTTTATTTATTTATTTTGAAAGAGACAGAGTGCGAGCAGGGGAGGGGCAGAAAAAGAGGGAGAATCACAAGCAGGTTCCACGAAGTCAGTGACGAGCCCATACAGGGCTCAAACTCACAAAACCATGAGATCATGACCTGAACCGAAATCGAGTGTCAGACGCTTAACTGACAGAGCCATCCAGATGCCCCTAAACCTCTTTAAAAAATTATTTGGTTGTGTAAATAATAACAATGTTTGGCCTTATATGTAAAAGTAATATGTATGGCAATAATATCATAAAGGCCAGAAGAGGATAAATTGAAATACTGTAAGGTTCTTTGTACATGAAATGGTAAAATATAAATTGGAAAGGAGTCTGTGATAAAGATATATACTATAAACTCTAAAGCAAACACTAAAATAATAAAGAGTTATAGCTAATAATCAAAAAAGGAGATAAACTGGAATCATAAAAAATATTCAACGAATCCAAAAGAAGATAGGAAAAAAAGGCAAGGGGAAACAAAAGAAGATTGGACAAATTCAAAATAGATAGCAAGATGATAAAATCAAGCCTAATTTATATAATTAATTATAAATGCTCTAAACACCTCAATGAAAAGGCAGAGATTGTCACACTGGATTAAAAAAAACATCAAGGGGTGCCTGGGTGGCTCATTTGACTCTTGATTTCCATCCAACTCTTGATTTTGGTTCAGGTCATGATCTCACAGTTTGTGGGATCGAGCCCCACGTCGAGCTCCGTGCTGGCAGCACAGAGCCTGCTTAGGATATATTCTCTCCCTCTCTCCCTCTCTCCCTCCCTCTCTCTCTCTCTCTCTCTCTCTGCCTCCCACGCCCCCCGCTGGCTCTCTCAAAATAAATAAACTTTAAAAAAAATCAAGAGCCAACCATATGCCATCTAAAGGAAATGTGCTTTAGGGTCGCCTGGGTGGCTCAGTCGGTTGAGTGTCTGACTTCAGTTCAGGTCGTGATCTCACGGTTCATGGGTTCGAGCCCTGCGTCAGGCTCTGTGCTGACAGCTCAGGGCCTGGAGCCCGCTTTGGATGCTGTGTCTACATCTCTCTCTCTACCCCTCCCCCTTCCTCCCTCCCTCCTTCTCTCTCTCTTTCTCTCAAATAAACAAACAAAAATTTAGAAAGAAATGCACTTTAAATATAAAGACACAAATCAAGGAACCTGGGTGGCTCAGTTGGTTAAGCATCCAACTTCATCTTGGGTCATGATCTCACAGTTCAAAAGTTCATGCCCCGCATCGCGCTCTTGTGCTGACAGCTTGGAGCCTGGAGCCTGCTTTGGATTCTGTGTCTCCCTATCTACCCCTCTCCCTACCCCCACCTCAAAAATAAACAAACATTTTAAAAAATTTTTTTAAATAAATAAATATAAAGACACAAAAAGATTAAAAGTAATAGATCAAAAAGGAAAGAAAAAGGTCAAAACAGATATACCATGCTACCACTAGTCAAAATACAGTTAAAGTGGTTACATTAGATATTAACAAAGTAGACCTCTGAGCAAAGACTATATTACCAGGGATAAAGAATGTCATTCAAAAAAAGACAGCAGAGTTAATTAATCAAAAGCACATAATCCTAAATGTTTATATTCCTAATAAGAGAACTTCAAAATTAACCAAGCAAAATTTAAAGGAAAAATAGACAAATACCAATTGTACTTGGAGATTTCAATATTCTCCTCCCAATACATATTTCTTTAAAAGAAGACAGAAAATCGGCAAGAATATAGTACACGTGAACAATTCTATCAATCAACCTAACCTAAGTAACATTTATAGAGTACTCCATTCTTCTCAAGTGCACATGGAACATTCACAAAGATACACCATATCCTGGACTGTAAAACAAATCTCAGGAAGTTCAAAAGAAAAGAGTTTGAGTCCTACAAAATACGTTTTCTTGCCACAGTGGAATCAAAGTAGAAATCCACAACATAAAAATTCTTAGAAAATCCTCAATAACTGGAAACTAAAACTCACCTTTCTAAATATTCCATGGATCCAATTTCAAGTGAAATTAGCAAGTGTACTTAAGGGGTGCCTAGGTGGCCCAGTCGGTTAAGTGTTTGACTCTTGGCTTCAGCTCAGATCATGATCACAGTTTGTGGGTTCGAGGCCTGCACTGGGCTCTGCACTGACAGCATGAAGCCGGCTCAGGATTCTCTCTCCCTCTCTTTGCCCCTCCCTGGCTCTCTTTCTCTCTCTCTCACAGAAACATAAGTAAATAAACTTTAAAAAAAAAAAAAAAGTGTACTCAACTGAATGAAACAAAAATACATCAGAATGTGTGGCATGCACTACTGAGGAGGAAAATCATAAAACTAAGTAAGAGAAACTGAGAAATAGGGTATCTGGGTGGCTCAGTCGGTTGAGCCTGCAACTCTTGGTTTCAGCTCAGGTCATGATCTCAGAGTTCATGGGTTCAAGCCCCGCACAGGGCTCTGTGCTGACAGCATGGAGCCTGCTTGGGATTTCTTTCTTTCTCTCTCAAAAACTAAACAAACATTAAAAACAATTTTTTTGAAGTGTGTCCTTAAAACAAAAAGAAACTGAGAGAGATATCCTGTTCATATAACAGAAGACTCAATATTGTTGTCAATCCTCCCCACATCGGCCTGTAGATTCAACACAATCCCAATCAAAATCCCAGCAGGATTTTTTGTAGAAACGGACAAGCTGATTGTAAAATGCATGTGGAAAATGCAAAGGACTTGGAATAGACAGTTTTGAAAAAGAAAAACAACCTTGTACTCGTAGTACCTGACATCTAGACTTTCATGAAGCTACAGGAATCAAGACAGCACATTTGGCACACACATGAACGTGTGCATCAACAGAACAGAACACAGACTTCATGTATGTGGTCAACTGATTTTCAACAAAGGTACCGAGTTAGCTTAATGCAGGAAGGACAGTGTTTTCAAGAAATAGTGCTAAAACAAATGAACATACATAAGCAAAAAGAAAACAAAAACATCCTTACCTCATAACACATATAAAACTTAACTCAAAAAGGACCTAATGTGAGAGCTAAAAACACGACACTCCTGGGGAAAAAAAACACAGATCCTTGTGATCTTGGATCAGACAAAAATTTCGCCAACACCAAAAACATGGCTCAAAAAAGAAAAAAAAAAAAAAAAGGATAAACTGAATTTTATCAAAAGTAGAAACTTCTAGGGGCACCGTAAGCACCTGACTTCAACTCAGGTCATGATCTCACAGTTCAAGTGCCAGGTTGGGCTGTGTGCTGACAGCTCAAAGTCTGGAGTCTGCTTCAGATTCTGTGATCCCTCTCTCTCTCTCTCAAAAACAAACATTACAAAAGAGAGACAGAGAGAGAGAGAGAGAGAGAGAGAGAGAAAGAGAGAGAGAGGGGGAGGGCAGATGACCCAATGAAAAGATATTCAACATTATTAATCATTAGGAACATGCAAACTAACACCACAATCAGAATCTATCAGATACCTCCTAGCAAAGGTAAAAGTAAAAAGACTAACAATACTAAGTGTTGATGACAATGTGCAACAGCTAGAGATCTCATACATTACTAGCTGATGAGAAAAACGCATCAGCCACTTTGGAAAACAGCACGGCAATTTATTATAAAGTTACCTATGTATTTACAACATACTCAGTAATCTTTGGAAAACAGCACGGCAATTTATTATAAAGTTACCTGTGTATTTAAACATACTCAGAGCCAAAAAACAGAAATAACTAAGGTGCCCGTCAACTGATGGATAGATACAAACACTGCAGTGCAACCATATAATAGAATATTGATCAACAGTAAAAAGGCATAAACTACTGACATAGACCACATAAATGAATCTCAAAAGCATTAAGTGAATGAAGCTGGACACAAGGAAGCCATATTCTCTGATTCCATTTATATGACGTACTAAGTATAAAGACAAGGGTACAGAGGCAAAACGCAGATCGGTGGTTGCCCAGGGCTGGGGGTTGGAGGAGAAGACAGACTACAAAGGACTATGAGAGAATATTTTGAGTTACGTAAACACCCTGTGTCTTGATTCTGGTGGTGGTTAACAACTTTGTTCATTTGTCAAAATATGTCAGCTGTACATTTAAAAAGTAAATTTTACATTATATAAATTATACCTCAGTAAACCTGACTTTAAAAACCAGACTGAGTGCTGGGGCGCCTCATGGCTCAGTCGGTTGAGCATCTGGCTTTAGCTCAGGTCATGACCCCACAGTTCGTGGGTTCGAGCCCCGCGATGGGCTCCGGGCTGACAGCTCAGAGCCTGGAGCCTGCTTCTGATTCTGTGTCTCCCTCTCTCTCTGCCCCTCCCCTGCTCACACTCTCTCAAAAATAAAAAAATGTAAAAAAAAAAAAGAAAAAAAAGTTTTTTTTTTTCTTTTGAAAAAAACAGACTGAGTGGGGCGCCTGGGTGGCTCAGTCAGTTAAGGGTCCAACTCTTGATTTTGGTTCAGGTCATGATCTCATGGTTTGTGGGTTTGAGCCCCAAATCAAGCTCTGTGCTAATAGCACGGAGCCTACTTGGAATATTCTCTCTCTCTCTCTCTCTCTCTCTCTCTCTTTCTCTCTCTCTCTCCCCCCCAACCCCTCCCACTTGCGCACACGTGCTCGCTTACTCTCTCACTCTTACTCTCTCACTCTCTCTCAAAAAGAAATAAATATGGACACGTGGCTCAGTCAGTTAAGCGTCCAACTTTGGTCACGATTTCATGGTTCACGAGTTGAAGCCCCTCATCCAGCTCTGTGCTGTTAGCAATTCTCCCTCTCCCTCCCTCTCTGTTCCTGTCCCGCTTGCACACACGCATGCTCTCTCTCTCTCTCTCTCTCACTCAAAATAAATAAAACCCAAAAATCTTTAAAATATATAATAAAAAATAAAATAAACAAACAAACTTAAAGACCGTATAATTTTTCCTTCAATTACACAGGAGATTATGATTCACAGATGTAACTATTTTAGGTCAACTATTGCCACAGTAGCATCTACATTTAGTGTACCACAAAAATAATTTTGGTCAATACATATATTTAACAGGAGAGGATTTTCTGTCTCGATTTTAAATAACTATCATTTAAAAACACTCTAAATATTAAAATTTGGTATTTTTTCAGAAAATCGGTAATATTGATTATATCATGCATTTTCATTTGTGTACATACTTGTATCTTCTGGAGAGAAGATCCATAGTTTTTGCATCAGATTCTTTCTCAAAGGGGTCTATAATCCACGAACAATTTAACAATCATATTGTTAAAAGATACAAGCAGGTGTATCAACATTTTAGGATCTTGATAAGAGCAAAGCAGCTCACCATTTCGACTTGGCTCATGTTGATCCTTCTCCTGATGCTGGCTTTGTGGCTGCCCTATGCTGACGGGTGGGTGGTGCCCAAGGCCATACGGTAGGGGAGACCCCCGTCCGTGTGTCTGTAAGAGGTTCATATTGTAGGCCATCGCTGCTTGGTGTGTAAGGATCCGAGGATCAACTGCAAACCTGCCCTGGTACCCTGTCCATGGTACCTATGTTATCACAAGAAATGGAGTAACTGCATTAAATACATTTTAAAATGCAAACTGCTATAGTGCTACTGATTAGGAAAAAGCAAACACACACATGTTAATTTTATCAAAATAAGTAACTACAAAGTCAATGCTAGTTATAACAACTGGTAGAATTATTGCTAGAACTGAACTAGTCAAGAATTGGCTTCCAAAAGAAAAATTGGCTTCCTGAATCTTTAGTGTGTAGGGAAAATTGGTCATTTTTCAGGTTAGGAAGAAACTAGGGACATAAAATTGGTAATTATTCCTTGACGCATCAACTTATTTTATAACCCTAAATCACTTCCCTTTAATATGAATGTATATATGTCATAGATTATCAAGAAAGTTACCCTTTAAAGTTATAACTGCATAGTTACATAGTTTAATAGACTAAATGAGAGAACAAGTGAAAAAGTTAAAGAATTTAGTCTAAGGAGTCTCAACATAAAATATACACACTCCAGGGTGCCTGGGTGTCTCAGCTGGTTAAGCATCTGACTTAGACTCAGGTCATGACCTCACAGTTGGTAGGTTCGAGCCCCGCATCGGGCTCTGTGCTGACAGTTCAGAGCCTGGAGCCTGCTTTCGATTCTGTGTCTCCCTCTGTCTCTGCCCCTCCCCTGCTCATGCGCGCTCTCTCTCTCTCTTTCAAAAATAAACATTAAAGTCCCTCTCTCTCTGACCCTCCCCTGCTCATGCTCTGTCTCTGTCTCTCTCTCTCAAGAATAAATAAACATTAAAAAAAGTTTTTTTTAAATGGTGGGTGGCGGAGGGGCCTGGGTGGCTCAGTCAGTTAAGCGTCTGACTTCGGCGTGGGTCATGATCTCATGGTTCATGATTTTGAGCCCCACATCAGGCTCTGTGCTGACAGCTCAGAGCCTGGAGCCTGCTTCAGATTCTGTGTGTGTGTGTGTGTGTGTGTGTGTGTGTGTGTGTGTCTGACCCTCCCCCACTAACTCTGTCTCTGTCTCAAGAATAAACATTAAAAAAGTTAAAAAAAAAAAAAAGAAATACACACACTCCAAATTTACATGAATAACCAAATCACTTAATGTTCATTGATTGTAGGCAAAATTCAGATAGGTCATTAGTTTAAATTAACTCTTTTGATTAATTCAACTCTTCCCTTAAACCACAGAAACAAAATATTTCTTTAGGTATGTCTAAATACATAATCTCTGCATACTGACATAAAAGGATAAATACTATGACATCTGAGCTACTGCCCCTATTATCTTATTATAGTGTAACTGTTAAATGCAGACTCTTAAAAATCTTATATAATAAAAGCCTCTCTGACCTAGTAAAATGAAATATAAATCCTAAGGGACTTACTATTTAAAGAAAATGATGTATGATGTTGCCAGGCTGTCTGGGAAGAAATAAGTCAGCTAAAATTGAAAGTCTTTTGGGGAGTGGGCACGAATCACGTATTTCTTACCAACAGCTATTGGCTGTTGTAATTGTAAACTCTCACGAGCAATATGGCTGAGCAAGGTGTACAGCTGGGCATTTTTCCATTTTGGGGTGTGGAGGTGCCAAAACCCCTGGCAATAATCACCTCTGCCTGAAATTATAATATTTGCCTTAAATGCAAGAAATCTTTTCTGGGATAAAATTTCTGAATTTGGAAATATTAGTAAAAAAAAAAAATTTTTTTTTACCAAAATAGTAAAAAATCTTAAAGGAACAAAAGTGGGTTTTACACAAGATGAAAACCCTCTCAATATCTATAGTCTCAGAAAACATTTAATAATGTTTTTAAGTGCCAGTAAGATTATGAAAAGATTGAAATTTCTCAGATAAATTCAGATCCAGAGAGCTAGACTAATCCAAGCTTCTTTGCCTCCTCCAAAAAACTGTATTTCCTAGGAAGGGTTAGTGAATTATGTAAGAATAAAAAAGTAACAGATAAAATAAAAGTATCACTTTACAAAACAAGACACCAATTTACTAGCTCTGTTTAATGTTCAGGCCAATTTTCCCCAGCAAAAATATTTTTAAGGGAATACAAAGTCTTCTCAATCAAAACATCCAATATACAAATTTCTTCTTAACAACTGACAATAAACAACAATTCATATTTCTCTGGTCATTTCACATTTTGAAGGTTAAAGAAAGAGCTGCTTTAAAAGAAGTGTACAGGCATTGAAAAGTAAAACAACAACAACAACACTATTTGGGATAGTTACTAACTTAGTGAAGCCTATTTTATTTTATTCAATAAACGGTATTTCAAATGTCCACTTACAGGTAAAGGCACCGACATAACTACATTCCCTCCATAGACAGCAGGTACATAAAGAATACTTGTCCCAGTGTGAGGATCTATTCTTTGAACAGGGCTTGGGGATTTCCCCAAATTTGGGTGAGGTCCAAGGGGGGGTGGAGGAGTATATGCTCTAATAGGATTGCCAATAAGTACAGAAGGATTGGGCTGAACTGAAAAATAAACAGAGAAAGGACTCAACTTAGTAACTGTACACATTCCCCTGGACAAAAATGATTTAAATCACCAACAGCAAAACACATTTCCCAGGTTTGCCATGAGATAAGAATTATCAATGTGGAAGAGTAAAGCATATTAAAAAACCACAACCATCTTACAACGTTCCCTAAAATTATTTTGAGTTATACAAAGTATTCTCTCTGTAAACTAGTATAATTTTAAATGTCTTCCAAGGAGGTAAATGTGTGTCTTTCGAGAGAGAAAATCATATACACTCAATAAACATTCTTCTGAGACTAGGAAAATATACACAATATTTTTTCACAATAAAGTTTTGGCTTGCAATATAGTCACAGACAAAATGAAGGTTAAACAATTAATATTTTAAAAGCATAATTCTGCAACATTTTAAATCATTGAAGTAAACTTTATCTTGACATTTCAATGATCCAATATTTGTAGGACATAAATATGTTCCCAAAACTTCTGTGGCATATGCTTAAATGGTTTTCTTCATAACTTATAAATACATAAACCTTGGTACCTACAAAACCATCTGTTTTCAGAAATGTCGTAACAAAGCATTCACAAGACCAGATGTGCTGAATAAAAGAGGTTAAGTGAGTTCCAAAGTGTGTGTGTATCCCTCTCCCCATCTTCTAGTGATGAAATTTAGAGTAAACCTCTTATACCATAAAAGCAAGTTATCACAGGGCTGATTTTCCACTTACCAATTCCATCATTCTGGAAATGATCATTCTGGGCATGATGGAGGCTTTTCCCCTTTATAGAAAAAAACAAACGTATAATACTATAAATACATTTAATACGCGGAAAACATTACTTCCCTAATCCTATGCAAATTAAATATATTCAGCAACAATTACAATTTAAAGACTGCAAGTGTGTAATTAATAACCATTAGACTGCTTTGAGCCAACTTTCTTTTTAAATATTAAGTCATGGTGCTAGGCCTCCATTTTTCTCAGCCTCAAATTAAGAGTATGTAAAATTCTTTGTTTAAGTGATTTTTTAGGGGAGCCTGGGTGGCTCAGTCGGTTAAGCATCTGACTCTGGATTTTGGCTCAGGTCATGGTCTCACAGTTCATGGGATCGAGCCCCACACTGGGCTCTACACTAACAGTGTGGAGCCTGCTTGGGATTCTCTCTCTCTCTCTCTCTCTCTCTCTCTCTCTCTCTCCCTCTCCCTCTCCCTCTCCCTCTCCCTCTCCCTCCCCTCTTCCCCCCTCTGCTCCTCCCCTGCTCGTGCTGTCACACTCTCACGTGTACACTCTCTCTCTCAAAATAAACAAACATTTTAAAATATAAATAAATGATCAAAAGAAATACATAATCAATGTGACTGGACCCTAAATTCTATTCCTTTGCAGCTTCTCTACACATTTTCTATTAATTAAATGACAAGATGAAGAGTTGTTTTTCAAGGGAAAAACATCAGTCTTGACGGAATTGCAATTCCTGAGGACAAGGACTTTAAAACAATAATATGGATGTAAATATGGTTTGAGATTTATGTTATTTTGGGCATCTTAACATGTAAAATTTACTGGAGGAACAAGAAAAGACACTGACTGTCATAATCTGCTTCAGAAAACGTACAAATTGGGAAGCCTGGGTGACTCCGTAGGTTAAGCATCCAACTCTTGGCTTTGGCTCAGGTCATGATCTTGCAACTTGTGCAATAGAGCCCTGAGTCTGCTCTGTGCCGACAGTGCAGAGCCTGCTTGGGACTCTCTCTGTATCTCTCTCAGCTCCTTCCCTACTAGTGCCCTTTCTCTCAAAATAAATAAATAAATATTTATTTAAAAAAGCCTGTCTCTAAAAAAAGAAAAACGTACGCACTTTCTAGAAAGCAATTTGGCAATACTATCAAAAGCATCAAAAATGCACATACACTTTAACCCAGTAATTACACTTCCAGGAATTAATCGAAATGAACTAATAATGGACTTGGGCACAGATGTTCATCACAGCATTGTTTATACATGTGTTAAATGTTAACAACCTCAATGTTCATCAAATGAAGATTTATTAAATAAACAACGCCAGATTCATATACCATTAAATGGGATGACTTTAGCACTGAAACAATATTTTAAGAGACAATGGTTCTGAATTTCTGGACTTCGAAAAATGTCTCTCTCTTTCTATTGGCTAAATGTTAACACAAAGCCATGATACAATACAAGCAGCACATTACACAACTTACCCTTAGACACACACAAATCTGTTGTTTGTACATAATATCTGAAAACTAAAGGGGGGGAGGGGATGATATCTACAGCAGAAAGAAAGATTTATTCTTGACCAAACCGAAAGTACAGTGATGCTTCATTTACGTCCCTGTCAGCAAGGTCACACACTCAGGTCGGCGCTAAACATCAAAGGCATGTGGTCAGGTTAGCCGTGAGCAGGCAAGGGCAACGAAGCTCCAACTCTTAAAAAGTCAGAAAAAATAGCCAAAAATGAATCGCAGTTGGTCCATTAACCAGAAGAGAATGTTCCCAGTGATTGGCACTAGCTATAAAAAACAAACTTCAGAGAAGTGGTAAGGAAAGCAGGGCACAAGAAGAAAGAGTGAAACGGTGACAATGGTAGAGGGCAGAGACGCCAGAGTGGGTGGGAAGATGAGAAGCAGAAGTAATCAGAAGTGACCAGAGCGGCCGGGACACATACACTGACGGAAGAAAGGAGAGCCAGTGACACGGACAGAAGATAAGAGCGTTCCAAGAGGGCAGCAAACTCTTTAGATTTCTTAGCCTCTAACGAGCCGTCAACCAGAGGCAATCATGCAGAATGAGGAGAAAACAGTGATGTGGTCAGACTATGGTACGAAGAACAGCCCCTGAAAGATGTCCACACCCTGATCCCTGGAATCTGTGACTATGTCATGTTATGTGGCAAAAGGGTCTCTGCAAAATATAATCAAAGTTGTGTTTAAAATAAAGAGATTATCCTGGATTATCTGGGTGACCCACTCTAATCACATGAGCCCTAAAAGCAGAAAAGTTTCCCCAGCTGGAGTCAAACAGATGTGGCAAAAGAGGAAGTCAGACACTCCATGGGAGAGAAGGATTCACTGTACTGTTGGTGGTTCTGAGACATAAAGGTCAAATGCAAGAATGGAAGAGAAGCCTCCAGAAGCTAAGAACGCTACCCGCTGACAGCAGTCTAGGAAACAAGGACGTCGATCCTGCAACCACAGGGAACTGGATTCTGCATGAACTCAAAAGCAGATTCCTCCCAAGCTTCCAGAGAGGAGGCCAGTCAGCCAACACCCTGATTCAGGCCTTGTGAAACCCAAAGCTGACAGACCAACCAAGGCAACCTGGACGTCTGACCCAAAGAAACATGAGATAATAAATTTGTGTTGTTTAAGTCACTCTGTTTGTCCCAATTTATTGCAGCAACAATAGGAAACCAATCCAAAGAGTAATCACAGTCTAGGGTAATCCAATACTGTAAAGCTGGAAGCATGCCAGGCAATGACATCAACCCTCTGGGTTGTGGGATATGCTAAACCGAAAAGCAACTTGGGGCCTATCATGTGACAATATGGCACTTCTAGAAGCGTAATTCAGCACACTGTACAGTTCAATGTAGGAAACACTTTTCCAGGATGCTTGCACTTAGCATGCAGCTGTGGAGCAGTAAGGGTACTTGGTCCATGCAAAATCATGCAGCGTTTGGTAGCTTATGAACAAAATAATAATGTAGCCGTAAGCTAGCGCTATGCATAAAAGTCGTTCCATGGTGACAAACCCCAAAGTTCGCGAATAAATCTCAGAAAGGATGTACACCTTTGGTAGAATACCAAAGGTATTTTTATAAGCAAATATAGTTCATAACACCTTTCTTTTTTAATTTCAGAGACAGAGTGAAAGGGTGAAGGCGGGGGGAAGAGAGAGCAGGTGAGTGAAAGCACGCGCAAGCGGGGGAAAGGGGCAGAGGGAGACAGAGAGAATCTTAAGTGGGTTTCATTCATGCTCAGTGTGGAGTCTCATGTGGGGCGCAATCCTACGACCCTGGGATCATGACCTGAGCCAAAACCAAGAGCGAGACATTGAACCAACTGAGCCAAACAGGTGCCCCATATCACATATTTTGTAAGGACTATTTTTTTTACTCCACTACTTGTTTCTTCAAATATTTATTTTTTCACTCATTCTTTGTTTTCCATTTACTCATTCAACAAATGTTAACGAGGCCCAACACCTGTCCACCCCTAGCTGGGCACTGAGGCTACCAAAGGACAAAGACGGACACGTTTTCTGATGTCTGGACAGTGAGACACAACACAAGCAGCAGGAGACAGACGATGAAGACAACTCACAAACTAAATTCTACAAGATAATACTACGGTCTTTCCAGAGAATCCATTTCTGAATATTATCTATCCTCTGACCAGTCTCTATAGTGCGTAATGTGTGTAAATGACTTTGTTCCATGTTAGCAAAGCTTCCAAATGTTGCTCCCAGCAAATGCCCTAGGAGGAAGCAGAATGAAGACAGGCAAACGGCTTTTCTACATGCTAATCCTGCAGGTGCCCACAAAACAGGCCCTTTGCTATAAATGATGCTTGCAGAAAATGAGGCAATGGCGGGCCAACCAGGACCACCAGCTCCTGGACCCCCTAACGTTCTGTACCTTTTCTAACACCATCACAGAAGTGACCTGTTCAGAGAATAAAGTTATATGACTGCTAAATGGCACAGGGTGTTTTGTTGCCAAACACAGCCCTGAGCAAGAAGGATACAAAGTACTTTTAAGTGTCATCCAGTCTTCTGATGCTTTTATCCACAAGAAATCTCATTGGGGTTTAAATTGTAGTCTAACATTAACAATACTAATTTTTAATATTTCTTATGCACAGAATTGTGTTACAAGTTAAACAGTAAGGAAAACTCTAGGAGAAATTGTACGGTTCAGTATCACATTTTCAGAAATAGTATTCTTTTCTGGCAATAAACCCCACTTCATCCAAAGGCTCTATCTAGCACATGATATAAAATATCTGGGATTTGTTTCAAAATTTTTCAGTGTGCATATCTGGCGGGGGGCAGGGGTGGTCTGTAGATGAGACATGATTAAGATTAAGTTGCTAACTGGGGCACATGCGTGGCTCAGTCGGTTGAGCATCCGACTCTTGGTTTCAGCTAAGGTCATGATCTCTCGGTTCATGGGATGGAGCCCTGCGTTGAGCCCTGCCCCGATTCTCTCTCCCTCTCTCTCTGTATCTCCCCCGCTCAAGATCTCCCCCTCTCTCAAAATAAGTAAATAAACATAAGAAAGAAAGAAAGAAAGAAAGAAAGAAAGAAAGAAAGAAAGAAAGAAAGAAAGAAAGAAAGAAAGAAAGAAAGAAAGAGAAACACCAGGAAGATGGCTGCTTTGGCCTTTAATTACACAATCCTCTCAATTATAAGAAAAAAGCCATGCTACACTCTACTGGATGCATCATAACCATTATTGATTTCTCAGATACTTACTGAGCACCCACTATATGCAAAGAGTGGGGTAGGCACTAGGGGCCATAAAAAGTATATAGAACAAGATTTTTGTCTTCAGGGAGTTTATGGTTTTAGAAGAGCAAGTGGAATAAATTTTCTTCACCTTTCAAACGAAAACAAAAAGCAAACTGCAGGGTCTTGCTTAGGGTCCATACACATGCGGTTCCATGGCTTCAATTTAGCTGCACCTGCCGTACATAAGTTGATTCCTACATTCCCAAGTCAGTAAGAAGAGTTTACTCTACTGTAGTTAGGAATGTGCAAAGGGTATAATGATTTTGCAATGTTTTAATTAAAAAGAAAAAGAAAAAAAAAAACAAAAAACGGAAAATGTAAAAGTTTCGACCTGGGTTCCCTACTCCCCACACACCCTATACTCCTTGCTGGTCCCTATAGAACCTGTTCTCTCATACCTCTGGTCTTTTCTATCAGCTCTTTCTTAAGCTTTATTAATTCATCCAAAAAATACTTATAAGCCACCTATGAGGAGCCAGATGTTGTTGCAGCACAGAGGCTAGAGCAGTAAATAATCCAGGCAAAAATCTCTGCCGTAATGGAGCTTATATTCTAGTTCTTGGAATGTCTCCCCAGTGGGGCACTACCCCCATCCACTCGGTGGATTCCTAAAAACAAGATCTCTGTGGGGGAAAATGCCTTGAATCCACCTCTCTCCTCTGACCACTACCCTCCAACATCTTCTCCAAGAGGACTCGGGGGCTTATGTGCTTATCTATGCTTCTCCAGTACTGAACATACCAGCTGGCACACAGAGGAAACTTAACTATTTGATAAGTAAGTTGATTATTAATTTATTATAGTTTTAAGCTTTAGAAACCTAGAAGATTCATTTATGCGAAATGCTTAATCCCCTGGAAATCCCAAATCGCTAAAGCATTATTGCACCATAGGTCCATTTTCATTAAACTAATAATAATCAAAGTATAGTAACACAGAAGTTCTCTTCTCAGCTTAATACCTATTTAACCAAGAGAGTTTCAAGATATTAAAACATTAACTATTGTTCACTTAATTACTGTTTACATTAGGATTTACTTTTTAATTTTTTTTAAGTTTATTTATTTGAGAGAGAGCACACATGTGAGTGGGAGCAGGAGGAGGGGCAGAGAGAGGAGAGAGAGAATCCCAAGCAGTTTCTGTGCTAAAACTCACAAGCTGTGAAATCATGACCTGAGCCGAAATCAAGAGTCAGACGCTGACTCCACCGTCTGACTGAGCCACCCAAGCGCCCCAAGGTTTTACGCTTTTAAAATGAAGCCCCAAACTGACATGTTCTTTTAATTCATGTCAATAAATTTAATACCATGCTGATGACTGTAAATATAGCAAAACAACAGAACAAATACTAAACGTGCCATTCTCATAACTTTCTTTTCTATGGTAAGTGCAAGCATTTTTTTTCAGGCACTGTAGCAAATAAACCAGCTGTCTCTGCCCAAAATAGCTATGGTTCAAAAGTAGAAATGGCCCTGGCTGACCCACCTCCATTCCCTCTGATGGACTACTTCTTACACAACAATACGGGTCAGCAGATCAGTTAAAGTAATCTTCAAGAGGCCAACCAAATCTTCTCACTGTGTCAAATAGCACTTGAACTGGTCACCAACAAAGGATTAGAACTATTTGCTTTCTACAAACAATGTTATATAATATTATTCCTCATAAATAATATGCCCTAAGGGCATGCTTTTAATGAGCGAGATAGTCCTTTAAACTGCTTTGTTTTATTCACATCTTACTAAAATCAGCCTATCAGCAGGGAGGACCGGGAGGCTGTATTATGCACAGGACTCCAGAAACAATGAAGTTCTTGAAAACTTTTTGAGAAGCACTATGACATTAAGCACGGCTAACAGCCACATGTTCACTTACGTGTCCAAACTAGACAAGTTCCTTGCAGAAACCACTTGCTACCAAATATAACCTTCGTTTCCAATACTTGAAGTAACTTGCAGCCCAACAAACCTTTACCCTTCTGTGCTGTTCTCTCCCTTTAACCTCTTCAAGTCCATTAACAGGCTTTACCTTGGGGGGTGACTGCTGCAGTTTGTTGGTATTTCCTGAATGCTGCAGTCTTAGAGCCCGGGGGATAAATTCAGGTGCCAGTGGATTCAACACATACGTCTTCTTTAGTTCTAAAGCCTCTAGCTGAGCTTTGATCTGTTCAAAAGTGATTCCGTGTAGGCTATTATTTTCATGACACAGGGCAATAAACCGCTCCCAAAATTTCCTACAGAAAAGATTTACAAGATCATTTTACAATTTCAGTGGATGAGATCACAGAAATGAACATAAGCAACTAAAGAGAGCTTCAAATTCCCTCTTCCCACCCCAAATCCTCAGATCCAACGTTCACCTGGCTATGATTCAGGTAGAATCTTTCCACCAGATCACAAGACTCCAGAAGTTTGATTGCAAAACTACAGTCATGTCTAATATCGTGGAAAATACAAATTATGCTCCCAATTAATTTTGGCCGATCAATGCAAATAATGTGGTCAATGCTCAATTATCCACACTAATCCAAAATGACAGTCTTGTTATCCACATAATAACTAGGGATTTCAAAACTGATGCCAGCTCATTTTACAGATGATTTGTACTTCTAGACATAGTCATACATTATATACATACACAAATTCAGACACACACATAAATTAGACTTAAATAAATTTGAATTATGGGGACATAAATTTGAATTATGGGGACAAAGTAGCCTGGTGTTGGATGACTAAGAAAAGCCAACTCAGGACATAAATCTGAGCCACAAAGTAGATATTCCTCATGAAGATTCTTAAGAAATAACTAGCTATTCCTATATTTTTCTCTTACTCAACAGATGCTGGTCACAAGCACAACTTACAACATTGACTACGAGAGTTAAATTAAGTATGAAAAATACAGGAAGTTGGAATGCTAATTTTAATATTGATTATTCATTTCTGAATCACATTAATAAATACTAAAGGAGAAAAATACACTCAAAACTTGTTGCAACTGTATAACTATTTTCCTACAGGTTGGCAATCTGATCTCTGAATATTAAAAATAATAAATACATATTACAAAAGACAACATAATTTTTAAATTTTAAATGACTATAAATATGCATACCTATCTTTAATATGAGGTTCAAATAATGTGTTATTATGCTATAAAAGATATATGATATCGGGGCGCCTGGGTGGCGCAGTCGGTTAAGCGTCCGACTTCAGCCAGGTCACGATCTCGCGGTCCGTGAGTTCGAGCCCCGCGTCAGGCTCTGGGCTGATGGCTCAGAGCCTGGAGCCTGTTTCCGATTCTGTGTCTCCCTCTCTCTCTGCCCCTCCCCTGTTCATGCTCTGTCTCTCTCTGTCCCAAAAATAAATAAACGTTGAAAAAAAAAAAATTTAAAAAAAAAATAAATAAATAAATAAAAGATATATGATATGGTTTCTTCCCAAGCTTGTATCCTTGTGGACAGAAGTAATCAAGATAGCTTCAAGAAGCACAGATGAAAAGGTTTATATTATAAAACTCAGTATGTGAACAGGAATTGGGTTATTAAAATATTCACAAAACTTTGCAGAGTTTAATTCTGGACTATGTTTCTCTTACGTATGTCCTTTCTACTTTTTTAAAGGTAAATTTAAGAAATGGGTCCAGAAAAATTTCAGGCCTACATGCCAACAACAGAAAAGTACAAGTACCACAAAATATGAAGTATGTATTTTTGACTGTAAGACATAAAGGTTAAAAGACAGTCATTCATTTGCAGGAAGTATGTATTGCTAAGAAATGCAAACCAAAAGCTACCCTTTATTTTTATTCCTAAGAACACCTCTGAAGGAATCAGAAGGCTTTTTTCTCACAGTCTAATAGCTAAGGAAGGATCTTTAACATAGCACTCAGGACCTAAAAACCCAGGAGCTAAAATCCATAAACTTTCCCACCCTTTCGATTTAAAAAGCCACAATATTCAACTCTATGAATACTTTCAACATGATTCTACATGCTACATTCAAAAGAAGTTTCTCTGATCTAATTGATAAAGTATCCGTTTCATAAAATGGCATTTCGTCTTGGGTTGCAATTCAAGACAGAGCAAAACAAGGAGTGAATGGATTGGCTTTTGCTCTCAGTTTTTAATACCAATTTTTTATAACAATCGCCATTTCCAGCTTATGTACCCAAGATGCTAGAACTTGCTCTATGTTTCAGCTCCTTTTTAAACTCCATACCCTGTTCCTTGACCACTGTCACTGACCTCAACTGCACTGAACAGGAGCTGAATTAACACTGAGTTGAGCAGAACCTTCAAATAACCCCACAGTTCACAAGAAACTAGTAGCTCAGTGAGTCTTTGCCTACAAGATCCCAGAGATCTCAAAGAAACAGTCTGAGAGCTAAAGGATACCATTTCAGAATCCTAAACACTTACAATAAGCTAATCAAGTCAAAGCAGCTCCAAAAGCAGCCCGAAATCTCCATTTTAAATCTCACTCATCCTTTGACTGACATGGCAAAGTGGTCAAGCGCATGGATTCCAGAGCTAGACAGCTGGGGTTTCAGTCACGGCTCTGTCATTCAGTAGCTGTGTAAAGTCAGGCAATCAAATAACTTAATCTCTTTGTAGCTCAGATTCCTCATGTGTAAAACAGGGCACCAATAGAATTTATACTTCCTTCAGTTTCTCACTTTTAAACTTTGAGAGTATTTCTTCCTTCAAAAACTCTTAAAGTTAAAAAGTCTCCTTTCCTGTCTTCATGAAGGCTCTTTCAAAGACTATTGACACAGCCCTTGAACTCCCAATACTTCAGTAAAATACGAAGTATGGATGTATGAACACCTAAGTGAAAGATCACCTGAGAACTTCCAACTACTCTCAGAATGAAGATAGAGGCTCTTGTTATTTACAGATTCCACTGATTCTTAGGCGCCTCCCTAAAATTTTCACATATTATTAACAATTTGGGTTAGAAAACCCAAGTATGTCTCTATATTGTAATATAATTACAAGTATTTCAAAGAACATAACCTTACTTTAATCACTGCATGAACAAAGTATGGTTTTGTTTTTATGCTAACTTTGCTTCTAGGATCACTGATAAAAAAAACACTGAAAAACCACTTGATATCCTCAGGTTATACAGTATGTGTACATGCATGTGTACATACACCTCTACATACATATGAAATATGTTTCCATCTCACTGAGTAAATGGAATTTGTTAACGAAGTAATTTGGTTCAAAGGAAGACCTTCTCTGAACACCATGGTTTGGAGAAATGTACAAATCTTCTCTGGCTCTCCCCACTCAGTGTAGATTTATACAAGCATATTCATCACTTTCTGGGAAAGGCAGGGTAACCCACCAAGAAGAGCTTGGGTTTTGAAGTCAATGCGACATCTGTTTGAGTGAACCATTTAACAGCTATACGACCTTGGGCAGTAATTTAAACTCTGAATCAGGCAGCCCATTTAAAATGCAAATAAAATTCCCACATTGCAGGGTTGCTGGGATGACTGAACAAGGCTAAGTGTGCAAAGCACTTGACCTAGCACCTGGCAAGAGAAAGCTGTCAATAAACAGCAGCTACTATATTAATACTCATTGGTTTGGCGAGTTGGGGAAAGGGTAGTTCACTACCTTCATTTCAGGTTAATAGAGAAACTCTATTTAAAAATACAACAAAAAGGGCACTGGGGTGGCTCAGTCGGTTGAGCCTCAGATTTCAACTCAGGTCATGATCTCATGATTCGTGGGTTCAAGCCCCAAATCGGGCTTTGTGCTGACAGTGCAGAGCCTGCTTTGAATTCTCTCTCCCTGTCTCTCCCCTGCTCGTGCTCTCTCTCTCTCAAAAATAAACATTAAAAAAATTTGTTAATAATTAAACAAAAATAAAAATACAACAAAAAAGATTATATAATTAAACAAAAATAAAAATACAACAAAAAAGATTATATAATGGTTGCCTTCTAAACTCGTATAGTACACGCAATAATCATTCCTTGGAAGCTTAATCAATGTTTGGAAATATCATTAGTTTTTCACAAATACTGAGTGGGACGGGGTGGGGGAAGGGAGTCCTGATTAACATAAACTACAAAGAATTCACTCCTCTGTGGTCATAGAACCTAAGAATCATCTATGTCCTCCAAGTTTACTTGTATTGTGAGATTAAATTAATTTCTAATGAAATTAGAAAGATTAAAGCTCAAATACCCATACGCTTCAACTATTAGCTCTTGGACTAGAACCGTGATTAAACTGTCCAAATAACACAGATAATCAGCAGTCCAAATTAAGTCACATGATTTTTGTCTCCCTACACAATATACTTAACCTCTCTGAAAATATTTTGCCTAGCTTACAAATAATTTACAGTCCTTAATACACTCCAGTTGAGTAGTAAGAAATAAGCAACCAGAAGGCCTGGCTTCAAGTTAAAAACTATCTAGCCCTAGATTATTCTGACAGCCTGGCCTCAGAAAGAATTATTTACTTATCTGCTCTGAGAAAATAACAATTTATGTCAGAGATGGGGTGAAAAATGCTGATGTCATGCAATTCACAGCATAATACAACTCTACAGAAATGGATAATGGCTTTAAAAAAATAACACTCACACTGGTAAAAGTTTGGAGGTATTTATAAAGAGAGCCCAAAACAAGTTTGGCTCAAGACTATTTTTATACCTATTTATTCCCCCAACACAGTGTTTTCTTAAATACATGTTACCTTATTTTATATGTGTTTTAATCTATTAAATTCCACTCAAACTGTATGTGATTTTTTCACATTTTTCAAATGATAAATATAAACAAAAATGGTAAAATATCACAGCAATATTCTAGCCAAATATGCTTTCAACAAATTATAAAGTAACTAAAATTCTCAGGAAAGAAGTCAAATTATTATACCCAGTTTATTCACTTGTAACTTGGAATTCATATATTCCCTTCTCCAGCTTTTTAGTGGTTAAAAATGGATGTCAATCAAATTTTTAAATATGAAATTAAAGATACTTTACAACAGGACTATTTAGCTATGCATAAGTAAGTCATGCACCATTCAAGTTTTGTGCCTTTTTGTAAAATAAAAGGTTATTCTTTATAACCTAACTATAAATTAAAACACTCGATTCCTTTGTTAATAGCTTTCCCCTATAAAGTATATTAACTTCTTTGGAAGTCTTAAACTTGAATACATGCACATGATGATTATGATTATGATTATGGTTATGATTATGATTAAAGGTCCCAATGGTCTCCCTTCCTATAGAGAATCCTTTTTGTTCTTTCCTGTTTGCTGAAACAGGAAAACAGACAATAAAATGCTGCCATGTCTATATCGCAATAGAAAAGTTGGTTTAAAAAGGCCACTGCCTAACAGCTCTGTCTACTTTAATTCTAACGTATCAAAGAGAAATAATAACCCAGGGCATAATCAGCACTGTCTATATCTCTATTGTCTGAACTCACTGTGACAGATCCCAGAGTACTTACACAACTTTAAATAATCCCTAGTGTATTTCTTTTTCATAAAGTATATATTAATTTCTCTTCAACTGTTTGTTAATAGTAACATAATTTTCAATACTACAATGACAAAAGTCTTCTATTACCAGCTTCAAACAGTTAAAATTCCTATTAGCTGGTATATAACTTTTAGTTTTAGTAGAAATAGTTCCTTATGACTATAAGCTAAGGACTACTAGCAACACTATCTAGAGACAAGTTATAACCACTCCTAACCCCTCTAATTTTAAGATCCTCTGGATTAACCAGACACAAAGAACATTTATACTTAGAAGGCCCGAGACAAAATAAGTAGAGAAGGAAAATCATCAAAAAAAGTTAACACAATAACGAAGGGAAAAAAATGAAGTAGCAATTTTATAAAATTCAGTTTCCATCAAAGATACATACGTACACAAAACCACCTCAGGACCCTTGCACAAGCTGCTCCCTCTTCCTGGGGCATTTTCACCCCAGGTACCCCACAGAGCTCACTCCTTCACTTCAAAGTCAGCTTCTCAGTGAGGGGTGCTCTGACCATGCCTTGTAGAATCACAACCCAGCCCACCGCACCCTTCTGATTTCTCTTAACGTTCTATTTTTCTTCCACTGAACTTACCATGTAAAAAACGACATGGTATTCTTACTTTATTCTCATTCTTCCTTTCCTCCCTAATGAAACGTAAGCCCCAAAAAGCAAAGATTTTTATTCATTTCGTTCACTGAATCCTCAGTGGCTAGAAGAGTGCTTAGAACATAGTAGGCGCTCAGGGAACATCTGCCGAATGACGACTAAATGAACAAATACGTAATTATGAGTACAATGAATAGACCCAGAACAATATATGTTTGTATTCCCACTGGGTATGAGGTTAAGACTGAACTTGATTTTAATTAGCCAAGAGGTCAGATAAATAAATGTACACATAGGAATGCAAATCACTCTACATTTCCCCCCTTTAATGTCTTAATCAGGAACACATAATTACCTGCATCTTCCGATAGAGCACAGGGCGATGGGATCACCCACCACAGCAACCAGAGATTGTGCTCTTGTGATGGCAGTATTGAGAAGCTTGTAGTTAGATAAAAAACCATAATCTAAATCCTCTGTGGAATCTTCCAGCAGTTGCTCTTTCTTTTTAATTGGTGTCTGTTTGTGTTTACAAGTATGCCTTGTACGTACTGTGCTAAGAAACAAAACTCTGAACTGCTTTCCTATAAAAAATAAATAAATAAGACGCTTAAGATTGTTATTTTGAGCCACTGATACAATAAAAGCATTTTAGTTTCTAAACGTTATTGCTAAATAACAGGTGTCGGTGAGGATGTGGAAAAATTGGAACTCTCGTGTCCTGCAGGTGAGAATGTAAAATGGGATGTAAAACACTATGGAAACCAGTACGGCAGCTCCTAAAAAAAAATTAAACATAAAATTAAAACACAGAATTAAAATGAAACATAGAATTAACATATGATCCAACAACTCCTCTTCTGGGTATATACCCAAAAGAACTGAAAGCAGGATCTCGAAGAGATATTTCCTAACAGCATTAGTCACGGGCAAAAGGTAGCAGCAACCCAGGCGTCCGGCAACAGACGAATGGATAAACAAAACGTAGTATATACGGACCATGAAACACCATTCAGCCTTAAAAAGGGCAGGAATTCTGACACATGCTCCAACATGGATGAACCCTGAAGACACGACGCTAAATGAGACAGGCCAGTCACAAAAGGCCAAATACCATATGGCCACACTTATAGAAGGTACCTATTGTAGTCAAATTCATAGACAAAGTGGAATGATGGTTGCCAGGGGCTCAAGGGAGGAGGGAGTTAGAATAGGGAGAAGGAGCTGGGCCAGAATTTCAGTTTTACAAGATGAGAAGAGTTCTGGAGACGACGGCACGAATGCCATTCACAACAATGTGAATGTACTTAATAGCAATGAACTGTGGCATTTTATGTATTTTTAAACTGGAGAGACACTTTCAGAATGAACACATAAAACATAGTTAAAATGGTACATTTTATTGAAATTTAATAAAATATTATTGCTGGAGCCAGCCTTAGTGATGATCTCATCGAAGGTGCCATTCAATACAAGAACTGTTCTTTGAAGCGGGGTCATCTAGCCTCTAACAGACCAAGGCAGACACAGCTGATGCCATAAGGAAGCCCTGTTGAGTCTAGTTTGCACAGCATTTTTTATTATGCTCTTTCTTATAGCGACGCATCTATTCCCTCATTCTGTGACAAATCTCCAAATCTCCGAATACAGATTTAATACCAATCTGTACTCTTCTCTTCTCTGGGCCAAACAACCCTAGTTCTTTCAACCATTTCTGACTCCTAAGTGGCAGTTTTTAGACCATTACCTATCCTAAGTCTCCTCTGGGTGCATCCTAGCTTACTGGTAATACTCCTTCTAAATGCACACCCAAATTCTGTGGGATTTGGACAACACATGGTATAGTGGAGCTATTTTGTCCCTATACTCTAAAAACTGTTATTCCCATGAAACCTAAAACTGTAATTGTACTGACCTTTTCCAGCACTCATCTGATACTATTGCTTCGTATATTTCAAAGCAGAAACTCTACAGCAACTGATTACATGAAGGCAATTTAAATGAGCTGCTGGTAACTATTCACTTAGGAAAGTTTACGGATAAAAACAAACTGTGCCTTGGGGCGCCCGGGTGGCTCAGACAGTAAAGCATCCGACTTCAGCTCAGGTCATGACCTCACCACTGGTGAGTTCAAGCCCCACGTCGGGCTGTTCTGACAGTTCAGAGCCTGGGGCCGGCTTCCGATTCTGTGTTTCCCTCTCTCTGTCCCTCTCCTGCTCATCCTCTGTCTCTTTCTCTCAAAAATAAATAAATGTTTACAAAAAAAAACAAAAAATGGATTTAAAAATGGATGTACAAAGAATGTGCTTGATGGGTACACGTTTTCAAAAATCTTTACGAACAAATCAGTCCTCCGCTACAGTATAAAGACAGTAGGTGCCATATGCTCCTGTGACTGTGACGATCACATACAGATATAGCGGGTGGCATTCACACAACTATGGCCACTGGAAATTCCATTTGTTCCTACTTCTTTTATTTGGATATGAAAATGTAATAAACATGTAAATGAGCTTGACCTTTAACTGTCAAATTTGGCATTAAAGAACTCGGTATGAAATAAATACAGTTGCTTGTCCAGAAAAGAGATCTTGGGGATTAAAAATCAAATGTGTACACACTTTGGGATTTAAGCATCTGAATAACTTAATTCATTTCGATTAATCCTTACCTTGAACATTTAGCACCCTTTCTACATTAACATCAGATAATCTCTTTTTCCGAAGTTCAGCACGTATCCTAAACACTTGATCAGCGTACGGAGTCACCACGCCAATACTGCCATCATCCAACTTCCCCCATGCTACCGGCCACTTCCGTCTCAACTCTTCCACACGTTCCACCACTTCGAAGACCTTTAAAGAAACACACAGATGCATCTAAAGCTATGAAGTGTTTGGAGGAAAGAATACAGTAACTGAAACACGTGTATAAAGGATGCCATTTTAGCGAATGTCATTTAAAAACTACCTCTAGGGGCACCTGGGTGGCTCAGTCGGTTAAGCGTCCGACTTCGGCTCAGGTCACGATCTCACAGTTCGTGAGTTCGAGCCCCGCGTAGGGCTCTGTGCTGACAGCTCAGAGCCTGGAGCCTGCTTCACATTCTGTGTCTCCCTCTCTGTCTGCCCCTTCCCTACTCATGCTCTGTCTCTCTCTATCTCAAAAATAAATAAACATTAAAAAAAAATTAAAAAATAAACAAATAAACAAAATAAAATAAAACAAAATAAAATAAAATAAAATAAAATAAAATAAAATAAAATAAAAACTACCTCTAAACAGGAGTAATGCTTTGCTGATACAAACACAGAAAGAAAATTTTTATGTACATTTCAAACAGTAAAATTCTACAATAATGCACCCAGTGAAAACATGAATATCAGAGACAATGTTGTAATGGATACGTGGCCCTCACCCTTCAGCCTCCATTCTTTTTTTTTTTTTTTTTAGGTTTATTTTTTATTTATTTGGCGAGAGAGAAAGAGTGAGGGCACAGAGACAAGGAGAGGGAGAATCTCAAGTAGTCTCCGCACTGTCAATGCAGAGCCCAACGCGGGGCTCAATCCTATGAACTGTGAGATCATGACCTGAGCCGAAATCAAGAGCTGGACGCTTAACCAACTGAGCCACCCAGGTGCTCTTAGCCTCCAATCTTAAATGGGGACAGGTTCTATTTCCTATGTAAACAGGAGGACAGGGATAGGGCCATGAAACTAGCAACCCATCTAGGGAATCAGAGAACCAAGTCCTGGTATTTCTCAGTCCATTCACTCCAGGTCAGGTCAGTGAAATTAACAGCCAACCAGAAGATTCCTAGAGTCAGCACCACCATTAATTCTCAGCAGTACAAGACCCAGCACTGTCCCCTTCCCCCACTGATACGACTAAGCAAAGCAGCCAACAGCTAACATCAAACCACAGCTGGGACTAAGACAAATCTGGATTGAAGAGACACTTTGACAACTCACTGCCTTCCAGTAGTACAAGTTTGCCCAAGCCATTTCCTTAACCTTGCAATAAAGTAACACCACATTTTACCCAACTGAATTTTCTGGACTCTACTTATTGGATCATTAGTATGATTTTTAGTGTAATTCAATGTATTTTAATACAACAAATTGATCAGACACATTCAATGCTTGGCAAAGTGGGAGATACCATGATTAATAAAACATGTTCCCTGCCTGCTAAGAGATTATTGTATATTTAGAAAACAGACTCTTAAAAAATATCATATACATATACATATATATATATATATATATATATGCGTGTGTGCGCGCGCGCATGCGTGTACATGTGTACGTAAATGGTAAGCTCAACAGAGGGTCAGGCAAGACTCTAGGGGCATAGAGAAGAAAGTTTTTTAATTGCCTTTTAAATACATTATTTATTTACTATTTGGCAATAATATCTATTTAAATTTACAATGTGAAATATGCCAAATAAAATTTGACAGTTTTTACTCAAGAACTTGAGGGTTATTGGCCAGGAGGCAGTCCACACTGCCGCATACAAAGTCAATGAATGCCAGAGATAGAGACTAGAGTCTCCCATTGTGACGATTTAATAGCAAGTGCTTCAGATGTGCACATGGTCCAAGGTTTCTGAAAAGTAAACTAGACTAAAGACCTAGGCTAGACTCACTACAAGGAGTAAGAAAGACGGGCCGGAGTCTACCGCAATAAGGAATAAGAAAAACCTAGGTTTACCCATTTGGTTAAATATGGGGGTAGATGAAAGCTGCGGAGACACGTCTCCCACCCACCGCCAACCCCAAACACATACACAGAGTTCCTACCGCTGAGCAATACAGAACCATTTCCCCACTTCATCCCTCTGTGAAGGGATGCATAAAACTGCAGTCAAAATACACAGACTTGGAACGGTGATATGAGGAGCTGGGGAAACTTCTATCCCAGACAGACAGCTGTTAAGCTGGTCAAAATTAGCAGACAATCATTCATAGTCTCTGGAGACTGATTAACGAGTTTATAAGAAATTAATTGAGAAGCATTTATTCAACAAAGTCTACAGACACTAAGAGGGAGGCCAGGGCATTCAAGCTAGGGACTGCAACCAGCGCCCCACAGCTCCGTGTCACAGAAAAGGCTGTCTTAGCAGCTGAGGGGCAGTTCCCATCTCCTCTATCGAGCTCCCTGGTGTGAAAAAGCTAGTCTAGGCGGTTTTGGAGCTGGTGACCATCAGATCCCATTTGCCACAGCTCCATGCTGCAGAAGGCCTACACTGAACAGTTAACAGCAGTTGACTTTCTTGTACTGACTTCTAACTATAGACATATGATCAATTTTTAAAAGGAAAGATGAATTACTATTACACAGTAAGACCCATTTCTGTGTAAATAAAATGAGTAAAGCATGGGACTCAACAGAAGAAAGGGAAATGGAGATCACAGACCAGAAACCATTCTTCTAATGACCAACAAGCATATGCCCTCCTCTGGGTTTCCTGAAGTCCAAGACCCTACTCCCTCGTGACAACCAGAACCTAACCCAAGGGTCCCTGGCCTGCTGGCCCTAAAAGTCTTCACCAGGTTTTAGTCTGCTGCCTGATCTGACCATATTACCCACATTCTCTCTGCACCTAAAAAGTCAGAAACTGTAAGAGAACCATTCAAGTTACGTAGCACCTAATAGCTTAGCAACACTGTCATCGGGGCCTGTGTGATCTCCCTGGAGATCCTGGAGCACATGACTCTGCAATTCAAGTCTGACTTGTTATTATTATAATTTTTTAAGTTTATTCATTTATTTTGAAAGAGAGATTGCATGCAGGCACACGAGTCAGGGAGGGGCAGAGAGAGAAGGAAAGAGAATCCTAAGCAAGCACCAAGCTCAAGGCAGAGCCTGAGGCAGGGCTCAGTCTCACAACCTCGAGATCACAACCTGAGCCATTACCAAGAGTCAGATGCTTTTGGGGTGCCTGGGTGACTCAATCCGTTGGGTGTCCAACTTTGGCTCAGGTCATGATCTCACGGCTTGTGAGTTCGAGTCCCGTGTTAGGCTCTGCGCTAATAGCTCAGAGCCTGGAGCCTGCTTCAGATTCTGTGTCTCCCTCTCTCTCTGCCCTTCCCTGGCTTGTGCTCTGTATCTCTCTCTCTCTCTCTCTCTCTCAAAAATAAATAAACATTTGGGGCGCCTGGGTGGCGCAGTCGGTTAAGCGTCCGACTTCAGCCAGGTCACGATCTCGCGGTCCGTGAGTTCGAGCCCCGCGTCAGGCTCTGGGCTGATGGCTCAGAGCCTGGAGCCTGTTTCCCATTCTGTGTCTCCCTCTCTCTCTGCCCCTCCCCCGCTCATGCTCTGTCTCTCTCTGTCTCAAAAATAAATAAACGTAAAAAAAAAAAATTAAAAAAAAAAAAAAAATAAATAAATAAATAAACATTAAAAAAAAATTTTTTTTTAAGTCAGACGCTTAACTGATTGAGCCACCCAGCCACCCCCAAAATGATAACTCATTTGAGGAGCAAATGGATAGCTCAGTCAGTTGAGCATCTGACTCTTGACTTCAGCTCAAGTCATGATCCCAGAATCGTGGGATCGAGCCCCAAGTCAGGCTTTGCGCTGACAGCACAGAGCCTGCTTTGTTTGGATTCTGTCTCCCTTTCTCTCTGCTCCTCCCCTGCTCGTGTGCTCTCTCTCTCTCAAAAATAAAATCTCTCTCTCTCTCTCTCTCTCTCTCTCTCTCTGCCCTTCTGCCTTGCTTGCACTTACCCTCTTTCTAAAATTAAAAAATAAATAAAAAATAACGATGACTCATCTGAGTATGTACTATGAAATATAATCATAGTCTATTTTGAGATGGCTAACTAATAATTATATGAAAATAATATTGGCTTTTCTTTTAAACAAAGTCATATATCTTGTATTTTGTCATAAGAAATGTAAATCAAAGGGCGCCTGGCTGGCTCAGTCAGTGGGGTACGTGAGTCTCAATCTTGATCTCTGGGTTGTGAGTTTAAGCCCCACATTGGGTATAGAGATCACTTAAAAATAAAATCTTAAAAGAAATGTAAATCAAATGTAATCAAAATGTAAATCAGTTTCTGTTTCCCACAGGGGGTTCATCATGAACAAATCAATGTTATACAGAAAGAATAAACGTCCCATACTACTTTCATGCAAATAACACACAATAAGATGTCAACCCCAAATCTTAAACACTCAACAAGAACAAACTATGTAATTGAGAAAATGTTAACAATCTGCAGAAGAACTTAGGTACCTCTGCATTATTATAAAAAGCTGTGCTATTTTTTTCTTGTACATCTTCCCCTCGTGCTGTAAAGAAAGTTAGTGGGTAGAAATCCTTGTGTGCTGGTTGCTTTCCACTGGCCATCAGTTTGCCCTCATAGAAGAGCTCAGAGGTGTAACTGCAAAAAAAAAAAAAGACCAAAATAAATACATACATACATACATAGTAATTTATCGTCAAAATTAATTCCACCCATAAAAAAATTATCAGTCAATTCTAATAATTTTGCTTTATGTCCATAATTAATTTAACACTTATGAGGGCAAGATTTTCTCCAAAAGTAACCACAGCAGTAACAACAGGGTAGGCTCCTGGTGTACCATTGCTAAATGAATTGATCTGGCAAGGTATGAAGCCAAAATACAGAAAGAAAAGGAAGAAATGACAATAGTTCAATACTAGATGAAAAGCTTGCTCTATGAGGAAATTGCAAGCTAGTTTATTTTCTTGGTTAATACATATTTTTATTTATATGGTTCATTTGCTTACACGTGCAAACACAAAGACACATAGACCCCGAAACACAGAATTGAAGGACACTCAAGTCTTCAAATGTAAAATGAATACTTTTTCCTGCTGAAGATAGCAAGTATTTGATTTATTACTGACTGAAGAAAATGACTGGCAATAATAAAAAGAGAATCACATTTTAAGACATTGATAAAAGATATACTCAAGTCTAAATTTACTTTTATATCTTATTGTTTTCAGAGAATCCTAAAAATTGTTTTCACTGACTCAAATAATTTTATTAAACTTTAAAACATGAGGTTTTGGGTGGGGTTAATGACTGAAAAGGAACACAAAGGAGCCTTCCAGATATTCTGTTTCTTGATCTGGATGCCGGTTACATGGGTGTGTTCAGTTTGTGACTGTTCACTGAGCTGTCACTTTTGATATTTTTAGTTTTATAGATGCATACTACATTTAATAGAAAACCTTTAAAAACTCTATGACTAAGTTTCATGGTTTTTCCTTCCTTCCTGCCTTTTTATAACAGATTCCTTGTATAACATAACCAGACATAAAAGCAAATCAGTATGTCAATATATCTGTTTACTACATGACATAGTTTTACACACGTATTACATATTTAGTCACAGAAAAATATCATAACTGGTAGAATTTAAAGTTGTAGTTTCCAATAAGAGACTCTTAAAAACTGAGAACAAACTGAGGGTTGATGGGGGGTGGGAAGGAGGGGAGGGTGGGTGATGGGTATTGAGGAGGGCACCTGTTGGAATGAACACTGGGTGTTGTATGGAAACCAATTTGACAATAAATTTCATATTTAAAAAAAAAGAAAGAAAAGAAACGAAACAAAAAGAAAAGAAAAATAAATAAATAAAGTTGTAGTTTCCAGGACTGCCCTACTTTGTGAAAAATTGCAGCTGACTTTTGAGGTATTCTGTTACAGAAATAAAATTTAACATAATTTCCAACACTGGGAACACCATATAACTGTGCTGGGAATAGACTGTCCCTAGTAACGGTGCCATTTTGAGTTCTCCTCTACCACACCAGAAGAAGGGTGACACAGAAGGGGCAGTTCACACCTACTTGATGATAGCTTCATGGGAGCGGTAATTCTCACACAGGAGGATCCTACACGGAAACTCGGCAGGGTAATGCTCATAGAGTCGATCAAGTAATGACACATGAAGGTTTCTCTCCCTGGCAAACTCGCTGTAAACAAAAGGACTGAGCTGTAACAGACAAACATACAGAGAAAATTTAACTAAATACACAAGTAGTATTTGTATAACCTACTTATAAAAAGTCCATTATGCTGAAACTTCTGATGTACTAAATCTCAATGCTGGAATAAGCAGAATCAAAAATATTTTCTCTAAACAATTTTACTACTGTACAGAACTTGGCTAAAATTTCTAACTTTTCACTTCATTCTATCAACAGTAGCCTATAGTCAACAAAGGGCTCCTCCAACATAATAATAAACAGCTACCACTTCTGGAACTTCAGGGATACAACCCATTGCATCACTGGGGGGAGTCAATGAGTTATTTCACTAAAATTGATCAGCTATTTAAAATGGTGAGCTGAGGGGCGCCTGGGTGGCTCAGTTGGTTAAGCGGCCGACTTTGGCTCAGGTCATGATCTCGCGGTCCGTGAGTTCGAGCCCCGCGTCGGGCTCTGTGCTGACCGCTCAGAGCCTGCAGCCTGTTTCAGATTCTGTGTCTCCCTCTCTCTCTCCGCCCCTCCCCTGTTCATGCTCTGTCTCTCTCTGTCTCAAAAATAAATAAACGTTTGGGGCGCCTGGGTGGCGCAGTCGGTTAAGCGTCCGACTTCAGCCAGGTCACGATCTCGCGGTCCGGGAGTTCGAGCCCCGCGTCAGGCTCTGGGCTGATGGCTCAGAGCCTGGAGCCTGTTTCCGATTCTGTGTCTCCCTCTCTCTGACCCTCCCCCATTCATGCTCTGTCTCTCTCTGTCTCAAAAATAAATAAACGTTAAAAAAAAAAAATTACAATGGTGAGCTGGAAGGATACACAGCCTCTGACTAAAAGATTTTTAATAATTAGTGAAATAACATTGTTTTATCTCATAAAGTATAAGGTTAGTCACTCTTGATCATTCCTTTGATCGCTAAAGAACAAAATTAAACTACTTTTGGCAAAGAAACAAAACAGAATTTCTTCCTCCACATTCAACTCTTTCCTGGATGTCTTCATGGCTACACCGCTATATTGGTTCAATTTCAACCGCGGCAGAAGAGAAGGAACTTCAAACTGCAACTTTGTAAAACAGGTATTAATAGAAAAAGTGTACTTCTCTTTCATATATAGGTAATGAAAATTAGTCACATTCTTTGAGATTGGAACTATTATTTTGAATTAGGTGTACTTTGTTCCCTATGATGGCAGGAAAAAAAAAAAAATCAACCCTTCATGAAAACAAATGTTAGGGACAAGAATTGGGGAACTGTAGGAAGAATCATTAAAATTTATTTTATAAAGAAAAGAATTCTATTCTATTCTTTCCTATTCTATTCTACTCTATTCTATTCTATTCTATTCACCCTATAGAAATCTGAACTTTAAATTCAAAACATGAAAATTATAAACACTGATAGACTCCTCCATTCCACTCCAGATCCAAAACAGTGAGATGAAGTACTTAAACTGTAATGGATGGCACAATTTCAAGGGATGTTTTAGAAAACAGAATATTAAACAGGAAATTGTAATTAGAAGTCCCTTCACGACGATGACGGAGAGGGCACGCACCTGCATGTGGTCACCAGCCAAGACAATCCGCGTATTTTTAGCTGCTAACGCTAGAGGCATAATGGTTTCACACTCCATGGCCTGGGCGGCTTCATCTAACAGAATGTGTGTAAAAAACCCTACAAAGTACAGTATAAACACAGTAAAGCAGATTTAAAACAGCAATAAAGGTAGCAGGAGTTCTGTTCTTTTCTGCTAAGGAAAGACTTCAGTGTGCTGATTTCAGAGTTAGGGGTACTTTTAAGCCAATCCTGAATTTAGAAAATCGTCAATTTAAATCATTATTTAAAGAACAGAGAGGACAGGAAATAACCATTTTACCCAATAATAGATATGAAATGGTATTTGATGCTAAGGGCCCCAAGATGAACAGTTCATGGAGTATATATAAAAAAGATGTTTAAAGTACAAGATAGCAGCTTTTCACCAAAAAGAAGGACCAGCAACTAAACACTGATAGTTTTCTCACTATTTATGTGGTGAAACATCGAAACTAAAATAATGGTAGTTTATAAGTAATTCTAGCTTTACCATGCATATTAAACATTAAAATAAAGAAATCATACCTAAAATCTAATATAAGGGAGAAAGTTATAATCTAACCTTTACTGAAACAAAGGGGAGGGGGTAACTGATTAGCGGATTCACTAATTTGATTATTTAGGTTTGTTTCATGTGTTTATGTATGTGGCTAGACAGACTGATAAAATTGTTTATTTAGTCTTAAGAGCCTACCCTGGCTGGGGAGGGGGAATCACTAGTGTGCAAAAAGTGAAAGGTGAATGTCAAAAACCTATGTTATCTAATGTCCCCCAGATGCAAACCCCACAGTAGGAGACATCCCACGTCTTGACTGCCACCGCCACTCACACTGGGGCACAGGATTCCAGTACAGAAAGGAAGAGAAAGTCCTGTTGCCCCTAAGGACGGAAAGAGGCAAAAATCTCCTCACGGTCTCAACATGGAGAAGGAAAATGTTCTGCCCTACTGTCGACACACCGAGGCAGGAAGAAGGGGGTCTTCTTTTTATTAGCATAGCAAAGAAACAAAATGGTTTCTCAACAAAATGACAAGTTATAAAACTCGCTGGGTTAATTAGCTAGCTGCCTGTGAGGAGGGCCCAAGAACCTAACCTCTATTTCTATGTACACCAGCAAGTTCCAAACTATCTTTTTATGCAACTTTCTAACGCAACTTGCTTTTAGGTTGGGAACTTTCTAAATCGTACTGACCGGCAGTAATAGCCACCCATATCATCCACTCATACAAATGGCTATGGTTGACAGTGTATGTATCAATCACTGTTGTCTATTTCCTGACAGTGGCCTACACATGATACAGGGCCCTGTTAAGGAGACTTTGTGCTTTTTGTCCTACAAAACTAATTACTTGAAAACTACTGTCTTCACTAGATATCGTTTTAATTAAACAGAGGTAGGCTTGAATCAGCAACGGGATAAATCATGAAACTGTTATAGCTATTGCTAAAAGCTAGTAAAGGTAACTTGAATTAATCAAATTAATTGAGCCAGAGCCTTATCTATAGAAGAACCCTCCCTCCACAGGGCTGAATGAAATGAAATCAGGTATAAACACCCAGAACAAAGCACACAGGCAACTTGTAAGTGTTCTTCTACATTCTGGCTCTTCAAAGCCTTTCTTAACTTTCTCACAAAACTCTACTGCCTCGGAGGTTTGGGCATTTCATCTAAGCGGCACACAGGCAGAGTAGAACCATAAAGTAATGAGACTGATTGTTAAATAAACATACCAAAATTTACATTTCAAATAAGTGTTGTTCCATTCAAAGAAGTCAGTTGGGAGGAAATAGAACTCATTCCAATGATGCAGTCACTTTTCAAAACATTTTTGAAACTCTGCTTTTGTAACTGCCCTCACCAGCCAGCTATGAGCTGCGTGCACAAGAAAATAAGTCTCATTACATGAGAGGCACGTCTCTCTCTCTCTCTCTCTTTTTTTTTTTTACCCCTAATGGTATTGCTCAGTCTGATCACCTACCTTATTTACCAAACATGTCTCAGAAAGATTTTTGAAGCTCTTCTAAAATTAAATCTACCCTCAAAAAAAAAAAAAAAAAAAAAAAAAGAAGTCTGGCCACCATTCATTCAGTTTAGATAAACAGAGGTTTATCAAGGGCCTCCAGGTGTCTATACCCTGGGCCAGACGCCAGGAATTCAAGGTGAAGAGAACAGTATCTACTTTCCAGGGACTTGAAGGTTCCTAAGAATCTGTCACTGGCTCTGAAAGCAATTCCAAAAGGAGAGAGCAAAAAAGTGTTGAGCAATGTCGACCATGATAATACGGCAGCAATAAATGAATATCCTTCCAAAGCAAATACCTTAAGGTGGTACCACCTTTTGATGGTTAAGTTCTGCCATATGTATCGGAATTACTTGTCACCTTGTATCTGTGCTTCATATAATATTAGCTTGACTTTACAGATTCCTGTACTTCAATATAATCTTAATAGTATGTCTAAAAAAAAAATCTATCATGATTGCTGTCTCTACACTATGAAAGTATTTTACAACAAAAACTTGAGAAAACTGTAAAAAGCGCTACTATCCAAGTTTGAATTTTTCACATGACTGGAAGTAAGTAAATGCCATCTGATCAGAGAACAAATAAAACAGCAGTCACTCAAAAGTCTAAACTAGGGGTTGCCTTTTTTTTTTTCCCCTTTGTAAAGGGCCAAACAGTATATATTTTAGGTTTTGTTGGCCATACAATCTGTTTCAGCTACTCAATTCAGCTGCCGTGGCACAAACCCATAGGTAATACACAGTTAAACAGGCATGGCTGTGTTCCATCCAACGAAACTTTATTTACGAAAACGGACAAGGCCCCACGCATTCAGGGACACCCTATCTGTGTCTTGAGTCAGCATACCAGGTTCAAGGTCCAACTGACAGAGGTACTGGGAAGTATTCAATGTAACAACCACCACTCGGTGTTTAAGAATATCCTCCTTCTGTGGCATCTGAAAGGTGGAATGTGCGCTTGAGATCAAACAGTACTGATGCACAACTGGGTGGACAGTCTTAACCCAGCGATTTCTGAAATATACCCTATAAAAGAAGACAATATTTCCTATTTATATTTATTAACATCTTACCAGCATTATTAAAGAAAAATGACATTATCATGTGAAGACTATGGTATCTGGAAATTCACAAATAAATCCGATAACCATTAACACTCTACTGGATTAAAATTTAACATACAACTGTGACTTTGCCCTACCAAGAAAGGATTCAAGAAGAAAGCATATGCACGATCACAAAATAAGTATTTATTTTTAAGTGTTCAGATTAACCTTACAGCAGAATGATACACAGTTTCATAAGCACTATAGTTTTTAAAATTCGAAACATTCCCCCTTGGGAGTTACTTTTTTTCTAGAATATTCTTATAAAAGTATACTTAACTCATATTGCAATTATCTATGCTAACAAAAAACAGTGAGCTGTGCACCTACAGTTATCTGCGTTTCCCATCAGAATATACTCTTACACCTATATGTAAACAGACCTCTATCTAAAGTTCTAAAGGACATTTAAAAATAAATTTAAATTATGGACAACCGGAAAATCTTCAGAAAGATTATTTCGGGGCACCTGGGTGGCTCAGCTCAGGTCATGTCTCAGTTTGTGAGTTTAAGCCCTACGTCGGGCTCTGTGCTGACAGCATGAAGCCTGCTTGGGTTCCTCTCTCCCTCTCTCTTTGCCCCTCCCCCTGCTCCCTCTCTCAAAATAATAAAACATTAAAAAAAAAAGAGTATCTCTTCCATTAATTGCAAAAGAAAACTAATGGGCCTCATGCAACAGACTACTTAAATGGTACAGAAACGACTCATCCATCCATCCATCCACCCACCTCCCACCACCCATCTCTAACCGACTCACATACAACAAAGATCTATTGGTGTCTATCATGCTGGAAGCACAGAGGCAAATCACATGATTTGCAAGCTTTCATAAAAGCTTTGATTTACTGTGATTTTAATGGAAAGCTATCAGAGAGCTCTGACAGGGCAGTCACATAATCTGACTTATGTTGTTAAAGGACCACTCTATTGCTCTATACGGAATATATTGTTTGGGGAGGTAGTTTGTAGGCCAGACAGTGGGGTGCTCATAAACGCTGAACACCCAGCTTGGAGGGTGGGGGTGGAGCTGACATGTAGCATTTGCTGACTTTTGTGGTATAAAATCTACTACCATGGCCAATTTCAAGCTAGCAACATGATGTCACTGAACATGAACTTGGGAAGGCACGTACATGACTGGCTCTCACAAGCCACTACAAGCGGGCTGCAATACACCACTGACCGGGGCAGAGGCACGGGCAGGGGAGAGAATCAGGGAGACCAGTTAGGAGGTTGTTGCAAGGGTCCGGAAGAGAAAAGAGGGCAGCCTGGCCCACGATGATAACAGTGAAGATGTGAAAATGGCTGGATTCACTATACACTTTGAAGGTAATGCTGACAGGACTTGACTGGTGAACCAGATGTGCAATTTAAAAGACAGTATGATTCTGTGCCTTTGAAACTGGATGAATGACAGTGGTGTTTACAAAGATGGTGAAAGTTGAGGAACAGATTTGAAGTGGGAACTGAGAATTTGGTTTTGGACAAATTCAGTAGCAGACATCCACAGGGGATGTCCAATAAGCAGGGGGATATAGAAGTCTGAAGTTCAGAAGAATATCTGGGACAAGACCTATACAATTGGGATACTATTTCAACCACGGGACTACATGAGATCAGTTGGAGAGGAAGTGTAGCTAAAAAAGAAACTAGTTGGGGCGCCTGGGTGGCTCAGTCGGTTAAGCGGCCGACTTCGGCTCAGGTCACGATCTCGCGGTCCGTGAGTTCGAGCCCCGTGTCGGGCTCTGTGCAGACGGCTCGGAGCCTGGAGCCTGTTTCAGATTCTGTGTCTCCCTCTCTCTGACCCTCCCCCATTCATGCTCTGTCTCTCTCTGTCTCAAAAATAAATAAACGTTAAAAACAAAATTAAAAAAAAAAAGAAACTAGTTGGGAGAATTACTGATGGGAAAAGGAGAGGGATACGGCAAAGGAAACTGGCAAGAAGCAGTCAAAGAAGTAGGAAAGAACTCAGGAGAGTGTGCGGTCTGATCACGGGACATAAACGACCATGTCACTAAATCTTCCGGACACTCTCCAGGCCCATCAAGGTACTTGATGTGTTAGCAGCAGCCAGCTCTGTGCTCGTTCCCTCCCCGCAACACTCTCTTCCCTCAGCTTCCATGACTCAACCTTTCCTTGCCTTCCTTCTTCCTCTCTGGGTTAGGGTTCCTCCAGGCTTAGTCTTCACATACTCCTCTTCTTGGCCTCTGTTCTCCCCCTGACGATCTCAGGCCAATGGTTTTGATCACCACCAATAAATACTCTAATAACACATTTTTCTCTCTCCAGCCACGACCTCATCTCTGAGCTCCAGGATGCTATCCAACATTTTATTTAACACTTGTCTCCTTTAGGATATTTCAAAGGCAGCTCAAATGTAATATGCACAAATCCTAATCTCAGGATCTTCTAAAAGGTGTTCTTTATGATACACTTAGAACTGGTTATTGCTTTTAAGCAAAGCCCCCCCCCCAAAAAACAGGTATTTAATAAATATCCTAAGTATAAATTATAAGAGAAAAGTAAAGAAATATATTTTGGGACGCCTGAGTAGCTCAGTCAGTTGTGCATCTGACTTGATTCTGGATCAGGTCATGATCCCAGGGTCATGGGCTCGAGCCCCACACTGAGCTCCACGCTGAGCATGGAGCCTGCTTAAGATCCTCTCTCTCCCACTGCCCCCCTCCCCTGCTCATGTGTTATAAATGAAATATATATATATATTCATTATATATATATATAAATGAAATATATAAATATTTCTATAAATTAAAAAAAAGAAATGTATTTTAAAAACATTACTCTGGGGGCACCTGGGTAGTTCAGTCAGTTAAGCATCAACTCTTGGTTTTATTTAGCTCAGGTCATCATCTCACAGTTCATGGGTTCAAGCCTCACATCAGGCTCTGCAATGACAGTGCAGAACTTGCTAGAGATTTTCTCTCTCTCTCCCTCTCTCTCTCTCTGCCCCTCCCCAACGCACGTGCGTTCTCTCTCTCAAAATAGATAAATAAACTTAAAACAACAACAACACATTACTTGGATAGGAAGGACTATAAACTTGGTAAGAGTAACCAATATCACTTCTAAAATATGCAAAAATGTTCAACAACATATTTTAGGTTTTAATAAAAAATGTTTAATCAGATCAACAAAGCAGAATTTACTTTTAAATATATGAAAAATCTCATTTTACAAATTATATAAAAAATCATTTACAAATTCTGATTCCATTAATATTAACTAAAATACATGTTTAAACACATAAATTACTAGAAACTAAACTCCAAAATGTTATTAGTATTTATCTCTGTGTGGTGAGATTATAGATAATTTTTATTTTCTTCCTTATTTTCTAGATTTTCCATACTTTCCATGGTAAAACTGGAAAAATGGTTTTTCAAATTATTCATCAAAACTCATGCCAAGTACCACTTCTCCCTCAAAGAAAAAATTAAAAAATTGTTGAAGTTCTAAGTCTCACTACTGACTTTTTTTACCTTGGAAAGCCACCTCATGTTGAAGCTAATAAAAAGACAAAGTTTGATCATTAGGCCTGTATTTCCTTAAAAGTACAATATTCTAGTGCTGACTTCAAAACGATTTAAACATTTTCTTGGTACTTTCATTTTGCGCAACAGTTAAGGTGGACACTGTCTATAGGATTATCTAAAACACACCTAACAGGGGCGCCCAGGTGGCTCAGCTGGTTAAGCATATGACTCTTGGTTTCAGCTTAGGTCATGATCTCACGGTTTGTGAGTTCGAGGCCCTCGTCGGGCTCCACACTGACAGTGCAGCACCTGCTTGGGACTCTCTCTCTCTCTCTCTCTCTCTCTCTCAACTCTCTCTCTGCCCCTTGCCTGCTTGCATCCTCTGTCTCTCTCTCTCTCAAAATGACTAAACAAACTTTAAAAAAATACACCCAACATTTTCAAAACTGGAGAATAGTGACAAGTGACATATTCAAGCTCACAGTATGCAATATGACACCAATTAAGTAATTTACAGACTCTAGAAACAAACCATCCAGAGATCCCACATGAATTATGTGCAGCAGGAGACTGTCTGGTAATACATAATCTTAATTCACTGAAATTTTATTCATGTTTTAAATTCATATGCAATAAACAACCCAGCAAAATGTTATTACTCAAGACACTACAGAATCAGAAAGACTTGATCCCAGAATAAAATCTATTACTTTGAAAATCTATATAAAACAATAAATACCTTCCACTTGCCCAGAAAGCAATAAATATACACTTTCCATAGAGGACCTCGATCTACTAAGTAATCTGGCAGAACCAGATACTGATCAGCAGAACCACACACAGATACTGTGTTTTCCTCTCTCTTCCATCTTAAAGTCTATTAATTCTAATGAAGTAAGAAATAAAAACCAAAACAAAATGTAATCTAAAATGGCTTCTAAAACCTCCATCCCCAAATATCTTAAGCTCAACTCCTGGCACGTAATACTGAATTTTATACATTTCAACCATAAAAGTGTGTTATATTTAAACATACTGACTGAATTAAACGATTTAATGCTTATGACTATTTCCACACTTTATGGCATTTACCAGGGCCCACTCTAGACTACGCAGTGCAGAAGACAAACTCTTACATCATAGAGACAGCACATCTTCCAAGTCACACACAGACACTTGGTGCCCTCTTGTGTTCTTTCCCCTGCATCCTGGGACAATTCAGATAAAGCTAATCTCCCCAGAGCGCTCAGCCATTCTAATGCCCTCTATCCCATCTCCCAAACCTGTCGTGTTTGAGGTCTAGCAGGGCAATTGTAAACTAATCTGAGTTAATGTAGTAACAGATGGCACTAATAAATTTTAATTACTCAATGCATTATCCTCCTAGGAACCACATTTACAAGTTAACACCTTTCCCAAAGAGAAAAACTATGGTAAAAATGTAGGGCCACAAAAAGAAACTATTAGGAAAGTCAAGACTTTTCTTATTTTATCCCATTTACTAAATAAAATAATTTGAAATTTATATTTAGATATTTTTCAAGCTTTTTGACTGAACCACTCTTGAGATGTGTGGAGAGGTGAGATTTTCTGCTAGAGGCGAGTTTCTGTTTGTGGACCACTAACAACTATACAGACCCTATTGAAACAGAACTTCTTATTCTACAGATTTCAATGTACTATGTGGATTATAACCTCCAAAACATTACTTTACATGAGAAAAGCTAAACACAATGCTAGTCACATGGTGGGGCTCTTCTGCCCCAAATATCAAATGACCTATCCTAGGTCAATCAAGATTCCAGGGGGCTTTCCTCCACTGTTTCTAAGTCAAGTACACCATGATAATTGAGGTTGTCACCATCCCCATATAACACATACATACACAAACATAAACAGACACACACACCAACAATAAAAGCAAACAAAACAAACACCTCCATTAAAGTAAGGACACTCAGAGCAAAACTGCTACTCACTACTGAGTTTTCACTTATGACTAAAAAAGATTCGAATCTGAAACAAAATAGGTACTGATGAACTTATCCACTGATAAATACCACATTTTCATTTTCATTTACAGTGATTATATATAGGTGATGTTTTCTTATTAAATACAACCGGGTTCTACTGGATTATTTCTGCTCTAATTTATCTTCCAGAGTTGAAACAAAGTATGGCATAAAACCCTGTGTTAGCAGGTCACACCACATTTTTCTCTTTTGTTCTTTTTTATGCAATTGTAAAATCTTTCAAATGGCTTTGGTTGTGCTTATTAAGAATTAAATAGCATAATCTCATTTTTCCATGCCTGGACTCAACTAGAAATAAAAAGTTAGTGGATCATGATTCAAAAGTGTGGTTAGAAATTAACTGATAAACAATAATTGTATTCAAACAACACAGGGCATGACATATTAGTTTGTAAAATGGCAAAACTAAACATTAATTCATATAACAATGAAAGCAAATGGTGTAATAAACAACCATTTAATGATTCTTTATTGTTTTCTGAAGAAAAGGATTTTATTCCCCCACAATCTGTGTTTAAGTACATTTTATATCCATATACACTCAAAAGGACCTTTCTATATCAACGTGAACGTTTCTTCTACACTTTGTCTCTTACATGATAGCAAAAAGTTGTAAATACCAGTCAGTTACATTTTGTTACAGAGATCATTTCAGTATTTCATGCGTCTCTAATGGGTAGTTCCTATGAAATTACCTGCATGATCACAGTCAAAATCTTATGACCACTGCATGACTACTCTGCCATGCAAACTATGCTAGAATTTTAATTAAATTTGATTTAAACAAATCATATTTATATTATTTCATCATAGTAGCTTTTAGAGGTACACATCAAAATCTGCTCAACATTTTTACATACAAAACTTAAAAAAGGATGTCTTTCTCTTTGCTTAATGTTTACGAAATGAATGGTCGAAGATTTTTAAATTTTTCCTTAATTTTAAATGGCTTCTTCAAAAGGCATAACCTCCAAATGCCAATACACAGTTCAAGATTTTGTATTCTCGAAGTTACTAAAATCTTTACAGACACCTTTTCTTAAGAATAACAAAGTATGATACAGATACATAATAAGCCTTAAAAAAATACCTGAGAGGTCTTGCCTGGGGATTGCCTGCTTCTACATATGGATGTAAATAATCCTTTATGTAGAGATCAGCAGCACTATTAGAATGGGTGCAAATGAGAATCCTGCTGAAATAAACGGTGCAAATAAAAAGAATGATAAAACACAAAGCTATTCAAGCAGTAGAATACCAAACAAAAGCAGCGGCCATCTTAACATTACACATTCCCCTCAGCCTACTCAGTCTTGTCTACATATCATTCAGTGATGTTTTTAGGAAACTGTACTACTCTTTAAGCTGTCAAGGAAACTGGTTCCCCCAAATCATTTTTTAAATCTATCACACAAAATGTTTTTTATATGCCCAACTCTTCTGGCTCTAGCATATATCACAATTCCTTAGCAGTCTTGGAGCTTTGATGGCTATTTAAAAGCTATCATTCTCTACATTGCCAATTTTTAAAAACAATATATTTTGAAAGAATTCAAATTTTAGTCCTTTGGGGTTTTGGTGTGGGTCTTTCTTTTTTTTTTTTTTTTTTCAATTTTTCCAAGCTGAATTAAAAATTGTCTTAGCTTTGCATTCACAACAAGAACAGAGGTCGTGCCCTCCTAATGAAATCGGAGCACACATAGCACCATCTCACCTCGTCTCCTGCTGCTGGAGTATGTGCTTGACGGCCTGAGCTAGAGTGAACGTTTTGCCTGTCCCATAGGGTCCGATGATGAGGACGGGAGGCAGCTGGATTGAAAGAGGAGTTGTGATGGCCAGAACAGCCTCTTTCTGTTTTGCATTCAGCCGAGGATCCAATTGTTCGTCCCACTGTCTATAGGAAATAAAAATTTATTTTAAACACATGCATCTTTTAATAAACAAAACACAAGAGGATGCTTAATTTTATGGAACCACTAAAAATACTAAAGAAACAGAGGCGCCTGGGTGGCTCAGTCAGTGAAGTGTCCAACTCCAACTCAGGTCACGATCTCACGGTCCGTGAGTTGGGAGCCCCGCATTGGGCTCTGTGGTGACAGATCAGAGCCTGGAGCCTGCTTTGGGTGTGTGTGTGTGTGTGTGTGTGTGTGTGTGTGTGTGTGTGTCCGTCCCTCTCTCTGCCCCTCTCCCACACATGCTCTGTCTCTCAAAAATAAACATTAAAAAAACAACTTTTTCCTAATACTCAAGAAACAGTGTCTGTAACAACAAATGCTTATTCTATAACTTCTTTTTAGAAAATTACCCAACAGAGTTGGCACAGGCTGTTGATCAAAACTCACTTTAATTACTTTGTCCTATTCCAAGTGCAGAAAGATTCTGATAACTTTAGAAAGCACACAAGTCTAGCTGCTGCCATGTCTATAAATAGTAATGGCAATGGTTCAAAAATGTAATTTCCCTGTTACATAAAGGTATCCGAAAACTTTTCTGGTAATAAAGAAGTATTAGTTTCTTCACATTAGCAAGTAAAATGCAAAAGGGAGACGAACCGAATTTCAAATTCTAGTTCACGGAAAGATTTCTTTAGTGAAGTTTAAAACAAGAGGCAAAGAAAAAACTTCTACGTCCTTGGTTGAGAGATACTCAAATGTCAAAAAGTTCCGAATTCAGAAAATAGCAGTTTTTTAAAAAAAGATATCAAAAGCCAAACAATACGAATTGTTTTCTAATATTTTCCCACATAATGTACATATGTCCTACTTTGCAGGGTAGAGAACACCTGTCATGGTAGCACAAATGGCTGCTGTAATGAGATCTATCTTATGAGCGTCCCTTCTACGACTTGGCTAAGTTTCGAAGATTTAAATGGACAGCAGATGCTGAAAGGGATCAAACCAAGTAGAGAATCAACAGCATTCTTTCTCACAACTACAATTAAAATACTAAATATTGCAACAACTATGGTAAAAATGTTAGGGATGTGAACCAAAATAGGACGGGCATGTAAAGAGACTCTTAGAAAATTTACAATCAAAGTGCCTACAAAATAATCCTGCAATAGGAGACCATAGTTTACAGGAAAATTCCTTCTCTCAGAGGCTATACTCCACTTATATCAGAACCGAGTTATTCATGGAAAATCTTAATACTTTCAGTTTTAAAAAATTGTAACTGATGCTGTATTCAGACAGATAATTTCAAACAAATGAAGGTCTCCTAGGAAATGTAAAACCTTAGGAAATAAACGTTGACTATATAAACACATCACTACTTACTTTTCCGGAATTTAAAATTTTTAAGTAAAAACAAAAGAACTCTGACCAGTGGCACTAGTTTTCCTGGCAACTGTCCACTAAAGCTCAAGCTTTTTACTCCAAAGAATCTCTCATCATTAAACAGCTTAGTGACTCATAATTCTGCCAGAACATAGCAGTGTTCCATTTTCTGTAAAGAGGAAATTACTTTTGGTGATCACTAAGCCCAGATCCAATCTAGAGAGAGAACTGTGCAATGGTTACCCCAAACCACCCATGGCATCCCCTCTGCCTTCCTCTACTGCTGAGCCTAGACAGCTAGGACACTCCAATCCTCAGCCTCCTCTGCTAAATATCCAATTCTGCCCAATGAGATATAGGAAGAGGTACCTCAGAAGGGCTTCTGTACTCAATAGAACACAAACAAAGCCTCACCAGAAGAAAGCCCTTCTTGCTCCTCTGCCTTCCTCCTTCACCTGGCTGGAATGAGCTCGTGGTAAGTAAAACTGCAGCTGCCATCTCATAATCAAGAGGTAATGGACATCAAGAAGGAAACCAACATGCTCTATGGTGCAGAGGAGGTGAGACCTGGGTCCCTGACGGTACTGCAGAGTCCTTGCAAGCAAGTCCTAGACCACCTACCTCTGGGCCTCTATCTCTACTTGTTTAAGCCACGGTTAGTTCAGTAAGCTGTTACTTGCATTCATACCTGACCCCAATGGCTCCGTTATCTATACAGGGAAATAATGACATGTGCATCAGATGGTCATTCTAAGATCAAATGAGAATACGTGCAAGCTGTTTAGGGAAATAACTGAGCAATGAGTGCTCAATTAACGTTAGCTTCTATTACTACGTTTACTGAGAGATGTTACTTGGCTAATACACACTTTCAAAAACAAACAAAAATTTTAAAAACACCCTCCAGTTCTTCATATTTGATGACTTCAATGACCTTATAAATGAGACAAACAGTAGGTTAAATAAAAAAGTATAAATCTAAGGGATTAATGACAGATTTATGGGTACAGTTCTCAAATACAATTCCTCTGTATTTTATTTATGTAGCCCATTCTACTCATCAACTGCTTTAGTGTAAACAAATGCTTCGTGTCAGATAAGAAACCATCAATGTCAGTCCCTTCTACAGTTTCTGGTCATGAATGAAGAAGGCCCATGAGTCCAACAAGTTGTCTTTATTACACCACCTGCTCAATAAAGGGAAGAGGACTTACAATACACATGCCAATTATCTCTGATTTTCACAGTTTAAAGGAAGACAGTCTGTTCAAGTTTATTCTGAATAAAAAATATTTAATCCCTGAACCAAATTAATCCAATGTCCTTTTCCCCCTGGTCTAATGCATTGTTACATTTACTTCAGAGACCACATGCTCGAGAATAATTTCTCAACTTCATTTATCTATATTCCACCTTATCCCAGAATAGATTTTAAATGGCTAATGGCTTCTGAGTATGTTCCTACCCTCAGTTACCGTTTAGTTACTATTTAAATTACAGTGGTATGGGGGGCGGGGGGGGGGGTCGCCAGGGTGGCTCAGTCGGTTAAACGTCTAACTCTTGATCTCGACTCAGGTCATGATCTCAGGGTTGTGGGATCCAGCCCTGCATCAGGCTCCGTGCTAAGCACGGAGCCTGCTGAAGATTCATATTCTCTGTCTCTCTCTCCCTCCCCCACCCCACTTGTGTGATGTATCTCCATCCTCTATCTCTCCCCCTAAAATAAAAGTTAAAAAAAAAAAAAAAAGTCTAGAGAGCAAGTTTTGTGTTATGTAACTTTTACAATTTTTTTTTTAATTTGTAAGAAATTAAGCATAGGGCCAATTAAACAAACTTCAAAGCGATTCAATCCAGCTAGAACATGGGGGTTTAGAGGGAGAAAGGAGGTGTCAGGTAGAAAAAATAAAAGAAATCTGAAGCTACTGTTGGAAAACCCCGCCAATGGAACCACATAAAGGGTTGGTGTTCAGCTGCTCAAACTATCAACATATCAAGGAGATGCCTTCAGAGATTTGTAAGCAGTGAAACGAAATGATTATTTTAGCAAACTAACTGGAAGAAACGTGTGGGCTGGACCAGAGAGAACGGAAACACAGCCAGCAGGACAGAAGACCGACTAGAAGGCTACTGACATAGTCCAGCTCTAAATTATACACTGACTGTAAGAATGGATGGAGGGGGAAGGGTAGAGAAAAGATGAATCAAATGGGAATTGAGAAGACTGGACTTTTACAATTAGTAGATCACTGATTACTTTCAGGAGAGTGAGGAAGGGAAAAACAGAGATTACAGGGTAAGTATATAAGAATAGAAGAAACATATAAACGACTCCTGCTTGAGAATTTTGGCAGTAAAAAAAAAGAATGGGAAAGGGATAGTGAAGGTAAGCAAAACAAGGGAGAAATAATTTTGTGTGTGTGTTGTGAGGCATGGTGCGCTTTGTTCTGTTTTTAGAATCAAAAGAAATGGAACGTGAGGGGAAGAGATATATGCCACTTCTAGGCCTGGCCCATAAAAATGTCCCAAAGGATCCTGTGCTCATTCTTTCCCTGCCTGTCAGCTGGATGTCAACATGCAGGGTGAAACCTTGGAAACCACGTACTGAAGATACCAAATCCTCCATCAGTGATGGAACCGGGCTGCCCAACCATGACTGGATTGACATGAGTAGTAAATAAATACACTTCTATTGTGGAGAGCCACTGAGATTAAAAAAGAAAGAAAAGGGAAAGAAAGGTAGAATGAATAGGGCATCAGCAGGGGCCAGGAGGATAAAAATCCAAGGAAAAGGACGAAGAGAAAGATGCAGTCATACGTCTGTCACTGTTCGTATGGAAACAAATTAGAACTATCGCTATAAAGATATTTATGAAGGGGCACCCAGGTGGCTCAGTTGGTTAAGCATTCAACTCTTGATTTTGGCTCAGGGCACGATCTCACGGTTCATGAGTTTGAGTCCTGCATCGGGCTCCACGCTAATGGTGCAGAGCCTGCTTGAGATTCTCTCTATACCTCTCTCTCTTGCTCCTTTAGTTCTTTCTCTCTCTCTCTCTCTCTCAAAATAAGTAAATAAAAAGATACTCGTGAAAATGTACCAAAGTGAATTTAAGCAGGAAAATATTTATACAACCATTAACCTGAGAGCAGTTTCAGAAATATTATCTTCTGTGATACTTTCTCCATTTTCTTAAATTATAAAAAGGCCTCCTATATGAAAAAATCATTTTAAATTAACTGCTTGAACCACTTTTTAAAAAGTCCTAATTTTCCGGGGCGCCTGGGTGGCGCAGTCGGTTAAGCGTCCGACTTCAGCCAGGTCACGATCTCGCGGTCCGTGAGTTCGAGCCCCGCGTCGGGCTCTGGGCTGATGGCTCAGAGCCTGGAGCCTGTTTCCGACTCTGTGTCTCCCTCTCTCTCTGCCCCTCCCCCGTTCATGCTCTGTCTCTCTCTGTCCCAAAAATAAATAAACGTTGAAAAAAAAAATTAAAAAAAAAAAAAAAAAGTCCTAATTTTCCCATTCAACTTCTACTCAAAAATATTCCTGAATTGCTTGGCATGCTGTCAAATTAAGGTTGTTGAGAAAAATGATAGAACTCATTTAGACACTGAGAAAAAGTGAAGAAAATACATGACCAATCCCAAATGTTTCCTTCTAAGGGCTCTTTTACTCTCCTTTCTCAACGAAAACACGGTGCCTGGAGATTATAGCAAATTCACTTATAAAACTATATTGACATTATTTGATACAGATGTTCAACATAAGATTAACATAACTTCCTTTAAGGAGGCATCTCCTTTTTTATACCTGTTGGGACTCCAAGGTATGGTTGGAGTCATAGTGATGTCTGGAAACAAAACCCCATTGTCCTTGATCCTGTCTAGCGCATAATGCATTTCACAGAGGGGTAATCGATTTAATTGAAACTGAAGTTCAACCTGAAACACAAAATAAAATTAAAAAAAAAAAAAACACATTAACACAAACAAACAACCATTAATACAAACATCAATACTTGCACCTTGCTTGCTAGAAAACTTTGTGGAGATAACCTTTAAAGGGAAGCCAAGTTTAGAGATTCTTTTAAATGTAATGAGACTTTAATAAATTATTATGGCTAATATTTACTTTACTATGCACTTTACATAAATGATCTCATTTAGTAGTACCAATGATGTATATATATCATTATTAACCTCATTTTAACCTCTAAAGTGAAGTGCTTGTGAATTACTTCATATCTAAATAAAGGTTATCTGATTCCACCATATTCCTATTAATAACATATTTGATAAAATCAGTAGAACATATGTGAAATATCAGCTTTCACGTGATAAAAACCAAGCATAGGACACTATCAATTTACTACAAATAAATAACATTCACCAAATTTTATGTTTTAAAAGAAAAAGGGGGTGCTTGAGTGGCTCAGTCAGTTGAGCATCCGACCTCGGCTCAGGTCGTGATCTCATGGTTCATGCTGCATTGGGCTCCATGCTGACAACTCAGAGCCTGGAGCCTGCTTCGGATTCTGTGTCTCCTCCTCTCTCTGCCCCTCCCCTGCTTGCGCTCTCTCTCTGTCTCTCATAAATAAGTAAATGTAAAAAAAAAAAAAAATTTAAATAAATAAAAAGGAAAAGGAAAGAAAGAAAGAAAATTTTAAAGAGGGGCGCCCGGGTGGCTCAGGCGGTTAAGCATCGGACTCTTCACCTCAGCTCAGGTCCTGATATCAAACTCTTGAGTTCAAGCCCCGTGTTGGGTTCCACACTAGGCATGGAGCCTACTTACATAAAAAAATAAATGAACAAATGAATGAGTGAATGATTAGCTTTCTGGTTAACTAGGGCAGAGTGAAAACATGTTCACCAAAAAAACCATACAGAGAAGAGAATATGAACCACCTCAGGTGAGAACTGTCCCTGGATGTAGCTTAGCTTCCTTTAATTTGTTCTTCTGCTGATTTAAAATTCCAGGGTTGCCTGGCTGGCTTAGTTGGTAGAGCATGTAACTCTTGATCTCGGGGGTTGTGAGTTTGAGCCCCACGGTGGGTGTAGAGATTACTTAAAAATAAAATATCCATTAAAAAAAAAAGAAATACATAAAATACAATTCAGGGCGCCTGAGTGGCTCAGTCGATTAAGCGTCCAACACTTGATTTCCACGCAGGCCACGATCTCACAGTTCATAAGCTGAAGCCCCACGTTGGGCTACACGATGACAGTGTGAAGCTTGCTTCGGATTCTCTCTCTCTCTCTCTCTCTCTCTCTCTCTTTCTCTTCCTCTCTCTCTCTCTCTCCAAATAAATAAAGTTAAAAAAACATATCAAATAAAACAAAACTCTAATCAGAAAGTTTGGCCTTGTATAAGACTGGAACATTGTAGATGTTAGATAAAGACAATTGGTTTTAAGGTCCAATTCTCCACCCACCACTATAACACTTCAAAGTCAACTGCACTTCTCATGACGGCAGAGGAATGAAAACAAGGACACTAAGACAACCACAGTTAAGTTGCCCCACATCAAAACACACCTGTGTGTCATAATCAGGCCGAAGATTAAGTTCTTCACAGCATTCCCTGGATATCCTTAAAAATATATATTCTTTTGTTTTCTCTTCAATAGTAGCTTCATAAACCTTCTCTTTGGTTCCCTGGGTCTGTACTAACTTCTCTTTAGGGACTGGTAATAAATAAACAGCATTGACTTTGGTCATCACCAGCCGTCCAGCCAAAGTATCTTCAGAAAGTGTTTCAGTAAGCTTAAAGCGACCAAAAAGTTGTCCATTCTGAGCATACTTTGCGCCTCCAGAAACTCCCGTGAGCATGAAGCTTGCTAAAATCTGCAATTGCACTTTAAGGTTGAACCTAAAGCATAAGTAGAAAAGGAGTTTGAATATTTTATATATCAAAAACATAAAAACTAAAAGAGTAGAATAAATCAAATTTAAACATACAAAAACCTAAAACTTCATCATTATCAATTCCACTCCATCAAGCTACAAATTATATACATATACTACTTATCTGCCTTTAATCCGTGCTGGAAACAAAACTTTCTTCAAGCAAATAAACTCTCACCCAAGTTACATAAAGACACGTACTTAGTTGAAGAATACGAACATTCTTAACACCTGAACATTTAAGATAAAGCTAACTATATTTTAATAAAATGAAGTATTTTATATTAATATGAAAATCTGCTTAAACATACCATAGGGACCACTGAAACTAAAATCACCTAAAGCCAGTAAGAAATGTGCTATGTGGAAACTACAATGGACTTTTTTTCTTTCAGTGCTATTAACAAATACAATCCAGAAGAAACTTTCTGTTCATGACCACATTGAGACAGTTGTCAGGCAGGAATTATGGGAGGAGAGGGTAAAGCCTAGCTTATTACACAACGGCGAGCGCACTCGCTTGCACTCCCACGTGTGCACGTGAGCGTGAGAGAGAATATGTGTGTCAAATCAGGGCAGGGAATCAAGATCTACATGGTCAAGAAATAACTGAAAGAAAGATCTGAACTGACAGCTTCCTCCCTTGCCATTTTGAAACAGTGCTGTGAGAGAGAAGACAAAGCAGCAAAAGAGGGAAGGACAGTTTCTACTTATTCTTAGGAAAGTTTAAAATATGTGAATAAAAAAATTGTTCTAAAATCTATACATCCATTTTTGGAAAAGGTTACTTTTTAATGGTACTGCTGAACTGTTTTCTTTTCAAATCTTCTTTTGAATACATGATGCCGAGAATGTCTTATAAATTCTTAAGGAAAAAAGGAAAAAGAAACTTTTTAAAAATATTGAACATCTCCTTAATGGAAACATCTGCTTACAATATTAGGAAAACAAATCTAATTAAAACACCGTATTAAAAATTTGAATAGTGGGCCGCCTGGCTGGCTCAGTCACTTAACGTCTGACTTAGGCTCAGATCATGATCTCCCGGTTCGTGGGTTCGGGCCCCGCCTCAGGCTCTGTGCTGACAGCTCAGAGCCCGGAGCCTGCTTTGGATTCTTTCTCTCCCTCTCTCTCTCTGCCCCTCCCCAACTCATGTTCTGTCTCTCAAAAATGAATAAATGTTAAAAAATTATTTTAAAAATTTGAATATCCATTTACATACTTTGAAGTTCCAAAGTATAAGGGAAGAGAAATATTGTTAGAGAAATCTTTAAGAAAATAACACATATGAATAGCTATTTGTGCATGTAATAAATAATAGGAGTTTACAAGTTCCAACAGTAATTTAAAAATAAAACACATAAGGGGAGGCTGGCTGGCTCAGTCAGTTAACGTCCGACTTCAGCTCAGGTCACGATCTCACAGTCCATGAGTTCCAGCCCCGTGTCGGGCTCTGTGCTGACAGCTCAGAGCCTGGAGTCTGCTTCAAATTCTATGTCTCCCCCTCTCTCTGCTCCTCCCCTGCTCATGCTCTCTCTCTCCTTCAAAAGTAAATAAAAACATTAAAAAAAAATTTTTTTAAATAGAACACATAAGACTACACAAACATATGTAACTACATACTAAAGTTAGTATTCAAAAATGTGGCGTTATATGAATAACAAATGAATTCTAGCAGAATTTGCCATGTGCATGTGTGGAATTATTAAAAATTACATTATATTTTTCTCATTCTCTACACATATTTCACTAGATGCAAACTAGAAAAGTAGGGTGATAACTTAAAGAAATACAGTTTGTATGTTAATTAGTTACATTTGGCTCCTTAAAGACTAGAACGTGCACTAAGATTCACATAAAAATCAGTCCTAAAATAAAAATAAAAGTATACTACACTCTCTAGTTTACATAGAATCTATGTTCACCTGTCCTTTTTTTCTTTTTATTAACAAAACAGGTTAATATAACAACCATAATATAATATGGCAGACTGGGAAAGTATCCTTAACAGAACCCAGAAAACGGTGCGTGTTTGTTCCTCCTTACCTTTTTTTAAATCGGCTCTCTGGAAAATAAAAGTACTAAGAAATATAGCTCTTCCCACAGAAGGTACATCATATGTTCAATTTTTTTTAATGTTTGTTTATTTTTGAGAGAGAGAGACAGACAGACAGAGCATGAGCAGTGGAGGGGCAGAGAGAGGGAGACAGAATCTGAAGCAGGCTCCAAGCTCTGAGCTTTCAGCACAGAGCCCAACGTGGGACTCGAATTCACGAACCGTGAGATCATGACCTGAGCGAAGCCAGATGCTCAACCCGCTAGCCACCCAGGTGCCTCCCTGTTCTATTTTAAAGCATATGTCTCTCTAAAACGACATAGACTTTCTAAAGAAGTTACAGCTAGTAAGATTTAATTTTCTAAAAAATTAACAGGCTAGGGGCACCTGGGTGGCTCAATCGGTTAAGCTTCCGACTTCGCCTCAGGTCATGATCTCAGGGTTCATGAGTTCGAGCCCCGCATCATGGTCTCTGCTGTCAGCATGGAGCCCGATTCGGATCCTCTGTCCCCCTCTCTCTGCCCTTCCCCCACTTGTGCTCACTCTCTCAAAAAAAAAACAAAAACAAAAACAAAAAACATTTAAAAATAAAATTAAATAAAATATCAAAAATGGGTTTTATTATTTTAATAAAATGTATTTTGATGAAGTTACGATAGTAAGCTTTCTTAGGTATTTAAAATAACATATTTTTAAGATTGAATAATTCAGAAACACCTTAAAAACAAAATATATCCTACAATTTAAAAAGATATTTCTTAATAAAAAGAAAACCCATCTTGCCATTAATGCTTGCCACATTTTGAAATCCGCCTTAAAGCTTACACACTTCCTCGCCTTTTGGGAAATGGCAGAAGAGCAGGCATGCAAATTTTGACCAATTTCACATCATACCTAGCTACAAGAAATACGGCTCGATCAAGCTTAGCAACAGTTCTCTCTTGAAAAGAAACAGCTGAAAAGAACAGTTCTCTCTCTTTAAAAGAATTTCAGTGCTATACAGAGAATTTCACTTTACACGATTTCCGACTAAATGAACGATAACAAAAATCAACCAAGGTAATAAGCCAATACCTGGGTTTGCTGAGGCGAACCCAACAGGCGCCTCGCCTCATCCATCTGAACGATGAAATGTGCGTCCACACACCAGGCCTGTCGTGCCAGCTGCCAGCACTGAGAAGCACAACAACCTGATCAGGCTGGGCCCGCACACACTTTAATGGGCACAATTACGTTAGCCAAAGCCAATTTCTTTTGAAAATGTTTATCTAAGAATCAAGTGGATTCCACTTCAAGGCAGAATCATAACTCAATGAATGCATATCAACACGGAGCTGAAGACAAGAGAAATACTTTGTTTTTAATCTCGCAGGAACTCAGAAGCATTTTCCAAAACTTAACTGAAATGAAGTATTATCCTTACCACCTCCACACAACTCACACTAAAACTTAACATTAAAAGAAATCTTAATTTCTGGCCTGCTTTGAAAAACCATCCCTTTCTTTAAAGTAAAGAAAATAAAAAGATAAACTTGATTACTACATCCAAACGCAAGCCAAAATATATCCTGTCTAATTTTGAGAGGCTTCATTCAATCCTTTTTCAAGGAAGGAATGTTAAGGCGACCATGTAGAAGTATAGTCCAATCTTTACAATTAAAATGTACACTATCGGTGTGAAGTCCCTCGACACTGCTTTCATGATTAGCACTATTCTGCTTAAACTGTCAAAGTTTGCAAACGACCAATATATTCTCGGTGACCTTAGGAAATATTCTATCCATCATGTGCTAGGTCTGACTACATCTAAAGAGGCACGTTCCTGTGCATACCGAATACATTATTACCATCAATACACATCCAGGGTATTTAGAGGGAGTCTATTTACCCAAACCATTGTGTTCTGGCTTTAAGGGGAGTCTCAATTCACAATAAAACATTCTTCACCATTCTAATGGTGACTTGGGTTTGCTTTGATGACTGGTACTGATTGAACCGACAAGTAAACTGACCCAATCAGACACACTAGAGCATGGCCCAAGGATCAAATCCAACCTTCAACCTGTTTTCTGGATAGTCCTTGACTAAGAACGATTTACAAGAACAAAACAGAGAAGCTATGCAACAAAGACTGTATGAAGTCCACAAACCTTTAATATTTACTTGCTGGCCCTTTACAGAAAAAGTGTGCTGATAACCTATGCTACAACAGAGTTTAGTAGCTGCACACAGACCTCCCCCAAATCCATTTTTTAAATATATCTGTCATGTTATTTGTGCTTAAAGAATTATCAAAATGTGAATTAAATTCAAGGCAACATGAAAACATAAATAAATGTTACGTTTAAAGGGGAAAGAAGGAAAAAACAGAAAATAAGCTTTCGGAAGCACCATATACAAAACTTTCTCAAAGATTCTTGAAAATCCTTCACTTATGTCTGTTATGTGGCCCTTGTCCATCTGCTTACAGATACCCGCTGAGAACTCCATCTACTAGTAGGATTTGTTTCTTTGTATGTGTACCACTGCTATGCTGTACTTCACAAAATTTTACAAGCCTGTCAAATTCAGAAGTGTAATTTACCAGCCTTCACATCCAGGGTTACCTGTGGGTGAGAGAATCACTGAAAATTTTCCAGAATTCTCTGACGCAGTAACTATCTACTTGTCACATTAGACGTGTAGCAATAAATTCTCATCTCTGTCTTTAAGATCCTTCAAACTCTTGTGCAGTTAACATATGTAACACATAAAAAGTGACCCTACAGACTTACATTCAGGTTGTAAACATCGCTATCTGAGTCCATAACTATTTTAAAGATCTAATTTTTAAGACTAAAAAAAAGAGAGAAAGCTCCGATGTTCCTACAAAGAGACTACTGTGTCCAGTCTTACCGCGCGGTCTTACCACGTTGTCTCCATTCTGTCTTAACTACAATCTTTCTTGTCATACCTGAGGGCGATTTTACACCTTGATCATCAAGAGCTGCAACTGACATCATTCTAGCTTCCTTCCCATTTCTTTGCTTTTTTCTTAGTATAGTAGTAATAGGAGGTCATGGCACAACATTTCAAAAATAGAGAGAACCACCTCAGAACATAAAACTCACTTGTAATTTCACCAGCCAGAACACTTTGCTTTAACTCTTCAGTATTTTTATATACAAATATATTCATATATGTGTGTGTACATACGAAATCAGAACTGCAGTGGCTGCTTTCATAACTAACATATCTTCCCCTTTCTATTGTATCATGAGCATATTTACTGACTCAAAAATTCTTCGAGAACATAATTTCAATACAGTAGTCCCCCCCTTATCTCCAGCACATATGTCCCAAGCCCCCTGGCAACTGCTTGAAGCCATGAATAGTGCCAAACCCTACACACACACTGTTTTTCCCTACACATACACACCTATGATTAAAATTTTATATGTTCACATAGTAAAAGATTAACAATAGCTAATAACGTAACAGTTATAACAATATACTGTAATAAAAGCTATGTGCATGGGGTATCTCCCTCAAAATATCTGATTGTACTGCACTCATGCTTCTTGTGATGATGTGAGATGATCAAAGGCCTAGGTGATGACATGAAGTGAGTGAGGTGAAGTGAAATGAAGTGAGGTGACATAAGCATAGTGTCGTAGCGTTAGGCTATCGCTGACCTGATGATGTATCTCAAGCAGGATCATCAACTGGACCACAGCTGACCACAATAAGTGAAACCTCAGAAAGTGAACCGCGGACAAGGGAGAACTACTGCAGTTTTGGGATCATATGGCTATTAATTTACTTAACGTGCTCTTCACTACTCTTGAAAGACATTTGTCTACAAGCATCTTTAATTTAAGAATCTCCTATTCTTTCTTCAGGATGATTCCTCATAATTACTACACCAAAAGGATCAAACCTTCTAAAGACCTTTAAAACAAACTGCCAAAAAACAGATCTACCCTATGACCCAGCAACAGCACTGCTAGGAATTTACCCAAGGGATACAGGAGTACTGATGCATAAGGGCACTTGTACCCCAATGTTTATAGCAGCACTCTCAACAATAGCCAAATTATGGAAAGAGCCTAAATGTCCATCAACTGATGAATGGATAAAGAAATTGTGGTTTACATACACAATGGAGTACTACGTGGCAATGACAAAGAATGAAATAGGGTCTTTTATAGCAACGTGGATGGAACTGGAGAGTGTTATGCTAAGTGAAATAAGTCATAGAGAGAAAGACAGATACCATATGGTTTCACTCTTATGTGGATCCTGAGAAACTTAACAGAACCCCATGGGGGAGGGGAAGGAAAAAAAAAATGGTTAGAGAGGGAGGGAGCCAAAACATAAGAGACTCTTAAAAACTGAGAACAAACTGAGGGTAGACGGGGGTGGGAGGGAGGGGAAGGTGGGTGATGGGCATTGAGGAGGGCACCTTTTGGGATGAGCACTGGGTGTTGTATGAAAATCAATCTGACAATAAACTTCATATTGAAATTAAAAAATAATAATAATAAAATAAAATAAAAACAAACAAACTGCCAAATAAGTAACTTTCCTCCAGAAATATACCAACTTAGTTTGCCACCAGTGTTCATTTCATGTTGCAGATATTTTCAAGCCTCTCTTCTATGGGTTTTAGAAGCCTTTGCAAGGTGCTCTCAGAGTGAACTTTCATCCACTTAGTTTCTTGATCAGAATCTGACCTCCACAATTTTGTAGGGTTTATTCTTTTATCTAATCAAATTTCCATTTAAAAAAAATTATTTTTAATGTAATAATCCACAAGTTTATTGGTCTTTAGTTATAAGTTCTGAGATAATGTATATGGAATGATTTTTAAACCTGAATATTAAACAAATAATTTTTTCTGAATTTCTAATATGGTACTCCAAAATAGTCTCTTAAGATTCTGGTAAGCTTCTAAACTCTATTTCATCCCGGGGCACCTGGGTGGCTCAGTCGGTTGAGCAACTGACTCTTGATTTCCACTCAGGTGGTGATCCCAGGATCATGGGATCAAGCCCCACATCAGGCTCCACGCTGAGTGTGGAACCTGCTTGAGATTCTCTCTCTTTATCCCTGTGCCCCTCTCCCTCATTCACGCATTCTCTCTCTCTCTCTAAAATAAAATTAACAGGGGCCTGGGCTCAGTCAGTTGAGAGTCCGACTTCAGCTCAGATCATGATCTCATAATTTGTGGGTTCAAGCCCCATACTGGGCAGGGCTCTGTGCTGACAGCTCAGAGCCTGGGACCTCCTTCGGATTCAGTATCTTCCCCTCCTTCTCTGCCCCTCCCCTGCTCATGCTCTATCTCTCAAAAATGAATAAATGTTAAAAAAAATTCTTTTAATAAAAAATAAGCTATTCCATCCCAAACTTTATGATTTTATCAAGTGTTCTTTACTAAGGAAAAGGAATCTATGACCATGTAAATAACATATATGCATAGCAATAATGTGAATATACATGTTACAAGCCACTGTCCTTGTTATTTAATAAGTTACTATTTCATTAGAACTGTATATAGACAGTCAGTGAAAGTCTTGTAAGAGGGACACCTGGGTGGCCCAGTTGATTAAGCAACCTACTCTTGATTTCAGCTCAGGTCATGATTTCATGTTTCATCAGTTCGACCCCCGCATCGAGGTCTGTGCTGACAGTGCGGAGCCGGCTTGGGATCCTCTGTCTCCCTATCTCTCTGCCATCCCCCACTCATACCTGCTCTCTCAAAAATAAATAAAGATTTAAAAAAAGAAGAAAAAAAAGTCTTGTAAGAGCCCATCAATGGCCATGATTTAAAGTCTTTTTGTCTTTTATGTTTATTTATTTATTGGGGGAGGGGAAAACAGAGAGAGAGGTAGAGAGGGAATCCCAAGCAGGTTCCATGCTCCATATGAAGCCCAATTGTGCAAGGAACCGTGAGATCACACCCTGAGCCAATACCAAGAGTTGGATGCTTAATCAACTGAGCCACCCAGGCACCCCAGCCATGATTTAAAGTCTTAAGAGTAACAAAAAATACACTCTTTGTAAATTTTACATGCATGTAATTTGAAATTAGATCTGTTCCAAAAGTCAGATCATATTTAATCTATAAATAGAGTAACACAAGGTATCTTTAAGTTATTACTTTTCCTTTTCTAAATATATACCTTAGTAAGGGTTCAGTATCTATTAATAATTAATGTTAAGGTACCAATAAGGCAGCCCGGAAAAAAAATAGATTGGTTAGGCTATATTCAAAGGGAAAACTGCTTACAAAAATATACTCATGTATCATAACTGTGGTTCACTGTTTAAAGCTTGTTCCCATTTCATCTAAAAAGTGGAATGCTACTACAAAACATACCAACCATTTCATTAATATCTGCCTTCATTCAAACTTTAATTTCTAGGATTACTTTTCCTATAATGATTCAAATAAGCTTTGGGATTTATGCTTGGACTTAACTTGTGACATATGGATAAAACGCAAAATATGTTAAAGCTTTTGTAAGTGGCTATAGAGGTATTTCATTATTATCAAATAGTTTCCCTGAAGATTTAAATCATTTCATTCTTAAAATTGCATTCCAAGATATGTAGTAGTCTCTTTCAGTTTCTGTACATTTATTCAACCAATATTTACTGAATGCTCGCTCTGACTACCATTCACAGAAACCTCCGGTACGGCAGGGACCACATGTTTACACACCTAGTACGTGGCAGAGTCTTATGGAAATGAAATACATACTAAACACTAGGGATGCCGAGATGAACAGGACACGGCGCTGAAAGACAGCTACTGAATAACAATCTTTACTACCTGTCTTCACTTTGGCAAACCTCCATTTTCATTTAAAAATGAAAAATACCACTGAAAGGGGAATTTGTTTAAAAAAAAAAAAAAAGTATTCCTAAGGTAACTTACTTGCTGACTTCTTTATACTGGGCTATCTCCTCAATATAAAGAAGGTCATGCAGCCGTGACTGATAGTTGGTCTTGGTCAATGATTTGTCTAAAACCGACTGGGTAAACAGCTGGTCAGCAGAGAGAGGAATTTGGTATCTGATAAGAAGGCTCTTCTCCAAATCAGTAGTTTCATTAGGTTCAAAATCTATAATAGTCTTAGAAGAAGAATCCCAACGCTTAGCTGTGGTTACTAGCTGTTGTTTTGCATGCATCAGGTATTCAAGATCTAAATGGAAACAAAAAACACGTTTATAAAGAGCACAACAGTAAAATTCTCAAATACATTACGCATTTTGGTAGGAGCATTTTATATGCTTGAGCTAATAATTCTTAAAAACAATCCAAAAACCCATCTAACAAAGAATTTTTCCCGTATCAGAAATCTGTTGTCTAGGTTAACAAAAGAACATAAATAGGAACCCATGTAAAAGAAAAAAAAATGCCTCCTTTTTAACACCAGGCTAAGACATACCAGAAATAGTTATTAACATTTTAAAATGCAGATTAACATTTAGAACTTAACTCTTTAGTCCAAAGAAATCTGAACTGCAAGAAGAAAATACAATAAATTCCTCATAAGATAAAATCTATGGGATGATAAACACTTTTCTCCTCCTACTAACAATACCTGCCCATTATAGAAAAAAGACGATCAGAACACTATGAAAGGTTAATCTTTTCGCATGTGGTGAAGCACAGTGAAACTCTCTGAAAGTCAATTTATGACAAAAATCTTTTAGAAAATACTCATGTAAAAACACTGCTAATTCCTCGTTGAAATGTGATACAATGTGCCATTCAAATGCCCTATCAGAAAAATCCAGTTCAGCCTCAGTTAAATTATACTGTAAGTAGGGCACAATGTCAAAATGAATGACTGTTCAAGTTCTGACATCTCTGAAAAAAAAAAGGTAGGACACTACCAGCACAGGGTGAAATATATTGGAACATGAATTCTTTTTTTTTTAATTTTTTTTTAATGTTTATTTATTTCTGAGACAGAGAGAGACAGAGCATAAGTGGGGGAGGAGCAGAGAGAGACGGAGACACAGGGTCAAAAGCAGGCTCCAGGCTCCGAGCTGTCAACACAGAGTCCGACGCGGGGCTCGAACTCACCAACCGCGAGATCATGACCTGAGCCAAAGTCGGTCACTCAACCAACTGAGCCACCCAGGCGCCCCCGGAACATGAATTCTGAGTGCTGGGGAGGCTTGCTATATTTGCAGGACATACTACTTTCTATTGGGTGGAGCATACATAGACCTATAAATATGAAACTTAACCAAAACGGGGGGGGGGTGGGGGGGGGGAGTTGCTTGACTGATGACTCATTAGGCTGATATCCAGTTTTAATGTAATGTAACTGAAAAGATGGCTTCACAACTCAGGTTACAATTTGGGGAAGAAATAATAAAAAGTTTAAACGGAGATGAGTTAAGTGTCCAAAGTACAAAAATAAGTTACCCTGTACTATCTTTACAATGAGAGAACAATGCATAATTGCCATGTAATGCTTAGTGAGAGATTTGCCTACATTTAAATGTTACATATAAATTATAAACACCTAAGTAAAGTCATCCAAAAGACATTCTCAATACTAGAAAATAGTTTATTCTAATGTCTTATTAAAGATTCAAATGCAAAGGCCCTAATTTAAACGTTTTAAAAAATTAAAAAAGGAAAGGCCCTAATTTCTTGCCTTTGCTCCTTGAAAAGGTATTTTTACATGCCAGTTCTACTATTTCTCCAATGGAGAAACAAATACACCTATAATCATCAAGGTATAAGGCTGGTCTGCATTCTTATAATACTCCGGATTAGGCAGGGATGGACTGGCTTTGCAATAGCTTCGAAAGGATAAGTTTCATAAAGTAAAGTAACCAGATTTTCTGCCTCAATCATCCTAAATTGGGCCGTGCCTTTTCATTCATTAAATCATAGCTACAAAAAATATTTAAATTACACACACTCCAACATTTCTAAAGCAGATTATACCATCACTAAAAGTCAGATGACAAACATTATCAAAATAACAAGGATGTACATAATTTTTTCTCTTAATTCAAAAGTCAAAAGAAACAGCAATAGTATAGTGACAAACCAAATAACCAACTCTTTAAAAATAAAAAAAAAACTAGGGGCGCCTGGGTGGCTGAGTCGGTTAAGCATCCAACTTTGGCTCAGGTCATGATCTCACACCTCGTGAGTTCGAGCCCTGCATTGGGCTCTGTGCTGACAGCTCAGAGCCTGGAGCCCATTTCAGATTCTGTGTCTCCCTCGCTCTCTGCCCCACCCCCACTCACACTCGGTCTCTCTCTCTCTCAAAAATAAACATGAAAAGAAATGAAAATGAAAAAAAAAAGTCTACATAATATCAAAGAATCTCTGTAATATATAATAAAAGGATGTCTCTTCTTTGGAAGTAGGAGAGTTATATTTCATAGTTTTATTTAAATAAGAAATTCAATCAGACTATGCCTAGATCAATACTATGTTCACATTCTTTAAAAAGTCACTAATTGGGGCATCTGGATGCTCAGTCAGTTGAGCGTCTGACTCTTGAACCTGGCTCAGGTCAGGGTCCCAGGGTTGTGGGATCGAGTCCCACGACGGGCTCGGTGCTGAGCATGGAGTCTGCTTGTGCATTCTCTTCCTCTCTCTCTACCCTTCTCCCCTGCTCGTGCACTCTCACTCTCCCTTTAAAATAAAAATAAACAGTCACTAATTCTTCCCAACCAATATTTATGTAACTGGGATAGTAAGAAACCTGAAAACAATAGACCTTTCCATTTAAAAAGATTTTTGTTCACCTATTTAATGTGCAAAGCAAATTATACAGAAAGTCATTCTGGGAAAAGCGGCATGAGAAACAGTATTTGTTTTTCTCGTCTATATAGTGCCATGACTGCCACCCTGGTTTTATGAAATTATTAAAATTAGTGTCTTCAGCAGGTAGCACAATTTCCAAACAATGTTAAATTTTATTCCACTGTGGTTTCTTTAAATGACTATAAACACAGTACAGGAGGGGCATCTGGGTGGCTTAGTCGGTTCAGTGTCCAACTCTTGATTTCAGCTTAGGTCATGATCTCATGGTTTGTGGGTTCAAGTCTCATGTCAGGCTCCACCCTGACAGAGGGGAGCCTACTTGGGATTCTCTGTCTCCCTCTTTCTGCCCCTTCTCCACTCTCTCTCAAAATAAATAAACTTAAACGGTGGGGGGGGGGGGGCGCTACGTTGTGGGGGATGGGCTAAATGGAGGATGGACATTAAGGAAGGCACTTGTTGGGAGGCACACGGGCTGTTACATGTAAGTGATGCATCACTAAATTCTATTCCTGAAATCATTATTACACTATACGCTAACTAACTTGGATTTAAATTAAAAAGCTAGGGGTGCCTGGGTGGCTCAGTCGGTTAAGTGTCCGACTTCAGCACATGATCTCACAGCTCGTGAGTTTGAGCCCTGAGTTGGGCTCTGTGCTAACAGCTTAGAACCAGGAGCCTGCTTCAGATTCTATGTCTCCCTCTCTCTCTCTCTCCTCTCAAAAATAAATAAACATTAAAAAAAATTAATTAAAACAGAAAAACTCAGACTCAAACACAAAGAATACACGAATGGTTTCCGGAGGGGAGCAGGGGTGGGGGTGGGGGTGGGGGTGGGGGGGGCCGATGAGTTATATAGGTGAAAGGGATTATGAGTACATGTATCATGATGAACAACTGAGCAAAGTATAGAATTGTTAAGGGGCGCCTAAGTGGCCCAGTTGGTTAAGCGTCTGACTCTTGATTTTGGCTCAGGTCATGACCTCACAGAGCATGTGAGTTCAAGCCCCGCATCAGGCTCTGCACTGACAGTGCGGAGCCTGCTTGGGATTCTCTCTCTCTCCCTCTATTTCTGCCCTTCCCCTGCTCGCTCGCTCTCTCTCTCAAAATAAATAAATATTAAAAAAAATAAAACAGGGGTGCCTGGGTGGCTCAGTCGGTTGGGCGTCTGACTTTGGCTCAGGTTTTGTGAGTTCCAACCCCTGCGTCAGGCTCTGTGCTGGCGGCTCAGAGCCTGGAGCCTGCTTCAGATTCTGTGTGTGTGTCTCTCTCTCCCCTTCCCCTTCTCACACTCTGTCTGTCTTCTCTCTCTCTCTCAAAAATAAACATTAAAAAAAATTTTTTTTTAATAAGATAAAACAAAGAAACAAGAAACCACAGTACAGGAGAAGGGAGAGCTGGGGGAACAGAAAAAAGAAAACTTAAAAAAAAAAATCCATGTGTGCCAACACCAGAAAGTCTGCAAATTACTGATCTCAGTCGTCAACTCAGACATCAAAAATGAACCGTGGCCAGTGGCTACCGAGGACATATTTTGCCAAAACCACTTCTCTTTCCCTGCTTCATCTGAACTTGAGACAAGCGTCTGCTTCCAATCCTCTCTTACAATAAGCAGCTGATTAAGCCTATTCAAATTCCCACCTAATTTACAGTTGGCAGGTCTGCAGAGTCGCTGTTCAATGGAGGAGGGCGGGGAGGTCCCCGTGGGGACCTGACTACCACTGGGCCTCATCCCCCCGCCTTCCCCCAGCACATGTTAGCACCTGCTAACATCGAAACCACACACGTATGCTACTCAGGGCAGCTGAGCCACCTCGTCCCCGGTACGCACTTCTCTTCAACCTAGAATAGGCTAGAATGAAATACACTCCGGAAAGACTGGAAGTGAATAGGTTAGGATCAATACTCACAAAACCATACAGGGAGAGTTTATTAACCAACCCTTAGAATAACAAATCTCTAATCTGTCAAATCTGACAGAAACTGTAAACCTATAAATGTTACCCGGAGATGTGGTAGGCAGAAGCTATAAACATATTTTAAGAGAAATTCACAAGAAACAAATTAAAGGTCATTAGAATGCACCTAATTTCTTTAAGATAACGTAAGGGAAGAGCTGCTACTTCCTTCCACAGAGTTCAAGGTTGGAATAACTAGTTGGACACAAGATATGCTTCCCAACCTCCCTGGCCCTGTGACTGAGGACAGCGGCGGCCTCGGCGTTCGGCCACACGGTTACCAGTCTAACGAGGCATCCAAAGGGTTGGTTTGTTTGATGAAGAATATAATATGGCAGACTGGGAAAGTATCCTTAACAGAACCCAGAGAGCAGATTTAAAAAAAGGTAAGGAGGAACAAACATCCAGCGTTGTGCGTGTCCAGCAGAAGGGTGGACACAGCACCAGCACACGATACACGCATGCTACATGTGGAACATATTTACAACAGCTCCGTCTATCTAGGAGTTGAAGAGAAGGAGATGAAACGAGCCTCAGTTCCGAAATCGGACACACCACACTCTTCCTGACGAAGCATTCTGGTCGGCGCCTTTACAAGTCTGGACTGCCCAAATTAACAATAAAATTACAAATCTGAAAGTAATCCTAAACCACCATTTCGGCTATTCATTTCAGTATCGTTCCCTTCCCCAAAACTGCCAACAGGGAAGCAAGATGAACATCTCTCAGTTTACCCATACTGTCGATCCCAATTTTCCACCTCTTAAAGAGGATAATAAAAAGTTAAAAGAGCGAAATAACAGCATAGGAATGCCTCACTATTTACATGCTTCATTCAATTATATTTTTTATTGACAAAGGCATTATTTTTTAAATCTATTTTTCTAGTACTTTTCTGATCCCATAATATCAAATATTTTATATACCCTTAATTTACCAACAACGCTGGAATTTGGAGATAATTAAGTCACACGAAATTTTAATGTTAATGTTAACATACACTGCTAGACTCAAAGTAATGGATACTATCAAGTTTTCAAATTAAACACATAAGAAATAATTTTCAACATGTAACTTCCAGATACTCAGACTTCAGCTCAGGTCATGCTCTCATGATCTCATGGTCTCATGGTCTCATGGTTCATGAGTTCAAGTCCCATATCTGGCCCGCTGCTGTCACAAAGAGCCCACTTCAGATCCTCTGTCCCTCTGCCACTCCCTCGCTCATGCTCACTCGCTCTCTCTCAAAAAGAAACATTAAAAAAAATTGTTTTTCATTAATCAAAGCTGTGGGGTAAAGTGTATAATGAATACAGTTTGTTTCCTAAGCAAAGGGCAACTCACTAATTTTGTTCTTTTGTAGGTATCTTTTGCCACACATTTTTTTTTTTTTAATTTTTTTTTTCAACGTTTATTTATTTTTGGGACAGAGAGAGACAGAGCATGAACGGGGGAGGGGCAGAGAGAGGGAGACACAGAATCGGAAACAGGCTCCAGGCTCTGAGCCGTCAGCCCAGAGCCTGACGCGGGGCTCGAACTCATGGACCGCGAGATCGTGACCTGGCTGAAGTCGGACGCTTAACCGACTGCGCCACCCAGGCGCCCCTGCCACACATTTTTAAAAGGCACAACTCTTAGGGCGTCTGGGTGGTTCAGTCAGTTAAGCGTCCGACTTTGGCTCAGGTCATGACCTCACGGTTTGTGGGTTCGAGCCCCATGTCTGACTCTGTGCTGACAGCTGGGAGCCTGGAGCCTGCTTTGGATTCTGTCTCCCTCTCTCTCTACCCCTCCCCCACTCATTCTCATTCTCTCTCTCTCTCAAAAATAAACATTGTAAAAAAAAGAGAAAGCAAGACCAGAGGCACATCTTTAACCCAAAATTTCTTAGTGCATACAGTGTCTCTTGTTGAACCTGAACCTCACCAACAAGGGAAAAGAATTGAAAACAGCGCAATTATTAAAGTTATACCTATTTCCTAACACTCTGCAGAACTGCCATATGACTACTAGAGGGAAAAAAATTCATTCATGGTCTGCAAATAGAAAAGGTTTGAATGCTTTACATATCATAAAAATATTTTTTAAAAATGTGGGAATTTTCCCCCAGTTCAAACTGAATTAATTAAAGTAGAATTTTTAATTTGATCCTGAACAATGAAGTAGAAAAGCAAATGTCTGCTGTGTAACTTGATTTTAAGTTCCAAGGAGTAAAGCACTAATATAATTAAGTTCCCGGATCAAATCAGTTTGACAGACACTGAGCCTTTAATTACTGAGGTGCACTGTGAATCTCTAAGGGAAAAAAAAAAAGCATGCACCATTTCCAAACATATTTTCAGGTGGGAAATATGTAACTTTATGGAAAAGAAATGTATGTTGCCAGCATTAATTTCAGGACAAAAACTTGCTTAAACAATGAACAGCCAATCACATGGAAGAAGTGTTGAAAATATTTTGTATTCAAATTCTAGTTTCATACCATCACTACATTCTTTGTGTGTGCAGAAACCAAATTATATTATGGTATCATTTATACTGTTATCAAAACTATACGGAAATATAAGGCTCAGATCTAATTCAACCACCCAATTCCCAACCGCATTTGGCCAACTTAAATCTGAAAGGTTTTCTCCTAATTCTAGAATAAGGAAGATCAAATAGTGAACTGGCTGCGGCTGGGGGTAAAATCAGCCAGGATGTAACACTGTGTGTCCCCAATTTAACAAAGAAGTTCTCTTGCTCTCAGTGTCTCTGAATGTTATCCACACAATACGCCAGAAACAGATACAAGTAAGAAACTGACATTTTTACATTTTTATTTTTGAGAATTTTTCATAAAACTGTGATTTCACTTAAATAAATCTTTTCCCCTCAATTTTTTTTGCTGACAAACATCTGCTGTAATAATCAAAAACACTAACCAGCACTAAGACAGAAGCAGGAAACAAACACACTATTTACATCCTGCTTTCATTTCTCCAAAATTCTTTTGAGGTCCTGTACACAGTCACAATGAAACAAGCACAGTCATGCAATAAAAACTTAAGAACTTAACAAAAGCGTCAAGATATTGAATGACATCAATTTTACGAGTAGGGAAAACACCAAAGAACTAAAAATCAGCACAACAGGTCAGCTCATTTCAGTAATGGACCCAAAAAAAAAAAAAAAAAAGTCAGCCAAACATCACCTGGCTTGCCTAAACCTAGCTTTTAAGTTTTTCTGTTTATAGTATTTCAAAATCTCCTATCACAAAATACATTTTATAATGGTCTCTCTTATATTTATTTTTCTTGTCCTTGAAAAATTTCACTATGTGAAATTGTCTTAATGTTTCCAAGTTAGTCCAAGAAAATGCTTAACTTTTATTATTTTCTACAATGTAACAGCTTAGAGGTAAAACTTTATGAAGAAAAATAAGCAAAGATAACAAACTGCAAAGTGGTCAGCAAAAAGAAAAAGACATAAAGAACAAAGGGGGAAGGCATTTTATTAGTTCCAAATCAGAGGATATCCTTGACTGTATTAATTCCATCTACTATACCTCAATGAATACAAAATTCATTATATTTTCAAACTAGTATATTAGAAACTTAATAAATGAAACACTGGGGTGCCTGCCTGGATGGCTGAGTTGGTGAAGCATGTGACTCATCATCTTGGGGTTGTGAGTTCAATCCCCCCACACTGGGGGGTAGAGTTTGCTAGGTAGGAAGGTAGGAAGGGAGGAAGGGAGGAAGGGAGGAAGGAAGGGAGGGAGGGAGGGAGGGAGGGAGGGAGGGAATTCTATTTCTTCCAGTGACCACACTTAAAATATCAGTCATCTTGGACAACTTGTCTTCCACCAACTTATCTTGCCTTCTCTTGTCAAGATTCGCAGGTGCTGTGGCTTTAAGGGCTCAGGTCTTTATCTCGGCTTCTTAGCCCCTCTTCCTGCATGTACCCTAGAGCCCCTGGTCCACACTTTTTAAAATAAATTCTCCTTCTCTCTTCCTACTTTCTTCATTCTGTTTGTAAGTCAGAAGTTATTCTAACCATGGCTCATGGTAAAAACAACGGCTACCATTTACTAAGTGCTTACCATGTGCCAGAAACCATACAATGCTTATTTTGGTTCCCACAATGATCCTCTGAAATAGATATTACTAGCCCCATTTTACACATGAAGTTCAGAAATGTCACACAAGTAATGAGAAAATTGAGATTCAAATCCAATTCTATTTGTCTGTGAAGTCTGTTCACTGCTCTTTTTCTCCCACTAGAAAAGTAACACACGCCTGAGGCAAAAGTAGTCAAAGTACCCTCAATCTCTCAAGCCCATGTGAGGGTGCCCTAAAATCTATATCATCACCTCCTTCCCGCATCAGTCTTAATTAGCATCATTTTCTCTTCTTAACGCAGACATGTAACATTTTATATTATTAATTAAATAGGCTTTCATTAACTAGTACAGATTTTTGACAACCCTTAAAAACTTACTTCTTTTTTTTGTTTGTTTTTAAAAACTTATTTCTATGGGGAAATGAGTTGTGAGTTACAAACCATCCAGCTAAAAAGCAAACTTTTAAAATATAACCCACATGTGGGGCACCTGGATGGCTCAGTCAGTTAAGCATCCAACTTGATTTCAGCTCAGATGGAGCCCTGCTTCGGGCTCGGCACTGGGTATGGAGCCTGCCTGGGATTCTCTCTCTCTCCCTCTCCCTCTTCCCCTCCCCCATGCACACAGTCCCTCCCTCCCTCCCTCCCTCCCTCTCTCTCTCAAAAAAAAAAAAAAAAAAACTTAAAAAAAATATATTTCTATATGTATGTACACGTACACACACACACACCACACTTAAGCCCAGAACATTCTATGAAAATTATACTTGCAAGTGGGAAATACGTGGTGGTCTCTCTTCATGATTTACAAAAGGTGCCTCCTAATAGTTCTCAAGTTCTAGTCTCTAAAAGCAACTCACTAGGACAGGGGCAGGCAAACCACAGCATGCAGGCTACTTCCAGCCCGCAGTTTTTGAAAATAAAGTGTGACTGGAACACAGTCATGCCCTTTCGCTTCCATATGGTCTCTAGCTCCTTTATCATCACAGCGCAGAGCAGCGCTGTCCCAGCAAACACCATCTGCCCGGCAGCACCTGAAGGATTCACTCTCTGGCTCTTAGCAGGAAAAAGACTGCCAAAGAACTCCTACAGCGGCAAATATAAATTAAGTATTCTTACTCTGTCAACTGTATCTACTTGGCTATCGGATTTAACATACTCTATCTTTTTTTTTTTTTTAATGTTTATTTATTTTTGAGACAGAGAGAGACAGAGCATGAACGGGGGAGGGTCAGAGAGAGGGAGACACAGAATCCGAAGCAGGCTCCAGGCTCTGAGCCGTCAGCACAGAGCCTGACGCGGGGCTCGAACTCACCCACCGTGAGATCATGACCTGAGCCGAAGTCGGAAGCTCAACCGACTGAGCCACCCAGGTGCCCCAGGATTTAACATATTCTAATTCCAAAGAGTACGGAGAAGATGAAAATCCAAAATACAAAACAATAAAAACAGGTAACAGAGATCAAAGTAAGTGAGAAATAAGCCTCAACTGAGGTCTAAGGAAGTCTGGGTGACACTGGCACACACACAAGAAGGTAATGCCTAATTGTTCAATCTGGGCCCAAATGTTGCTTTAACCTTCCCAGCAGATAAAGTAAAGGAGACAGAACAATTCCACCTGTCACTGCATCCAAAAAATCAAACCCTAGCATTTGCTCATGAACCAGACTTTAGGTCTCACAAATGGGACACTGTGGTACAGAGCAAAAAACATCCTCCACAATAGGGTCAGTTATAGTCAATACAATAGGAAGTTTCACATGAAGTCCCTCTTAAATAAATATTTAGTGCTCACTAAATAAAACAAAGCACCTATAAATCCAACCAAGAGCCAAGAAAATACAGGGTAATGTGCCCTTTCCTTGTCCTGTTGGATCTCGGCATAAAATTTAGCAATAGGCAGTAATGTAACAACGTGCAAAGTAATTATCATCTTCTGCAGGTGCTCACACGTTGAAACCAGGGACCTCTTTCCCAGGAACACAGAGCAGATCCTATTAAAGGCACCCTAGGGGCGCCTGGGTGGCTTGGTCGGTTCAGCGTCCGACTTAGGCTCAGGTCATGATCTTGCGGTCTGTGAGTTCGAGCCCCGCGCGGGGCTCTGTGCTGACAGCTCAGAGCCTGGAGCCTGCTTCAGATTCTGTGTCTCGCTCTCTCTCTGCCCCTCCCGTGCTCATGCTCTGTCACTGTCTCAAAAATGAATAAAACATTTAAAAAAAACAACCAGAAACCAAGCTAAGAGACCCAAACAGACCTGATCGTCTACTCAGACAAGTTTGGGGAAGCTCAAAGCAAGTTTGCCTAATGACTCCATAAAGAGAACAGAGCATAATATGAACCATTCTCATCTCATTACCCAATAAATGAGTCAATTGCTTTGGGATTTTTTTTTTTTTTTTTTTTTGCCTTATCATTCATTCCCTCTCCAGGAAGTATTTAGAGGCTAATACGTATCTTTTAATACTGCCATTATAGTGCCTTTTAATACATTGTATCGGGAGGGAAAGTCTAAATATTACCTTCTGTAGAAGCCGCATCAATCATTACTCTTTGCATGAGTACTGGTTCCAATCCAAAGTCGAAAACTATGGTTTGGCGAAAAGTTCCAAAGATTTCTGTGTTAAATGCTATCCCGACTTTATACACGTAATGATCTAATCCATTTTGGGCCATCTTTCCTCCTATCCATTCTTGACAGTTCTCTGGGACTTCCTGCGATACCTGGGTAGTACTATCTCCGGCAGATATTGCAATGATACTAAAATGAGGACGATGTGCATCATAGAGCAACGCTACCCGACACAGCATTCTTGCAGGCTGCAAGGAAGGCAAAGGAATTCATTGAGTACAAGGGGGTGAAAAGTCCAACTGTCATTGGGTTCTTCAATAAAAATATTCCCATCAGGGACTTTTACTTTCCCACGCTTCTAAGAGACTATGTTAAAAATACAAACTGTACTCACAAGCCATTTAAGAAAAAATCAGAACGGCTTAAAACAAAAATCCGTTGTTAAAATCATATATTTATGATGTCACTGATACCTCAGCAAAGCTGAAATTTTTAAAAACGACAGATTTCTCCGACATCTCTAACCACCCTGCTCTTTCCATGACACACTCATCTTTCTTTGCGGTGAAAGCTATCACCCTGTATGACCACCGAACTCCAACTTTCCATACCTTTGGCCTAAAAAAGTTTTATCTAGCTTTAAGTAGGAAGTCTTCACAGGAGGGCAGTTACCTCTGAAGGCAACGGATTGGGTTCAAGGCCGAAGCTAAATGTTCCCAGGTTTTTCATCCCAAGATGTGGATGGTACAGTAAAAGAAATGCCACCAAAAAGCACACAAAACTTTTCCACCGCACATATTCACAGAAAAGTTTGACTTCGCTTTATTCTAAAACTTTGAGTACTATATTCAAGATGGAAAGCACTGCAGAAAACGTCTCATATTAAAAACCCATTATTACAGAATCTATGATTTCATCAAATCAATTATACAAACAAGTTGCTACTGTTTAAATATCTTAGAACTGCCAGATTAAACAATTCGATTTTTAAATAGTTAATTCTGAGCCACGAGCCCCATCCTATGTTCCGACTTTGGAAGACGATGTATCAAAGACCTCTTGATCAAATTAATAAATTAGCAAACATCTAAATATCTACAAAGACCTTTATCTCAAAATCTAAAAAAATTATACCTTTAAGGCAATACAGAAATACACTTTAGCACAATACATAACCTACTTAAGAATGTATTTAGATGAAAACATGTTCAATGGTCTCACACAGGGATTTAAAGGTCAGGGAAGCTTTAAGAACATCGAAAAAAAATTACATTCTTCAATTAACACAAAATTCATACCTTACAAGTAAGAGCAAAGGTCCATGTCTGGTGAGACTTTTTGGTGTTGACAGTAACCGACAGATCAGGATTATGCTCAACTTTTACTCCCTCTATACATTCGCTAAGCTGAAAAAGACAACAATTGGTGTTACGTTTTTATTCCTAAAAGCACAAACAAAACTTTTGGCATGGTAAATAAAAAAATATCAACAGTGAAGATGTGGACGGAACTGTTGACAAAGCAAGACATTTTACACATTAATTTTATAAGAACAAAACATAATAAAGCTTAGACAAGACATAAAAAAATTAAGGACAACAAAATGGCAGTAAACGCTCCCTGAACGAAGGTTCATACAATACCTGCAAATCTCCAAACAAATGCCTTGGCTCTGCTCTTTATTTTAGCAAAAGAGTCTGATTTTGCTACAAAAACACTTCATCAAGAATGGAGTTCTTCATATAGAGGATAAGGAAATAAACCAAAATATAGCACAAAATAAAGTCAAGACTCAAACAAAGTCATTGTTTCAAACAAAACAGAACAATGCAGTTTATTTTCCTCACCACTTTCTCAGGAGATAATGAATTCATCCACTTTTCTATCAAGGTCTCCATGTAACTGCCTGAGAGCTGTTTATTCTCGTTTTGCTGTTTCAATTTTATCAGCCGCGAGGCGTATCGTTTCTGCCATTCTGCTAGTTCTTCCTGGGAGTGCGCTGAAGTACACTGGGCACCGTACCTACAGATGCCTTGTTCTAAAAATCTAAGTAAAATAGGAAAGACTGTTTCATCATACACTTTGTTGGACCATTTAGAATGCAAACTTCCATCATTTGCCCTTCGACTCTTCAATAACAAAAACAAAACTTTATCTCCTGAAAGGCCATATTTATCACACTGACTTGCATGGAGGAGGGAGAAGAGGGTTCACGAACATTTACAACAGTTAATTGCTACGGCAACTTCCCAGACTCAGTGATCCCTGTTTTGGAATAAGGGGGTGCTAAAGCAAAACATAATCAGTCATAACCACCCCACACCCACAAAACCAACATCGAAACGGCAGTTTCCTTCATGATGTAACAACTCTATTTAGACAATTCTTCTTAGAGCAGAATTTTCCTAAAGCAACACTGACATCAAGTGGATCGGTGCATCAAACACAGGAATGCCCTACTTCCCAAAATGATATTCTCCTCAAGAAAAATGCTCCACATACTAAGAATTTCATTCGGAAAAAAATGTTAATGTATCATTAAAGTATAACCTTAAGGGTTCTATTCCTCACCTTCGAACGTTAAGCCTTTACCCTTTTCTCTATTACCATTAACCTATAATTCATTGAAAATACTGGACTCTATTCATTTGCTTGAAGTTTTGAATAAATTAAGAATAAAAGTTTTATATTAGAATCACAATTAATTCAATAGATTAAATTCTTCAATGGTAAGTTCATAAACGTTCACTTTAAAGGACAAGAGTTAATGGTTTCCCAGTGTTTATGACTCAGAAAATTCAACTGACAATAATTCGGTGGTCAAAACACATAAAAAGGCAAAACTCTGATTATTAGTATTTTTTTAAAGTTTTAAATACCGTGCAAAATTCGGGGCCTAGCCAATTTTTAAACCTTTGAAACGTCAAAAAATTTTAAAAAAGATCTTCTGAGAGAAAAAATGAAAATTAAACTATAAAGAGCAAAATAGAGATGAGAGGTGTTATATCATGGATAATTCTTCAACTGAAAAAAATACAGGCCATAAGAAATACAAAACGAACCACAACACAATGTAAATTATCAAACGGTTCACCCTATTTGAAAAGATGACTGTATTTAAAGCTTTTCTTGATGATACGTAAAGTTCTTAAACTTAAATTACACTATTAAGTTCTTACGTTTTTTAAGATACATTTAAAATCATGCATTTGTTTCTCTTAAGTAGATCTTAATAAGCCAAATATTTGTCTTTCTATTGCTTTGCTTTAAATTATTTCTTTAAGTATATTAGAGGCTGATAGTCTCTCCTGGCCTTAAATTTTCTCCCATTTCCTCTGCATACGACTGTGTTTTTCCTCTGCTACGACAGGATGCCACCAGGATTTCTGCAATTTACTACTTCGTTTCTTTACTTCTACATAAAATCATATCTGATATCTTAACTATTCAATCATCAAAACTACATATCCAGTTTTCTTCATTACCAAAAACAATCTATAAATGAGACTTTATTTCTAAAATATCACTAGTTACTAGTTCTTACAAAAAGAACCTTTCAAAACATGACTGCAATAATTCTGTCCAACTTAATAACTATTTTGAAAGGTTAGCCCTTCAAATAGAAATTACTCGTAAATTATATAGAAGGATACCATGAAGATAATAGATATTTTTTTAGAAAAGTTATTAAAATAACTTAAAATTTCTTCATCTACTTTATGCTCTACTTCAGTTTGTATCATTTCAATTTCAATCACCAAAAGTTAGGTAAATTTCACATAAATAAGAGACCAGAATTAAATTCAGTCCTAATAATTCAACTGGTTTTATAAAAGACTTCTACACAAAGTCTTAACAATCCCCATTTAGATCACTGTTGTTTGTAATTAATAGAAGGCTCACTGGTCTGGCTTTGACTTTTCTTATTTAATGATAATGACCATTATGGCTTCTGTTTCCAGTTGAAAATAAACCACTTAACTCAATCATTATACTTCTTCCTTCACATATTATCTTCTTTAGATTGGAATTACTACTTTTCAGAAAGTGAAGGAAAATTATCTATCCTTTGAATAAAGACATGTCATTGGTTTAAAAAAAAAATTCACGTTACCTTTTACACAAAGTATATTCCTCGCTGCTTGTGATTCCCCTAGGTGGTGGGCGGAAATGCCAACCATTACAAGATCCTAGAGAGTAATCAGGATATAGTCGTATCATTTGAGGCTTGCTAATAATTCTGATATTTTCATGTGTAAGAAATACTATAAACCCTCCACACACATCATCCCAGATGATGTAAAAAGGACATGACATACTTGCCTCTACCAATCAAATGAGTGAAATTCAATTAACCGCATGAAACTTCAAATCACTGAAGTAGTTACCCAACAGCGAAATCAAGTCGATGACCCTGACTCTGTCCTAGCAACTGGTGGACATGTTTCCAATGCAGTCTCTTCCCTAACAACTGACAGGGGAAAGGTTGGCATGCTTGTCATTTCTTAAGTCATTTCTTAAGATGCGTCTCTATCAGGAATTATTTCAGGAATGAGAAAATTACTGCATCCTGGAAGGAAATTTTTAGAGCAAATTCAATACTGCATACTGGGTGAAAAGTTACCCATTATCACCCATGCTCCTTAGGGTTTGTCTGACACATGTAATCATATAAAGTAAGCCTTTTTTTACAAGTGAAATCAAGTTCAAAAAGTTGAATTCTGAGGTAGGAGCTAAAAAATAACATTTGTTTACTTCTGAAGACAATGAGGTTTGATTCGTTTGGGTAAAAGATTCCAAATAAACCAAGGAAATAAGGCTTGAGAGAAAAGGCTAGAGCAGTAGAGGTTGAGCAGCAGCAAAATTTGAAGGACCTTACAGCCATTTTCTATTCCCTCACAAATCACTGTGCCCACACCCCAACAACGGCAACAACAAAGATATTCAGCCAGGCTGAGTTTAAAGCTGCGTTTCATCCCTTTCCAGCTGTGTGACTGGGAAAATCACTGAACTTTAATAAACACCAGTCTCATCACCTCTCAAAATGATGGGAGAAGCCAATACACGTTTTTGTGAAAGCCACCGAGTACGTAGTACCCAGCAAGCGCTCGATGAATGTTGGTCCCCTTCCCCTTTTGTGGGGCAAGAGAAGAGCAGGTCATGGATTTTAACCGTAGCTGGAACAACTCAGCTTACCGATCGGGACTTCCAAAAAGTAAGAACTGGACTGGCCTGGGACAGAGAGAGAAAGAAGGCTTCCCTCTAGCGCAGAATGTAGCAACTCGACATTGCTAACGATGAGGTTTACGTTTGGAGCTACGTGGAGGCAAGAAAAGGATACCTCCTGCCTCCATTACTCCACGCCGCTACAGAAAGGGGCCAGTAAAACAACTGCTTCCTCCGCACCTACTTCTTAGAATTAAATGTTTATATCCTCTCCTGACACCTCCACTTACATGTACCATAACTCCGTAAATGTCCTCCCAGTAATCAATAAAAAAGTAATGCCTGGAATTACAGCTAGCAGAAGTAACACAGAATTTGGTACTTACCCCCTTCCAAGCCTTCCACGTGATATCCAGACAGGACGTTACTAGTTGCTGTCTGAAATTTTTCAAATGAAAATGTTCTTATAATAAGAAATACCCAACTGAGTTGTATTAAACTTGGACATTTTCAACATTTCTCAAAAAGGCTGAGTTTGAATACTTAGAAATTTTAATGTTAATAAACAATATCTTTTGCTTCCATCTCTGCTCTACATTAAACTACGTTTAAATATGGAAAAGAAGTACTTATGTGGCCCTCATCAAGGAAACTGGTAAGAGATTCCCTATACAAAAATTACCTGGTAGCAAAACAAAAAAGTGTACGTCCCCAGTTCTGAACCCAAAGGAGGAGCACCCCCATCCCACTTATTCATTTCACTCTCCTCTTGCTAACACCCAGAGAAAGACCAGCTAGCGAGGGGCCCTTTCTCCTGCATGGGGTACAGTGCCACCACTCTGGGGCCTGGGGCACATCCTGCCAAGTCCCCCTCACTCCAGGATGAGCCTTCCTCCCACGATGGAGCTGAGGACCCATCACGCTGATTTCCTGGATTTCCTGACTCCCTTGGTGCACGTAACTCCCCAGTCTGCTCCTCTGGCTCTAATTTGCCTCTAAATTCTACACCCCCCATTTCAAGTTAAGTGCCAGCCATAGCACGGTTTCTTATTTTTCTTAACTATTCGACAGCATTTTATGTGCTGGATCATTCTGTCAGCCACAGACAGATCCACTGCCAACAGCCTGCAAGTGCCTTTCTGCATTCCCACACCTCACAGAGGACTGGGAACATAATGGGTGCCCAGTAAGCACGGGATGGAGGAGATGGGGGGATGCACAGATGGTCATCCAAGCACTTTAAACAAATATATCCAAACCAAATGCATCATCTTCCTCCCAAATCTCATCCTCCTTCAGTTGCTCCTCAAGTTAATGGATCCACATCCACAAAGAGAGCAAGGCTCAAATTCCAAAAGCCGTCTTGAACTGCCTTCTGTCCCACTGAGTAGTCTCCAAATCTTGACCAACTAGGTCTAGAACGACTCTCTTATGTGTCTCCTACTCTACTCCCACTGCCACTGTCCTGGTTAAGGCCCTCATCTGCCCCTGAACCAAACGACCACCAATCTTACCCTGTACCAAGTCACCTCTGAGTCTTTACCCAACACCCCCATCCTTTAATCTCAGCCCCCATATTCCTGCCTTCCTGGTCTCCCCGAGGACTGCTCATCTCGTTTTCCTGCTTGCACTTCCGCTCCAGCACTTCCTGACCACAGGCAGCCCACCCTGCAGGTACATTAGCTGCGTGCATCTCGGACTGGCCCCAACAGATTGCTTTCCATAGCTATCTCAGCTTTCCAAAACCCAGAAAACCTTGAACAGCACAGGTGCTCAGTAAATGTTGAGCTGAATCAGAGGACATGGTATCCCAAGATGAAATTTGGAATGTTTTGTACCATACAAAGAATGTCGTCTAAATGCTAATTAGATATAACCAAAACAGTATCACTACAGCCTATATGTCGTTAATTAAATTGGACCTTTTAGGTTGGACTGGAACTAAGTCACTATGATACTGTTTCTACAGGAAGGTAGAAACTTGATTCTCAAACAACTTACTAAAAAGTTTTTAAAGACAACCCATTCTTTTTGCAAAATGAGGTCTGAATATCAGAATATATAAGCTAAATTGGAAGTAATTGTTCACATTGTAAAGATTCTATGCTCACAAAGAAGATACATTAAAAGATCTCTTTACATTCTACAAGCCAGATCTAAGTGCCATAATCCCACACTAGCTTTTAATATGATTTCATCTACATCAAATTTACAAATATAAAACCTAAAAATTCACTTCAATCATAAATTTAAAATACCTCCTCTAAAATATTTATTAAAATAAAATTTACCAGATATGCAAGGAAAAAAACGGGAATAAAATGTTTTAGTCCTATAATAAAGCTGAAAGCATTTCTAAATGTTAGAAGGGAAAAATACATGGTGTGTTTCACGAGTCAGCACCTGCCATGATGTGCAAATGAGCGGGCGCGTCTGTGCTGACACCCCAGCTCTCAGGCTGGCAGGGTCTAGCGAAAGACACATCTGCTGGCACAGAAGCTCGGCCTGGGCTGCGTATCTGGCCACCAAAGCTCTCAGGTTCCAACGTGTTGTGTTTGGGTTGGGTTTTTTTACTTGTTTTTCCTTTTATTATTTTAGACAGAAAGAGCATGACAGCAAGGGAGAGGGGCAAATGGGGAGAGAGCGAGAGAGAGAGAGAGAGAGAGAGAGAGAGAGAGAGAGAGAGAGAGAGAGAAAGAGGGAGAGAGTGAGAGAGAATCCCACACAGGCTCCACTCTCTGCACAGAGCCCAAAGCGGGGCTCAATCTCACAACCCCCTGAGCCAAAATCATGACTTGGATGCCCAACAGCCTGAGCCACTCAGGTGCCCCGGGTTGTTTGGGTTTTTTTTGAACACGTTTTTATTTGCTCAGACCCGAAGCAGAAGGCCAATGTCAATTAGCTTATGATCTGCACGCAGTTTGTACTGACACCTTCAGGGAAAGCAGACAAATTTCATATTGCTACAACTTCTATAAATTTACAATCAATCTATTGATTTTTGACATTTTAAATCTTACTAGAAACATACTCTTTTTGTTCCCATTAGTCAGCCTTGAGCTCCATGCCTTTATCCTCATCCACTAGCACTTCAAGTTCAATACCAGCTAAGCCCAATCTTTAAATAACAAATTGTTTCTATTTTTAAGTATGTCATGCACAACCATAAATAAGGGTCCTTTGTTTGTTAGCTTTTCTTGGATGGATTTTTTTTTTTAATAGTATCAGTTCATTAGTCAAAAAGAATACTACTTTGGTTACCTAGGAAAGTTGATTAGAAACAACATTTAGGTCACTTCTTTCAAAAGTACAGTCGCAAAACAAGACCCAAAGTGATGTTTGTGGCCTTACATGTGACAGGACTATAAATATTAAAAATAAAAATTCATATATATACAAATACATAACACACATATCTCTGTGCTTGATTATCAGGCATAAAGCTAGTAATTCAATTAAGGCAATAAAAAACAAGAAAGCCAAAACTTAAAATGATTAAAGTCATCTTATTTTACATTCTCATGTTAAAAGTCTAAAACATTTTAACTGTCTTCCTTTAAGCCTTAGAAATTCACAAGGCTACATATACACAAGAAAGGAAATGGCTTTTAAGTTAATTAGAGGTTACTGATTCTCAGTTAATTCACAATAAGACAAAGAAAATAACATTTTCTTTAAAGCCTATCTAACTGTAGCAAAACAAACAGTATCCTTATTCAGCTTATGCGAATCATGACGGTCTTCTCTGCTTATTTGTTGGTATGTGTGACATGTTACTAGATTTGGAACAGGAAAGTAATCTACAGGAGGTCAAGGTTTACACCTGCGCTTCTGCTCATCTTCCGACTGTCTGGAGCGCCCTCGTCTCAATCTCCATGACACTGGCACCTTCTTAATCCTCAATTCCTTGCTCAGCTGTCTCAGCCTCGGACCACCCAATCCAGTTATTTTTCCGTCACAGAAGGCTTATTTCTTTCCCTCATACCACTTTCCTCAATGTGAATTATACCTATAGCTGTTTAATTAATTTATTTGATCTCTGTCTCCTACCCTAGACTTTAACCTCCCAGACCACAGGTGTCTGTATTCCTAGCACCAAGCACAGGACCTCACACATAGTACATGCCAATTTTTGTAAATAAATAAGCCAATCAATCACTTTACATGGCTTCCATTTAAGATAAAAGCTGACAAAAATGGCTGGTTTTAAAATGAGACATCTAAGGGGAGCCAGGGTGACTCAGTCAATTGAGCATCCGACTTCAGCTCAGGTCATGATCTCACGGTTTGTGAGTTAGAGCCTAGCATTGAGCTCACCGCTGTCAGCACAGAGCCTGATTGGAATCTTCTGTCTCCCTCTCTCTCTGACCATCCCCTGTTTGTTTTTAAATAAACGTTTTTAAAATAATGATAAATATGGGGCGCCTGGGTGGCTCAGTCGGTTAAGCGGCCGACTTCGGCTCAGGTCACGATCTCACGGTCCATGAATTCGAGCCCCGCGTCGGGCTCTGTGCTGATGGCTCAGAGCCTGGAGCCTGTTCCGGATTCTGTGTCTCCCCCTCTCTGACCCTCCCCCGTTCATGCTTTGTCTCTCGCTGTCTCAAAAATAAATAAACGTTAAAAAAAAAAAATTAAAAAAAAATAATGATAAATAAAATGAGACATCTAAATAAAAATACTTTTATGTGTCTATATGAGGAAGAGAAATTTGAGACTTACAAAGCTATGGGCCTAATACATACCCCTGCTGTCCCCTGGCCTTCCACATGCCCTTCAAGTGCTTCATCAAAGCACATTTTTGTTCACCATTTACCCTGATACACATTATTTCCATCTCCTATCCTCCATTCCCTAAAAACAGTCCTTAAATCACACACTTCTTAAGTTGGTTAAAAAAAAAGTGGGGGGGGGGGTGCTTGAGGGGCGCCTGGGTACCTCAGTTGGTAAAGTGTCCAATGCTTGGCTTCGCCTCAGGTCATGATCTTGAGGTTCACAAGTTCGACCCCTGCATCAATCTCTGCAGTTTGGCAGCTGGAGCCTGCTTGGGATTCTCTCTCTCTCTGCCCCTCCCCTACTCCCTCTCTCTCCCTCAAAATAAATGAACTTAAAAAAAAAAAAAAAAGGAAACTTATAAAAAAAAAAAAGAAAAAAAAGCTTGACATTTTTAATGACAGTATTTTCTTAACAGCCAGACATATTTAAGCACTAAAATTTCCCAACCGTCCTTCCATTTGTTGGCCACAGACTACTAACAAGAATTAGGAATGGAAGACCTGAGGTTCAGAGGAAACATGAGAAGCAGCAGGGTTCCTGGGATGTGACCAAGCTGGGCTACAGAAGAAGGCCAAGGGGATCCACTACCCCACCTGTAGCCTTGTTCTTGGCCGATGCCCAAAGATTGTCCAATGTTAATACAGAACACTTACTAGCCAGATTGAGTTAAACTCTTTTCAAAGAAATCCACTGAAATAGTCTTACCTCTGTTTCTGTGAGAAGTGTTTTCAGTCTTGTCAAATCTTTTGTTACCATCCCATTCTGAAAAAGGTGAATGAAAAAGGCAAAACCTAGTTAGTATATTAGTTCTTTGCTCTGAGGGCGTAAGTCAATTCCTCCGCTGTTTCTAAGGTTTATCTGTAAAAAGACAATATTATCCTCATCTGCCAACCCACTACCATTAGTTATAATAAAGCTAACCAGCTACAAGGAAGGTTAAAAAAAGTTAACAGGACAAAATATACAGTGTGGCTAATAAAACACTGTATTCACCTTGTATGAGTTTAAAATCAATTCAATAAAGTATTCACAATGGGCATGACCAGAAAGCAAGATTCCATGAGCAAAGAGAAAAATAAACCTAAACTTTGAGCTTTTTACCCCCTAAAACTAACGGACTTGTATTTAAAAAATGGTGAACTCGATCAGTTACCCGTGACTCAGATTCACATAAAATGATCACAGCACTTTAAAAATAGTTCATTAATAAAGCAGTTGAAGAAAAACAGGCAAAATATTCACTCTTCTGAAGTTCAAATTTCACTTAGATACAAAAGCAAATACTTCTACCCACAGGTTAAACTGTGTAATATGCTAAACTTATACAGAAAACTTCCTTAAGGATAGAATTACCTTAGATGAACATAAGGGAAGGGAAGCAAAAAGAATATAAAAACAAGAAGGGGGACAAAACATAAGAGACTCTTAAATACAGAAAACAAGCAGAGGGTTGCCGGAGGGGTTGTGGGAGGGGGGATGGGCTAAATGGGTCAGGGGCATTAAGGAAACTACTTCTGAAATCACTGTTGCACTAGATGCTAACAAACTTGGATGTAAATTAAAAAGTAAATAAATAAAAACTAAATAAAAAATGTTTTTAAAAGGATAGAATTACCTTAATAATAAGAGATATATTCTTTATCATCTATTTAGAACTAAATACCTACATAATTTTGCTGGATTAGTAATACAGTTTAGCTTTATATCCACTTGTAAATTTGGTGAAATCAAAAACCAATGTTAAACGAATTAAACAACTCACTGCACAGTAATCCCTCAGAAAAAAACTCTATTACCTCCTGAGATGGGTCATTACATTATACTCAACAGTATACCAAGTACTTTCCTAATTTCTTTCTTTTCCCAGCCAAATATATTTATTTGCAGTGAAAACACAACTTTGCTCCAGGTTTTCACAATATATATCGATTCAGATGACTAAATGAGGTACAGAGAATTCACTCTGGCTTTCACTGTTTTGCACTGATTTCTCAGAAATATCCACAAATTTTATAACAGTAACCAAGTGATGAAAAAAAGTTTTAAAATATTTCTTCCAATTTCTATACATTGGGAGCTCTAAAGTTCCAAAATGCTGTCTTTCAATTATCTCAACCAAAACCAAACAAAAACTCTAGAAAATGCTACATAAAAAATTTATCCCGAGTGGCTGGGTGGCTCCGTTTGTTAAGCATCAGACTCTTGATTTTGGCTCAGGTCATGATCTCACCATCTGTGAGATCAAGCCCCATGTCAGGCTTTGTGCTGATAGCACGGAGCCTGCTTGGAATTATATGTGTCTCCCTCTCTCTCTGCCCCTCCCCTGCTCATATGTGAGCTCTTTCTTTCAAAATAAACAAACTTAAAAATAAAAATTTATCCCAAAGTCTGAATAGAATTAGATCATTCCATCAGAATGGTCAGAGTGGAATATTAACTTACACACATGAACATCTTCAGAAATAGAATTATTACTTTAGATAAATTTAAACATTTTATAAAACAAATGATTGGATTTAAGAACCCTGTATAATCACAAGTTGACAGAAGCATTTTAAAACCCCAAAATAAGGGGTGAGCCTGGCTGACTCAATCCATACAGCACGTGACTCTTGATCTCACAGTTCAAGCCCCACATTGAGCCTAGGGCTTACTTAAAAAATGAAATGAAATGGAATGGAATGGAATGGAATGGAATGGAATGGAATGGAATGAAATGAAATGAAATGAAATGAAATGAAATGAAATGAAATGAAATGAATCGAATCATCCCCCAAATATTCCCAGGTTTTATTAAATTATATCTTTAAAGAAAATCATCTGGGGGTACCTAGCTGGCTTGCTCAGTGCAGCAGGTGACTTTTGATCTTGGGGTTATGAGTTGGAGCCCAACGCTGGATACAGAAATTACTTAAAAATAAAAAAAATCTGGGGCGCCTGGGTGGCTCAGTTGGTTAAGCATCTGACTTCAGCTCAAGTCATGATCTCATGGTTCATGAGTTCAAGCCCTACACTGGACTCTGTGCTCTGTGCTCAGAGCCTGGAGCCTACTTAGGATTCTATGTCTCCCCTTCTCTCTGCCTTCCCCTGCTCACGCTCTCTCTCTCTCTCAAAAGTAAACATTAAAAAACAAAAACTATCTTAAAAAAAATAAATCTTTAAAGAAAATCATTATCTTATAGTTTCACAGTTTTAAAAAGTACCTGCAATTCTTATATATAGTATCACAAATTACTACAAGAATACAATGATTAAGCATCGGTTTGTTGAACAGAAACTTTGATTTCCAATAGGAGGAAGTAAGAGGAAAGCACAGACTGAACTGCTTCTTCCCACCACACGCCTTAGGAGTTAAATGAATGGATCCGTTTCGGACATTCAGGATCGGAGCTCATCAACGTACCAGGGACTCTCCTGTCAGCGACTTGGCAAGAATGTTGGATACAGGCTGGAGCTTTCCTTTCAGCTGCATGCAGCAAAGCACTGCCTGGAAGGCACCATCTCCCGTGGCCAGGCCTTCCCCCAGCACTGTCAGGAAGAAATAGCCAGCATTAACCACGTAACATTCGATACATACATTTTCCTGATTATAATGTTAGCACACTATCACAAGGATGACTACTTATATGCTAAAAGAACAACTTCAAGGGGCGCCTGGGTGGCTCAGTCGGTTAAGCGTCCAACTCTTGATTTCAGCTCAGGTCATGATCTTGTGCTCGTGGGTTTGAGCCTCATGTTGGGCTTCGTGCTGAGAGCTCAGGGTCTGCTTGGGATTCTCTCTCTCCTTTTCTCTCTGCCCCTTGCCTGCTCTCTTTCAAAATAAATAAAAACTTAAAAAAAAAAAAATTCAAGTACTAGAGGAAAGCAGTGATGTTTCTGTTCTGTCCAAGACATGCATAAAGACAAGAACAGAGGGACCTGGGTGGCTCAGTCGGTTAGGCATCCAACTCTTGATTTTGGCTCAAGTCATGATCTCATAGTTCATGGGATCAAGGCCCATGTCAGGCTCAGAGCTGACAGCATGGAGCCTGCTTGGGATTCTCTCTCCCTCTCTCTCTCTCTGCCCCTCCTCTGCTCGTGTGCCCTATCTCTCTAAAAATAAATAAATAATTTTCTTAAAAAAAATAAATTAATGAAAGAACATAAGACAGTCCACATATCTAACTCACTCCAGCCTACAATCAGTAGGATCACACCAAGAATCACAGGCAGAATTAACCTCAAAGCTCTCTCTCGAGTGAAAAATACCGTTCAACCTATGACAGCTGGGTAAATGAGGGATATTAAATGGCAGAAACATTCTGTGAATAAAATTTCCACATTTTCCACAGTGACACTTAAAATGCGTAAGAACAGAAACTACAAAACTCAACAGGTGGTATTCCTAAGCAGGTAAGAATTCGCTTTCATCAAAACCAGCAAGATTAACTAAGAACCCAAATGTCACATGGCCATAGCAAATGCTAATCGAATTGCTTGCAAGTGTTTACAGATTTAATACAATCACAAGAGCACATATTTAGAACAATACAGAATATACTCATTTTTATGCCATGTCATTTGAGATGATTTCTCACAGCAACTGTAATGGCTCAACTAGTAAAACAATCTGTATCTTTCTCTTCACTGCTAAGTCCAAGACTCTATTTTTAGTTTGTACACACTTTAGCTTCCTTTGCAACAAAATAATTTGCTGGAATAAAATATTTTGGAAACTGCATTTTTTTCTAATTATTTCCAAGGAAATGTTTAAGTATCAGTATAATATACTACATATTTAAAGTCTATCAGGTCTGCTCATAATGTATTTATTTTGGTTGTACTGAACATATCTTTTCGTTTTATTGTTCAATTTTTCCATTACAACAAATAACATTATAACAACACTAATAAAACTCTACAAAAAATTCCCCATAGGTCCATCACTCAACTAAACAGACTGTGTTCACTTACTTACGTTCTCTTCCAATTTTTATCAATATTTACATAATTTTTTACATGATTATAACTGATATAAACATAACAGTCTGTATTCTGCTTTATCTCCCCTTCACATATTCAAGATCTTCCATGTTCTGAGGGTTTGTGTTTATCATATTATTGTCCATCCAGTGTTCCATCAAGTAGATTTATCAATTTATTTCACTACTCCCTGGCTCCAGAACAATCCCAATTTTTAACTATTGAAACTAACACTGCAATAAACATCCTTATGCCCATACTTTTATTAAAGCAGATTACTAAATTGAAAGTTGCAGTCTCTCTGTAGTTAAGCTTTCATTCAATTACTTATAGTGCGGGCCAACCTGTTGTCTTGCTCCCTCCACATTACAGATCTACTCAACTGTCCCTGGGTAATTCCTGTAAGTGGTTAACTCCAACAGAGTATCGTGAAGAATATCTTGAACATCTTGTAAGATTCCCCAGTAAGTCTATGTCTCTCTCAGCTCTTACTATTCCTAAAACTATTCAATTAGGACCATTGGGAGTGAGGGAAGCAAACCACAAGACACCGTTAAATACAGAAAACAAACTGAGGGTGGATGGTGGCGGGGGGCGGGGGAAGGGAGGAATGGGCACTGAGGAGGGCACTTGTTGGGCTGAGCCCTGGGTGCTGTATGGCAATTGGACAATAAATTATATTTGAAAACGAATAGGACCGTTGGCAAAGGCACTTTAGCTCTCTGGCCCTCAGTGTGATCACCTGTAAAACAGAACGGGTAAGTTTGTTGTAAGGATCAAATAATACACTGCAAATATAATGCTCTGAAGAAAAGTCAGTCCTACTAAGGGCTGAACTATTTACCTTCGCTAAGCCTGCTTCCTCCCCTGTAAAATGGAGGTGACGGGAGCTACCTAATAAGGCTACAGTAAAGATGAACTGTGTTACTTATGTCAAGTAGGAGACTAGCGGTCTCCTCGTAAGAGTCCCCTAGATGTTACCCTCCCCTTGTAAAAATTATAAAGCAGTACTGAGTGCTGCTAAGGAAATATCCTAGTTCCTTTCCAGTAATTGGGTCCTAAGAAACTAGTTGTCAAAAGCTGAAGAATGTTTCAGGAAAACGAAAAATCTGTAAGAATATTTCAACCTCAGGTGATTATGTCATGTTTAAAGAATATTAAATCACATATTTTACAAAGCCTTTTATAGATATTTAGTTTCATACAAGGTATTTGCTGAATTTTACTGTGCAAAAGCTCTTGCATTGCACTCATGTTTGAAGGCCTCAATATTTATCAAAATTACGTTTCCTTTTTTTCTTTCTCTCCCTTTTTTAGACAAGAATCAGTACTGATGTACTTTTTTCTAACTGTTGCCCTAAAATGCAATGCAGTTTGTCTTGCAGGATCCCACATAAAGAACTGTCGCAAAAAAACAGTCAACAATTATACATAAAAAACTCTCCTGCTTTTGTATCATATAACGAGATTAAACTGCAATATGCCAACCTGGTCCCTTATTATCTGTAATATCTTGAAAAGGCTTGAAAGAAAACAAAATACAGCCTCATGTATTATTAAACTTGCCTTAGCTATAATAACTGAACTTGCCAAAAGAGAGAACATTAAGAATGTAATCTAGGGGCACCTGGGTGGCTCAGTCAGTTGCGTGTCCACATTCAGCTCAGGTCATGATCTCACAGTTCGTGAATTTGAGCCCCACATCAGGCTCATTGCTGTCACCTGCTTCGGATCCTCTGTCCCCCTTTCTGCCCCTCCCCCGCTTGCGCTTTCTCTCTCAAAAATACATAAAAATTTCTTAAGTAAAATTCATTTTTAAAAAGTGTAATCGGGACGCCTGGGTGGTTCAGTCAGTTGAGTGTCCGACTCTTGATCTCAGCTCAGGTCATGATCTTGTGGTCCATGGGTTCGAGCCCCGCATTAGGCTCTGTGCTGACAGTGCAGATCCTGCTTGAGATTCTGTCTCTCCTTCTCTCTGCCCCTCCCCTGCCTGTGCTCGCTCTCTCTCAAAATAAATAAATAAACTAAGGAAAGATTAAAAAAAAAAGTGTAATCTAATCTTGAGCAATTGTAAATATGTTACAATGCCTTGCAGAAAAATTCTCTTCCCACCAACTATCTGTAAGATTTTACTGTAAGCACACAACTTCCCAAACTGGACCACTCCTTCCTGTCTACTGAGTTACCAAGGAGGAGACCTGAAAGTCTTACCTCTGCTGCTATACTCAGGTCTCTACCCCCTTCTCTATCTTTAGTTTCTGTAATATGTATTACTTGAAATATTTTAGACCAGAAACTAATATTAAAGGAACAGTCATTCAACTGTTTCCACAAAATAGCCTCTGGCTATCAAAAGGAGACAATCAACAATTAAAATGTAATTCCCCTTCTTTAAATTACATACAGTGAGAAAGGTGATTTAAAATAAGCCTTAAGTACAGTAAGTGGTATGATTCTGTATGTTTTCAGTCACATCACCATATCAGGGTGTTTCATCAAGTCCTTAGTTATTTTTAAAATCTTTGGGTGGCTGGGTCAGTTGTCAGTTGAGTGTCCGTCCGACTTTGGCTCAGGTCATGATCTCAGGGTTCGTGAGTTCAAGCCCCGCAGTGACCTCGCGACTGTCAGCACAGAGCCCACTTTGGATCCTCTGTCTCCCTCTCTGCCCCTCCCTGCTCACACTCTCTCTTTCAAAAAATAAACATTAACTAATTAAATCTGTTATTGAAATGCTAGGCCTAATCAAGGTATTTTTCCAAAATGTTCAATGTATACCAAAGGAGGCAAGAATATACAATGGGGAAAACAGAGTCTCTTCAGTAAATGGTGTTGGGAAAATTGGACAGCTACATGCAAAAGAATGAAACTGGACCGCTGTCTTATACCATACACAAAAACAAACTCAAAATGGATTAAATACCTAAAAGAAGTGAAACCATAAAACTGTTGGAAGAAAACAGGCAGTAATCTCTTTGACATCGGCCTCAGCAACATTTTTGTAGGTCTGTCTCTTCAGGCAAGGGAAAGAAAAGCAAAAGTAAACTATTGGGACTACACCAAAATAAAAAGCTTTTGCACCACAAAGGAAATCATCAATAAAAAGAAAAGGCAGGGCGCCTGGGTGGCTCAGTCAGTTAAGCACCCCACTCTTGATTTCGGATCAGGTCACGATTTCACGGTTCGTGAGATCAAGCCTTACATCAGGCTCTGCGCTGACAGCACAAAGCCTGCTTGGGATTCTCTCTCCCACTCCGTCCTTCCCTCCCCAGGTTGGATGTGCTCACACTCTCCCTCAAAATAAGTAAACTTTAAAAAAAAATTATGATCCTAATTTAGTTCTTGGCTTGGAAATAAATCAGCCATAAAAAATATTTTGGGGACAACCAAGTAAATTTGATTAGAGAGCGGGTTTTAGGTAATATTAGGGAATTACTGTCAGTTTTTTTAAATTTATTTATTTTGAGAGAGACAAAGACAGCATGAGGGGAAGGGCAGAGAGAGAGAGGGAGAGAGAGAATCCCAAACAGGCTCTGCACTGCCAGCACAGAGCCCAAAGCGAGGCTCAGCCTCACAAAACCACAGGGAATTACTGCCCATTTTATTTGTTAATAATAATAACATTGTGGTTATGCATTTATGGCCTTATTTTTTAGAGATGAGTACTAACGTGGCTAGGGGTAAATATCACGATGCCTAGCATTATTTTTAAATATGTCAGAAAAAAGTGAATTTGGTCAAATGTTACAATCTTAGAATATGAATGCTTATTAAACTATCTGTTCTATTCTCCTATGTATTTTAATTTCTTCATAATACAAAACAACTTTTCGTGTTTTTTAATTCTATAACCAAGACTGCCTGCCTGCTTTCCTAACCCTGTCTGAGAAAGTGAAATCAGAAGGTCAGAAGCAGCAAATGGAAAGGGGGAGGAGGTAGTTACAACAGGGCACGTTGAGAGTTGCAAGGAATGCAAACTGACAGCCTCACGGTAAGGGAACAGATGTCAAAACAATATGGCTCAGTCAGTTAGGTGTCCGACTCTTATTTCAGCTCAGGTCAGGATCTCCCAGTTCATGCCATAGAGTCTCGCATGGGGCTCCACACTGTGTGCTTGGGATCCTCTGTCTCCCTCTCTCTCTCTGCCCTTCCTCTGCTCGTGCTCTCTCAAAATAGATAAATAAACTTAAAAAAAAAAAAAAAGATATACTGTATTACGTAATACTTACGACGGCAAACGTAAGGTTGGGGCCGCTAGGATACGAACAGTTCTCCGGCATTACAAAGTAGTATAATAATTAACAGACTGAGGTTCTTGACTTGCTTTTTATTACTAACTCACTGCCTGCCCATGGTATTTTATTTTACATAATGTTACCAAAAGTTGAAAAAGAAAAAAAAAAATTCATCTAATAGCAGAACTCTACAACTAGCAATACATACACATAAACTTGGCTAATCTTCCCGAATGTCTGTTTCAAGTGAACAACTATATACACTGCTCTGGCATCTTAGCAAGCATTTTCCATGTGCTTCCGTATCACATAGATGCTAACAAGGAATGCATAGAATTTCATTAAAAGAACTCCTCCATTACTGGAAGCTAACTGATTTTTCACTTTTACACACAGCACTGCAATGAACACCATTCCACATACAATTTCTTCTTTCTTTTGGATTATTTACTTGGGATAGCATCCCAGAAATGAGATTAGTGGGTCGAAGGGTATAAGCATATTACCAAGCTGCATTCTGCTTCACACTCCACCAACACAAGAGTATATTTATTTCATTACGACTTTATCCTAGACATTGGTTAAACTTTTCTCCCCCAACATCATAGAGGTGTGATTGGTATACAAAAACTGCATATAATTAACGTATACAATCTGGTGAGTTTGTATATATGTATTCACGCATGTTATTATCATCACAATGCAGGTAGTAAACATATAAACATATCCATCACCTCCAAAAGATTGCTGGTTAAACACTTATTTTAGTAATTCAGTAGTTGTAAAGTAGTATCTAACTTTAAAACTGCTAAATGAGGGGCGCCTGGGTGGCTTAGTCGGTTAAGTGTCCAACTTCAGCTCAGGTCATGATCTCGCAGTCCGTGAGTTCGAGCCCCGCGTCGGGCTCTGTGCTGATGGCTCGGAGCCTGGAGCCTGCTTCCGATTCTGTCTCTCTCTCTCTCTCTCTCTCTCTCTCTCTCTCTGCCCCTCCCCCATTCATGTTCTGTCTCTCTCTGTCTCAAACATAAATAAATGTTAAAAAAAAAATTTTTTTTAAAAACCTGCTAAATGAAACAACAGAAAAATGCAACCTTTTCCGTATGCTCCTTCACCAATAGCATTTACTCTCCTGTGACTTCTCACAAACCATTTAACCTTCTGGGACTTTGTACATCTCCAAGATGAGAAGACTGTATTCCACCTCGCTAATCCTCAAGGGAGTGAAAATTAAAGAAAGAGTGTCCATTTCTCACACGTGAGGTTGGCAAAACATCAAGACTGGCAGGTTCCAGTGTCCGTGTGATTACACGGCAGGGCCATACGCATGTGCTGCTGGTGGGTGTGTGCACCTGAACTAATCTGACAGCGTCTGTTAAAACTGTAAGTATACAATTTTAACCCAGACATCCAACTTTTAAGACTCCTTTACCCAGACATCCAACTTTTAAGACTATCCTACGGAAACTAGCAACACTAAAGAAGAATATATTTTTATTACAGGATGGATTATAATGACAGACGAGGACACAAGAACCACCTGAACGCCTACCGATATGAGAAGTTTTGAGGAAATAGGAAAACATTTATAGTATGGAATATTAAGCAGTAATTGGAACTGGAGAAACTTAGAAAGATATCCATGACAGGTACCCAGGTGGCTCAGTCAGTCCAGTGTCCGACTCTTGATCTTGGCTCACATCATAATCTCACGGTTCATGAGTTCGAGCAACACATCAGGCTCTGCACTGACAGTACGGAGGCTGCTTGGGATCCTCTCTCCCTCTCTCTCTCTCTCTGCCCCTTCCCCGCTCGCTATGTCTCTCTCTCTCTCTCTCTCAAAATAAATAAATAAATAAATACATACATACATACATACATACATACATACATACAGAAATTAAAAAAAGAAAGACACCTATCTATGATCTGTTGGTATGTAAGAAAGCAATCTGCTTTGTACTGATCACATGAATCTTTTTTAATTTTTAAAGGAAAACCCCTATCTACATATTTTAGGCATTTGTGTTTATCACTATAGAGAAAGATACCAAAGATACAGCAAGGTAATAACCATGATTTCTTCAGATGGGATAAAAAGGGGAAATGATTCCCTTCTTCATATTCCTCTATATTATCTGACTTATTGTTATCTGGCTCCCTGGTAATTTTATTTTTTGTTGTTGTTGTGGGTAATTTTAAATGTCCAGAGATAGTAAAGATTTTGTTAAAGGGCGTTCACATTCTTCAGTGAATGGTTAAATTATGTCCAATATGCCACAGGAGTATGTCAGATAGTTTTTAAGGTTTACAACAAGAACAGTTAATACTTTTAAAAGTTTTGATACAAAGGAGTAATAAAAAAATTAACCTCTGTTTAACACCTCAGCACCCCTCCCCCAAATTCTGGATAAACGAAACATTCTATTATTCAAATCACAGCTGTGATTGAAGCAAAACTTCCCACCACACACTGTACCCCTTCTCCCACTCACTCGGAGATTCATTCCAGTGAACTGGCAGGAATCACGAAGAAAAGCATTCCTATTCTACGAGTACCCAAAGAGCAAAAATCTTTCTAGTTAATTTCTCGCCCAAAGAAAACAGAAATAAAGCACTAACGAGCATGCCAGTCAGGCTCTCTTCTCTAAGGGACATCTACTGAAGGGAAAAAAACATTCTAAGATGGACAGACAAGCCTCTCAATTTATCCAAGCTTAACATCTTAATCAATGTGTGTTACAGGTCTTAATATTTGGCTCTTATTGACTAAAAATACTCACACAAACTTTAAAAGGACACTATCAGTGTTCCCACTCATGACGATGAACAATGTTCAGATGTACATCCATCAGAGCAGGAAAGTCGCCATCCACATTAGTTACTAGTAACCACAGTGAGGGGGTTTCAAATGTTTTACTCTCTCTTGAAATTAGCATATAAAAAAATCAAATCTTAAACACTGCTCAATTTAAATAACTCAAAATTTTCAAAGCAGAAAACAGTCCCATTCTTAAACATACCATGCCTACAATCTTCATCAGCTTGCCCATAGTTTTTCTGCAAAATAAAAGATACAAGATAAAATTAAGTCGTTCAAGGGCAGCTTAAAACAGATTTTATCAAAAACAAAAACAAAAACTCAACTTTGTTTCAAAGTGTGATTATTAATGTTTGGAATTTAATATTCACAGAGCAAAACTAACTCATGTGCTCTACCAACAATATAATGTCCTTCCCTGTCCATTACTCACACTCCTTCTCACCTTCTCTACTTCCAAACCACCAGAACCTCCTCCCTCACGATCACGCTCAGCTAACGACTCCCCTGAGAAAACAGAGCCCTGAGAAGAGAGTTCCCGAGGACTGTCACCCCATGTCTGCCCGCTTCCCAGCGCACTCTCTGCCTTCCGCCTGTTACCAGGCCAGCCTCCAGGGCCCTTTCTAGCGTACCGCTGGGGCAGACCTGCTCTATAACCCGCTCAAGAACATCGCTCCGGCAAGCCGCCTCTACTCCTACATCGCTGACTTTTTTGCTTTCCACTGATTCAGTCCTTTAAACAAACATGGGGCTACTTCACCCATCTTAAAAAAATCCTTCTTGTGACCTCACTTCTCCCACCAGTTACCACTCTCACTTTTTTGTGCCTCTTTGGGACAAAACTCCCCGAGAACTGTCTATACTCATGTACTTCAATTCCTTCCCGGTGACTCTCAAACTGTCTTTAGTCAGATGGGCACCGCCACTCCACGGAGGCTGCTCTCGTGCTGGTCTCCAGTGACCTCCACTGCACAGCCGGACACGCGGTCTACGCTGACTTGTTCCCATTCAGATGCACTGTCACATCTCCGTCGCCTCTCAATTCTCACTGCTACATTCACAGCAACAGACACTGCTGACCACTCTCTCACTTGGATCCACTTTCTTTACTTGGCTACGGGTTCACGGCCCTCCCTTAGTTTTCCTTTATGTCAAGGGTTGCTCTTCAGGCTGCTTTGCTGGTTCCTCTTCTTCTCCTGCACCTCTTCACACTGTAGTGCCATTAAGACTAAGTCCTCGGTCCTCTCCTCTTCTCTATGTACATTCGTTCATTCCCTTGGTGATCTCACCCAGGCTCAAGACTTTAGATGTCATCTACAGGCCCCCAACTCTTAAGTCAGTGTCTTTGACCCAGACCTCTCTCCCAAACTCCACACCTGCCTGACTGCTTCCTCAACATCTCCAGCCGGCTATCTAAATGACATCTCAAACTCAGGATGTCCAAAACTGAACTCCCAACTTGCCCCACAAAACCTGTGCACCACCAACAGCCTTGTCATCTCAGTTGAGGAAACTCCACTTTCCAATTGCTCAGACAAAGCAACATGGAAGTAAATAATCTGTGACCGCTCTCTCTCTCTCTCACTCCCTGCATTCAATGTATTAGGAAATCATACTAGTCCGACCTTCAACTTAGAACCAGAATCAAACCACTCCTCAGTCTCTCTGCTGCCGCCATTTTGCCTGAGTCACTATCATGTCTGGCCTGGATTATTCCAACAGCTTCCCAACTAGTCCCCCTGCCTCACTTACCCCTCCAGAGTCTACCCTCAATATAAAAGCCAAAGAATCCCTGCCAAATCAGATCATGCCATTCCTCTGCTCAAAACCTAACAAGAGCTCCCCAACTTAAGTAGAAGAAAACCAGGTCCTTATAGGGACCTAGAGGGCCCCACAGGATTCAGCCCCATTGCCCACTCCCCCTCACATACTTTTCTCCAGCACACTGGTCTTCTAGCTATTTCTCAAATATGCCAGGCAGGCTTCTGCCTCAGAACCTTCGCACTGACTGTTGCCTCTGCCTGTAATGTTCTTCCTCCAGATTTTGACATGGCTCGCTCCCTTGCCTCCTTCGTATCACCTGATCAGCAAAGCTGACCCTGACCACTCAATTTCAAATTGCAACCCCAACCCTAACCCTATATCCCCAAATCTCCCTTGCCATGACTTTTTTTTTCAGCAGACTGCTACCTTCTAACACTCTCAAGTGTCTATTTATGTGTAATATGTACTGTTTAGGGTCTGTCCCCCAGCTAGAAAAAATATCATGAAGATCATTTTTTTCCACCAATGTCTATCAAGTACCTAGACCAGTGTCCGGTACATAGTATACACTCAATAAATATTTGCCGAATGAGTGGATAACCCAAAATGCTATACAACAAGTTGTATTAAACAATTTTAAAGGTGTAAAAACAGTTGTTGCTGTCAAACACGTTCAGCAATCACTAGCCACATCAGCCCGGACTTAGGTGATTGTGGCCAACAATTTTCCCCACTCAATGAAAAAGTCCATTTTTCACGGCTCAGCATTGGCTTATTGACAGTGTTTACCCACCAGTTGCAAAAACGAGGCGATTCTGTAAAGAAGACTCTCAATTTTGATGCTTTCTATCTCCAGTGGACATGGCCCTGTGAAGTCGGCCATGGAGTACTGGCCAAGAGAAAGGAGGGCCTCTGTGCAGTGCTTGAGGGTCATTTCATAGTCCTGCCTCTTAAGTGATTCGCACGCTTGTTCACATGACTTCTCAGCTCTTCTGTCTTCCATGACTCAGGGACAAAAATCCTAAAGACAGAAAGAAAGGATAGGTCAGAGAAGGTTTTAAAATCTCACTCGTTTTCAATTCTAGTCTCATTCCTACCTCCGTTGGTTTAATTATCTCTCGGAATAGTTACTCTCAACCAGCCTTCTGATCAAGGTCACAGCTGAGCTTGTGATGCTACAAAATCTATACTTCTCTTTTACATTTTATGAAGTCTTTACTAAGATCCAAGCATAACATCAACCGTAAGTAGAGATCACACAACCAACCACCAAATGTAGAAATGAGTCAAATTGATAAAGGAAACATGACTTTGAGTACCGCAAGGTGCAACAAACCATGAAGGCTGTTTTGTGTGTTTTTTTTAAACCAGAAGGTACAGAAATGCTTCATATCCAAACCTCCCAATTTCAGTATTGTAATTCCGTGACTGGGATCGCAGAGAATCAAGACCTATACCGTGCAGGATTTTTCCCACCAACATAAAAACCTGGCTAAAATGTCAGTTTGAACCGCCTATTCATTCAATTCGGCAAACATTCCCCGAGGCCGGGCCCTGTGCTAGCAGCCCCGAAATCCACGACAGAGCACAGCACGGCTGCTCTCAGGCAACTCCGATTCTGGCAAGAGCAGCAATTCCGAGAAAGACTTATTCCATCCGCCACAAGGCATGAGCTGGCCTCGAAAGGTGAACGGGAGTTCCCTACACAGAGATGACAGGGAGAGCGTACGCGGGATTTTCAGAGAGAAGAGTTCAAGTGAAACCACCAAGAGGAACAACCGCGTGACCTAAACTCCAGGTGTGTCAGGGAAAGCGGAGGAGCCGAGAATGACCTCAAGGGCCGCAAGAAGGGAGGGCTTTATTCCACAGGTGCTGGGGCGTGATGGGCTGTCACAGGAAGAAGGAGGCTCTCCCACAGAAGTGCCGTAAGAACAGGCGAGAAGCGGGCACGGCCATCAGGAACACCACCACGGCGGTCCGAGGAGGAGAGTCTGCGAATGCAAGCCCGGCCTCGCCCCAGCTGGATGGCTCACGGCGAGAGCACGACACCTGGGCAGAGAGGACCTCAACCCCGTGGACTGCCGATCACGACACTGCGTCGCGGGAGCACTCTCGCGGACCGCCCATCACCAGCTCGGTCAGGCACGGAGAGTGCGTTTCCTGCCCGCCCCCCCTCGCTTGCCGGCCCTCCTGCTCTTCCCCACCTTCCACCTGACCCACCGGCCCCAGGTGCTCATCGGTCCCTCTCGCCTCCTCTCCTGCCCGCAGCCCCGGCGAGCTTCCTGCCGCCTCTCCAGCTCTGACGGCCACCTGGCCCAGGCTCCCCTGCTCTTCTTCTGCCATGCGCCGCACACAGCGAGAGCTGAGGGGAGAAAGCCGTGGACGGGCACCCAGAACACGGTGGCAGTGAGTTGGGCGTGATGACAGACGTCTGCAGAGGTCCGTCCGGGCCCCTTCAACTTGGAGATACTCGTAGGTCAAAAAGTGCAGGGGCACCTGAGTGGCTCAGTCGGGTAAGCACGGGACCCCTGATTTCAGCTCAGGGCATGGTCTCGCAGCTTCTGAGATCGAGCCCCACACTGGGCTCATGCTGACAGTAGGGAGCCCGCTGAGGATTCTGTCTGTCTGTCTGTCTGTCTCTCTCTCTCAAAATGAATAAGTAAAACTCGCAAAGTAAATGACTTGCTTTAAAGAAAGGAAGACAAAATAGCGACACTACAAGATAATAACTGATTATAGAGACCTCAGATGATGCTACTGACACTTTGGTCCGAGTAGGTCTTTGCCGAGGGAGAGCTGTCCTGGGTGCTGTAAGATATTTAGCAGCATCTCTGGCCAGTGGCACCTCCCAACCTGTGACAACCGAAAGTATCTCCAGACCGGAGCAAATGTCCCCTGGGGGGGGAACTCATTCCTGATTGACAACTACCGATACAAACGAGCTTCTCGCGTTGGCTTGCCAGACAGCAAAAGTAGATGCATAAACCCATGGACGCCAAAGGCCTCAGAATTGGCAGATCTTTCCTGTAAAACTCTCAGCCGCATCTAGAAAATATTACAAAAGAAGTGAAAAGAAAAGAAAAACTAAGAATGCACAAGCTAAAATCTTTCTTAGGGAGAGAACAGAGCACAGGGAGCCAGAGCAGAGACGCAGAGCCAGAGGCCTTGCATTCAAAACTCACCGGCCCCCTCACCCACCGGCCCCCTCACTCAGATACTCACGAGCTGCACAGCCTGGGGCGAGTGACTTAACCTCCAGTATCCCACCCAACTTGCTCACCTCAAAACTGGCAAACAACTGGGGCGCCTGGGTGGCTCAGTCGGTTAAGCGTCCGACTTCGGCTCAGGTCATGATCTCGCGGTCCGTGAGTTCGAGCCCCGCGTCGGGCTCTGTGCTGACAGCTCAGAGCCTGGAGCCTGTTTCAGATTCTGTGTCTCCCTCTCTCTCTGCCCCTCCCCTATTCATGCTCTGTCTCTCTCTGTCTCAAAAATAAATAAACGTTAAAAAAAAAAAATTAAAAAAAAAAAACTGGCAAACAACTACTGCCTACCTCCTATGGTTAATGTAGGATCAGGTGAAGTATCGTGTGTAGAACACTTACGAGAATGCCTAGCACACAGTAAGTGCTCAGGAAGCGTCAGCTATGGCTATTTCCCTAAAATTCCAAATTTTCAGTTTACACAAAGTAGAATCACTTCACTGATCTCAACATACAATACTATATTTACAGTAAACAAAATAACACTCTGCGTAACTACCTAGTTAACAGAGCAATTATTTTCATCCATTTTACCCATCTCAATAAACTGATAATGATTACGCAAGAATGGCCACTGGAGAAATAAGTACATTTGTATGTCACTGATATACACAAGACAACCCCTAAAACTGGCTACAAAGGGAGATCACAAAGACTCCTGTCAACATCAGCCACCAAGCATACTCCCCAGGGATATCTCAAAACATTAATATATCAGCAGATTGGGGACAGAACTATTAACTTCAGCAGCTCCAGGGGGAATTAACTTGAAGAGTTAATGTCTGATTCATTAGGTTCAAGTGCCTATCTCAGAAGAGGATGTGAAGGTTTCTACCACACTTACCTTTGTTAATCAGGTCTTAATAATTAGTTTCTCCCCAAGTCCTACCTGAACCTCACCAGGGGTACTTAGCTGTAGTGTGGACCTCAGTACAAAGCAGGTCTTATTCAACTATTTTCTCTGGTTTTTCAGAAAACAGAAGGACCTAGCTACACATCCTCCTTCTGAAGAAGTTAAAAAAGCTTTCTCATGGGTAAAATAAAAACTGCCAGTCAAAGCGAGACAATGTCTCAGCCATGCTAAAATGGACTATAGAAAATACACAGTAAGAGTAGAACTACTACTCCTGGAAGAGGCCAGCACCCAGATACACCTCACTGTGTGGCTGACACTCTTGTCTAGGATACAGACACAGCTGTCTCAACAACATACAATCCTACCGCCTGCCCAGAACAGCCTGATCCAAGGGCAAACAGTGACCAAGCTCTAAGAGTCTCTCCCATGGGGACAGGGAGGCCCAGGGAATGGAGATGAGTCCCGTGAATCACATCGATACAGGAAGAAGCATCACATCCGCCCATTGTGAGATCTACCCCCTATCAGCCTTGATTCTTTCTCTTCCTGTTAAAAACAACCAACTTGCATAAGAAGAATATAAAACACTGTATGTAACTTTCTACAAACTCCTCCACCTGTGGGGAACATGGGCTTGGGAGTGTGTGACTTCACAGGCAAGGGAAACCAAGATTCCAACCCAAATCCATTAACTCCTGCAATCTGCTGCTGACGTATAAAAAAGACTAATATCATTAGTTGTTTGGCCACCCAGTATCCATTCCTTTTCCTGCTAACAAAAGCCCACATTTTCCCTTTGAGAATTCACCTCAGCCCTACTCTCAGTCCATATGGTTCCTGAAGAGCGGACCGCATCAAGGAATCCAAGGGTGTCATGTGACCGCAACTGGCTCATAGCCCCAAACACAAAGACTGGCTCAGGCAAGACATGTGACCCCATAAGAACCAATGAGACACGAGACTTCTGCTGAGGCTTCTGGGAAAAACACAGGTGTTCTTTCCCACTAAACCTAAAGAGTGAGAGGCTCCCGGGGTTGAATATGCTGCGGCCACTTTTCTAACATACGGCCCCTACAACCGAAGTCTGTACAGGAAAAGGCAGAGTTGATCCATAGGGAGAAACAGTCCTGATGACATCACTTGAGCCCCAACTCCAGCTAACTATGCCTGGACTTTGCAGTTAAGTGCGCCAAGAAATTTCTTTCTAGTTTAACCCAGGCAGTTGGGGCTAACTGATATACATGTATGTCTGATTAGCACCTCCCAGGATGTGAAAAACTGAATGAGCTGATAATTGTCTTATAATATATATACACACGATTATTAGTAACACTGGCCACAGTTATTGATTGCTAATAACGGTAAATATAAAGAAGAAAAAAGTGGGCTTGGGAGAGAAATGGCTTAATGTGATACTTGGTTATTCTGCCTGTTAAAAATACAATTCTAGGAGCACCTGGCTGGCTTAGTCAGTGAAGCACACAACTCTTGATCTCAGGGTTGTGAGTTCGAGCCCCACGTTGGGTGTAGAGATTACTTAAAAATAAAATCTTAAAGGGGCGCATGGGTGTCTCAGTCCATTAAGCTCAGGTCATGATCTCATCGTTCGGTTCATGAGTTTGAGCCCAGCATCCAGCTCTGCGCTGACAGAGCAGAGCCTAGTTTCCCTCTCTCTGCCCATCCCTTGCACTCGCTGTCTCTCAAAAAATAAATAAACATTTAATAAAAATAAAAATAAAAGAAAGTGTGAAAGTCTTCACAAACCTAAGCCAATCATCTCCTTTGGTGAAGCAAAAGTCCCATGCGTCCCTAAGACTAAGGATAAGGAGTATTTTAATCGGCACCACCTTTCCAAGAAATGATAACATTTGCACTTTCCACAAGTCAACTTTATAAGAACATCGCTATCACTAAGTTAGTTTCACTACTTTTATAGAAAAGAAATTTGTTTTAAAATCTATCCATCTTAGTACAATAAAAAAAAAAAAAGGAAAGACACTGATAAATTAGACTTCATCAAAATTACACTTTGGCTCTTTGAAAGACACTGTTAAGAGAATGAAAACTAAAGACTAAGAAAAAATTATCTGCACATCACATGTCTGAAAGAGGATTTGTGTCTGAACACAGAAAGAAGTCTCAAAACTCAACAATAAGCAAACAACCAAATTAAAAGCTGGATAAAAGATTTCCACACACACTCCAAAGAGGGCATAATGACGGCAAATTAGCACATGAAAAGATGAGGCTTTAGTCATCAGAGAAATGCAAATTAAAACCATGATTAGACACTACTACATACTATTAGAGTGGCTACATTACAAACATTGATAACATCGGCGATGCGGAAGAACTGGAACACTCAAGACATTGCTGGTGGGAATATAAAATGGTACAGCTACTCCAGAAAAAGGGCTGACAATTTCTTAAAAAAGTTAAACACATACTCACTACATGACCCAGCAATCCCCTCTCCCCAGACAGCTACCCTGGAGAAATGAAAAGACACGTTCACACAAAAACCTATACACAAACGTTTACAGCAGCTCTATTCATAACTGCTAAAAACTGAGATACATCCAAATGTCCCTTAATAAGTGACCATGGAAAACTACTCAGCAATAAAAAAAGAATACGTTTGCAATATATGCAATACCTTACACGACTGAAAAAGTAAAAGAGCCCAGTCTTAAAAGCTTACATATTGTATGATCCCATTTGTATTATATTTTCGAAAAGCCAAGACTAAAGGGATGGAAAAAGGTCAGTGGCGGGAGGGGTTATGGGGGGGGAGATGGGTGACCATGAAAGAAGAGGGTGAGGACACTGCTCTGTATCCTGACTGCGGTGCTAGGTGCACAAACTATACATGTAGGAAATTAATAGAAGTATACACCAAAAGACAAAAGCCAACTTTTACCGTATGATAATTTTAAGAATAAACTTTTAAATTGCTTTTAAAATAGGAATCGGTGTCATAATTAATATGGTTTTTGTTTTTTAAAGTTTATTTATTTTGAGAGAGAGAGAGAGAGAGCGCGCGAGCACGCGCACATGCACATCCAAGCAGGGGAGGGGCAGAGAAAGGAGGACAGAGAAATGCCCAAGCAGGCTCCATGCTGACAGCACAGAACCCAACACAGGGCTCGAACCCACGAATCATGAGATCATCACCTGAGACGAAATCAAGGGGTGGATGCTCAACCGACCAAGCCACCCAGGGGCCCCTAACATAGTTTTTATTTTTAAATTTTTTTTTTTATTTGACGTTTATTTATTTTTGAGACATAGAGAGACAGAGCATGAACGGGGGAGGGTCAGAGAGAGAGGGAGACACAGAATCTGAAACAGGCTCCAGGCTCCGAGCCTTCAGCACAGTGCCCGACACAGGGCTCGAACTCACGGAGTGTGAGATCATGACCTGAGCCGAAGTCGGTCGCCCAACCGACTGAGCCACCCAGGCGCCCCTAACATAGTTTTTAAAAATTGAAAAGAAACAGATACAGAAGGATAAGTGTGTTGTTAATAAATGGAAAACCTATACATTTCCTCTTCCGTGCATGTAGGTTTTAGAGGCAAGAATGGAGCCTTCAGAAAGAATGTCTCCAAATAGAGCAATCATTGAGTTCACTTGGCACAAAATATAGAATATTTTTGAAGAATTCCATCATCACTAGGTAATTTGTCTAGAACCAAAAGTAAATATTGGAAGAAAAATGAAATCAATAGTGCACCACAGAGGCGGTAGGTAGACAGGCCTGGACTAAGATATTTTCAGTAACAGATGAAAAAAAGGAAGGTGATTTTTAAAAGCATCATTCTTTGCCCACTGGGGACTTCTTTCTAAAACAGTATGAGAATAACCATCAGACCACCATGAAATCAAGGCATGAAATGTATTTTATTGTTTAAAAAAAAAATCAGTTATGGGGCGCCTGGGTGGCTCAGTTGGTTAGGCGTCCGACTTCGGCTCAGGCCATGATCTCACAGTTTGTGAGTTCAAGCCCCGCTGACAGCTCAGAGCCTGGAGCCTGCTTGGGATTCTGTGTCTCCCTCTCTCTCTCCCCCTCTCCTGCTCGTGCTCTCTCTCTCCCTCTCTCAAAAATAAATAAACATTAAAAAAATTTTTTTAATCAGTTATCTTCCTTAAATTAATTTTTCTTATTAATGTAGGCATGGCTCCCCTTTATTTCAAAAGAGCTAAAAATCTTATTTGATTAAAGACAGACTTCAAAGAACAAAAATAAACTGTGATCAAACAGCAGGAGCCCATAGTAGCAAATAAAATTTCTTCAATCTAAACCGAAGATGATTTCTGTATCTCTGTCTTAGACGTTTGTCTCCATCAGAAACAAAAAAAAATTATCTCCCTCATGATTGACTTGGGTGGAATGAATCAGACTGCATCTGTAAAGATCTCGTAAGACTGAAGAGCTGTGCTAAACATTACCACTATCCACTCTGACAGCAATTACTAAGAGCCATAATCGGGACTTGATTGGACTCCAAGTTATCCTCAATTATTAAGCTATATAACAATAAAACCATAGGAAAACTTAAAAGACAAATACAATAAAATACACAAGTTTCTTTAAACAACTAACAAAACAAAAATGTAAACAAAGGAAGAACTGCCAGAAAAAAGTTGTGATTCACTTTTTTTTTTTAATTATTTGCCTTTAATCTGCCTCATGCATCATTATTTTCCCTGTGGAAATTCCATTATTCTGAAAACAAGACTCTACTGGAAAGTAAATGTTGTGACAAAAGAAAAGCCAGATTGATACATTAAAATAAGCCCCATGACCTAGCCCCATGGGGGAAGGACACACCCCCTTCTCCCTCCTGAGCTAGGGAGTCAGGCTTCCTCAAGGGGCAGAGCATGAAGGGCCACGCCTCTGGAGGTGGCAAGGAGCTTCGGTACTAAATATCCAGGCCACCCACAGTCTGGCTACCACCTAACTAACTTTCCCACCACAACCCACGGGCAGTCGGGCTTCCCAGTCTCTGACACCATGCCCGTCCCTCTGCCTGCAGTCCCTGCCCTCCTCTCTCTCTGAACCTAACTCCTACTCACCTTTAAATGAAGGCTTCCATACCTACTTCCCTAAGATGCTCTCCCCAAACCAGTACTTCCTACAGAATCCTCTATTATTTTGGATTAAATATATCATATAAGATGCCCTATCTGCCCAACACAACCATCTTATAAATCGGGGTCATATTTTATATATATCATTTATATCCCGAGACACATTCAATTCACTAAAGCCATTCAATAAAGACTTTAATTGAATTTCCCAAAGAGATGGCCTAAAATAACCTGAATGCCAAGCATTCCAAGAACTGTCCTATACCAAATTAAATACTCATTAGAATTCCAAGTCATAAGGAGGAATGTTGTGTTATCTTTAAACTTATCTGCTTTTATCCAAAACTGGAATCTGCGATGGTTCTATGAGATACACAGGCAAAATATTCTGCAAAGCAAAAGTTTTATTCATTCGACTGTGTTTAATATTCACCCAGTCTTGCTCGCACTTTTCTCTAAAACTCTTATAAAATCTCTGAGCATGCAAGAAGCATTAGAAGAGAGACTAAGCCTATTGAGAAGAAAACTAGAAACTAAGATCAATCATATTCCATTTTGAATAATTTCTTTCATAAAGAGGTAAATTCTCCTAAATTCCAGAATGAATGGAATCACACAGCAAAGTAAAATGTTTTAAATACATAAAAGAAATACCCTAATGGACCTTCCACCATCTGTTTTAGTAATTAAAATGATAAAAATAAGAAAAACTTTTAATTTTTTTAAGTTTATGTATTTATTTGGTGGCGGGGGGGCGGGCAGAGAGAAGAAAGGGAGAGAGAGAATCCTGAGCAGGCTTCACACTGTCAGCGGAGAGCCCAATACAGGGCTCCAACTCACGAACCGTGAGATAATGACCTGAGCTGAAACCAAGAGTCGGACGTTCAACCGACTGAGCCACCCAGGTGCCCCAAGAAAAACTAAATTTTAAAAGCTGTATCAGCAGCTAAAACTGAGGGGTTTTCTTCCATCTACTAGCTTGGCTTTTCCTGACCCATATTTTAGAATTGCTAGCAATTCTGGCAATAGCCTTCTTTCAATAATTCCAAATTATTTCTTGAAAAGTTTGAGCCTCCTCCCAAATCATTTAACATGCTTACTAATCATTAAAAGTATACATATTTAAAAACCCACATTTATGAAGCAATCAAATTACATTAAAAGACTGACTTTCTAGAAAAGGTTGCTGCTTGCCAAGAAAACTTTATGACTACAAAAATTTTCTATTTGCATTTCTTCATTTTCCCTTTTAGATTATCTGTGTAGACTTGTAAACACATAATCCCAAACAGTTGAGCTTTTTATATAAAACATAAATCGATTTTTAAAAAGCCAACTGCATAATTAAAACAGTACCACCAACCACCATCATCCCTCTTAAAAGCTGTCTTTAATTTACCAACAATCTATGTTCTAAAAATATATTTTCAAATCAGCGTTTGAAACTCAGTACAGAGTTTCCTGCTCCCATTTGGTTAAGTAAAAACAAGTTGATTATAAAACAATACAGTATAGGGGCGTCTGGGTGGCTCAGTTGGTTGAGTATCCGACTTCAACTCAGGTCATGATCTCCCAGTTTGTGGGTTCGAGCCCTGCATTGGCCTCAATGCTATCAGCCTATCAGCACAGTGTCAACTTTGGATCCTATGTCCCCCTCTCTCTGCCCCTTCCCTGCTTTCGCTCTTCTCAAAAAGAAACAAAACACTGGGGTGCCCGAGTGGCTCAGTTGGTTAAGCGTCCGACTTCGACTCAAGTCATGATCTTCCCCGTTCATGGGTTCGGGCCCTGTGTCGGGCTCTGTGCTGACAGCTTGGAGCCTGGAGCCTGCTTCAGATTCTGTGTCTCCCTCGCCTTCTGCCCCTCCCCCACTCACACTCTATTGCTCTCTCTCAAAAATAAACAAAACACTTTAAAAATTTTTAATAAAGATTTTTTAAAATCTTAATTAAAAAAAAAAAAACTGTATTTCATGTACCCTAGTACACACATAGCTCATCTTGAGCCTAAGATCCAGTATAGACACGTTTGCCCAAAACGCCACTCTCTGGTTGAGAAAGAAATGTAAATGCTAAGGCATAGAACATCCTTTGCTGTCAACTGCTAATTGGATTAGAAATCCTTAATATCATTTCTAGTGCTGAAATTCTATTATTCTATATAAAACAACATTAAAATAGATATACATTTGTGGCGCCTGGCTGGCTCAGTGAGTAGAGCATGTGACTCAATCTTGGGGTTGTAGGTTCGAGCACCATGTTGAGTACAGAGACTGCTTAAAAATCTTAAAAAATAGGGGCGCCTGGGTGGCTCAGTCGGTTAAGCATCCGACTTCGGTTCAGGTCATGATCTCACGATTCGTGAGTTTGAGCCCCACGTTGGGCTCTGTGCTGACCGCTCAGAGCCTGGAGCCTGCTTCAGATTCCGTGTCTCCCTCTCTCTCTGGCCCTCCCCCGTTCATGCTCTGTCTCTCTCTGTCTCAAAAATAAATAAACATTAAAAAAAATTTTTTTTTTTTTAAATCTTAAAAAATAAGTAAGTTTAGGGGCGCCTGGGTGGCTCAGTCGGTTAAGCGTCCGACTTCAGCTCAGGTCATGATCTCACAGTTAGTGAGTTCAACCCCGCATCGGACTCTGTGCTGACAGCTTAGAGCCTGGAGCCTGCTTCGAATTCTGTGTCTCCCTGTCTCTCTGTTCCTCCCCCCGCTCATGCTCTGTGTCTATCTCTCCCTTTCTCCCTCCTTCAAAAATCAATGAAAACATTAAAAAAAAATTTTTTTTAATAAATAAGTTTACGTTATCATTTCATCCCCATTAGGATGGCTACTATAAAAAAAAAAAAAAAAGCCCAGAAAATAACAAGTGTTGGTGAGGATGTGAACAAATTGGACTCCTTGTACACTGTTGGTGGGACATACGATGGTGTTACTACTTTGGAAAACATTAAGTACAGAATTACCACAAGATCCAACAATTCTACTTCTGGGTTAATATCCAAAAGAACTAAAAGCAGGGACTGGAACAAATATTTGTACACCCATGTTCACAGCAGCATTACGTCTAACAGCCAAAAGGTGGAAACAACCCAAGTGTCCATCCGCAGATGAATGGATTAAAAATGTGGCATTTACATACAATGGCGTATTATTTAGCCTTAAGAAGGAAGGAAATGCTGACACGTGCCACAACATAGGTGAGCCCTGAAGACACCACAGTAGGTGAAAAAAGCCAGGCACAAAGGACAATGTATGACTGCACTTATATGAGGGACCTAGAATGGCAAATTCATAGAGACAGAAAATAGAATGCTGGTTGCCAGAGGCTTGCAGGAGGGGGAAATGGAGAGTTGTTTAACAGGTACACAGTTTCGGTTCGGGGCAATGAGAGAGTTTTAGAGACAGATGGTGGAGGCAGTTCAATAACACGATTGTACTTACTGCCACTGAAATGAATACAAAAATGGCTAAAATGGTAAATTTCTTGTCATGCATATTTAACCAAAATTCTAAAAACTACAAGTACACAAGCCTTAATAACCTCCTTATAAGCAGTGAGGCCCATGGCTTAATCCAGAAGCAAACTTAAGGACTCCTCATGGTCCATTTCCCAGTATGCCCTACCCATGAAGAAGGACCAAGAGCAGGGGCGCCTGGGTGGCTCAGTTGGTTAAGCATCCGACTTAAGCTCAGGTCATGATCTTGCAGTTCGTGAGTTAGAGCCCCGCGTTGGGCTCTGTGCTGACAGCTCGGAGCCTGGGGCCTGCTTTGGATTCTGTGTCTCCCTCTCTCTCTGCCCCTTCCCTGCTTGTGCTCTGTCTCTCAAAAATAAATGAACATTTAAAAAAAATTTTTTTTAAATAAAAAAAGAAGGACCAAGAGCCAGAGTCAAAGGTGACAAATTAGTCCCACTAAATAAACTCAGAAAAGCCAAAACACAGGACCAAGTCCAAGGTGGTTGGCGAGCGGCAAGCTAGGAAAGAGAAGGCGGGGGGCGCCTAGGTGGCTCAGTCATTGAAGCCGCCGACTTCGGCTCAGGTCATGATCTCGCGGTCCGTGAGTTCGAGCCCCGCGTTGGGCTCTGTGCTGATGCCTCAGAGCCTGGAGACTGTTTCAGATTCTGTGTCTCCCTCTCTCTCTGACCCTCCCCCGTTCATGCTCTGTCTCTCTCTGTCTCAAAAATAAATAAACGTTAAAAAAAAAAAAAGGAAAGAGAAGGCGGGAGGCAGGGACTCTCTCAGGACATGGCCAGCTGATGAGACTGGTGAGGACAGAAGAGCGGTGAGAACAAGGAAGAACAGAGAGCAGGAGAGATCGGAGAAGGGAATTGCCCCTAAGATAACAAAAGAGAGGGGAGTGGAGGCAAAGGTAAAAAAGGTAAAAAAGCAAGAAGGGGATTCATTCAAGAAGAGATTCTGTCCAAGTGTCAGCAGAAAAATTACTTCCTTCCATTGACATGGCCATTTGTATCTAAAGAAACCAAAAAAGTTGATGAAGCCTATGAAAAGTTAGGGAGAAAAATTTTTTTCTATGAAAGACTACTACTGTGTCACCATCCCCAGAGAACTAACATCATTTTTCATGGGTTTTTGTTTTGTTTTTTATACAAGAAAAACTTATTTGCTTAGAATTAATTTCAATGTGGGCCTACCTTTTCTGTTATTAAACATTAGTATACCATGAATGAATTTAAAATGTTCTACAGAACAGGGGTTAAGAGTATGCAAGCTTGAGGGGGTGCCTGGGTGGCTCAGTCGGTTAAGCACCCAACTTCAGCTTAGGTCATGATCTCGTGGTTTGTGGGTTCAAGCCCCACATCGGGTTCTCTGCTGTCAGCATCGAGCCCGCTTTGGATCCTCTGTCCCCCCCTCTCTCTGCCCTTCCCCAACTCATGCTCTCTCCTCCCTCTCTCTCAAAAATAAACATTAAAAATTTAAGAAAAAAAAAAGAGTTTACAAGCTTGAAACCAGATCTGCCTGAATTTCAATCTTGGCATGGCAACCTGAGACAACCTACATAACTCTGCCTCAATCTCCCAATCTGCAAAATAGGGATAATAACAGTATCTACCTTGCAAGCCTCTTGCAAGAATTAAATAGGTTAAATGATAAAAGTACTTAGAACAGTGTCTCGCCACTGTTATAAAAGCATCAGCTCACTATTACCTCCCAGGTCTAGAATATGAGCTCCATGGGAGCTGGGATTTTGTCTGCTTTGTTCACTATTGAAGCCCCAGGTTCCTGACCTAAGTATGTGCTGAAAAATAAAAATTTGTTGAATCAGATACACTTTATGCCAGCAACACAGAACCCTGAAGTTGAAGAGCACGACTTTTTTGTTACTACTGACAACTAAAACCCGCATAATAACTTAGCCCCAAAGTTTAGAGTTCACAGAGGGTTTTGACATACCTTGTCTCAAGGGATTTTACAAAGCTGATATTATTTATCTCCATCTCACAAACTAAGAAGACTTCAGGGGTTTGCCCAAAACACAAAGTCTGAGGCAGAACAGGAATTCTGAGCATGGAGTCTGCTGGGGATTCTCTCTCTCTTTCTCTCTCTCTTTCCCTCTCCCCTGCTCGCTCACTCTCTAAAATAAAATAAATAAAAAATAATAAAATAATTTTTTAAAGTTAAAAATAAAAAAAGCAAGTCCTCATTCCCCAACGTAAACTCCGCCACTCCCAACTTTCTACTGAGTACACCTGAATGTGAGGACAACAGCCAGATGACAACCTTCAGCTCTTGGCAGTGAGGGAGGGAAGGGGACACTGGACTGAGAGTCAGGAAGCTTCATGTGTGCTTGGTTTTAGTAAGTACGAGACCTCTCTGGCTCCTCTAATGCCTCTGGGCCCTGAACTTCCTCATCTGTTCCTTCTAGGACTAAAATTCTGACTTCGGCTTTCTCCTAGCTTCTGGAACTCAACAAACAAAACCAAATTCATCTTTTCTCTATTCCAAACCCTAAGACATGTTCTTGCTTCTGATGTCCCTATTCCTGATGCCCATTATGCCAGCCACCCAAGCATAAACACCTCAGCATCACCTCTGACTTAGGACTGACTGTTTCCTTCCCCTCCTGCCTAATCAGTCACCACAACCCTGTTCAACCTCCAAAATATCTTCTGAATCTGTCACCTCCTTTTCATCCCCAAGGCCATTGACTCAATTCAGGCCCTCGCCTGAACTATTGCCATGAGCACAACTAAGTCCCTCTCTGTGTCTCCTCACGGCCAATCCATCATACTCATCCTCGGTTTGGCACTCAACACCCTCCAAGACCCAGTCCTGACCTCTCTGCGGCCTCATCTTCCATCGCGTTCCGTTATGTCTCCCAGGGTCCAACGAGTTTAGACGCACAGTTTCCTGGCACCCACCTCATTCTGGCACCAACCCCAGCCTCTGCCCAAGCTATCCTTCCCTCCAGAATGCCTCCTTCCATCGCTTCTCCTCTTCGGGGGGGGTCAATTTAAATGCCGCTTCTTCAACTGAAGTGTTCCCTGATATCCCCAAGGGGACAGTATCACTCCCTCTACTTAACCCCTAAGCACCTTGGTGGAACCTCTTTTAGACCACCTATCAAACTCCTAGTAGTCCTTTCATTTTCTGGTGCCCCTGTTCTCCCCACGAGAAGATTCGTTCCTTGTGAGTAGGAAATAGGTTTTATTCATCTTCGTATTCCTCACAAGACAGTTTCTCAAAGACTATGTGAAGGCATGATGGTATGCCATGAATGAGCTACAGATATTCCACACGGTGATCCCCTCGGCCCTCCAAGCAGCCACAAAGCGACTTTGGCAGCCAGAGTCCCCACTGGTCAAGTCTCAAGCATTCTCAAGTAGCCTCCGCCTCCAACCAGGCAGATGCCGAGACGACGACTTGAGAAGCACTCAGAGGACGCACGTGGCACACTGTATAAAGTGGATGCCCAAGAAACATTTGCTGAATTGAATCTTGGAATAATCCATCTGTTCCCCCTCAACCACTGTCCCCAAGATCCCTGACCATCTAGACCTCTTTGAACGTTTTCACTGAATTGGTTCTGGTTATCTTTTTATTAACTACCTATCATCACCTGGTTATACTCGCCTTACTATCCAAAGCTTACATCGATACTGTATTGCGCAAAACAGCAGAGGATACGCACAATTTACCATGAAGAGATTCAAAGAATGAAATTCAACGCTATAGAAGAAAAGCAAATGCCACTTTACACTACCAAATGAGCAAAAACTTTTTAAAAAAAATTTTTTTAGGGGCACCTGGGTGGCTCAGTCGGTTAGGCATCCGACTTCGGCTCAGGTCATGATCTCACGGTCCGTGAGTTCGAGCCCCACGTCGGGCTCTGCACTGACAGCTCAGAGCCTGGAGCCTGCTTCGGATTCTATGTCTCCCTCTCTCTCTGACCCTCCCCAGTTCATGTTCTGCCTCTCCCTGTCTCAAAAATAAATAAGCATTAAAAAAAAAAAATTTTTTTTTTAAATATTTTTTAATGCTTATTTATTTTTGAGAGAGGGAGGGAGACGGAGCGTGAGCAGGGGGCAGAGGTGCAGAGAGAGAGGGAGACACAGAATCAGAAGCAGGCTCCAGGCTCTGAGCTGTCAGCACAGAGCCCGACGCCGGGCTCGAACCCACAAGCTGTGAGATCATGACCGGAGCCGAAGTCAGATGCCCAACTGACTGAGCCACCCAGGCGCCCCAGTGAGCAAAAACTTTTAAGGAAAAAATGTATTTCTGTCCAGTTACGGTAAAACAGGTACGTCCGTGTTTCTGCTAATAGTACAAACTGGTACAACATTCTTGAAAAACAGCGTGGCAACACATATCAGAAGTCATAACATTCATTCCATTTAACACAATACACTCAGGGGGAGCCTGGGCGGCTCAGTCAGTTAAGCAACCTACTTCAGCTCAGGTCATGATCTCATGGTTTGTGGGTTCAGGCCCCACATCAGGCTCCAGTGGACAGCTCAGAGCCTGGAGCCGGCTTTGGATTCTGTCTCCCTCTCTCTGCCCCTTCCCTGCTCACACCCTGTCTCTCTCTCTCAAAAAATAAACATTAAAAAAAAAAAATTATAACACAACACTCAGAAATGTGTCCTAGAACTATAATTAGTCGAAAAATAATAAACATCTACAATAATGTAGATTAAAGTATTAAGTGAAGGGGCGCCTGGGTGGCGCAGTCGGTTAAGCGTCCGACTTCAGCCAGGTCACGATCTCGCGGTCCGTGAGTTCGAGCCCCGCGTCGGGCTCTGGGCTGATGGCTCGGAGCCTGGGGCCTGTTTCCGATTCTGTGTCTCCCTCTCTCTCTGCCCCTCGCCCGTTCATGCTCTGTCTCTCTCTGTCCCAAAAATAAATAAACGTTGAAAAAAAAAAAAATTTTTTTTTTAAAGTATTAAGTGAAAACCAGGGAGCAACATGTTTAACCTAACATTAAAAAATTTAAGTAAATTATGGGAGCATGACTTGATGAAATATTCTGCACCCTTTCAAAATGTAAGCATATAAATTAAAATTGTGACACCTATAACATGAAAATGTTCCATGATCTAACAAGCAGAATAAATTCCAATTACATACACTATAATTAAGACATGAATAAAATATATATATATGTACACATATATATACATGTAAATGCTTGTATGTGTACACGTGTATACATACACATATAGTTTTTAATGGAACACCAAAAAGAAAATCAACGATTTTATGGTAATAATCTAAATATTTAACAATTTAATATCCATTCCTCTTAACTTAAAAAAGAAAGTCCCCCCATACTCAAGAAAGAGGGGTTCCAGGATACAAGCTTGACAGAACCTCAAGAAAAGGTCCAACCTATCACTGAGCATTTTGGCCTTACCTGAGAACTCACACATTCCTTATCACAATGACCTCTATATGACAACCCCAGACCATAGCTTTCCAAGGACCAACGAACCATCTCGAATGGTCTTCAGATCACACCCATGAACCCATGAATCATGCAAAACAAGCATAGCCTCAAAAACAAAGACTATCAGCAAAGAGCCAAGCCCACATTCAATTATAAAACCTGAAAGGATACAGTAGCGTCACATTCAAGTTTCAGGTATTCTCAAAGCCAACTTGCTGCCCCAGTGAGGGACTATATCACGTTTAAAAAGCAGTCTGAAATCATGGACAAATCAAAGAACTAAGGGCCAAGAGACCAAGGTACAGTGAAAGGGAAAAAGAAAAGTTATTCCAACTACAAAGAACAGAAAACTGGAAACTCCAGCTGAAAGCAGATGGGTAAAAAGTAGCTGGCCATCTCTTATAAACCAGAGGCCAGAGGCTAGAGGCCATAAGGCAGGATGGCAAGATATTTTATCAACAGATGAAGCTTCCTTGAGCTGGTGAGGTCTAAAAAAGACTAGCATTGAAAATGTATCAAAACATAATTTTAGCACTGACGCCCCACAAGGACAGTATCAAAACAGTCTTCTAATTGTTTTTGCTGTAGTATCACCATTGTCCAAATTTAAAATGAAAGACCAAGATGCTATAATGGACCGAGAAAATTAGTTCTTGTGAATTACAAATAATGAAGATTAAATGGCCTTTCTTAGCAGGGCATTTCAGCAAAAGACAACAAATATGAAGGACTAATTAAAACAACCATTAGGAAAGAAAGTTGAGTCTTTTGTTTCTATTGCTGTGTTCTCACTATCTAGATGCACAAAAATGCAGATATATACAGTCATTCGTGACAACACACACACAGCAGATAACAGGAAAAACAAAACTATTCAATACTTCCCCAAGTTCATGGCAGCACAGGGGGATTACCACTCCAGAATGCTGACTCAGAAACTGAAGGGCCTCTCAAGTTCTAATCATATGCAGATAGGAGTCGTCTCTGTGCAGTTACTCAATCAGAACGTAAGTAGAAGATTAACCTACCCTGGCTTCTCTTCAAACAAACTCTGGCAGAGCGGCCCCCGGGCTCCTCAGAGTATGTTCATCCTCATCCAGTCTGTTCCAGAAGCAGCCCATTCAGTCAGGACCCGCATCTTCAGGTTTCCACAGCTTCCCTACCATCCAGCATCACTGCACCTTGTCCCGGCTTATGCTTCCTGGCCAGACACTCTACATTTAAAGTCTCTCCTCTCTTCCTCAGGCATCACCAAGTTCTCGTTTTCTAAATAAAGCTCTCCTAAACCTTACTCACCTGCAGTTCACTGCACTGGGTATCACCCAAATAGCCCATCAGAGCTCTTTATAATTTCTGAAAGAGAGAAAAGGAAGCTTTTCAATACATAGTAGAAAACACCTTTGCTGATGTATCAGTTCTGAAGCGTTTGTATCCAATATTCACCGCGTATGGTCTTCTGGTCCATAGTATTTCAGCAAAATGTAGCCTGATCAGCCAGGACCAAAAGTCCTGAGATAAGAGACCAGAGATAAAGTTTGGTTTATTGTTGCTATTACTTAGCTGTGTGACTTGGGCAAGTCACTTGACTTCTGCAGGCCTAAATCTCCTCATCTGGAAAATCAGACAGACCAGGGATGAGCAGCAGAGCACATTGCAGTGGGAAGAGCACAGGCCTTCCAAGACAGGCCAGCACCACAAGCTACTAGTCATCATGACATCTGTTAGCTAGTTGTTCACATTTGGCCTAAATCTCCTCCTGGGCAAAACAGAAATAACAACAAGTATCTTTGGGTTGTTCCGAGAATTAAAGGAGAGATGATGAGTTATAAAGAGACTATAGTAAACACACTGTGTGGTTTATCATAAAATTCTATAGGTGGTAATTACCACCATTACCCCCAGCCCTAAGGTTATATAAATTCAATTCACAAATATTTTTTTTTCCTTACGGGATCAACAAATCAAAAGTGTACCATCCCGACCATGGAATTAACCGGGTGTCTCACTAACAATTCAATTACAGTTATCTTAAACTGATGGTACTTTACGATTATCAGTATTACTTAACATCAGCCGGAAAGAGATGTTAGCCCCTGCATAACATCTGAACTGGTTCAGTGGCCATGCCTTCCGTGACTTCTCCCTCTGCTTTCCCTACTACTAGTATAAATACCCAGTAACAGGTCTTCCAAAAGCCAAATGGCACCAACTGCTTTCCATGGTCAGCTCAAGGGAATACAACTAAAGATGGAGGAAAAGGAACAAAGGCTTTTTTTTTTTTCCATCTTTTTTACTTTACACACTTAAGTACTGTTCAAATTTGTTTACCACAGCATGCATCAGTTTTGCATAAAAACAACTGTTTAAAACTATGTTACTTATACATTTTGCCTAGTGACAGGAAGCTCCCCTTACAGGAATATTGTCACCACAAGGAGAATTTCCACAGAAGAAAGCAAAAAGGCAAATTCAGATGTGCTGAGAACACCTAAAATATGGCACCAAAATAACAAAAATCACAAACATTCACACTTCAGAATGGTTCAGTCAAAAAAGATGCCATGCATTCTCTGAAGATCTAATGATGAATCGGGGGTTTTTTTGGTTCAAAGCAGGATGAATATATAAACGTTGGTTTTACCAGACAACTTCCTGCTCTTAGAGAAATGACCCAGTACAATTTATACAAGTAAACAAGTTAGTATGACTCTGAAAAACTGTCAGCTAGTTTTAGACAACTGACAGCTTTTAAAAATTATATTACATATAGAAATTAAAAGTCTTCACACAACATCTACAATTTGTTAAAAAAGGAATAATAACTCTTTTAAAATTCAGGATTACTCAGAAGTATTACCCCAGCCACTCCTGAAGTGACAAACCACTGTGTTTTATGTTGCTTCTAGCCAATGCTACATAAATCCTGACTACACCCATCAATTTAAATGAACTGTAAGCTGGTGTGTCCACATTCTCCACACATAACATAGTTCTTTCCCAGAAAACATTTCAAAATATTACTTAGAAATCAAACTGCATTTGCAGGCACACTTATCTACGTTTATGAGAATAAACAACCATAACAATTTGCTCGTAATTTTTAAGTAGCCCCTCCCCCTACCTTGTTTATCAACAAGTTAATAAACTTGGCCCAAAATCTTCTATGCATTTGAAACAAGAGGCCAAGGATGTGATTTCTTGTGCTGAGCCCGTATTTGGATCTTAAATATAGTCAGACAATTATAGACTAACTTGCATTTAATATTAATACCAAGCCTACCTCTTAAACAGGGAATAAAAATGCATGTACAAGATCTGGTCTACTTATTTGTAGGTCCCTCTGCAATATTCTTAGCCTTTCATGAATATGCTGTGTATTTTTAAACTACACAAGGCCCTCTGCCTGATGATCTGTCCTGTTGTTTTCGCATCCCTCCCCTCTCCAGTAAAACCCTGGCCAGTCCATAAACGTATACAGACTTTATAATGACGCAGACTGAATATTTTTGATATTGGAAAACGAAAAATCTTGCTAACAGTGGCAAAAAACAAGTTTGCCACCTGACAGAGAGGTACTTAATGACTCCCCAAAACTACAGCCTCACCTAAAAATAGTGTCCTAGCTTCTCAGCCAAAAGGATAGACGAAAAAAGCTGCCTTTATGCAGCTAAAAGACAGACTTCTACTTTGCCTCAACCTTTAAGACGAAGGTACTTCTTATTTTAGAATACTTTGTGTAACAACTTGTTTGATGGCCAACCACTAACTTCACTTTGAAGTGACTACGGACAATTTACATGGTCTACACGTATGAAAATTGTGGAAAATGTCTTGACACAATGCAGGCCAAACAACACTAGCCACAAGAGACTACCTATGTCTAAATACTCAATTTTTTTTAAGTAAGTTTTTCCTTATTTATTTTTTTAGCATTCTCTACACCCAACATAAGGCTCAAACTCATGACCCCAGAGATCAAGAGTCTCATGTTCTTCCAACTGAACCAGGCAGGTGTCCTAAATATTCAATTTTTCAGACCACAAACAAACATCTCCATCGGCCAAGACATAGATCACTGGTTCCTTTCCACAAAGTAATCTGCAAAATTAAATAGATAAATAAATAAAAATAAAAGGTCTTGATTGGGAGGTCTAAGGCATGAATATGCCTCTATCTGTAAGCTGAAAATAAATTTTAAAATCCACATTTGCTCAGCAAAGAATAAAAATAAAAATCTATGGGGGCTCCTGGGTGGCTCAGTCGGTTAAACGTCCGGCTTCAGCTCAGGTCATGATCTCTCGGTTTGTGAGTTCGAGCCCGGCATCAGGCTGTGTGCTGACAGCTCAGAGCCTGGAGCCTGCTTCGGATTCTGTGTCTCCCTCTCTCTCTACCCCTTGCCCTCTCACACTGTCTGTCTCTCAAAAATAAACATTAAAAAAAACTTTTTTAATAAAAAATAAATAAAAATCTATGTAATACACACAAGTTTCAAACGCAAGCTAATGTGGCCTGTGCACTTACAGAAGGATGATTGATTTATGTCCACCTTCCCCTCCCAGGTTTTTGTGTGTACGGTTTTGTTTTGTTTTTGTTGTTTTGGGGGTTTCCTTTTTTTTTTTTTTTTTTTTTTTTGGTAAAGCAAAATGTCAATAGTATGCCTCAATCTGGAAAAAAAATAAAGCACAGCTTATTCTTCTTAAATAGATACTGTGACAGATAGGAAGTTTGTGACAGGATCTCAAAATCCAAAGGCTACCCAGATGTGTTGGGGAAAAAACACACACACAGACACAAACAATGACCAATTTCCCATGATAACTTTACATTTTCTCAATAAACCATAACAAAATATTTTTAAAGTTGAGAAAAGTGCTTGTGAAAAATGTAAAATTAGCAAACTTCTCTCCTCCTCCTTACTGAATTATACCTGTTCACAAACACTCTATCAATGTCCTTTAAATCCAAAGCATTCTATATTTTAAAGCAACACTTTCAATTCACATATCACATATGACCAAAAATTGACAGACCAGTCTTAGCCCTAATAAGCTAAAATCTCAACACCCTTGTTTTTTTATTTCAAAATAACCACGTGACAAGTATTATTCCAGTTTTTATAAAACAAAAGGAGAGGCTGATGCCTAAAATAAATCTTTCCAAAGGAAAGGTTATATTTGACAAGAGTCCCAGGAACTGTGGACACACAAAATCCACATAAACAATCACTAACGCTCAATGTGGAGTATGTGATGGCTCCCAATACACACAAGAAATTAAGACATCCAACTGAAATTACACAAGGAAATTTAAATATAATGACCCCTGGTGAAGATACTGATCAAGGAGAGTTGCAAATAACATTTGGCTGTGGATACGCTCCACTATAGCTGAGGATGTTCGACAACTGGAAAGTTTGGTCCATAGGACACATTTCTCCTTTCTAAATGGAGCCCTGCCTATACACCCATGTGATTGATTGAGATGTTTGGAAAATAAAGATGGTCCCGTCAATTTAGTTTCAGCCTCACCCTTATGCATTAGTTAAAATAAAGAAGGGGAAAAAAGGTAAATCATTCTTAACTCCAGTCTCACCTTACACATCTCATCAGCACTGTAGTTCTTTAGTGATCAATTACTTCATCCAATTCCTGAGGCAAATAGAAAAGTAAAATGCGTCTGTACACCACCAATAACAGGCATCACCAGTAGCAAATAACTTTATCAGCCCCAAGTAAAAGGGCTTCTAAAATTTAAATGGAAAAAGTTACCAAAATGGTACAGTAAGCAGTTTTGTAAATGATTGTTTTAGTTTAAAATAAAAGCACTTCTCCTTTCTGTGTGATGGCAGAATACACTATAAAATTCTCTTAAGATCCAAAATGTAAAAAAAAAAAAAAAAAAAAAAAAAAAAAAAGTCATCTCTTTCAACACTGATTTCACTTTCAAAGAAGGAAAAAAAAAAAGAAATAAAGGACAAGAAACCTCATTAAGTTTAAGACAGGGCAAAATTAAGAACAAACTAGCCAGAACAACTCCTCCCTCCCCACCCCACCTCCCACCCACACCCGGCATCCACTGTCTCTGGAATTATACATATTAACGATTTGCCCGAAAAGTCTAAGTTGTGAAGGAGAAGGAATAACAATTTTGAGTTTCAAACAAAACCGGAGGATCCCAATCCAAGAATCCTAAGACCCTTGGCTTCCAGCCCTGTCTGAAGGATCCTCAGCTAAGGGTAGGGTGCAGAACGCTCAAATAATTTGAGGAGAGAGGAATCAAAGTTCCCTAAATAAAACTGCAGTCCCTTACCCCGAGGAAAGGGGAGTCTTAAAAGAATCTCCAGGAAAAGATAGTCTTTTTTTTTTTTTGATAGTTTTTATTTTTGTTGATGCGCTTGTGGGCCAATGAGAATTTCCGAGGAGGGGGCGGAGAAAGGGGGGGGGAGAAAAGTGAAGCTCGGGCAACAGCCCCGGGCGGGGGAGGAAGGGGGCGCACCCCTGACCCACTTTTGCCGACGCCCACCCTCGGCCCCCGCCCCACCGCTGCAAGTCCGAGCCCAGAGGGGGCGATCGAGCGGGGCGTGGGAGGCCCGCACGCTCCCCACCCCCAGCCGCGACCCGGAGGAGGGCAGCGTGCAAGGCGGCTCGACCCCCCCCCCCCACCCGAGTGCCCGCGGCTGGAGAAACCTCCCACAGGCTCGCGGCCCAGGTCTGCAAAGCCCCCTCCACCGCCTGGGCCCCGGGAGCCGCGGCCCCCAGCGGAGGGGAAGGGGACCGAGGAGGGGAAGAAGCTGTAAACAGCCCCAGCGTCCGGGCCTCGCCTCGAAGAGCCCCGCTTCCCAGGCCCCGCCGCGGCCGCCTGAGTCCCCAGCCCGTCCGAGGGACGCCCCTCCCGGGGCCTCGGGGACCGGAGGGGAGTCAGGTCTCCTCCCCAGAGGGCTCCGGCAGCTCGCGGAGCGGTCCCAGCAGCAGAGAAGGGGGAAGTCAGGACTTACCTGTCATTACTTTCTACGCCATCTTGGATCCACTTGTCAACGTCCCCACAAAGCATTATGGGTAAGAAAGAGCCTTTAAAGTGACTCCCCCCCTCGGCCCCCGACTCCCGCCTCCCGCCGCCGGCGCCGCCCCTCCGGCCGCACCTCCCGCCCGGAAAGTTGCCCCGGCAGGCGGGCCGGCCCGGGCGCCTGCAGACCGGCCCCCTCCCCTCCTCCGGGCTGTTTGCATTTAAAATTCACCCCCATTTTAAAAATGTGGCTTTGGGTTTTCCTCTTTGCTCCTGCCTCTGGGCTCCCTTCCCCCCACCCCTCGTCTCCACGCCTGTTCCCTTTGCCCCGCCGCCCTCCTGCCCTGGCAGACACCCCACGTCTGCATTTAATCAGCCCGAGGTTTCCCTGCTGCTGGCAGCAGAGAGCTGCTCATTGATTTATTTATGCGCATTTATGCGTCTGTTACTGCTCTAGATCCTCGGTGCCCGGCGGCGGGCTCGTGGCCGGCTCCCTGCCCCGGGGCATCCGGGGGTCGCTTGCAGGGCCCTGGAGCCCCGCAGCCCCGTAGGCGCTCTGACTCCGGCATCCGCGGGTAGAAAGGTGCTTCTGTCCTAGCAAAGCGCTCCGAGGCCCTCGGGCTCCAGGACCTGGGCGGACACTATCCCCGGCGTCAAAGCGTGTTTGGGGGTTGGGGGGAAGTAAGAAGCTGAATGCAACTTTTACCCGTCTGCTCTCCCTTCAGCTGTCTCCTCCCCTCGGCCGGTAACGTGATCCGTGACCCTCTAGGTGGGGACCCCTCCCCTAGGAATGTGGCTTTGGGCACTGCCGTATCCACCCATTTGCAGTCCCGGCTGAGAGTGGACTGTGACTTCCTGGGGCAGGTAACTCGGGGGCGCAGGCTGCGGGCTCTGGCCCGGACGGGGAGGCGCGCCAGGGCTCCGGGAGAGTCCGCGAGCGGAGAGAGTCCCGGGCTGGGAGGAGGGTGCGCCCACCCGGGTCCACCTGCCGGGTCCCAGCGGGGCGGCGAGCCCCGGAGGCAGAGCTAGGGGAGGACCGCGGGCGCCACTCCCGCCGGGGGGTTGTGGGGGGACGTCCGGAGTTGCCCGGGTTCGCTTTAAGGAGGGGGCTACGAGACGCGGGGCGAGCAACCCTGCAGCCCACGCACGCCGGAGGGGCCTCTGCTCCCGCCTGCGGACTCTTTGTAGGGCGCAGAGCTCTGCCGGATACCCGCCGCCGGCTTTCGATTGAGCGCGGCGACCACACCACGCGTCCTCACTCAAGCGCAGTGGTCCCATACCCCCTGAAGCCTCGTTGTCAGTCCCCCAGCTCTTTCCCTTTACGGCGACTCTGGTTGCTTCCCCCCCCGCCCCGCCCCATCCCCCACCAAGCAAGCGTTTACAGAGAAGTGTCCAAGGGAGAATCCTCTAGGACATCAGTGCTTGTGAAACTGTGTTCCCTACCAAATGCTGTTCAAGGGCTCTGAAATGAGAAGAATGCATGGGCATTAAAGCCCTCTTCGGGGCACGGGGAGTGCCTAGGGCCTGGGTCTACCCTAGGGTTTTGCTCTGTTCCAGACCCACAGCCCTCTCTCTCGAGGAACCTAGATGGTTGCGGACACGAGCCCTGCCCCAGGGAGCAAAAAAAAAAAAAAAAAAAAAAAAAAAAAAATCCACCAGGCAATTGTCCCGGCCAAATGAGTAGAATGAGGTGTAGACTCATTAAGGGATTGGCCCGGGGTCAGCCGTGAGGGAGGGAACAAGGTAATGAGTCACTCCAGGCAAAGAACAAGGCGTGCTGGGGAGGGACCTCCCCTGAGTCACCCACTTCTCAGAGCTTGGGAAACTGAAGCCTGGAGCCAGGTTCTTAGCTGTTGGGCTCAGGCATCCACATGGGGCCTGTGGACAAGGGGGCGGGGCCCAGAGGGCCCTCTGTTGCTGCCATCTGAAAAATGGCCTTCCCCTCCCATATAAAGGAGGCCCCCAAGGTTTTTGGGCTGATGGGGGGCTCGTGGGGTCCAGAGCCAAGAAAGAATTCTTGAAGACGTTTTTGGTGCAAAACGTGATTTTATTAAAGCTGGGGGACAGGATCGATGGGCAGGAACAGCTGCACTGCAAGTTGCGGGGGGGGGGGGGGACCATTTTATGGAGTCGGGGGAGATAAAGTCCACAGGGAGTTTCCAAAGAGACTTTCACATGCTAAAGACTTACTTAAGGCCTAGCTATTGTCAAGCTAAGGTTGTTTTTCCCTCTAGCAAAGCATTAACATTAAGACTGTAGGGAGTTCCTGGACTTTAGGCCAGTGATAAGATTGTCTTTTTCTTGTAAACTATGCAGACTCATTTGTTTTTTGTCCTTTCCTGTTTTGGGGTAGCTGGGAGTGTCCAAGGAATATCTTACATGTCCCCCCCCCCACCGGGGGTGGGGGAGGTATTGCTGTTAGCCTGTACTGTGCCCTCAGCTTGCCCCACTCTCCCTCATCACCCTCGTGCCAGTACCGCCACTTGCTCCTTTTCCATTTCTCCTACACTTGCTTAGATACTCCTGTGTACTTACTTAATGGGTGCTTTGTGTTTACATAGCACTTCGGGTGTGTGGTCTGAGTTTCCTAAAATTAAACGCTGAATAAAACGCCAGCAAGGACTGTGCCTTTCCCACGTTTTCTTGGTGGGTACCTTTCTTTGCCTTGCATAGGCCTTGACCCAGAGAGGCACACAACTTGTTCTGTGACTGCCTGACCCATTCATCCACTCCAGAGTGCATCCTGCTTTATCCCTGTCCAAGACACCACCTGTTGCCTGACTTAGATGGCAGCTCTTCCCCCGGCCTCTGCTCGGCCCCCTGTGGTCCATTCTCCCTCCACCCGACCAATCCTGTGGCATGCCTGAAATGTTAATGGAAATACCTGACTCTTCTGCTTCACCCCATCAAAGGCAGGCCCTTAACAGTCGAAATAAAATCCAAATTCCCAACTGTGGCCCGTAGGCTCTTGTGTGAGGTAGATCTTGCCTCCCTCCCTCCTTCACCGTGATCCCGCACACTGGCCCTGTCTCCCCCTGCAGCACCTCAAGCTTCCTTCCACTTAGAACCCGGTTGCCCCAGATCTGATGACCATCATCTTTTCAACACTCAGTTCTCAAATGTCACCTCCTCCAAGAGGACTTTCCTGATCCTCTTAACCAAAGCACGTCACTCTCTATTCTCTTACCCTGCATTAGAAATGATGGTGCTTGTTGGTTATCTGCCCCAAACCCCATTAGAGTGTAAGCTCCACAACCGACACATGCTTCGCCTGGTTTGTTCACTCACGGCCCAGACCTGGGCCTGGCACATAAATAGACGCTTAGCAAAATATTTGTTGAATGAATGGCCATACATTGATTTTTTTTTTTTTTTTTTTAAGTAATCTCTACCCCCAGCGTGGGGCTCGAACTCCCAACCCGGAGATCAAGAGTCGCTTGCTCTACTGACTGAGCCAGCCAGGCACCCCTGAACCACACGTTTATCAGAGTAGGGTGGTGGTGGTGAAATAGTGCTGAAGTATGGAAGGAAGGGCTGAGGGCCCTCCATCCCATCTCTTCAGGCCACACTGACCACCCACAACTAGAGATGCACAAATAGGAATGAAGTTGGGGGGGGAAACAGACCCCCTGGCCAACATTAGTGGCACTTCATTGTGATCCTGATCTGATAAAAACACTGCTCCAGCCCTTCCTCCCCATCCCCCTCACTGGCTACACTTTCTTTTCAATCCCAAACCTCTGTCCTTGGGTCTCTCTTGTTTGCTGCACTCCCCTGACCCCCCCCCCCCCAATCTCCATCTTAAGGCTTTAAATACCATCTTTAGCCTAAAGTAGGGCTTCCAACCTACAGCTCGAGTCCGGGGCTTTCTCCTGAGCTTCAGACTCTTGGCCTTCCCACTTCGATCTCTCATAAACATCCCAAACTCCTTGTGTCCAGTGCTGTCCACACGACTCCTGAAACAATGCTACGGGCACCAGTGACAGTCACAACAAAATTTAGTGCGATGAGAGGCAAAGCCAGCCGATTGGGACTGGCACTCTTGACCAGAGTGCGGTCTCAAACAGCCGGGGTACAGGGGTACAGAGTTTTTATAGCTGACCACATCGTCTTCTCATCACCTGGGGACAGAACAAAGAAATAGTTCCCAGATGGGGGTGGAAACAGTTCAGACATTTCCTTGCCCCAATCCAAACACTAAACCAGTTGATTTCCCTTAAACTTTTGTTCCCTTGATTGATAGGACAAGGCTGTTATCTCTTAATCTACAGTGTTAAAACAAAGCTGTTATTTCTTAAGGCTACAGATTAGCCCTACACTACAATTTAACCCTTACATCCAGAACCAAATTCTTGATCTCCACCCACAAATACGCTTCACCATGGTCTTCCCCAGCTCCCTTCTTGGCAACTCCATCCTTGAAATTGATCAGGCCACAGTCTCTCCTAACTTCCTGCCAAACTCCACCTTCAGTCCATCTGCAAATCCTGCTTTGCCTTCAAAACGTACCCCGAATCCTGCCGTTTCTCATCACAACCATCATTGCCACTTTGGTCCAGTCCACGGACATCTTCTCCCCTTTGATGCCTTCCAGGGCATTCTGAGGGTAGCTGCGACAGCCGTTCTGGCTAATAAAATGCATATCAAATCCTTTCTGTCCTCTGCATGTGACCCTCTGATTTCCTTCCTCTCTTGCCATTCGGAAAAGAAACTAGAGTCCCACACCATCGGCCTCTTCTCTTTGACCCCATCGCCCACCTCTCTCAGCCTTGCTCTGCCTCAGCCATGATGGCCTCCTTTTTGAGCGTTCCCTCCTCCAGTAATATGTCCACATGATTCACTCCCTCCCCTGCTTCAAGCCTTTGCTCACCCAAGTGAGTCTACTCACTATTCTGTGAATTTCAATATTCCTCAAACACGTGCTGTATTTTTTTTTAATTTTAATCATTTTTGAGAGAGAGCATGAGTGGGGGTAGGGCAGAGAGAGGGGGACGGAGGATCCGAAGCAGGCTCTGTGCTGACAGCAGCAAACCCAACGAGGGACTCTAACTCAGGAACCCTGAGATCGTGACCTGAGCTGAAGTCGGGTATGTAACCGACTGAGCCACCCAGGGACCCCACGTGCTCTGTATTTCTTTCCATGCTTTTCTTCCAAGGCATTTATCACCTTCTAACATAAAAAGTAATTTGCTTAGTTATTCAGTTTCTTGTCTGTCTCTCTCCATGTGAGGAGGCAACTTGCTGATCACCAAAGATGTCTGTTTGCTGCTGAGAACAACATTTCCCAGCTATGCCCTTGCAGCTGGCTGGGGCCTTGTGACTAGTTCTTACAGATGGACTTAGAGCAAAAGTATGACTATGGAAATCTGCCTTATCAAAAATACATGCATCAGACTCTAAGCTGAGCAGACAATAGACCTTTATTACGGTTGATCCATTGAGAACTTGTCCATTTGCTGTAGCATCCAGCACCTAATGACTACACCATGATTCCTACAGCCCGCTAGCATGCGAGTTCAATGAAGGCAAGGATTTGCTTATGCTTTCTTCATTTACTGTGTCTATCCTTACTGCCCACAACAGGGTTTATCATACAGTACTTAATAACTACTTGTTGAGTAAGGGACTGAATAAATACCCTTCTCCACAACCAGTCATGAAAATCAGTAAATGGTTGACAAAGAAAGGACAATGGCGGGGGGGGAGGGGGGTAGTGCTGGGTAGCTCAGTTGCTTAAGCTTCTGACTCGATCTCGGCTCAGGTCATGATTTCACAGTTCATGGAATCAGGCCCCACATCAGGCTCTCCATTGACAGCATGGAGCCTGCTTGGGATTCTCTCTCTCTCTCTCTCTCTCTCTCTCTCTCTCTGCCCCTTCCCCACTGCTCGCTCTCTCACACTCTTTCTCGCTCTCAAAATAAATAAATGAAAAAAAATGAAATGAAAATGGGAAGCAATTTAGTTTTTATAGAAAAGCAGAAACTGTGGGTTGCTAGAGAATCGTTGGTTACAAGGCTTTGATAAAAACTAAAGAGAATTCCATAGAATTTTATTCTTCCCTGTTTTCACCTTTTTCTTCTTTTCTTCCTCCCACATTTCCACCTCCTCCGTCTCTATTCTGCCCAAATCCTTCTTCATTCTCCCCTTCTCCCTTTCTCACTCCTTTTTCTTTCCTGGATTTTGTCTTTTTCTTCTCACTTGATCTAACAAGAATTTACTGCCTAGTCTGAAACCATACAAAATCCTATAAGAGAGTATAGGCATGAATGTCTCTGACATCAGCCATGGCAACATTTTTCTAGATCTCTCTCCTGAGGTAAGGGAAATAAAAACAAAAATAAACTATTGGGACTACATCAAAATAAAAACCTGCACAGTGAAGGAAACAACAGAACTAAAAAAAACAACCTACTGAATGGGAGAAAATATTTGCAAATGACACATCCAATAAAGGCTTAGTATCTAAAATACATAAAGAACTGATACAACACAACACCAAAAAAACACAAATAATCCAATTTAAAAATGGGCAAAAGAGGGCCATCTGGGTAGCTCAGTTAATTGGGCATCTGACTCTTGATATCACCTCAGGTCATGATCCCAGGACCATGGGATCAAGCCCCACATCAGGCTCCACACTGAACATGAAGCTTGCTGAAGATTCTCTCTTTTCTCTTCTCCCTTCCTCTCTCCTTCTGCCCCTACCCCACTCATGTGCTCTCTTCATTCTTAATAGCAACAGCAAAAAAAAAAAAATGGGCAGAAGATTTAAACAGACCCTTCTTCAAAGAAGACCTACATATAGCCAACCAACACGTGAAAAGTTCAAAATCACTCATCATCAGGGAAACGCAAATCCAAACTACAATGAGGTAACATCTCACACCAGTCAGAATGGCTAAAATAAAAAAAAACAAAAAACAAAAAACAAGAAATGTGTTAGGGAGGATGTGGAGAAAAAGGAACCCTTGTGCACTGTTGGTGGTGCTGCAGTGGAAAATAGTACAGAGTTTCCTCAAAAAATTAAAAATAGAACTGCCTTACAATCCAGTAATGGCACTACTGGCCATTTACCAAAAAAATACCAAGTTTATTCAAATGTTTATTGCAGCATTATTTATAATAGCCAAATTATGGAAGCAACCCAAGGGTCCATTGATAGATGAATGGATAGAAAAAAAGGTGGTGTGTATATATATATATATATATATATATATATATATAATGTGTGCAGTGGCATATTATACAGCCATAAAGAAAATGAAATCTTGCCATTTGCAATGACCTGGGTAGAGCTAGAGAGAATAATGCTAAGCAAAATAAGTCAGTTACAGAAAGATATATGTGATTTCACTCATGTGGAATTTAAGAAACAAAACAAGCAAAGAAAAAGAGACAAACCAAGAAACAGACTCTTAACTATAGAGAACACACGGTTTACCAGAGGGGAGGTAGGTGGGGGGGGGGGGATGGGGGAAATAGGTGATGGGAATTAATGAGTATACTTATCGTGATGAGCACTGAGTAATGTATAAAAGTGTAGAGTCCCTATATTGTATACCTGAAACTAATACAATGCTGCATGTTGGGGCACCCGGGTGGCTCAGTCGGTTGAGCATCCGACTTCGGCTCAAGTCATGATCTTGCAGTTGGGGAGTTCGAGCGTTAACATTGGGCTTGCTGCTGTCAGTGCAGAGCCCACTTTGGATCCTCTGTCACCCTCTCTCTGCCCCTCCCCTGCTTGCGCTCTCTCAAAAATAAGTAGACATTAAAAAAAAAAAAGCTATGGCAGTTCCTCAAGAGATTAAAAAGAATGAGCATGTGACCTTGCAACTCCACTACTGAGTATATACCCAAAAGCAAGGACTCAAACATGTTATTTAGTTGTAAACCCTTGTTCCTGTGAGCGTTCTTCACAATAGCAAAAAGGTAGAAGCAACCCGAGTGTCCATCAACAGATGAATGGATTAAAAAAATGTGATCTGCACATACAATGGAATATTATCCAGTCTTGAAAAGGAAGTGAATGCTGACACCTGCTACAACGTGGATGGACCTTGAGCACATTGTGTTGCTTGAGATAAGGCAGGACCAAAAACACAAATTACATATGATTCTACTTATATGAGATACCTAAGTTAATCAAAATCATACAAAGTAGAGGGTAATTGCCAGGGCCTGGTGGGAGGGCAGATTGGGGGATTGTTGTTAAATGGGTACAGTTTTCAGTTTGGCAAGAAAGAGTTACAGAGAGAAATCACAAAACATTGTGAACGTACTTAACACTCCTTAACTGTAAGCTTTGAAAATGATTAAAATGGTAAAGTTTATGTGTTTCTTACCATAAAAAAAAAAAATGTTTTAGGGGCGCCTGGGTGGCTTAGTTGAGCATCTGACTTTGGCTCAGGTCATGATCTCGCGGTTCATGAGTTCAAGCCCCGTGTCAGGGCTCTGTGCTGACAGCTCAGCCTGGAGCTGGCTTCAGATTCTGTCTCCCTCTCTCTCTGCCCTGCCCCCATTCCTGCTCGCTCTCTCTCTCTCTCTCTCTCAAAAATAAATAAAACAGCAAACTTTTTTTTTCAAATTTTTAATGGTTAAGATGGTAAAGTGTGTGTTAGGTGTATTTTACCACTATTTTTTTTTAATGTTTATATATTTTGAGAGGGAGCGCACAAGTGGGAGAAGAGCAGAAAAAGAGGCTCTCCCTTGTCAGCCAGAGCCCCACGAAGGACTCAGTCTCCCCAACCATAAGATCATGACCTGGGCCGAAATGAAGAGTCAGACGCTTAACCACCTGAGCCATCCAGACACCCCCATGATTTTTCAAACAAAAACAAATTTTAAAAGACACTATGCAAAAACTAACCAAAACAAAGTGGGTTTACTGCAAAAAGCATTACTAGAAATTTTTATGAGGGACACATCATAATGAAAATATGCTTAATTCACCAAGAAGATATAACAACTCTAAATTTGTCCAAGCCTAACACACATATCCTCAAAATCTGCAAAGCAAAACCATGGGCAGAATTGCAAGACGATAAAGACAAATCTACAATTCTAGCAGACGATATGTGTATCAGCAACTGTTAGAACACACAGATGTAAAACTAGTAAGAAGTATATTTGGATAACTGGATAAGCAAAGCTTTACCTAATAGATATAGAGAGAGAGAATACTGGGCTCACAACTGCAGATCACAGATTCTTTTCACGTGAACATGGAATGTTTATGAAAAGGCCAGGCAATATAGCAAGTCTCAACAAATTTCAAATGCTCTGAATTATACAGAGTACATTCTCAGACAATGATGCAATTAAGCTAGAAAACGAGAAGAAAAAAGGTAAGTAAAAAAATACCAACATATTTGAAAACTGTGTATACTCCTGAATAACTCATGGATGTTTTTTTTCTTTTGAAATCACAATAGGGGGCGCCTGAGTGGCTCAGTAAGTTAAGTGTCTGACTTCCTGGGTTCGCACCCCCCCCCCCCCCCGCAGGCCTGGAGCCTGCTTCAGATTCTGTGTCTCCCTCTCTCTCCGCCCCTCCCCCACTCTCGCTCTGCCTCTCACTCTGTCTCTCTCTCAAAAATAAATAAATCTCAAAAAAAATTTTTTTAATCACAATAGGAGTTAGAAAATATTTTAAACTGAAAAAATTTTCGAATACTACATTCTCAAATTAAGGTGCAACTAAAGCCATACTAACATTGAAAGTTAGTTTCTTAATGGAAAATAAGACAAAAATAAGCCAAGTATTCTTCATGAGAAATTAGAAAGAGAGCAGCTAATTAAGCACAATCAAAGTGCGAATAAATGGAAACATAGTCAAAAGTTCTTTCTTAGATGAGACTAATAACATTATTAAGCCCCTGGTGAGACTAATTTTAAAAAGCACAAATAATGCCAAAAAACTTGAAAGGAAATGTTTCTACAGATTTTCAGTCGTTACAAATGAGATCATACTGAGCTTTATGACAATAAGTCTAAAAATTTGATTAAAAAAGACAAGTTCCTTGAAAATACAGTTTACCAATAAGAAATATAAAGGTACGGGGCGCCTGGGTGGCGCAGTCGGTTGGGCGTCCGACTTCAGCCAGGTCACGATCTCGCGGTCCGTGAGTTCGAGCCCCGCGTCGGGCTCTGGGCTGATGGCTCAGAGCCTGGAGCCTGTTTCCGGTTCTGTGTCTCCCTCTCTCTCTGCCCCTCCCCAGTTCATGCTCTGTCTCTCTCTGTCCCAAAATAAATAAACGTTGAAAAAAAAAAATTAAAAAAAAAAAAAAAAAGAAATATAAAGGTACATAAAAATAAGAAACATAAAACCTAAATAGTCCTGTATCTACTGTTTAAAATTAAGTCTATAATTTAAAATCTTCAGGAACGCCTGACTGGCTCAGTCAATGGAGCACATGAGTCTTGACTTTGGGTTTGTGAGTTCAAGCCCCACATTGGGTGTAGAGATCACTTAAAAATAAAATCTTTTCAAAATAATAATTAAATAAAATCTTCAAAGAAAACTCCAGGCCTAGATAGTTTTGTCAGGGTGTTCTATTTAATGAAGAAATAGCACCAACCTTAGATAAACTTGAGAGAATAGGAAAAGGAAATAATCCCTAACTCATTCTGAGGCCAACATAATATTGATACCAAAACCTAAAAAAGACATTACAGAAAAAGGAAAACAGACTGACCTCACTTATAAATGTAGACACCAAACTCCTAAACAATCAGCAAAATGAATCCAGCAATATATAAACATAATACATCATTGCCAGTCTGGACTTTTTTTTTTTTTAAGTTTATTTTTTTATTTTGGGAAAGAGAAAGAGCACAAGTGGGTGAGGGGCAGAGAGACAGAGGGAGAGAGGATTCCAAGCAGGCTCTGCGATATCCGTGCAGAGCCCGCCAGCATGGATTTATTGTAGGGATGTTAGCTTGCCTTCACATTTGAGAAATTGATCTGTGTAATTCACTATCTTAATGGACTAAAAGGGAAGAATCATATGATCATCTGAAGAGTTGTAAAAATAAAAGTGTTGAATACATTCAACACCATTTATGATTTTTTTTAAATATATGTGCTAGCCAAGTAGGAATGGAAAAGAGTTTTTTTTTTTTTTAATTTTTTTAATGTTTATTTTTGAGAGAGAGAAAGCGTGGGGAGGGGCAGAGAGAGAAGGAGACATAGAATCTGAAACAGGCTCCAGGCTATGAGCTGTCAGCACAGAGCCCCACGCAGGGCTCGAACCCATGAACTGGTGAGATCATGACCTGAGCTGAAGTCTAGCACTCAACCAACTGAGCCACCCGGGCGCCCCAAGAAAGGAGTTTTCTTAACTTCATTTAAGGTTGTACAAAACCTTTGACAAACAAAGTGTAGGTATACAAAAACCTACAAGCATTACACCAAATAGTCAAATATTAAAAATTCTCCCTTTAAATTGGCAACAAGGATGCCTGCTTTGACCACTTCTGTTTCTTTTTAAGTAAGCTGTATGCCCAACGTGGGGCTCAAACTCACAACCCCAAAATCAAGAGTCACATGCTCCACCAACTGAGCCAGCCAGGTGCCCCTTCTTTGACCATTTCTGTCCAGCATCGTTATGAAGGACCAAGCCAGTGCAGTAAGTAGGAAAAAAAAATAAAAAAGTAAAAGATGTAAGTCTGAAAAGAAAGAACTCTCATTGTTTACAAGATAACCTGATTATGTATGTAGAAAAATCCAAAAATGCATAATTTGGGTTAACAAGTGAGTTCAGTAAGGCTGCTAATATCAATAATAAAATGTATTTCTAGGGGCTCTTGATTTCGGCTCAAATCATGATCTCATGGTTCATGGGGCTGAGTCCCAAGTCAGGCTCCACACTGATAGCGTGGAGACTGCTGGGGATTCTCTCTCCCTCTTTCTCTGCCCCTCTCCCCTACTCACACATGCTCACGTATACATCCTGTCTCTCAAAATAAATAAACTTTTTTTTTTTTTTAAATAGGGACACCCGGGTAGCTCAATCGGCTAAGCCTCTGACTTTGGCTCAGGCCATGATCTCATGGTTTGCGGATTTGAACCCCGCATTGGGCCCTATGCTGACCCAATGCTCAGATCCTGGAGCCTGCTTCAGCTTCTGTGTCTCCGTCTCCTTCCCTTTCCTGCTCGCAGTCTCTCTCTCTCTCTCTCTCTCTCTCTCTCTCTCTCTCAAAAATAAACATTAAAAAATAAATTTTTAAAAATAATAAATAAAAATTAAAAAATGAAGCAATGATCACGTAAATTCTAAAAAGCTTAAAAAGATGCTACAATGTCAAAATACTGAGTACACAGGAATAAATCTAATGAAACATGGCAGACCTCGATGTAGAACTAAACACAGGAAGGAAGGAAGGAAAGAAGGATGAAAGGAACGAACTTTGTGCCCAGCCTCCAGCTACCAGCTCCTTCAGGATCTGTCTCAGCTGTAGCGCTGCCTTGGTTGAGGGCACATGGGGCCCAGAGCAGCACGCGTGCAGTGACCGAATGAGACAGGAACATGAAAGTGCCTTTTCGACCTCATGCAGGACACTCCAAAGCCCTGGAGACTGAAGGCAACTTCCTGCCACATCACTAACCGAAGCTTTGTTGGGCCAGTGTCGCCATTTTCACTCTTTCCTTTGCGTGAACTCGCTGCCCCCAGTACCGATACCTATAAATATCTTGCACCCCACAGTGTCTCTGCCTCTGGAGAGCATAACCCGCCACAGCTGACACCAGCAGTTCCAGGGAGCGGGTGACAAGATGGGTTTGGAATAGGCCGGCAAGGAGGTCCCCTTCACTGGTGGTAAGTTGGTGGGTCTCAAAACAGCCCTTGACATAAGGTGCTGGTTCAGTTGCTCAGAGCCTTACTGTTGGTGCATGAGCATGTGTGTCCGGGTCCAAGTGAAAGCACCAACTGAAGCAGCATATCAGGCACTTGAGACTTTTGGAGGAAATGGTTACTAGAGAGATCAAAGATTTCAGTGCTGGGGCGCCTGGGTGGCTCAGTCGGTTAAGCGTCCGACTTCAGCTCAGGTCGCGATCTCGCGGTCCGCGAGTTCGAGCCCCGCGTCGGGCTCTGGGGTGATGGCTCAGAGCCTGGAGCCTGCTTCGGATTCTGTGTCTCCCTCTCTCCCTGCCCCTCCCCCGTTCATGCTGTGTCTCTCTCTGTCTCAAAAATAAATAAACGTTAAAAAAAAAAATTAAAAAAAAAAAAAGATTTCAGTGCTGATCAATAATTACCACGCGTGTTCTACAAGAAGATGACGAACAGCGGGAGGTAATAAGCAATGGAAAGCCAAGTGCCAAAAACAGACCCCTTGGTTGCATCTAATGAAGTGCTCAACTCCTGCAGTGGCAAGGCAGAGAAAGCTAAGGACCACGCCAAAGAAGATTAAACACCCAACAAAGTCAGGTCTGTTATGTCAGGACCCTAGATGGGATAAAGACCTATGGACAATAGCTCTGAAGATGACTCCCTCGTGTCCTATGAACCTTCTGATCCTGCAGAAGTGGTCCATCACCCCCTAACCTCCCAAGTGGGAGCCTCTCCCTGAGAAGAGTATAGGCCCCTCTGAGAATTCCCCCTTCCCCGCCACCGTGCCTATAGCGTAAGTCACGGCATATGCCAGCCAAGGACATGCCAAGGGATTATACCCCGGAAGAGGGCTTCAAGACGTCTCCAGTAGGCACTGGCTGCAGCCAGGGACTGGATTCTAAGCATGCTTCATCAAAGGGGCCAGAAGATTAAACTGGGTAACTCTGTTGACTTGGGAGTGCTCTGTTGAGATACGGGATTTAGTAGTTCTGTTAAGGATCCAGAATTGCCATGGTAGAAGGTGGAGAAGTGAATTAAAAGGTTTAGGGTAGTAGGAACACTGAACAGCAGGACCCACTGGATATTTGTTAGGTTTCACAGAAAGGCTCAAAAGACATACTGTTTATCAGGCCATAAGGAACGTGCTGGTTCGAAGGGTACCAGCTCCACCAAGAAGTTCAATAATGGTGACTCTCCTAGGGAATGCCAAGGCTGACAATAGGGCAGGCTGTTACAGACCCAGGGACTGAATTTTTTTCTTCATTTTATTTCATTTTAATTAATCTCACTTAAACAGCCACAAGTAGCTACTATATTGAACAATTCAGAAGTAGAAGATAATACCAAAAACGATCTCCACAACCTGAGAATAAGAAGAACTTCTTTTTTAATTTTTTTAAACGTTTATTTATTTTTGAGACAGAGAGAGTCGGAGCATGAATGGGGGGAGGGTCAGAGAGAAAGGGAGACACAGAATCGGAAGCAGGCTCCAGGCTCTGAGCTGTCAGCACAGAGCCCGGCGCGGGGCCCGAACCCATGAACCACAAAATCATGACCCGAGCCGAAGTCGGACACTTAACCAACTGAGCCACCCAGGCGCCCCAAGAAGAACTTCTTAAACAGAACAACAACAACAAAAAAAAAACACACACTAGCCAAACAGAAGACAATAAACTTCACTACATAAAACTGTTCTCATAAAAAAAATAAGTAAACTGCCATACTCATGTAATGGCATACCACATAGCAATGAGAATGAACTACTGTTTCATTGAACAACATGAATGAACCTCACAAACTGCGCTGAGCCAAACACAGCACAGTCTATACTGTGTAAGTCCATTTATACAAAGTTCAAAATGCAAACAAAACCCTAGTGTTGACGAATACCTCTGTTTACCAAGGAGATGATTGTCTTCAAAAGGAGGTAGAAGGCAGGAGTGAGAGGTCTAAGTTGCTTGACCGAATGTTTTGTGATGTGGCTCTTTCCATAAAACAATGAGCTGAACATCTCCGTCTCCTATGCGTTTCCGGAAGGGTGTTCTATTTCACAATGAAACAGTTTAAAACAAAAACTTGGGGGCGCCTGGGTGGCTCAGGTGGTTAAGTGCAGGACTCTTGATCTTGGCTTAGGGAATGATCTCGAGAACACGGAGATCTAGCCCTTGGAGAGCCTGCATGGGTTTCTCTCTCTCCCTCTCTCACTGTCCCTCCCCCCCCCCTCAAAATAAATAAACATTTGGGCCACCTGGGTGACTCAGTCAGTTAAGCGTCCACCTTCAGCTCAGGTCATGATCTTACGGCTCATGAGTTCGAGCCCGGCCTAGGGCTCTGTGCTGACAGTTCAGAGCCAGGAACCAGCTTTAGATTCTGTGTTTCCCTCTCTCTCTGACCCTCCCACCCCCCTGCCCCTCACACTCTGTCTCCCTCTCTCCTTCAAAAATAAATACACATTTTTTTAAAAGTTCAAAATAAATAAACATTTATAAATAAAACAAAGTTATAAAATATTGGGCTGAATGTTTGGTTTTATAAATATATAAATATGTATATAAAACCAATATTTGGTTTTATATATATATATTTGGTATTTTGGCACTTTTTTTTTTTTTTTTTTTTTTACCATGGTCTTTTCATTTATTTAAGCTTCAGTGATACGCTACTGGGGGTCCTAACGCTTATCTATTCATGCCCGGCCAGAGCATTTGGATGGTGTTGAAATTCTGGAGTTCCAAGAGGCCCAGACTGCAGCAAGAGACCGTGCGTGTGAGTGGGCACGGAACTTCGGTCTGCCCTGGAGAAAGGAGCAACATCGGTGCAACAAAACCAGCACTGGCCATGGGTGTTCTCCCTTTCAGCCTCAGTGAAGGCAGGACAGGAGAAGCAGTCCCTTACTCCAGTGTTATGGTCCTGTCACCCACTCTTCCCAGCTGTCTGTGGGGGATAGAGGAAGACGGTACTTTCTGCCAACTCACTAGGCATTTTAAAAGTTTCTACAGTTGCCAAGGGCTGGGGGCAGGAAAGAACGAAGAGCAGTTGTTTAACGGATTCGGCGTTTGCTTTTGGAGTGAACATGTTTTGGAACTACGGATGGTAAGTGTAATAAGCCGTGTACTAAATGCCACTGAATTGTACACTTTAAAATGGTTCCTCTTAGGGGCGCCTGGGTGGCTCAGGCGGTTCAGCGTCCAACTTCGGCTCAGGTCATGATCTCACACTCCATGAGTTCGAGCCCCACGTCAGGCTCCGTGCTGACAGCTCAGAGCCTGGAGCCCGCTTCGGATTCTGTGTCTCCCTCTCTCTCTGCCCCTCCCCAACTCGGGCTCTGTATCTCTCTGTCTTTCAAAAATAAATAAATGTTAAAAAAAATTAATAAAAAATAAAATAAAATAAAATAAAATAAAATAAAATAAAATAAAATGGTTCATCTTAAGGATACCTAGCTCACTCAGTCAGTGGAGCATGCGACTTTTTTTTTTTTTTAATGTGTACTTATTTATTTTTGAGAGAAAGAGAGAGAGGTAGAGAGCAAGCAGGGGAGGGACAGAGAGAGGAAGACAGAATCCCAAGCAGGCTCTGTGCCATTGGCACAGAGCCGGATGCGGGGCTTGAACCCACAAACCATGAGATCATGACCTGAGCCTAAACCAAGAGTTGGACGCTTAACCAACTGAGCCACCCAGGCACCCCCATGTGACTCTTGATGTTGAGGTTGTAAGTTTGAGTCCCACGTTGGGTATAGAGATTACTTAAAAATAATATCTTTTTTAAAGATGGTTAAACTTATGTTTAACAGTTCTCCCTGTCTCTGTGCTCCCCCCTCACTCGTTCTCTCTCTCTCAAAATAAAAGAATAAACATCTCTTAATATATTTTTTAATGTGTGTTTATTTTTGAGAGAGAGAGAGACAGAGCGTGAATGGTGGCAAGTCAGAGAGAGAGGGAGACACAGAATCCAAAGCAGACTCCAGGCTCTAAGCTGTCAGCACAAAGCTCGACGCAAGGCTTGAACTCAGTGGACTGCAAGATCATGACCTGAGCTGGTCATATGCTTAACCAACTGAGCCACCCAGGTGCCTGTAAATATTTTTTTAATATTAAAAAAAATAAAAATAATGCAAAACTCAGTGGACATCTTTAACAAACAAGCAAAAGACTATGTACTTTTCTTTTGACATAAAGGCAGAACATATCTTTCTAAAAAGAAATAGACTTTTAAAGTTTCTGGCAACCCTTCTCGCTCAGTCAGAAGAGCATGCAACTCTTAATTTCAGGTTCGGGAGTTTGAGCCCCACATTGGGTGTAGAGATTACTTAAACATAAAATCTTAAAATAGTAAAAAATAGGGGCGCCTGGGTGGCGCAGTCGGTTAAGCGTCCGACTTCAGCCAGGTCACGATCTCGAGGTCCGGGAGTTCGAGCCCCGCGTCGGGCTCTGGGCTGATGGCTCAGAGCCTGGAGCCTGTTTCCGATTCTGTGTCTCCCTCTCTCTCTGCCCCTCCCCCGTTCATGCTCTGTCTCTCTCTGTGCCAAAAATAAATAAACGTTAAAAAAAAAATTGGGGCGCCTGGGTGGCGCAGTCGGTTAAGCGTCCGACTTCAGCCAGGTCACGATCTCGCGGTCCGTGAGTTCGAGCCCCGCGTCGGGCTCTGGGCTGATGGCTCGGAGCCTGGAGCCTGTTTCCGATTCTGTGCCTCCCTCTTTCTCTGCCCCTCCCCCGTTCATGCTCTGTCTCTCTCTGTCCCAAAAATAAATAAACGTTGAAAAAAAAAAATTTAAAAAAAAAAAATTAAAAAAAAATAGTAAAAAATAATAAAAAATTTAACAATGAAAAATAAAGTGTCTGGCATCCCTAAACCTATCAAGTTGCTTCTTTTTTTTTAAGGTTGCGCTAGGTGATTTTTTAAGGTGTACAATGTGATGATTTAATACGTGTATACCTGGTGAAATGATTATCATAATCAGGTTAATTAACGCATCCATCTGCTTACATAGTTTACTTTTCTGAGGGGTGACTTAAGAACTACTCTGCTCGCACATTTCAAGTATACAATATAGTATTATTGACTATAGCCACCACACCATTCATCAGATCCCCAGAGCCTTGTCATCTTAGGAAACATGAAAATTTGTAGCCTTTGACAAACATCTCCCCATTTCCCTGATCCCACAGTTTCTGGCAATTACCATTCTACTCTGGTTCAAGGAATTTGACTTTTTTATTTTTATTTAAAGCAATTTTTTTAATGTTTATTTTTCAGAGTGTGTGTGTGTGTGTGTGTGTGCGTGTGCGTGTGTGTGTGTGTGTGTGTGTGCACGCACGTCACTGGGTGGAAAGAAAGAACAGAGGATCTGAAGCCGGCTCTGTGCTCACAGCAGAGAGCCTGCTGAAGGACTCAAATTCACAAACTGTGAGATCATGGTCTGAGCCGAAGTCGGACGATTCAACTACCCAGGCGCCCCTGGGTAGTTTGTTTTGTTTTGTTTTGTTTTTTTAAGAGAAAGAGAGAGCGCAAGCAGGAGAGGGGCCGGGAGATTGGGACAGAGAGAATTGCAAGTAGGCTTCTCACCGTCAAGTGCCAGGAGCCCCGTGTGGGGCTCGAACTCCTGAACTGTGAGATCACGACCTGAGCCGAAACCGAGAATCAGACGCTCAACCTACTGAGGCACCCAGGCTCCCCAGAGGAGTTTGACTTTTTTAGATTCCACATAGAAGCGAGATCACGCAGTGTTTCTCTTTCTGTGTCTGGCTTATGTCACTCGGCATAATGTCCTCCAGCTTGAGCCATGCTGTTTTTGCTTTTCAGTCTTGTACCCACCACCTTTCCTTCTCTCTGCCAGTTAGATATTTTCAGTGCGTCTGTGTTTGTGAGCATGCACAGGCACCTCTGTGGTTTACCTTTGCCTCAGTTCTCTGACCTTTCGCAGGCTCTCCTGTGGGGAGCGTGCTTTGCTGAGTCTGCATGTCTACAGGCGGTCCTCAAACTGATCGCCAGAGGAAGCCAGGCTTCCTGGGGTCCTGAATCAGCAGAGCAGGAAGGAAATAAAAAGGCCACAGAACTGTCGAAGAGGAAGAAGACAACTTGAAGGCAGAATCTGTACCTCTAGGGACAGGTCTGAGAAAAAAGAAACCATGTTATGCCCGGAGTCCCATCATCCGCGAATAGAGGCAGAGGCTCCAGAGCAAGGCTCCAGCGATGCTGTTTCTTCCGATCAAACGACCCTGAGTAAGTCCTTTGCCTCTCTCCCTCCTTTAGTTTCCCCATCTGTAAAATGGGAATGATAAAACAGCCTTTCCCGTTGGTTGTCGTGAGGATCCTAGGCATCTGAAACCAGAGCTTGGTGAGAGTTAAGTGCATAACGAGGTTACCTCCTCCTACTTTCAAACGTTTCAGTTTCAAAGTCGAGAATTGGAAAATACCCATTTATTTTCTTCCTGCCTTTCATCTCTTGTGTTCCAGTTAATAACGAACATCAAATGAGCAAACCAGTGAACAAACCAGAAACACCCTGCTAGCCTATTTTTGGCATTTGCCATGGAACCAGGATTTCTTCCACAGGCAAAGGGCACCCAAACAGGGTGAGGTCACAGGAAACTGTCATCCTGGGTCCTATTGCCATTGGAACTGAGGGCCACAAGTCCAAATCCCATATTCTAGCAGTGGAAGGTTCAGAGTGGATACTTTCCTTCAACAAGCACAGCAAGAAATACACAATTCAGGGATGAAGCCTTACATGGCAAACCTCATCTTTACAAGTATCAGGATTGGGGTGCTTGGGTGGCTCAGTCAGTTCAGCGTCCTGACTCTTGATATAGGCTCAGATAATGATCTCATGGTTCCTGAGATCGAGCCCCTCGTCAGGCTCTGCTCTGATAGGGCGGAGCCTGCTTGGGATTCTGTCTCTGTCTCTCTCTCTCTTTCTGCCCTGCCCCAGCGCGCTCTCTCTCTCTTTCTCTCTCTCCTCTCAAAATAAATAAACTTTAGAAATGTTAGGATGTACCAGGAAAAGTGTTTAGGTCTTGAGAGGCCATGAGACCTGGGCCTTACTGCCCATCGGATTGGGGTTGTTGGAGGGGTGCCTGGCTGGCTCAGTCAGTGGAGCATGTGACTTGATCTCAGGGTGGTGAGTTCGAGCCCCACGTGTAGTGTGGAGTTTACTAAAAAGAAAAAGAAAAAAAATAGTCGTGAGGGTTTTGGCTAAGAACCAGCTTGAGGGGGTGGGAGAACAGTGTTTTAATTACAAGTCAAACTTCACTTTCAGGGAAAAAACAACCCTTAGGCTTTTTCTGTTCTATTTAGCTTAATTTTAATCTTTCTCTCCAGCAGGTAACTCTTCAGTAGAAAGGGTCAAGGTTCCTCACAGTTTCTATCTACAGGCCAGTTATATACCAAAGACCCCCCCTCTCCCAGAAGCTGATTTCCCATTTTTACATAAAGTCCTGCAAAGAAACTCTCCCTGTTCAAGTGCCTTGAGTCAATTTCTTCTGCCATTTCTGATGCTACAGGGTTAATCCGGTATGAAGAGAGTGACAAAGTGCAGGGTTTTTTTGTTTTGTTTTGTTTTGTTTTTTTAGATTCCACATTCATAACCAAGTACTTGGCAACCGGCCCTCTCATATGTTGCGAAACAAAAATGTGTTGCCTTCAGTGTGTTTTTAATAGGCCAAGCAGTTTATTTGATCACAGTGCTTGGGTCTAGATTCAGAGACACCAGAACTTTCCCACTGTGTTGTCACTGCTTTGGTTAGTATCTTGGTTTCCCTTTGTCTTTCTAAAGAACCATTTGGGGACTGGGAGAGTGATTTCCTGGGAGTAGCTACAGGCCCTTGACCACGACCTAAACTCTTCAAAGGAATTCGCATCCAGGCTTGCAAAATATTTTGCAAAACTTGCAAAAATTCACCAGTTCTAGATTTTGAAATTACTGGCATAGGCAAGCGTCTACAATCGTGAAATTCTCATGAGTGGGGTAGAGCAAATTTCTGTAAACAAAGTAAACTCCAATCTCTGCAGCCCTTTGTGGAAATATTTATGCCCAGCGAAAAGGGTCCCTTTCAGCTCTAGGATGCTATAATATAAACATTTACTATAAATGAAGTGCTTTGTGAAAACACCCATTCCCTCAGAAAGCTTCTAGTACCTAATTTTACCTAAACACCTCTTTTTGCTCCATAGGTTTGGCGGAAAGGTAAATATCCCTTGTGATTCTCCGGACAAGAAAGGAGCCAAATCTATATTGGATGTAAGTCCGTTTTATTAAGGAGTCTGAAAGTATAAACAACAACCAAAAAAACCTTGCAGACCCACGAGCCTTGTGACCAGCTTTCATGGAACTCAGCGGTCCTCCTCAGAGCCACAACCAGAGGCCCTCCCATAACAGTGAACCCCGGTGTCCCAGAAGACAGCAGCAGGGCCAAGGGTTGATTTATCAGCCGTTATTCAAATCCCCACTTGCACACAGCCGGATTTCTTTTCAGCGCAGCCTAATTATTTTTTGCTGGCCCTTGTATCACGTCCGCTCGCCTGATTTACTTGAATAAAGGCTTGTGTGAAGTGAAGAGTCTCCAACAAAATGACCATCAGAAGTAGATAGTGGTTCAGTGCACCGGACAAAGCTGTGCTTCCTGGAACTCTCCTTCCAGACGGGTCAAAAGCCATAGCCCCGGAGACCAAGGAGCCAGCCTCAGGCCGACGGGAACAGCTGAACTTTCTCCCCTGCCATTCCCGACCTCTCTCCCTTGCTTGGCGCATCTCGTGCTTTCTTGCCTGCCTCTTTCCTTTTCCTGTTTTCCTTCCCTCCCCTTCCTCCCTTAGCAGCCGCAGTCTTACTCATACCACACTTCTTAACCAGACGTCTTACTGTCCTTCATCCTACTTTCCGGGGCATCTTTGGACTTGTTCCTGTTTTCTTCTCCTCTTTCCAAACATCTCCTGTCTCCACGTACGGGGCCCAGGCCACCCCCACCCAAATCTAGTGTCTTGTATGCCACCAGTCCCGATACTGTCCCCGGAGTCAGAGTTGTTAAATTGTCCTTGGTGATTACTTCCTTCTGGCTTTTGGAATGCAGGCTTGTCACACACCCCAATAGCCATTTTTCTTCTCCTCCGCTTTTGGATGGAACATGGCTGCCCAGACTGCAATTCACAGCCTCTCTTGCAGCCACAAGTTGCCCTGAACAAAGAGGTGACACCAGAACTGCCATGTGGAGTGCCTAGCAAACGTCCTTAAAGGGTAACGTGAAGCACCCTTCTTTGCTCCTTCCTAGTTCCTACCGACTAGAATATGAGCGTTGTCTGGAGGTTCAGTAGCCAGCTTAGATCATGAGGCTGTTCACCGAGCCACAGAGCGGTAAGACCGGGGCGGGGTCTCCGGTCTCTTGATTAGAAGGCCTCCGTACCAGCCCTGGACGGACTGCCAAGTTCTGTTACTGGAGGAAGAAGCTAACCTTCCATCACATTTAAGCCACTATTGTCTTTGAAAGATAGATGTAGCCAAATGTACATTCTAACATGGAATGTATAAAATCATATGGCACGTAAATCAAATTTGCTGAGACCCATGCCCAAGGTTGGGCCTTGCAAAGAGAACAGACATAAAGGAAAGAAATTCTAATTACTCAAAACCCTGGTGACCAGTTTTTCATAGGTTTACCAGATTCCCTCAGTGCCACAAATGATGAGCAATAATATAGCCTTTCGGTCCAGAGGCAGAAGATATTTTAACGTTCTGGAACTTTGGGGGGGGGGATGGAGAGGAGACTGCAGTCTTAGCAACAAATTGCAAGAAGACCACAAGGAAGGGGGCCGCCTGGGTAGCTCAGCCCGTTGGGCATCCGACTTCGGCTCAGGTCACGATCTCGCGGTTCATGAGTTCGAGCCCCTAGTCGGGCTCTGTGCTAACAGCTCTGTTTAGCCTGTTTCGGATTCTGCCTCTCCCTCTCTCTCTGTCCCTTCCCCGCTCACGCTCTGTCTCTCTCTTCCTCAAAAAATAAATAAACCTTTAAAAATTAAAAAAGAATAAGGAGGGGCTTAGTCAGCAAAGCCTGTGACTCTTGAACTCAGGGTCTTGAGGTTAAGCTCCACGTTGGGTATGCAGTCTACTTTAAAAATAAATAAATAAATAAATAAATAAATATTAAAATAGAAAAAGAAGAATAGTACAAGCAGTTCCCATACAATCTTTACCCGCATTCCTCAAATATTAACATTGAAAAAAAAGAAAGTTACCATTTTACTGCATTCACTTTATCATTCTCTGTTACCCAATGTTTTTCTCCTGAAACATTTGAGAGTAGGTTACAGACACATTGGCCCTTCACCAAGAAATACCTTAAGCGTGTTTCCTAAAAATAAGGGCTTATGTGACACCATAACCACAGTAACATTATCCAAATCAGAAAATCAGCCCTCATGTAATGCTATTACCTAACCAAGAGACTTCTCTTAGTTTTTACCGGTTGCCCAGATCGAGTCCTTGACTACAAAAGATAATCCCAAGTCACATGTTGCAGTCTCTTGCGTGTCTCTCTATCCCTCTTCAATCTGGAAAAATGTGTCTTACCCCGTCTTTCATAGTCTTGACATTTTTGGAGAGTTGGTTATTATGTAAAATGTCCCTCAGTTTGGGTACATCCAATGCTTTTCTCATGATTAGATTCAGTTTGTGAATTGGGGGCCAGAATACTCCAGAACTAATGCTCTGTTGATTCTCAGTGCATCCACCCTATCAGGAGGCACATGGCACCAATTTCTCCTGTTACTGGTGATGTTAACCTTGACCATTGGTTAGCTTTGTGTCTGCCAGGTTTGGCCATTGCAAGGTTATTGTTTTCTCTTTGAAAAATTAGTAGGTATCTTGTGGAGAGATACTTGGAGACTGTGGAAATATCCTGCTAATCCTCCAGCTTTTACCCACTAATTTCAGCATCCATTGATGATTCTTGCGTGAATCAATTATTACTCTACTGGTTGCCCAATAATGATTTTACTTACTATCATTATTATTTTTTAGTGCTGATTTTTGAGAGAGGGAGCGGGGTAGGGACAGAGAGAAAGGGAGACACAGAATCTGAAGCAGGCTTCAGGCTCTGAGCTGTCAGCCCAGAGCCCAACACGGGGCTCAGACTCGTTAACCGTGAAATCATGTACTAAGCTGAAGTCAGACGCTTAACCGACTGAGCCACTCAGGCATGCTCCCCCCCCGCAAAGTGATTTTATAACAGTTTTTCATTTCTTTTTTTTTCTCAACGTTTTTTATTTATTTTTGGGACAGAGAGAGACAGAGCATGAACGGGGGAGGGGCAGAGAGAGAGGGAGACACAGAATCGGAAACAGGCTCCAGGCTCCGAGCCATCAGCCCAGAGCCTGACGCGGGGCTCGAACTCCCGGACCGCAAGATCTTGACCTGGCTGAAGTCGGACGCTTAACCGACTGCGCCACCCAGGCGCCCCCAGTTTTTCATTTCTAAGGAGAATCAAACTTTCTTCATTTTTTAAATTTTTATTTATTTGCTTCTAAACCCACTTGATTGACATATAAGATTGAAATTTAGAACATGAAAGCAAAAACCCAGGCAGGTGGTGATTCTCTCCATGAACACTATAAATAAAAATGATTTGCCCGAGGGCACCTGGCTGGCTCAGTAGGCAGAGCATGCAACTCTTGATCTTGAGGTTGTAAATCTGAGTCTCACGTTGGGTGTACGCATTACTTAGAAGTATTTTTAAGGTCGCCTGGGTGGTTCAGTCAGTTAAGCATCCCGCTCTCGATTTTGGCTCAGGGCATGGCCTGACGTTCATGAGTTCGAGCCCCGCATCGGGCTCTGCGCTGACAGTATGGAGACTGCTTGAGATTCTCTCTCTTTCCCTGTCTCTCTGCTCCTCCCTGCATCTCTCTTCTCTGTCTCTCTCTCAAAATAAATAAATAAACTAAACAAAAAAATTTTTTTTTAATTTTTAAAAAAGTAAATAATTTACCCATTAAGAAATCTCTTTATGAGGGGCGCCTGAGTGACTCAGTCAGGAGTCACTCAGTCAGGAGTGAGGATCCGACTTTGGCTCAGGTCATGATTTCACAGTTCATGGGTTCGAGCCCCACATGGGGCTCTGTGCTGACCGTTCAGAGCCTGGAGCCTGCTTCTGATTCTGTGTCTCCCTCTCTCTCTGCCCCTCCCCCACTTGCTCACGCGCGCGCGCTCTCTCTCTCTCTCTCAAAAACAAATAAATAAAAAATTTTTTTTAATTTAATTAAAAGAAAGAAAGAATTGGCTAGGTGTCAGCCTTCCCATCCCAGTATCTTCATGGTCCTAGCACCTACCTGGGGAGATCTCACCCGGCATTGTACCAAACATGAAATACACCCACATCCTGTAATCACGTCAATTCATAGGTATCTGTGTTACATTATATGTGTCGGTTTTCACTGGTTAGTTGGCCTATTTTGTCAGCATTTGATTAGTTGTAGTAAGTTTTGAGTGTAAAGGCAATGCATTTTCTTGAGGTCTCAAATCTTTTTGTAGGCTTCTGCACAGCTCATAGGACTAAGGGACCACATCTGCAGTACCTAATGAATTTTAAGTTGCAAGAAGTTTTATTTACTTTATCTTAGAGACAAATGTCCCTGAATTAATCAAACTTACTTCTTTTTTTTTTTAATTTTTTTTTTAATGTTTATTTATTTTTGAGACAGAGAGAGACAGAGCATGAATGGGGGAGGGGCAGAGAGAGAGGGAGACACAAAATCGGAAGCAGGCTCCAGGCTCTGAGCCATCAGCCCAGAGCCCGATGCGGGGCTCAAACTCGAGGACCGAGAGATCGTGACCTGAGCTGAAGTCGGACGCCCAACCGACTGAGCCACCCAGGCGCCCCTCAAACTTACTTCTTAAAAAAACAGATAACAACAACAAAAAAACCCGGCTTTATTGAGATTTAATTTCCATACCATTAAAGTGTACAATTCAGGGCATCTGGGTGGCTCAGCCATTTAAGCATCGGACTCTTGGTTTTGACTCAGGGCGTGATCTCACGGTTTGTGACTTCCAGCCCCGAATCGGGCTCTGTGCTGACAGCAAGGAGCCTGCTTGGGATTCTCTCTCTCTCTCTCTCTCTCTCTCTCTCTCTCTCTCCCCCCTTTCTCTCTGCCCCTCCCCTGCTCACACACACACACACACTCTCTTTCTCTCTCTCTCTCTCTTTCTCAAAATAAATAAGCTTAAAAAAAATAAAAATAAAGTGTACAATTCAATGGTCTTTAGTGCATTTACAGACTTATGGAATCATCAGCGCTATCTAATTTTAGAACATTTCATCACTCCAGATAGAAACCTTGTGCCCACTTAATGTCACTCCCCCATCCTTCCCCTAATCCCTGGCAACCGCACAACTACTTTCTTGTCTCTATAGATTTGTCTTTTCTAGACTTTTCGTATAAATGGAATCGTATAATATGTGGTCTTTGTGATTGACTTCTTTCAACGTAGTCTAATGTTTTTGAGGTCCATCCATGCAGTAGCATGTATCAGTATTTCATTCATTTTTATTACTGGTTAAGTATTACTTAGTATGGATGGAACACATTTCATTATCCATTCACCGGCGGCTGGGCACTTGGGTTGTTTACACTTTGGGGCTATTGTAAGCCATGCAGCTGTGAACATTTTTTTTTTTTTTTTTTTTTTTAAATGTATTATTTAAATTTTTTTTTTTTCAACGTTTATTTATTTTTGGGACAGAGAGAGACAGAGCATGAATGGGGGAGGGGCAGAGAGAGAGGGAGACACAGAATCGGAAACAGGCTCCAGGCTCTGAGCCATCAGCCCAGAGCCCGACGCGGGGCTCGAACTCACGGACCGCGAGATCGTGACCTGGCTGAGGTCGGACGCTTAACCGACTGCGCCACCCAGGCGCCCCAGCTGTGAACATTTTGTGCAAGGCTTTGTGTGGATATATATTTTTGTTTATCCAGGAATGGAACTGCTGGGTCATGTGAGAACATTCAGGGAAATTGCCAAACCGTTTTCCACAGTGATTGCACCATTTTCCATTCCTGCCAGCAGTGAATGAGGGTTCCACTTTCTCTACGTTCTCACCAACACTTGTTGTTCTCTTTTTTTATTCCAGCCATTCTGGTGGGTATAGAGTAGTAGATCATTTTGGGTGGTTCTTTTTTTTTTTTAGGTTTATTTATTTTGAGAGAGAGAGAGAGACAGAGAGAGAGAGATTGTGCACACGTGCAGACTCTCACACGGGGAAGGAGGGAGTGGGGAGGGGGAAGGGCGCAGAGAATCCAAAGAAAGCTCTGTACTCCTGGGGCTCAAGCTCAGGAACCCTGAGATCCAGACCTGAGCTGAAATCAAGAGTCAGGTGCTTAACCGACTGACTGAACCGCCCTGGTGCCCATCATTTTGGTTTTACTCTGCATTTCCCTAATGATTAGTGATGTCAAACATCTTTTCATGTGTTTATTGGCCATTTGTGTATCTTGAGACATATTTATTCAAATCCTGTGCCCATTTATTGTATTTCATTTCATTTCATTTCATTTCATTTTTAATTTGAGAGACGGTGTGAGCAGGGAGAGGGGCAGAGAGAGAGAAAGGGAGAGAATCTTAAGCAGGCTCCACACTCAGCATGGGGCCCAATTTGGGGCTCAATCCTACAACCCTGGGATCATGACTTGAGCTGGAATCAAGAGTTGGACACTCAACCGATTGAGCCACCCAGGTTCCCCTGCCCATTTTTATTTTTTAAGATTTTAGTTTTAAGTAATTTCTACACCCAACATGGGGCTCGAGCCCACAACCCCAAGATCAAGAGTCCCATGCTCCACCAACTGAGCCAGCCATGTGCCCCCGAATTCTTCCTTTTATTGTTTGTGCTTTTTTTTAAAAAAAATTTTTTTTCAACGTTTTTATTTATTTTTGGGACAGAGAGAGACAGAGCATGAACAGGGGAGGGGCAGAGAGAGAGGGAGACACAGAATCGGAAACAGGCTCCAGGCTCTGAGCCATCAGCCCAGAGCCTGACGCGGGGCTCGAACTCCCGGACCGCGAGATCGTGACCTGGCTGAAGTCGGACGCTTAACCGACTGCGCCACCCAGGCGCCCCAATTGTTTGTGCTTTTGGTGTCGTATCTAAGAAATCATTCCCCAAGCCAGGATCATGAAGATTTATTCCTATGTTTTATTCTCAGAGTATTATAATTTTGGGGTTGCCTGGCTGCTTCAGTCAGTGGAACAGTCGACCCCTGATCTCGGGCTTGTGAGCTTAAGCCCTGCGTTGGGTGTAGAGATTACCTGAAACTACGATCTTTAGAAAAGAGAGAAAGAATTTTAGCATTTTACCCTTCTATGATCCAGTGTGAGTGAGTGTTTGTGCATGGTGTCAGATAGGAGTTCAATTTAATTCTTTTACAGGTAGGTATTCAGTTGTTGGAGCAGCATTTGTTGAAAAGACTATCCTTCCTGGGGCGCCTGGGTGGCTCAGTCGGTTAAGCATCTGACTTCGGCTCAGGTCATGATCTCGCCATCCGTGAGTTCGAGCCCCGTGTCGGGCTGTGCTGATGGTTCAGTGCCTGGAGCCTGTTTCGGATTCTGTGTCTCCCTCTCTCTCTGACCCTCCCCCGTTTATGCTCTGTCTCTCTCTCTCTCTCAAAAATAAATACATGTTAAAAAAAATAAAATAAAAAAAAAAGAAAAGACTATCCTTCCCCCCATTGACTTATCTTGTCCTCTGAATTTTACAACGGTCCTAAAAGTCTTAAACCCAGTGGCAGGATCTGAAAATTAGGGAAAAGTGGTTATTTCCAGGTCTGATGTGACTGCTGGTACTTGAACCCGTCCTGGAGACCCCTCAGATGGTAAGCTTGCTCTTGCAAGAAAAGTAATGGCCTTCTGCTTCCCAAGGTGGCAACAGAGATTTCTGGTTATTTATTTATTAAAGTTTATGTATTTATTTATATATTTATTTTGGTATTTTATTTATTTATTTTTTTAAATTACATCCAAGTTAGTTAGCATATAGTGCGACAGTATCAGTAGATTCCTTAATGCAGCAGACCCATTTAGCCCATCCCCCCTCCCACCACCCCTCCAAAGTTTATTTATTTGTTGAGAGGGAGAGAGACACAGACGGAGAGAAGAACAATTGGGGGAGGGGCAGAGAGAGAGGGAGACAGAGGATCTGAAGCAGGCTTTGTGCTGACAGCAGACAGCCTGATGCGGGGCTCAGCCTCAGGGACCGTGAGACCATGACCTGAGCCAAAATCAGACACTTAACCGACTGAGCCACCCAGTCGCCCCAGATTGCTGGTTTTTTAGAGCACCGGTGGTGTTCCAGTTTTACTGGCTTTGTGCATGGGGGTTTCCCGTCCCATCAGCACCTAGGTGGTGATCATAGCAATGGAAGCTAAGTATTACCCACAGAGCAGCGCCGTGTATAACTGTCAGGACCTGGTTCCATTAGGTCCAAACTCGGGTAGCCAACGTGGCCACCGTGACTGCTGGTGACTATGCCTAAGGACCCTGGTATTTCCCGAAGTGATTTTGCAAACGTAGGCGAGGTTACTATAAAGGATTGAAAAAGTGAGAGCTCATAGGAACTGAGATTTGGACATTTATTTAAATGAGGTCCTACGCATAGTCACAGGCCCTGCCTGTGCACTGTGTGTGTGCGTGTAACAGTGTGCAGTGGCGGCCCAATGCATTCTTCCCGGTGACGAAACTTGTCCAGACCTAGGATCGGAACAGAGCAAGAAACCAGCCGGGCACACCGAGATCAAGAATTTGGAGCTGGAATCCGAGGCCAAAGAGCATAGATGGGCCAAAGCTAAAACCAGGAGTGAAACAAAGATCTTTATCAGGAGCCAGACGTCAGGATCCAGGAAGGCAGGATACAACAGAGACATTGAGTGTGGACAAGAGTGTGGTAAGAATGAGACACTCGAGACAGAAACCAAGGATCACGTTGTGCCTGGGAGTCTAGGTAATCCTGTAGTTGGATTTAGAGGAAAACTGGGTGGTTTTCCCGCTGACCAGCCTTTTAGGAACTGCAGAGATGTTCGTTTCTACATTCCAGACAGGTGGGTTCCTGGCACGTGCATGGCGAGTGCCTAGGATGTGTCTCATGTGGCAGCAGGTACATTTGGAGGTAGAAGCTACTTTCATAGTATAAGACAAATCCTGCTCTCAGGAAGCTGAGAAGTCGGCTGGCTTAGACTACTTCCAGGGTGGGGGTGCCTGGCTAGCTCAGCCGCCAGACCACGCAACTCTTGATCTCAGGGTTGTGAGTTCAAGCCCCACACTGGGTAGAGAGTTTACTTCAAAAAAAAAATTGAGGGGGGGGGGTGCGCCTGGGTGGCTCACTTGGTTAAGCAGCTGACTCTAGATTTCAGCTCAGATCATGATCTCATGGTTCATGAGTTCGAGCCCCACACTGGGCTCTGTGCTGACAGTGTGGAGTCTGCTTAGGATTCTCTCTCTCTCTCTCTCTCTCTCTCTCTGTTCCTCCCCCACTTGTGCTCTCTCTTTCTCTCTCAAAATAAATACACTTAAAAGAAAATTTTTTAGGGGTGCCCGGGTGGCTCAGTCAGTTAAGCGTCCAACTCTGGGTTTCAGCTCGGGTCACGATCTAGAGTTCAAGTCCTGCATCACACTGTCTCTGACTCTCTCAAAATAAATAAATAAACTTTAAAACAAAAAAATGTTTTAATAAAATAAAGAATACTTCTGGACTGGACACAGGTCCTGGGACTGTGAAGTCTCCATTCAGCTTAACCATAATGGCAAACAATGATCAGCCCTAATTCATGTCCAGGTCAACACAGCTAATAAACGGAAGAGCCAAGATTAAAATTTAACTTTCTTTATTCTCCAATGGGGCTCTTTCCTTCTTCTGCACCAAGACTCAGAGGCACAGTAGAAGGAGAGAATGAAAAGGGCTGAAATTTGATTATTTCCATAGGGAAGAATGATAAGAGAAGAAAGTTAAGAAGGAAGAGACAGTGTAGGGGAGAGGGTTAACAGGAGGGCAAGCAGTGAAAGAGAAGGGGAAATGTTAGGGAACTTATTAGTTACGGTTCTGCAGAGAGATGGAACCAGATTATATAATGTATGTAACGTACTTAGTACACACACACACACATACGTGTTCATAAAGAGATTGATTGTAAGAAATTGACTCACAGAATTACAGAAGTTAAGGGGCGCCTGGGTAGCTCAGTCAGTTGGGTGTCCGACTTTGGCTCAGGTCATGATCTCGCGGTCCGTGAGTTCGAGCCCCGCATCGGGCTCTGGGCTGACAGCTCAGAGCCTGGAGCCTGTTTCAGATTCTGTGTCTCCCTCTCTCTCTGACCCTCCCCTGCTCATGCTCTGTCTCTCTCTGTCTCAAAAATAAATAAATGTTAAAAAAAAATTTTTAAAGAATTACAGAAGTTAAGAAATCTCAAGATCTGGGGCACCTGGGTGGCTCAGTCACTTGAAGTGTCCAACTTTTGATTTTGGCTTAGGTCATGATCTCGTGGTTCCTGGGATGGGGCTGCATGCTGACAGCACACTCTGCTTGGGATTCTCTCTCCCTCTCTGTCTGCCCCTCCCCTACTCTCCCTCTCTCTCCCTCTCCCTTTTTTAAGTTAAATAAACTTAAAAAAAAAACAAAAAAACCTCAAGATCTGCAATCAGCAAGCTGGAGACCCCAGTCCAATGCCGTAGTGCCATCCAAGTTGGAAGGCCTGAGAACCAGGAGAGCCAATGGTGCAAGTTTTAGTCTGCGAGCAGAAAAAGGCAGATGTTCCAGCCCAAGCAGGCAGGCAGGTCTCTCTTACTCAGCCTTTTTGTTCTATTCAGGTCTTCAACAGATGGGGTGAGGCCCACCCACATTAGGGAGGGCAATCTGCTTTACTCAGTCTACCAATTAAATTGGTAACCTCGTCCAGAAACATTCTCACAGACATACCCAGAGAAATGTTTGACCAAATGTCTAGGTACCCCGTGACCCAGTCCAGCTGACATAAAATCAACCATCACAGGGAACAAGGAAGTATCAATGCATCGATTTCCAATGGATCCCAAAGACCCAAGCTACTGGCTTCATCCCGTGGTGGGGAACTTTGTAGGTAGAGAAGAGATTCTCTGAGAGGCTGGTGCTGCTCCCTATGAGACTTTTGAAATCTGTACGGACAGTTTTTCTTTTCAAAATCAATGAGGAATTTGCAAAATCAAGTTGGAAACCAGGCATGCCAGACATCCTTCGATATACATGGTAGGCAGCACAGGACTTTCAAACGTCCCACTGGATGTTCAGAGGCAAAAATTATCATTTAGGTGTGAATTATCATATAGGTTTTATCTCAGCCTAGAACCTGTTTTACATTATAATCTTAGAGTCTTACCATATTTTCATTAAACATAAAAATTTGGGGGATCCAGCTATCATATAAATTCAGGGACAATTGTGCTTGGTTTTGTACACGTGCGTCTTAGTCCATTTGGGCTGCTCTTACAAAATACCATAAGGGCACCTGGCAAGCTCAGATCTCAGGGTCGTGTGTTTGAGCCCCACACTGGGTGCAGAGTTTACTTAAGAAACAAACCAACCAACCATAAACTGTGTGGTTTATAAACAACAGAAATTTATTTCTCACGGTTCCGCAGGCTGGAAGTCCAAGATCAAGATGGCTGCTTAGTTGGGTTCTGGTGAAGGTGGTCTTTCAGGTTGGGGACTGCCAGATTCTCCTTGCATCTTCACACATCTTCCTTGCAGTAGAAGGGGCAAGCTAGCTCTGGGGGGGGTCTCTTATTAAAAAAATAAGCACCAATTCCATTCCTGAAGGCTCCACCCTAATGACCTCATTACTTCTCAAAGGCCCCACCTCCTAATACCATCACCTTGGGCATTAGGTCTTCAACATATGAATGGGGGGTAGGACACAAACATTCAGCCCAAGCAATAGGCCACTCCCAAAGGTTTACTTTTTTGGAAAGGATGTCTTTAATGGCCACATTCCTCGTGATATTTAAGTCCATAACCATCCACCTATACCAATCTGCCTTCATAGTGTCTCCCTCAAGGGGATTCTATACAGAGGTACAAACATCTGCTTAGTTCCTTATGTCTTCTAGTGTAGTCGAGCCCAAGCACTTACATATGAAAATATTTTATTTATAAAATTTATTTACTTATTTATTTATTTATTTTTAAGTAGGCACTCCACACCCAACACGGAGCTTGAACTCAAGACCTTGAGATCAAGAGACACATGCTCTACCAACTGAGCCAGGCAGGCACCCCTATTTATATTATTTTATTATAAATTACTTTCCATTTATTTCTCCTTTATATTGAGGCTTCATATGTGGGGTTTTGTTTTGGGAATGATGTGTGTAGGTTTGTTATTTTATGTATGAATTTCGTTTCAGAACTGAGAGAGGGTATTGGGGTGCCTGGGTGGCTCAGTCAGTTGAGCGTCCAACTTCAGCTCAGGTCATGATCTCACAGCTTATGAGTTCAAGCCTCACGTCAGGCTCTGTGCTGACAGCTCGGAGCCTGGAGCCTGCTTCAGATTCTGTGCCTCCCTCTCTCTCTCTCCCCCAACCCACTTGCATTCTGTCTCTGTCTCTCTCAAAAATAAATAAACATTAAAAAAATTTTTTTTTAAGTACTGAGAGGGCATTACAAAAATTTGGTTAAAAAGAAGGCACTGGTTCTGATCCTGGCAGAGAAGGATATGGTTCCCAACTACCCTCCCTTTCCCACTGTGACTTTGGGTATGTTCTTTTTTTTAATGTTTGTTGTTGAAAGAGGAGAGAGAGAGAGAGAGAGAGAGAGAGAGAGAGAGAGAGTTTGAGCGGGGGAGGGGCAGAGAAAGAAGGAGACAGAATCTGAAGCAGGCTCCAGGCTCCCAGCTCCCAGCTCCCAGTTCCCAGCTCCGAGCTGTCAGCACAGAGCCCGAGGTGGGGCTCGAACTCACAAACTGTGAGATCATGACCTGAGCCGTTGTCGGATGCTTAACCAACTGAGCCACTCAGGCGCCCCAACTTTGGGTATGTTCTTAAACCCTTCACAGAAGAGGTGCTTATACAGTTATTAGCGTTGAGTATGTAATTGGTTTAGAGAAAGATGAGCAGAGACTTACCCAGAGCAAGCAAAGGGTATCTCCTTTGTCCAAGATCTCCTCCACACATCAGCAACCCCCTCTTCAGGGATCATTAACAGCAAAGAGCACCCCCCAACGGTGAGCACACGACCCGGGAAAGGACTGCCCAATTACCTGTTCCACAAAGAACAGCTAGAAACACCATTTTGGAATGGAAGAGGACAAAGCATGGTTGGGGAGGGGGGTGCTGCTCCATGACTGCAAACAGACTTTGCCCTCCCCCTTCTCCCTGGGAAGTCCTACAGAAGATTCCTTCATTCTCTTTTGGAGCCATTGTGGTTTTCCAAGGGCCACAGAAGGTCTTAGTGTCCACAGTGCTCATGCCGATTCTTACACTTCTGTCCATTCCTCTCCATAAAAGTTCTTGCCTATATAGATTTTCCTCTGACCTCTTCCTAAACTCATTCTCCCACCCCTTCACATCCTGGGTTTGGGGGTGATGTTTTAAGTCCAAACTTGCTTCCTACTTTGCTCTTTCCCAAGACCCACCACCAGTTCCCCTTTTGCATCATGACCCAGTGCATGGACCTAACCTGCCCCTGCTCAGGACCCAATTTCACTCTGGTTCCATCGCCTTCTAACTGCTGACCAACCACACGCTCCCCCAAGCGCAGCCCGGACTCCCGAGCTCCTGGCTGGCCCTAGAAACGAAGGCCCGATTTGTCAGGGAGAGAAAGATGGCCGCTATCCTGGCCTCTGCCTTTGCAGAAACCAGAGCCCCCCTCCCCATCATCTGCCTCACGGTTGCTATAGGGGCTCTCCCAATGCCAACATCTTTATTTCATTTTTGCCAAAGAAATTCAGAGCAACCAGTGCCCAGTGTCTAGACTCATGAGCAGCCCTGACTGGAGAAGCCTAAATCAGCTACTACTCGTCCTGCAAAGTTCTTCTCACTGTTTCTTTGAGAGGATTTCTGGGCTTTATATTGAACCTAGTACTTCTGAAGGTTGCTAGACAACCCCAGATATATTCAGATTATCACTCCTTGCTATGGCTTCTTGGCCTTTTGGCTAAAATCAAGTGTAGTGCAGATTATCACTCCTTCCTTACGCCTCCAACCCCTGATCATGAACATCTAGCCTTTTGCCGTATGTAAAATTCACGAAATCTGTTCGAATCCTGAATGTAATTGTCTTTTTTTTTCCCTTTTGATAAATTAGAAACAGCATCTAGAGTATTCGGAGATGCCGTAGAGAATTCCTCTCTTGCGATTCTTTGCCTTCTCTCAGGCAGCCCTTGCCCTCAAACCCCCTCCCATTCCAACACCCTGCCCCCACTCTCCTCCCCCATCCATCACCCTTCCTTTCAAAAATGGTCAAGCCTCAACTCTGCTGCTCCTTCTCTCAGTGTCTTGCAAATTTCACAAGCCTCTGATGTCACAAGATATTGACGGCCCTTCTCCTCGACCTAGTAACTGCTGCTTCTGCAGAGCTGCGGGGTGGAGGGGGGGGGGGAGGGGAGGCTCCAGAAACTCAGTCTTCCAGGCTTTCCCAGGGAGCCGGCAAGAGGGAGCTCTGGTTTCAAAGATGGGGGAGATTCCACTTGGAACCACAGCCCGTTTCTCCTAGTGCATTTAAATCAAACCTCTCTTTGCCTTGATGAGGATTAATTTTCTCCCCAAACCTTCCCCTGTCTGGACTACATAAGAAATTTGTATTCCTTCTATTAACACAGCTTTGACTGTTTCCAGTAAACTAATCCGTTAAGCCCCTTGCTTCGTGAGCGTGCACATTTTCCTTGCCCACAGTTGCATGACAAAGCGTCCTACCTCGGCCCACAAAGATTGCTAGCAGGCCCAAATTGCTAGGAAGTTTCTCCCTAGACCACAGGTCTGGCGCCTTGGGGGTGCGGGCAAGATAAAAGTTCAGTTCACCCAGTCTCATTACAGTTGCCATTATTATTCATGCCTCTGCGCCCTCCCCACCGGGGCTGGGAGAGCCGGAGGAAGCACTGTTTGCAAATGCTTTAAAAATTGAGTCAGCAAATGTCTGACCTAAATAGTAAATCTGTAACAAATAGAACTCCAATGACAAAACAACCTCAATAAAACAACAACAATATTTCCAGGCTAGAAAATGTTATTACCCAGGTGAGGCCAGATAATCAAATTTATTGTACAAACTTTACTGTGTTGCTTTTGGGATACATGCACACCATAAACACTCTCTCAGTCCGGTTCCTGGTCGATTTCCTCCTCCTCCTCTTCCTCCTCCTTCTTCTCCTCCCCCTCCTTCTCCTTATCTCTTTTTCTTCTTCTTCTTCTTCTGTAAGCTCCTTCCTTGCCCATCATGGGGCTTGAAATCATGACCTTGAGTGTCCTGCTCCTCCAACTGAGCCACCCAAGGTGCCCCAGTCAGTCAATTACACTTTTTGTCGGATATCAATTTCCTAGGGTCCAGCCCTATCCCTGGATTTAGAAAATCATCAATAAAGACTGGATCGTTCATTGAAAAAAAAAAAAAAAAATCATTGGAGGGAAATGGTAATCCAGCGGGCAAGCAGAATTGTGATCCATCTGGCCTGGGTTTATTTGCATTTTTGTGTTTTGTTTTGTTTTGTTTCCAAGTCCAATCGCAATCACAATGTGCCAACAGCACCCAGAGAGACTGTCTTGAGGGGTCACCTGCACCTCTGCCTTTTGCCTACAGAAAGTGCAACCAGAGTCCAAGATGCAAGGAACAGCCTGGCAAGGCAGGCTCTCCAGATAAAAAGCTGGGTACCCTTGTCTTAATTAATTACAGAATGCCTCACCCACACTTCCACACTTCCATAGTCCTACATGGCTCCCCTGCCATCGATCAGATAACCTTTTTTTTTTTTTTTCCGTGCAAAAAAGGTGGTTTTATTACAAGGACAGGACCCTTGGGCAGAAAGAGCTGCCCCTAGATCAGATAACCTTTTCATTAAAAGGCTGGCAAAGAAGTTCAAACATCCCAAGACATCTGTTAAGCAACAAAAATTTCAACTGAGGAAATTTAAAGATTTGACTTTATTCAACAATTCGTGAAGGACGCAGCATCCCAACTAGAAACAGAAAGGAGATCTCCACTGAGCTGTAGAAAAGGAAAGGTTCCTAAAGGTAGGAAGGGGTTGGGGGGGGGGGAGGAAATTATTAGCAAAGAATGCCTTGTTTCAGGCAAGGTTGCCTTCCTGAGGGGAATGGAAAGGGCTATCAGGTGTATTACCTCACTGGTGTTTGATGTGGAAATATTCAAGTTCAGAACCAAAGGCTAAGAATTCTTGAGGCATCTTCCAGTGCAAAAAGGTGGTTTTATTAAAGCACAGGGTCAGGGGCGCCTGGGTGGCGCAGTCGGTTAAGCGTCCGACTTCAGCCAGGTCACGATCTCGCGGTCCGTGAGTTCGAGCCCCGCGTCAGGCTCTGGGCTGATGGCTCAGAGCCTGGAGCCTGTTTCCGATTCTGTGTCTCCCTCTCTCTCTGCCCCTCCCCCGTTCATGCTGTGTCTCTCTCTGTCCCAAAAATAAATAAACGTTGAAAAAAAAAAATTTTTTTTAAAGCACAGGGTCAGGACCCCTGGGCATAAAGAGCTGCACTGGGGTTGTGACAGGTAACTGATTATACACTTTCAAGTTGGGAGGGGGTTGGGGATAGCCTAAGTCTCTAAGGAATTTTGGAAGCAAGGTTTCCAGGACCTTCGGAGGGGGCTACTATTGTTAGGAAAAGGTCACCTATTACTGTTTGGTAAAACATCAGTCATGAGGCCCTTCAGATGCAGATCGGGGGGCCACGTGCTTGGAAGATGATTGCTAACATATATTTGGAAGGTAGAGAAAAAGGAAGTTTTCAAAGAAAGGTTTTCTTTTAGTGTTTATTTATTTTTTTTTATTTTTTTTTAAATTTTTTTTTTTCAACGTTTATTTATTTTTGGGACAGAGAGAGACAGAGCATGAATGGGGGAGGGGCAGAGAGAGAGGGAGACACAGAATCGGAAACAGGCTCCAGGCTCCGAGCCATCAGCCCAGAGCCCGACGCGGGGCTCGAACTCACGGACCGTGAGATCGTGACCTGGCCGAAGTCGGACACTTAACCGACTGCGCCACCCAGGCGCCCCTAGTGTTTATTTATTTTTGAGAGAGAGCTAGCAAGCAGGGGAGGGGCAGAGAGAGGATCCAAAGCAGGCTCTGCGCTGTCAGTGGAGAGCCCCTTGCTGGGCTCAAACTCACGGACCTCGAGATCATGACCCGAGCTGAGGTCGGACACATAACTGACTGAGCCACCCAGGCACCCCTGCAAAGAAATTTTTATATGTTAGAGTGGACTTACTGAATCCTGCAGATTGGGCTAATATTCACCTAAAGTTGTCTTTTGCCCTTAGCAAAGTATCATCATCGAGGCAGCTGAACCCCTAGAGCAATGTCACTCTGCCTGTCTCAGGGACTTGTCAATGGGCTGTAAGTTTTAAGAAAATCTGATTTTTTCTTTTGCCTTTGTTTCGCACATCAGTGCTGACCAGGTAATTCCATGTTGACTGGTTATAGGTTACATTCGTTGGGGGTGGACACTGAGATTACGTATTAAGTCTTGGTTTGCTGATATGGGGTTTAGCACAAGTGACTCCATCCATATTGGTCCTGCTATCTCGTTTTAACAAATCCCCCCCTTTTGGGGCACCTGGGTGTCTCAGTCGGTTTAGTGTCCAACTTTGGCTCAGGTCATAACTTCATGGTTCATGAGTTCGAGCCCCACATTGGGCTCTCTGCTGTGGGCATGGAGTCAGCTTCAGATCCTCAGTCTCCCTCTCTCTCTCTGCCCCTCACCGGTTTCTGCACTCTCTCTCACAAAAACGAACATTAAAAAAATAAAAAACAAAAACCAATTCCTTCAACTTAACTTGAGAAATGTGATCAAATTTTAAGGCATTAAAAAAAAGGGGGGTTGGTGGTGCCTGGGTGGCTCAGATGGTTAAGCGACCGACTTCAGCTCAGGTCATGATCTCACAGTTTGGGAGTTTGAGACCCATATCGGGCTCTGTGCTGACAGCTCAGAGCCTGGAATCTGCTTCGGATTCTGTGTCTTCCTCTTCTCTCGAGCTCTGTCTGTCTGTCTCTCTCTCAAAAATAAATAAGCATTTAAAAAATAATAATAAATAGGGGCGCCTGGGTGGCGCAGTCGGTTAAGCGTCCGACTTCAGCCAGGTCACGATCTCGCAGTCCGTGAGTTCGAGCCCCGCGTCAGGCTCTGGGCTGATGGCTCAGAGCCTGGAGCCTGTTTCCGATTCTGTGTCTCCCTCTCTCTCTGCCCCTCCCCCATTCATGCTCTGTCTCTCTCTGTCCCAAAAATAAATAAACGTTGAAAAAAAAATTTTTTTTAAATAATAATAATAATAAATAAATAAGTAAACATTTAAAAAATTAAAAATAAAGAATGTAATATCTATAAAAGCATAAACATAATTTTTCTTTCTACAGTTATTCCCATTTTCTTTTAAAGATAATCACAGTAGGGGCGCCTGGGTGGTGCAGTCGGTTAAGCGTCCGACTTCAGCCAGGTCACGATCTCGCGGTCCGGGAGTTTGAGCCCCGCGTCAGGCTCTGGGCTGATGGCTCAGAGCCTGGAGCCTGTTACCGATTCTGTGTCTCCCTCTCTCTCTGCCCCTCCCCCGTTCATGCTCTGTCTTTCTCTGTCCGAAAAATAAATAAATGTTGAAAAAAAAATTAAAAAAAAATAAAAATAAAAATAAAGATAATCACAGTAAAACTAATTTGTTTGTATCAGACTTGGCCTGATTATTTACATACAGGCAACAAAAATAGTGATTGATCATTTAAGCTTTTTTTTTTTTCTTTAAGTGTATTTATTTATTTTGAGAGAGAGGGAGCATGCTAGCAGCAGAGAAGCAGAGAGAGAGAGAGGGAAAGAGAGAGAATCCTAAGCAGGCTCCACACTGGGAGCGCAGAGCCTGACGTGGGGCTCAAACCCATGAACCGTGAGATCACGACCTGAGCCAAAACCAAGAGCTGGATGGTTACCCAAGAGTCCCCCTATCCCTCCTGTAAGTTCTATTTAAGATTTTTTTTTGCTGGAAACTTGTAAGCAAAGTTCCAGGCTGGTTTATTGGTTCTGTAAAATCAACCTTAGTTCCTTAAAACTGTTGGGTCATACCCAAGTCTACACACATCTCTCTCGAATGTGACTTTCTAGTCCAAGCTTTGATGATATAACCAGTATTTTCAATTGTATCTTGTTATAAGGAGAACAGATTCTTATTAAATCATGTGAATAACTATACTGCCAGGAAAATAATATTAAAAAAAGAATTTTCAATAGTTTATGAATTTTGGAGAGACGCAAACCAATAAACAGACTCTTACTATGGAGAACAAACTGGTGGTCATCAGAGGGGCGGTGGGAGGTGCGGAATGGGTGAAATCAGTGATGGGGATTAAGGAGTGCACTTGAGATGAGCACCAGGTGATGTATGGAATTGTTGAATCACTGTATTGCATACCAGAAACTAATAACACACTGTATTTTAACTAACTGGAATTTTAAAAAATATTTATTTTAGGGGCGCCTGGGTGGCTCAGTCGGTTGGGCGGCCGACTTCAGCTCAGGTCATGATCTCGCGGTCAGTGAGTTCAAGCCCCGTGTCGGGCTCTGTGCTGATAGCTCGGAGCCTGGAGCCTGTTTCCGATTCTGTGTCTCCCTCTCTCTCTGCCCCTCCCCCGTTCATGCTCTGTCTCTCTCTGTCTCAAAAATAAATAAATGTTGGGGCGCCTGGGTGGCACAGTCGGTTGGGCGTCGGACTTCAGCCAGGTCACGATCTCGCGGTCCATGAGTTCCAGCCCCGCGTCAGGCTCTGGGCTGATGGCTCAGAGCCTGGAGCCTGTTTCCGATTCTGTGTCTCCCTCTCTCTCTGACCCTCCCCGTTCATGCTCTATCTCTCTCTGTCTCAAAAATAAATAAATGTTGGGGCGCCTGGGTGGCACAGTCGGTTGGGCGTCGGACTTCAGCCAGGTCACGATCTCGTGGTCCATGAGTTCGAGCCCCGCGTCAGGCTCTGGGCTGATGGCTCAGAGCCTGGAGCCTGTTTCCGATTCTGTGTCTCCCTCTCTCTCTGCCCCTCCCCCGTTCATGCTCTGTCTCTCTCTGTCCCAAAAATAAATATAAAAAAAAACGTTGAAGAAAAAGAAGAAAAAAAAAAACAAACATAATGATGGCTTAGTCTTGTTTCTTATTCGACAATGCTTTCCATATAAATTTAACATATCAACTAACCCTATTTAGTTTAACATCTCTCTTTTTACAAGTAGCATGCACAAATCTTTTGAGATGTTCCACGGACACTCTGGAAAATCCCAAATTTAGTTCGAGGTCAAAAAGACTTCATTCAGGGGTACCTGGGTGACTGAGTTGGTTAAGTGTCCGAGTCTTTGTTTTTTTTTTTTTTTTAATGTTTATTTATTTTTGAGACAGAGAGAGACAGAGCATGAGCAGGAGAGGGGCAGAGAGAGAGGGAGACACAGAATCCGAAGAAGGCTCCAGGCTCTGAGCTGTCAGCACAGAGCCCGACACGGGGCTCGAACCCACGAACCTCCGTGAGATCATGACCTGAGCCAAAGTCGGATGCTTAACCGACTGAGCCACCCAGGCACCCCGTTTTTGTTTTTTTTTTAATTTACATCCAAGTTAGTTAGCATATAGTGCAATAACGATTTCAGGAGCAGAATCCAGTAATTCATCCCCTACATATGACACCCAGTGCTCCCCCTGACAGTTGTCTTCCTTAATGCCCCTTGTCCATTTGGCCCACCCCCCAACCTTCCGACTTTTGACCTTGGCTCAGGTGGGGATCTCACAGTTCAAGGATTCCAGTCTGTGCTGGCAGTGAGGAGGCAGCTTGGGATTCTCTCTGTCTCCCTCTCTCTCTCTCTCCCTCTCTCTCTCTCTCTCCCTCTACCCCACCCCCGCTCATGTACTCTGTTTCTCTCTCAAAATAAATAAATAAGTAAATAAATAAATAAAACCTCTAGAGGTTTTAGAAATTAAAAAAAAAAAGACATCATTTCGATTTCAAGGGACATTTGTAAAAATTATCAAAACAGTTTTTTTTTTTTTTTAATTTTTTTTTCAACGTTTTTTATTTTTATTTTTGGGACAGAGAGAGACAGAGCATGAACGGGGGAGGGGCAGAGAGAGAGGGAGACACAGAATCGGAAACAGGCTCCAGGCTCCGAGCCATCAGCCCAGAGCCCGACGCGGGGCTCGAACTCACGGACCGCGAGATCGTGACCTGGCTGAAGTCGGACGCTTAACCGACTGCGCCACCCAGGCGCCCCTCAAAACAGTTTTAAAACACTTGGTCAAATAGGGTCATAGGTCACTGTGAAAGGATATTTAGTTATCTAACCAAAGTGACAATTAAAGCCTTCACAGGCAAATATTGAAATTTACATAATTTTGAGCAAAACTTAGTTCTTTTAAAAAACTCAAGAGTATTCAGTTTAAATCATCAAAGACCTGAGAGAAACAATACAGGGAATTATTTCGCAAAACTCCGAATGCTTGTTTTCTAGGCAAATTACTTTCAAAGATCTAATAATAGGGGCACCTGGGTGGCTTAGACAGTAAAGTGTCTGACTTTGGCTCCGGTCATGATCTTGCGGCTTGTGGGTTCGAGCCCCACAGCGGGCTCTGTGCTGACAGCTCAGAGCCCAGAGGCTGCTTCGGATTCTGTGTCTCCCTGTCTCTCTGTGCCTCCCCACCCCCCCCCACCCCGTTTGCTGTCTGTCTCTCTTTCTCAAAAAAAAAAAAGAAAGAGAGAAAAGAAAAGAGATGTTTATTGTTCACTAAGCCCCCCAAATTAAATTAGCTTTAATATTGGATATTTTCCCAGATCATGTAAATCTGAAAAGCATTTGGATTAGTTTTTCTTACATTTTTGAGAATTGTTTTGAGTACTCAATTTATTTTTTTTTTTAATTTTTTTTTCAACGTTTATTTATTTATTTTGGGACAGAGAGAGACAGAGCATGAACGGGGGAGGGGCAGAGAGAGAGGGAGACACGGAATCTGAAACAGGCTCCAGGCTCTGAGCCATCAGCCCAGAGGCCGACGCGGGGCCCGAACCCACGGACCGCGAGATCGTGACCTGGCTGAAGTCGGACGCTTAACCGACTGCGCCACCCAGGCGCCCCTGAGTACTCAATTTATATGGGCTTGTTTGTTTAAGCCAATTAAACAGAGCTTCTTTACAAATTAATGTTGGTAATACCATCCAGAGGTAGAAAATACCACATACCCACAATATATATATTATATAAACCCACATAAACCTAGGGACAGACGCAAACAGATTATATCTTGTGTACACTTAAGATTTCCCATTAGCCCAAGTTCCTTTTTTTTTAATTTTTTTTTAACGTTTATTTATTTTTGAGACAGGGAGAGACAGCATGAACGGGGGAGGGTCAGAAAGAGAGGGAGACACAGAATCTGAAACAGGATCCAGGCTCTGAGCTGTCAGCACAGAGCCTGACGCGGGGCTCGAACTCGCGAACCGCGAGATCATGACCTGAGCCAAAGTCGGATGCTTAACCGAATGAGCCACCCAGGCGCCCCCCATTAGCCCAAGTTCTAACTGACCTACTGCAATCCCTGCCTTCCCCCCCCCCAAAAAAAAAATTACCTCCCTGAAGTGTTTACTTTAATATTTACATCTCAAAGGCACAGGGAAGAATGCAAGTTGGAAGAGTTGTAAGATAAATAGGGGAAGTTTGGGGATTGGTAAAAAAGGATTAAGTGAACTTTGAACTGCCTTTCTAGCTGCATTTTTAGTTTTCTAAAGAACTATAAAGACAAGGACTGCTCTCAATTCCTCAAAGACCCACGCTGCAATTTAACCGGCATCCTAGGTTGATTCACCCGTAAATCCTTTTACAACCGTTTGGGAAGACTTTTTCTTCCCTGTGGGTTCATAACTGTATTGTAAGTGAAGGGAGAGGGCCTAAAACGAATTCTCTCTTGCTCTGCAATTCGGCCAATTCCTGACCACAGCACTACGTTTGTAGTTTTTATTTTTTTTATTTTTTTTTCAACATTTTTTATTTATTTTTGGGACAGAGAGAGACAGAGCATGAATGGGGGAGGGGCAGAGAGAGAGGGAGACACAGAATCGGAAACAGGCTCCGGGCTCTGAGCCATCAGCCCAGAGCCCGACGCGGGGCTCGAACTCACGGACTGCGAGATCGTGACCTGGCTGAAGTCGGACGCTTAACCGACTGCGCCACCCAGGCGCCCCCGTTTGTAGTTTTTAGTCGGGACAAACAGTAAATATTTCTGGCGGTATCAGACAACTCCTTGGACTCCAGAGGCATCCCCAAAGAAGGTGCAGAAGGTATTTTATTTTCCCCTTTCTATCAGGCAGTGTAGACAAAGATCTGAAGTGCTACCCTCGCAAGAATTCTCACCCTCAGCCAGCTTCTGCCAGCTTTTCCAGGAGCCCATCTGTAGCTCTGGTATTTACCAGAATTTGGCAAGGTTTTTCACTATTTTTCATTTTAGTTTTCCCTTGGCTGGTTAAGAGAGTAACGTAGCAGTTTATCAGAAAATCCCTCGGAGTCCCGTCAACTTTGGGAGGGGTCCATATGCCCCCCTCCCCCTGCCCCCCACCCTCCTTCTTCAAGGTAAGGTCATTAACGTGGCAGACTTCTGTTTACAGTCATACAAAGACAATTCAGACAGGATTACTGGAATGAGTACTCAGATAATGGGTGATAGAGAAAAGCAGTGAAGGTTGCATCAATCTTATTGTCTCTTTTATTTCTTTTTTTTTTTTTTAATTTTTTTTTTCAACGTTTATTTATTTTTGGGACAGAGAGAGACAGAGCATGAACGGGGGAGGGGCAGAGAGAGAGGGAGACACAGAATCGGAAACAGGCTCCAGGCTCCGAGCCATCAGCCCAGAGCCCGACGCGGGGCTCGAACTCACGGACCGCGAGATCGTGACCTGGCTGAAGTCGGACGCTTAACCGACTGCGCCACCCAGGCGCCCCTTTTATTTCTTTATTTATGTATTTCTTTATTTATTTTTAAGTAAGCTCTAAGCTCTGTGTGGGGCTTGAACTCATGACCCTGAGATCAAGAGTACGCTTGATCTCATATAAGAGGCACCTAAAAATAAGAAATAAGGGGCCCCTGGCATGCTCTACTGACTGAGCCAGCCAGGCGCTCCTTGTTTCTTATTTTTAGGTGCCTCTTATCTCTTTAATTTTTCATTAGTTTTTTTCCACGAATCTTCTTTTCAAATTTTTTGTTTATTAAAAATTTTTTTTAATGTTTATTTGAGAGAGAGAGAGACAGAGCATGAGCAGGGGAGGGGCGGAGAGAGAGGGAGACACAGAATCCTAAGCAGGTTCCAGGCTCTGAGGTGTCAGCACAGACCCAGACAGGGGGTCTCGAACTCATGAGCTTCAAGATCAAGACCTGAGCAGAAGTGGGAGGCTTAACCAACTGAGCCACCCAGGCGCCCCTACTCGTTTATTTTTAAGTCACCTCTACACCAAATGTGTGGCTCGAACTCACAATCCCCAGATCAAGAGTTGCGCCAGGCACCCCTACAACCCATCATTTAATGAAGCTATTTTGGAAGTTTGGAGGCTTTGATATGCCAATGAAAACAGGTATTCCATCCTGTGTGATTTGGGAGCCCTTGCTTTTAAATGCACTTCTTAAAGGATCTTATCTAATTGGAACATTCTTTTTAAAGGCCTTTGTGATTCTAGGTTGTAATTCCCCTGAGAGCTGGCAACCGTTTGGTAGGACCCTAGCCTCAAAAGGAATTTAACTCACATTTTCTGTCCAGCTATATCTCGTCACAAACAGGGTGTGACCTACATTTTTGTCAGGCCATGTTTTGAGTCCCCCGATCCGGCGGTTACCAAGCCAAATTCTCAGGACACGAAACAAGCATAGTGAGATTTTGCCATTTTTGTAGATATTTATAGCTTCCGGGACCAAAGTTCTTGGACAGAAAATCAGAGGGGGTGCCAGAAGGTGGCATGTTTCACTGTATAGATTTCAAGAATTTCATTTCTATCATTATTATTTTTCCAGCTAAGCCTTGGGATCTCTTGCAGGCAAAATAACACCCAACTGGGATGTGCTTTCGGGTTGGGGATTGTGAGTGTTTTTTTGGTGCACCTCGGGGAATGGAAGTTTTCTTGAAGTTGGCGGGTGACTTAGTGGCAATCTAACCCATTCCTCCACCAACTTATTGTAGCATGGGAGTCTTTGTGTGATGGGGCAAGCACTGTAATAGATTTTAAGGGCTTGGCCCATGACCACTGATTTTTGCAGCGTTTGGGCCTCTGAGATCCCTGTGAACAATAGCATTTATATACAAAAAACAAGACAAACGTGCACCTAACATAGGGGCAGCAACCAAAAGGAGTTACTGTGGACAGCCAGGAGAAGGCTATGCGCATGACCAGAAATTCTCAGCATGGATTAAATCTGCAGACTCCAGTACATGGGGATAGTAGACTGGGATGGGGCTCAGGACTAAACCAGCAAACCCCAGTACGTGGGGCCTGGGGATTGGAATTGGGAAAAGCGATCGCAAACAACAAGAGAATTTCACACTGAACCAAGAGTTCTGAATGGAACCATCTGCCAGCTCGAGCTGACCCGCTAAGCCCTGGACCAGAAAGCCCATTTGATCGGGAGCTCAGTGCAGGAAAGCCGCGGCTCAGAACCAAGAGGAACTCACCCACAGCCCTCAGAAAGGATGAGAAAGACAGCGGACTCAAAAGTGCTGGCAGGGGACCACGTCTGTGTTTCTTGTTGTTCCTTGGAAGAATCCTTGGAAGTCTCCTTTGCTCCCAATCACTGACACCAAATCCATGAAACAACAAAAATTCAACTTCGTAAATTTGAAGATCAAATGGGCTTTATTCAACAATTTGTGAATCAGGCAGGGGTCCCATCTAGCAGTAGAAAGAAGCCCCCCTAAGCTATAGAAAAGGAGAGTGTTTTAAAGGTGGAAAGGGATTGGAAAAAGAACATTATTAGCAAAGAATGCATTGTTTCCGGGCAAGGTCACCTTCCTAAAGGGAAGGGAGGGGGCTATCAGGTGGATTATCTTACTAGTGCTGACCAGGTAGTTCCAGGAAGAGTTTAAAGGTTACGTTCCTTAAGGGTGGGAACTACAATTAGATTAGGTATTAAGTCCTGGTTTGGTGATGTGAGGTTTAGCACAAGTGACTCCATTTTGGGCCTGCTGTCTCCTTTTTAACAAGTCAGTTGTTTAATTTGCTGACTGTATATGGCTTATGTTTTAAGGAAACCTATATAATGGATTCCAAATTTGTATCGGGTTTTCACCCAGCAAAACACCTGCGCCTCATTCTTGCAGTTGACAGAACTTTGTCAGAAGGCACCTAGGACCCGGGTCAACCCAGGACCCAGATATAACCACAGTTCGGAGCTAAAGCAGGTGGATCCCAGCCTTCTTCCCACTTTTCTGCCCACGGGTAGCCAACATCACTCCCGTGCTCCCATGCTGGCCTGCTTGCTGCTTCTCCAACAGGCCGGACTATTCCGGTGCTCCAGCCCAACAGCAGCCTCCCCCACTGCCCTTCCTGTCGCAGGACCCTGTTCTATAGAAGATGAAAAGGTCAAGGCTTGTTTCTCACCTTCCTTGGGACTGAGGGTAGGCATGTGGCGGGATCCTGGCCAACAGGACCTGTAGGAAAGCTTTTAGGAAAGGTTTCCCCTAAAGCAGAGACTCATGGGAGCAAATGCCTTCCTTGGTTTGATGTGTGCCGGTCTGCGATGCCTGAAACTGCTCAGCCATCTGTCTTTGACCATGAGGATGGGATGCTGCTGGCCAGCTGAGCGTGGCCAAATGGAAAGTTGGAAAGCAACCTGGGTCCTCAGTGTCATGTTCTCCCCCATGCATGCTCATTCTCTCTCTCTCTAAAATAAAAAAATGAAAACACAATTAAAAATTTTTTTAATTTAAAAATAACAGGGGCACCTGGGTGGCTCAGTCAGTTGTGTCTGGCTTCCACCCAGGTTGTGATCTCGTGGTTTGTGAGTTCGAGCCCCGCGTCGGGTTCTCTGCTGTCAGTGTGGAGCCTGCCTGGGACCCTCTGTTCCCCTCTCTCTGCGCCCCTTCCCTACTTACGTGCTTTCTCTCTCTCAAAAATAATAAATAAAAAAATTTTAATTTAAAAATAATAAAATCGTAAACCCATTCCATGTTAATATAAACAACACAGTTTTGTGAAAAAATAATTACATTTTCCAAAAGCGAAAGAATTAGTAAGAAGAATTGTCCCACCCTTTAGCAAATCTCTTTAACATCTGAATTAACGGGAGACAGCTGGATTCTAATACCTGCTTCTGTACTTGATCTGTTGTGCCATCACACGTCACATAGCCACTGGAGCCCCCACAGTTTTGTACTCATTAAACAATGAGGGTGGTCTCGGTGCTATTATGAAAATACTTTCATCTCATGGATGCCTTGAAAGGGTCTTGGGAATTCCCAGGGGGTCCCCAGATCTCACTTTGACAAAGCGTTGTCTAAGCCTTTCTTAATTGTATGTCCTACTACATGGAGCAAAGTTCCAACAATTGCTACCCCTCCTCAGCACTGGTGTACCCATTCCTTCGTCCCCCCCCCCCATGCTCTTCTCTCAGATTTTTGCATGACTCCCTCACTTCATTAAAGTCTCCATCAGAAATTTCACCTCCCTAGAGAAACCATCTTGGACCATCTGGTAATTATTTTCTTACAAAGCATTTATTACTATCCCCCCCCCGACATTAATAATCTCTACACCTGATGTGGGGCTCGAACGCACAACCTTGAGGTCAACGGTTACATTCTCCACTGACTGAGTCACCCAGGTGCCCCTATGTGTGTGTGTGTGTGTGTGTGTGTAGTATATATACGTACATACACATTTTTAAAAATTTTTAAATGTTTATTTTTGAGAGAGAGAGAAAGTGAGAGTGCTTGGGTGGGGGGAGGGGCAGAAAGAGAGGGAGACACAGAATCCGAAGCAGGCTCCAGGCTCTGAACTGTCAGCACAGAGCCCGGCGCGGGGCTCGAACTCAGGAGCCATGAGATCATGACCTGAGCCGAAGTCGGACGCCTAACCGACTGAGCCACCCACGCGCCCCTGTATTTTTTTAACTGGTTTATCGCCTAAGCACATAAGCTTCACATGGGCATGTGTTTTGTTCAATTGCTGGCATGGGCACTCAGTAAATATTTGTTAAATGAATAGATAAATAGATAAATGTGAGGGATGGCATAAGGATAATCTAGGGTATACTCTAAAGTCGTTTTCCGGAAAGAATAATGGTTGCCAGGGGCTGGGGGAAAGGGGATGGGGATTTACTGTTTACTGGGTGTGGAGTTTCCGTTTGGGAGGATGAAAAGTTCTGAAGACGGATGGTGGTACTGGTCGTTCGACAACGTGAATGCATTTAACCCACGGAAGTATACACCTCGACATGGTACACATGGCGAGGTTTATGTCACGCATGTTCTATCGCAGTGAAATCAGTTGCAAACCCTGGTACATTGGCAATTATTACGAGGAACACGTTACCTACGACCCAGCTCACACCCGAGGAACCTGCCCATTTACGGAAACATCGGTTATTTTCATCAACAAAACTCTGGTCCGGTTGTTGGTTGAATTCATTTGTAAACATGTTCATTCGGTCACTTCTTCTTCTTCACCACGGAGGCAGCTGGGGCGGGACAGCTCATCCACTTGGCATGAAAGCAGCAGGGAAACAGTGCTGTACTGTGCACCGAGCTGTTTCGTACGATCGCAGAAATAAACTCACAGGTTGAGACTCCCTTCACACACACACACACACACACACACACAGAGTATCAGGAAACAGCCTGTCCGTTTTGGCTTCAGAGGCACGGATTTTGATTTCCTTGGCTTCTGAGCTGTTCTTGGAGCAGGGCCATCCAGGGAAACTGAGCAAGTACATGGGTCCATCGAACTTGGGCCGGATCCATCAAGGACACAAAAAACAGACTATCCAGCCCTCTCCCCCAAGAGGAGCAGACAAAAGTGTCGTTGATATTGAAGCTGTGGAAAGCTTCAGAAGGCCCCGTGGGAGGAAGCTTGGCATGAGCGGGCAAACAGCTCCGACTGACCCTGGAAGGGAGCACCAGGCTGGGGTCCCATCCAGCGCCTCTGCTCGGCCCTGAGTGCTGACATCCTGTGCTTTCTCAGGGAGCGAGAGAGGGAGGCAGCCGGCCCAGCAGACTCTGCCCGGTAGCTTTCCCCGATGTCTGAGGAATTCTTGCAAAAGGACGCCACCCATGGAAAAATGCCTACGATAAAATGTTAAATGGAAAAGTCAAGATAAAGTATATATATATATATATATATATATATATATATAAAACATCTGTGTGAATATAATATAATGGAAATATAAATCACATCTATGTGTTTTTTTTTAATCACATTTATGTTTAAAAAAAATTTTAAAGCATGTATTGAAAAACAAAATCAGGGGTGGCGATTGGCTGCCTAGACTCTTGATCTAGGGGTCGGGATTTCAATGGGGCGCCTGGGTGGCTCAGTCGGTTAAGCATCCGACTTCAGCTCAGGTCACGGTCTCACAGTCTGTGAGTTCGAGCCCCGTGTCGGGCTCTGTGCTGACAGCTCAGAGCCTGGAGCCTGCTTCGGATTCTGGGTCTCCCTCTCTTTCTACACCTCCCTCTCTCTCTCTCTGTCTCTCTATCTCTCTCTAAAAAATAAATATTAAAAAAATGTTTCAGGGTCGTGAGTTGAACCCGTACATCGGACAAAAACAATTGTTTTTAATTAAAAAATTTTTAAAAAGGAAAGAAAAACAAGACCAGGAGGAAATACATCACAATATTACCAGTGAGGCTCTCTGGGTGGTTGGACCACAGGTTTATCTCTTATTTACATTTTTCTGTGGTTTAAAATTTTTCTGCAACTAGAATGTGTTATTTAAGTGGTGATACATTTTGAACTGTATCAACCCAGTAGCCCCTCGGCTTGGGGGGGGGTGCGGTGAGGGCTACGGAAAAACGGGTGGGGAATGCCCTGGGAAAGATTTGCCCTTTGCAAAAAGCTCGCTGCCCAGGTGAAGAGCGGAAACGTCTGGAAGGCCGGAGGTGGGGGTACCCCCCCCCCTTGATTTTTGCTCGGTAGTGTTTCTCGAAGTTATTCCATATTTCCCAAGCGTGGGCCTCCTGATCAAGAAACACGGTAGCAGATATTTTCCCCCGTAGAACACGGTCCAGACGCCCAGCGCTGAATTAGCTTCTTGCCTGGGTTGCCAGCCCTACGTACCTCACCTGACATCACCCTCTCCCCGAAGGGCTCCCCTCTTCCTGGTCCTCGGATATCCACGTCCTGAGGCTCCAGAGAGTGTGGCCTACGTTCCGGGGCTGCTGGTTGTGTTCCGGCCCCACTCTGCCCCTGCTTCGATCCGAACCATCCCTCAGGCCTGGTCAGCCACGTCGGGACCACGTCGCTAACACAAGCCCGCAGCTGTGGAAAATGACATAGACAGTTTGTCCTTAGAAACACTTGGCTTCTTCCCTGGGAGGAAAAACTGAGCTCATCCCAAGGAACAGCAGAGAGCTGGGGACGGTGCAGTAATCTCTGGGTTCCGCAGAAATCTACTTCTCGGCCTCCCCCCGTCCCCCGTCATTAGATTTTTGCACGGCCCCTGATTTCCCACAGAACAGATTTTCCTCACGTGGACGCTGTATGTAGGGAAGCTGTATTTACGGCCACCTCAGAAGAGCAAAACCATTCCAGATGCTTCATCAGAATTCTCACCGTGTGGTCGGGTGGGCTGCATGGAGCCTCAGAAGGTAACGTCGAGAATGTTCCAGTTGCTTCGGAAGGTGGTCTAATCGTCAAGAGTACTCTGAGGAGACATGGGTACGTCGGAAGCTGGGTGAGTGCGAGAGACCGGCCCTGGCTTGAGAGAAGTGTGTGGTAAGGAGGTGAGGAGAGCTAGAAAGTTCCTCCACTCACCGCCTCCAGGTGTGACACACACACACGCACATGCACACGCACAGGCACATCACAGCACTTGGGAACAGGGGTTGCCCTCCTGCTAGGCTCTCTTGAAGCGTAGCTCCAGAGGTAGAATGAAGGAGAGCAAGGCGGGGCGGAACGTTTCAACGTTAAAGCGGTTCCTGGGGTGCTTGGGTGGCTCGGTCGGTTGAGCATCTGACTTCTTTTTTTTTTTTTTTTTTTTTAGTTCTACCTTCTCTTTTTCTTAAGTTTATGTATTTATTTTGAGAGAGAGAGAGAATGCAAGCAGGGGAAGGTCAGAGGGAGAGCGAGCGCGCGAGAGAATTCTAAGTAAGCTCTGCACTGTCCTCACGGAGCCTGACACGGGGCTCGAACCCAGGAAGTGTGAGATCGTGGAGCATCTAACTCTTTGATATCAGCTCAGGTCGTGACCTCACGGTGTGTGAGTTCGGACCCTGCTTCCGGCTCTGCATTGACAGTGCAGAGTTTGCTTGGGATTCTTTCTCCCTCTCTGTCTGCCCCTCTCCCACTTGGGCTCTCTCAAAACATATATAAACTTAAAACACACACACACACAAAACGGGTCCTGGTTCCCCTGGCCTCCTATCAAGAAGTCGGGGCCTTTTCACGATCTCTCTAGGCGGTACAAATGCCCCTTGGACTGAACCGGACCCCGCACATGTTTCCCACTGTCTGTGTCCCTTCCCTACCGCACAAAGGGTTCATCCTAGGAGGGTGAAGAAAGGGATCATAGTCCCCACTCAAAGGACCAGACAGCAGCTTCAGGTGGTGCCTCTTGCCCTGGTGCAAGGGTGTGGGGGTGGGGGACAGCCCCACTCTATGCACCCACAGCACTGTTCATACTACCTTCCTCACACAATTCTCCCTGGCTTTCCCACCAGCCACCAAAAGGCCACTCCTATCCTCATGGAGCTCCCTGCCCCCACCTCCCCTCCTTGCCTCTATCATCCCCGGGGGGGGGGGGCAGAATGTGAAATCTCTGGTGGTCTTTTTAGTTGTCCTTGACATTGAGGAGAACTGAGCCCAGTGAGTCACAGTCTATCTTGGGCTAAACTGTGACCCCAGAACTCCTATAACAAAGGCCTAACTTGTGGTGCCTCGGCAAGTAACCATATTTGGAGATGAGGGCTTTATTTTTATTATTTTTTTAATTAAAAAAATTTCTTTTAATTTTTTTTAATTAAAAAAAATTTTTTTAACGTTTTTATTTATTTTTGAGACAGAGAGAGACAGAGCATGAACGGGGGAGGGTCAGAGAGAGGGAGACACAGAATCTGAAACAGGCTCCAGGCTCTGAGCTGTCAGCACAGACCCCGACACGGGGCTCGAACTCACGGACCGCGAGATCATGACCTGAGCTGAAGTCGGCCGCTTAACCGACTGAGCCACCCAGGCGCCCCAATTTTTTTTTTTAAGAGAGAGAGAGAGAGAGAGAGAGTGAGTGGGGCAGGGGGCAGAGAGAGAGGGGGGGACAGGGGATCTGAAGCAGGCTCCGCGCTGACAGCACAGAGCCGGATGTGGGACTTGAACTCACCAACGGTGAGATCATGACCTGGGTCGAAGTCAGACACTCAACCCACTGAGCCACCCACGTGCCCCTTAACATAATCACTTCTTTAAAGACCTCGTCCCCAGGGGCGCCTGGGTAGGGAGAGGACACCTGGCCTACTGCCTCTTTTCCTCCCTTTCTCTCCCATTCAACTTCCAGTCCCGTCCCTCCATATCACAAGGGAAAGTCCCCAAGGCCTCAGCCTCTGCGTCTCCTGTAGCCCCGTCATTCTTGGGACCGCGGGTCATGGATGGACCCAAGGCCACTGATCACCTGGGCCACTGGCCACCACAAACAGGAGACAGCATCTCTCTCCTGCTGCCGTTTGAGAGACTAGAGACGCGTCCGGTGCCCTGCACTTCCCTGGGGGAGAACAGGAGTGGGAAGAGAGTGGGAAGGGATTTCAGACCTTCTCACTTGCGGCCTATTTATAGCCCACCGCTGGGAGAGGGGCCGGGACCCACGAGCAGAGCTGCCCCCTAGTGGCGTCTAAGGGCCAGGCAGGCTTCTCTAGAAAGTCGTGTATTGGAATTAGAGTTCCCTAAAAGGGGTGGGGGGGGGACTTAAAAAAAAATGTAAATGTTGGAGGAAGTGTTTATTTCTCTCTTTTCTCCTATATCTCTAAGAGAGGAAGGAGACAGAAAAGGAGAGAAAGAAGCAAGGTGGGAGGTGTGCATGAGGGACTGAGGGAATTTTTAACCTGTTTAGTAAATGTGAGGCAGGGTTAAATATTCTCCTAAAAGAAGCGTGAGGCCGTTTGCTTTTTGCCGCCTCAAGCCTGGCCCCTTTTTAGCAAACTAGCTCGGAATCCAGCCTGGTAACTGTGCCAATATTTACTGGCGTAAATTTATCTAAGCCTTATGCAAACCCTGGGAAGAAGTAACATCATCATCGTCATCCCCACACAAATGGGGAGACTGGAGTACAGAGAGGGGACGTGACTTACCCAGGGGTTACAGAGTTATTGAACAAGGGAAGTCTCAAGTCCAGATCGGTGTCCAGGCTCCAGTGATGCGACCACATGTTCATGCCTGGGCCGAGCCAGGCAGCGGCACTGAGGTCAAGGTTCTCGGGACACTCCTCCGGACACGTTGGGTCCTCTGTGTCTCGGGTCCCTCCTCCAAGCTCTGACACTCTCCAAGCCCATGACCTATGGGGAGAGGCACAGGATGATTTCTGCTTCTCACGGCGAGCTCTTTGGTGACCCCGACACTCTGAGCAAATTGTAAAGGTAATGAAGAAAGGCCGGGGAACTTTATCTCTTCATGGGCAATAAAAGCCAGCTATGTCCAAAGATTGCAAACCACCTTCTGACCTCCTTTATTCTGTCTTTTATTATTATTATTTTTATTTTTAAGTTTATTTATTGAGCAGGAGAGGGGCAGAGAGGGAGAATCCCAAGCAGGCTCTGCACTGCCAGCACAGAGTCTGATGCGGGGCTGGAACTCATGAACCGTGATGAGCTGAAATCAAGAGTTGGATGCTTAACCGGCTAGGCCACCCAGGCGCCCTGATTCTTTTATTATTACTATTATTTTTTTAACGTTTATTTTTGAGACAGAGAGAGACAGAGCATGAACGGGGGAGGGTCAGAGAGAGGGAGACACAGAATCCGAAACAGGCTCCAGGCTCTGAGCCGTCAGCCCAGAGCCCGACGCGGGGCTTGAACTCACGCACCGCGAGATTGTGATCTGAGCCGAAGTCGGACGCTTAACCAACTCAGCCACCCAGGCGCCCCGAGTTCCTAGGGGCTTGGTTCTAGGCTTGATTCTATTCTACACTTCTGAGATATAGTAGGGAACAGGACAAAGGTCTACCCTTCCTGGGCCACTCAGTCTAGGAGATGGAGACTGTCACTACTTGCGCAAGGGAATAAGGACAGAGGAAAATAAATGATGAGATAATTTCAGACGGTGACAAATGACATGGCGAAATAAAGCTGGATAGTGGGATAGAGAGGATCAAGTCAGGTCATCCCTAATAAGAGACATCAGGGACGTCCTCTTGAAACGACCCTTGAGCTGAGCCCCAAGTGATAAGAAAGAGCCCAAGAAGACCCACCCATGTCAAGATCTGGAGAAGAGTGGGGAAGAGAGGCATTAACGTGGGAAGGTGCTGACCCAAGAAAAGCTCAACATGTTCCAGTGGCAGACAAAAAGAAGGAGAGGAAGGATCTAGGTGGCTCAATCAGGTGAGTGTCCAACTCTTGATTTCAGCTCAGGTTGTGATCCCAGGGTTGTGGGATTGAGCCCTGCGTTGGGCTTGAGATTCTCTCCTTCTCTCTCCCTCTGCTCCTAGGCTCTGTCTCTCTAAAAGCAAGCAAGCAAGCAAGAAAGCAAGAAAGAAGAGGGAGAGGAGGATCCAAATAAGAGATCAGAGAGATCAGCCAAGGACAGATCAGGTAGGGGCTTGTGGATTTCATCCTCCTTGCAAGGGACGCTGTTAGAAGATTTTTTAGCAGGAGTGAGAGAGATAATCAGAGTTAAGTTTTACAAAAATCACTCTGGTTGCATTTGGCCGGTACAAGAGGCTCTTACGGTCCAGGCTAGATACAACGGTGGCATGGGTCCGGGTGTAGCAGTGGAGGTGATGAGAAGTGGCTGGATTCGGGATGAATTGTAGAGATTCAGGACTTGCTGATGGATAGGATGAGGGGAGAGGGGAAAAAAATGACATCATCTGAGTTTTGGTCCTGAGTTACCACGTGGTATCATTTCCTGAAATGTGGGAAGAACAGGAAGAAGCAGGTTGATGGGGAAATCAGGAGGTGCTTTGAATAGGTTAAATTTGAGTTGCCTTTTTTTTTAATAATAAAAAAAATTGTTTAATGTTTATTTATTTCTGAGACAGAGAGAGACAGAGCGTGAGTGGGGGAGGGGCAGAGAGAGAGAGGGAGACACAGAATCCGAAGCAGGCTCCGGGCTCTGAGCCATCAGCACAGAGCCTGATGCGGGGCTCGAACTCACAAACCGTGAGAGCATGACCTGAGCCGAGGTCGGTCGCTCAACTGACTGAGCCACCCAGGCGCCCCTTTTAGATATCCAAGTAGAAACATGTTGAGAGTCTGGGGTTCGAAAGAAAGGCAAAGGTAGAAAATAGTGTTTTGGAAGTCATCAGCCTAGAGAGATATGTGAAGGTACAGGATTGGATGAGATTATCTGGGGAGAGAGCATGGTTGGAAAAGAGGAGAAGGCTGAGGAGAGACCCTGGCACCCTTCAACGGCCAGCCATCTGGTGGCATTGGAGGAGGAGACAGCCATCGAGGTAGGGTGTGATGGCAGCTCTACCAGAGAACTCTAAAGAAGAAAATGTTTCAATAAGGCAGTCAGTGGTTAACTGAGCCAAACGCTGCTGAGAGACCACGTAAGAGGGGGACGCGATACCCGACCTTTGGATGTGACATGATGGTGGGCACGGGGGTCTTCGAAAGGGCCGTTTCAGAAGGATAGTAGAGCTGAAAGCCAGATTGCAGTAGGCTGAGGAGAGAAAGCAGACCCAGTGAGGAAATCTACAGAAAGTGTTTGGGTCAGAGCCTCCGCCCTCTGTTGGACTTCTTTCTACTCTCACCCCTCTCTTACCCAGAAGAAGAAGGAGCAGGTCCGCGTTTGTGATGTACCGTATTGTACAATCCCGAGAACTCGGGATTCTATTTCTTTTTTTTTTTTTTTTTAATTTTTTTTTTTCAACGTTTATTTATTTTTGGGACAGAGAGAGACAGAGCATGAACGGGGGAGGGGCAGAGAGAGAGGGAGACACAGAATCGGAAACAGGCTCCAGGCTCTGAGCCATCAGCCCAGAGCCCGACGCGGGGCTCGAACTCACGGACGGCGAGATCGTGACCTGGCTGAAGTCGGACGCTTAACCGACTGCGCCACCCAGGCGCCCCTGGATTCTATTTCAACATCGATCGCTAGAAAGACTTACAGATGGCTTAATTTCAAGTTAGTAGAATCGTGTGGAAAATACCAACTGTCTCAGCCTGGATTCCCCGGGAAGCACAACCTGAGGCAGAAGCTTAGGTGCTACTAATTTACTAGCGAGTGTGATTTCGGGGGCGGGAGAGAAGGGCCAGAGGAGGGAGGCGGGAGCAGGAGGAGACACTACCAGGAGGCAGATGCATTATTTGTTTTTTTTTAAGTTTGTTTATTTTGAGAGAGAGAGAGAGAGAGGAGAGAGAGCAGGGGGAGGGGCAGAGAGAGAGAGAGAATCCCAAGCAGACCCCACGCTCTCAGTACAGAGCCCGACGTGGGGCCCGAACCCATGATCCACGAGATCATGACCGAAGCCGAAGTTGGCCGCCCAACCAACTGAGCCATCCTGGCGCCCAAGAAATCGCATTATCAAACCGGCCGCTGCTCAGTGCGGCTGACTGTGCCATCTTGGGGGGCTTGTCCTCTAAGATGTTATATGACCTGCGCTCGGGACGGTCCAGCAGGGAGAAGTGGGAAAGAGGCAACCCCTTGGTCAGGGGTTCACCTCAAGGGACGTCAACTCTCACTCTCTTTTGGTGGTGCCAGCCGGGCTCCCGTCAACAGGAAAGTCCTAGAGAAGAAGGAGAGAAGGGGGGTGGACCCAAGGCGACCCATGGTATGGTCACACCAGTTCCACATCACTTGTGTCTACAAAAGAGTGATTGCTGCTTTGGCGGCTGGAAAAGTGACAGAAGGTGCCCAGAAGGTCTGAAGTGGTGCCTAGGAGTCATCTGATATGTCACCTGAATAATAGTCTGGACGTCACTTTATCAATTTTTTTAATGTTTTGATTGATTGATTGATTGATTGAGAGAGACAGAGTGTGAGCGGGGGAGGGGCGGAGGGAGAGGGGGACACAGAATCTGAAGCAGCTTCCAGGCTCTGAGCTGTCAGCACAGAGCCCGACGCAGGGCTAGAACTCATGAACCGCGAGATCATGACCTGAGCTGAAGTCGGACCCTTAAACGACTGAGCCACCCAGGCAGCCCTGGACGGTCCCTTTAAAAAACATAATAATTAGGGGCTCCTGGGTGGTGCAGTCATTTAAGTGTCCAGCTCCTGATTCAGCTCAGGTCATGATCTCGGGTTTGTGAGTTCGAGGCCCCCATAGGGCTCTGTGTTGATGGTGGGGAGCCTGCTGGGATACTTTCTCTCCCACCTTCTCTCTGCCCCTCCCCCGCTTATGCGCACTCTCTCCTGTGCGCCCTCTCTCTCACTCTCAAAATAAATAAACTAAAAAAAAAAAAAAAAAGAACATAATAATTAGAAATATCCATAACACCTCATGTCTTCAAGAGAACTGAACCAAGATAGGTATTCAAGGATGTTTACAGCAGCACTGTTTGTAATGGGGGTGGGGAGGGTGGGAATCGAAATCCAGAACCAAAACTGGGAGGGCACCTGGCTCGCTCAGTCAGAGCACGTGACTCTTGATCTCAGGGTTGTGAGTTTGAGCCCCACATTGGGTGTAGAGATTACTTAAAAGTAAAACCTTAAGAAATAATAACGATAAATAAAGAAAATCTTTTTAAAAACTGGGAAAAACCATTCAATGGGAACTCATTAATAAAATTGTATTCAATAAAATAAAAATATATGCCTTTGTTATTATTATTTTTTAAAGTTTTAAACGTTTTTATTTATTTCTGAGAGAGAGAGAGAGCAGGGTAGGGGCACAGAGAGAGGGAGACAGAGGATCTGAAGCAGGCTCTGCACTGAGAACGGAGAGCCCGATGCGGGGTTCACAAACCGTGAGCTCATGACCTGAGCGGAAGTTGGACACTCAACCGACCGAGCCACCCAGGCGCCCCTGTGCACTTTAAATATAATGCAGTGTTTATTTGTCAATCAGTCTCCAACAAAGTCAGGGTGAAAAAAGAAAAAGAATAAAAAATGTAAAATTTAAAAACCTGAAGATAACCATTTGGTCAATGGGGGACTGTTTAATAAATGATGGTATTTAATACCTTAAAAATCTATGCATCCAGGGGCACCTGGGTGGTTAAGCATCTGACTCTTGATTTCAACTCAGATCATGATCTCGAGGTTGAGTCAGGCTCTGTATGGGGTGTAGAGCCTGCTTGGGAGTCTCTCTCTCTCTCTGTCTCTCTCTCTCTGTGTCTCTCTCTCTGTCTCTCTCTCTCTCTGTCTCTCTCTCTCCCCCCCTCCCCCTCCCCTTTCTCTCTCTCTCTCAGAAAAAATAAATAAACATTAAAAAAAGAAAAGAAACCAGGGCACCTGGGTGGTTCAGTTGGTTAAACGTCTGACTTCGGCTCAGGTCATGATGTCACAGTTCGTGAGTTCGAGCCCCGGGTTGGAGTCTGGGCTGATGGTTCAGTGCCTGGAGCCTGTTTCGGATTCTGTGTCTCCCGCTCTCTGTGCCCCTCCCCCGCTCCTGCTCTGTCTCTTTCTGTCTCTCAAAAATAAATAAACATTAAAAAAAAAAGAAAAAAAAAGGGGCGCCTGGGTGGCGCAGTCGGTTAAGCGTCCGACTTCAGCCAGGTCACGATCTCGCGGTCCGGGAGTTCGAGCCCCGCATCAGGCTCTGGGCTGATGGGTCAGAGCCTGGAGCCTGTTTCCGATTCTGTGTCTCCCTCTCTCTCTCTGCCCCTCCCCTGTTCATGCTCTGTCTCTCTCTGTCCCAAAAATAAATAAACGTTGAAAAAAAAAAATTAAAAAATAAAAAAAGAAAAAAAAGAAAAAAAGAAAAAAAAAGAAAAAAAGAGAATGCTTTCCAGAGAAAGAGCACTTGAATATAATATTGGCCAATGTTTTCCTCATCATAAAAACTGTCGTGAACATTCACAAATAGCATGGGAACTTAAAAACCAGGAAGGAAATGAATGATAGTTATCTCATGGGAAGGAACAAAACTTCCTCACAAAGACATGAATGATATACATTCACTTGTAGTTGTGTCCCACACGACTCCTTCCTGACAACTGAGTATACTTAGAATAACTTCAAGGAGTGGATAATTTGCCTGAATATATCAGCAAACATTCAATAGTGATTGGAGTTTAGCAAATTATTTTACCAACGTGATGTATCTAAAAAACCAGAGAAGTACATATATGATTAAACACTTAATTTCAAGGTTTGGGGGGTGGGGGAAAAGTCCAGGCCACAAATGAAGTTGTTAAACATCAAAATTAGAAAAAGAGTCTCTCTCTTCAGAGAGAAAAGAAGCTGCCTCTCCAGAAGGACTTTACCGGATCATCTGAGTTTTCTCGGTTAATTTTTCTATAGGCCAAGCCTGGCCTCTGGCCTTAGAGGCCCACGGGCTCTGTGTTTCCAGCTCATGGAGCAGATCTGTCTTTCAGAGACGGATGTCCATTATCCGTCCATGGTAATACTTGTGTATAAAACCACAGCAACCATTTACTTCTTCCTGAGAAGACATTTCACGGTCATCCAAGAAAACACCTCATCAACCCTCCCTCTCTCCTGGTTGATGAACATACATGATGTCAGAAAAAGTATTTAAAACTTGGAAATGGATAAAAGAGATTACTGGGCTTTGTGTCAGTGCAGTGGCTGAGTTTGACTCTGTATTGTCTGGGCTATTTAATAATTCTGTAGGAGCAGAGATTAACTTAGAGATTTTTGTTCACTGAAGACGGAAGTGATACCTGTCCGGCCAAAAGATAAGACACTCAACACATTACGATGCCTGGGCCTGTTTTACACGAACCATTTTTGTATCACGCGCATTTTTTTTTGTTACGTTTATTTATTTATTTTTGAGAGAGAGCACACACACGAGAGCAGGGGAGGGGCAGAGAGAGAGGGAGAGAGACTCCAAGTGGGCTCCGTATTGTCAGCGTGGCCCGACTCGGGGCTCGAATGCAGGCACGAACCTGAGCCAAAAGCAAAGGGTTATACGCTTAACCCACCGAGCCACCTGGGCGCCCCCGATTTTATTCTTAAATATCCTTTTGGAGTGGTTTTATTGTCATTTATTTTTAAAGTTTATTTTTATTTATTTATTTTTTTTAGACAGGCAGAGAGAGAATGAAAGAGAAGACCCCAAGCAGGTTCCCTGCTGTCAGCACGGAGCCCGAACGCCGCTGGGCCCAAACCCACCAACCCTGAGATCATGACCTGAGTCGAAATCAAGAGTCTGATGCTTCACTGATGAATCACCCAGGTGCCCACCCCCCCCTCCCCCCCCCCCCCCCGCTGCCTTTGAACTGGTTTTAAAATTTTACTGGTTCTCAGGGGCACCTGGGTGGCTTGGTTGAGCGTCAGAGTTTAGCTCAGGTCATGATCTCGCGGTTCGTGAGTTCGAGCCCAGCATCAGGGTCTGTGCTGACAGCTCAGAGCCTGGAGCCTGTTTTGGATGCTGTGTCTCCCTCTCTCTCCGCCCCTCCCCTGCTCGTGCTCTGTCTCTCCCTGTCTCTCAAAAATGAAGAGACGTCAACAAAATTAAAAAAATTTTTTTACTGGTTCTCTTATTCATTACTTGTAAGTTGAATCAAATCTTTGATGTACATATTTTATATTTACATGAGCCATGTTTTTGCCTTTCTAAAAAAATTAAGGTGACATTAGCAAAACAGAAGTAACCATTCCAGAGGCCCTGGATGGCTCAGTTGGTGGAGCATTCGACTCTTGATCTCGAGGTTGTGGGTTTGAGCCCCGTGTTGTGTGTAGAGATACTTCAACATTAAATCTTTATGGGGCACCTCCGTGGCTCAGTCAGTTAAGCATCTGACTTCAGCTCAGGTCATGATCTCATGGTTCATGAGTTCAAGCCCTGCATCGGGTTTTCCACTGTCAGTCCAGAACCTGCCTCAGACCCTCTGTCCCCTCTTCCTCTTTTCCCCTCCTCTGGTCGCACTGTCTCTCTGTCTCTCTCAAAATAAATAAACTTTAAAAATAAATAAAATCTTTATTATTTTTTTTATTTAAAAAAAAATTTTTTTTTTAAACGTTTATTTATTTTTGAGACAGAGAGAGACAGAGCATGAACAGGGGAGGGGCAGAGAGAGAGGGAGACACAGAATCGGACAGCAGGCTCCAGGCCCCGAGCTGTCAGCACAAAGCCTGATGCGGGGCTTGAACTCACAAACTGGGAGATCATGACCTGAGCCGAAGTTGGACGCTTAACCAACTGAGCCACTCAGGTGCCCCAACAGTTATTTTAATTCTTCCCCTACACCTTCCCAGTCCCTGGAAATCATCATTTACTTTGTTTCTCTTGGATTTACATATTCTGGATATTTCATATAAATAGATTCATACCGTGTGTGATCTTTTGTGTCTGACTTTTCACTTGGCATGTTTTAAGGTTCATCCTCACTGTAGCATAGATCAGCATGATTTTTCATGACTAAATAATATTCTATGGTATGGCTATGCCACCATTTACTTATCCATCCATACTCTGATGGCCATGTGGGTAGTTTCTACCTTTCGACTATTGCAAATAGTGCTGCTATGAATATTCCCTTGCAAGTATTTGAACACTGTTTTCACTGTTCTCTTGGGGATATACCTAGGAGTAGAATTGCTGGGTCATATGGTTTTATTTATTTTTATTTTTATTTTTATTTATTTAAGTAGGCTTCATGCCCAGCACGGAGCCCAACATGGGACTTGAACTCACGACCCCCAGGTCAAGACCCGAGACCAAGAGACGCTGGTCCCCAGAGCTGAGACCAAGAGTCCGACACTTACCTGACTGAGCCCCCCAGGAGTGCCTGTTATTCTGTTTTTTTTTTAATTTTTTTTTTCAATGTTTATTTATTATTTTTGGGACAGAGAGAGACAGAGCATGAACGGGGGAGGGGCAGAGAGAGAGGGAGACACAGAATCGGAAACAGGCTCCAGGCTCTGAGCCATCAGCCCAGAGCCCGACGCGGGGCTCGAACTCACGGACCGGGAGATCGTGACCTGGCTGAAGGCAGACGCTTAACCGACTGCGCCACCCAGGCGCCCCATAATTTTTTTAAAATGTTTATTTATTTTTGAGACAGAGACAGAGCATGAGCAGGGGAGGGCAGAGAGAGAGACACACACAGAATCCGAAGTAGGCTCCAGGCTCTGAGCTGTCAGCACAGAGTCAAACGTGGGGCTTGAACTCATGAACCATGGGATCATGATCTGAGCCGACATGGGACGCTTAATCCACTGAGCCGCCCAGGCTCTTTGTTCAAGTTTTCGAGGAACCACGAAACCGTTTTCCACATGACTGAACCATTTTACATTCAATTTTACCTTTTTGAAAATAACACTTGGTAAGTTACCAAATAACACTTGGTAAATTATCATGAACTTCATGATAAGGTAAATATCATCATTAGAAGTTTGCTTATAGAGCATGGGGTCAGATCAAGGTGAACTCCTTATATGATTTTAGGCCATTTGTACGTGCTGTCTCAATTTCATGAGACAAATGTTTCCAGCAAGGGGGTCACAGGGGTTTGGCTGTATTTCCTGTATCCATTTCCGTGGTTAGGATGGCCTTGACTGCAAGTCCAGAACACTTGGATTCAGTTCGCTAAGGATTCGTCCCCCCCCCCCCCCCCCCCCGACACCATGAAGGTGTGCTTCCGAAACTCTTCTCCTAGCTTTCATGGCTAACTCTTTGATCAACACATCCTGTCTTCCAGTTCCATACCGCGAGGCTACTCAAGCCAGTTATCTGGTCATTTTTCAAAGTGCATACCTTTTGCAACTATACGCGGGGCATAAATGCCCCGTGTTGGGAAATTTTGCTGTCAACTCACTGTAAAAGTTGTCCTCCAGACGCTTGCCTTTTTGTCGTCAGATTTTGCAAGCCAGGAGGCCATTATGTCTGCTTATCCACTCTGGCCCAGAATATGCTGCTATTATAATCTAAATCTTACAGGAGAAACTGATTTCCAAACTCTTCCTGTAATCCCCAAGTACTGACAGCAGGGAAAAAAAAAAAAAAAGTCACATCATCCTTCTCTTTCAAGATTTGCATTCTAAAAGGTGCAGGAAATGTGGTCTCATAGTGTTTCCATTAAGTGGAACACTTTGAATAAAATATCTGGCCTGCATTCCAGGCACAATGGAAATCAATGTGGAAGCGTCGGGAAACCAGCTGGTTAGTATTCTGTAGTGAGGCGTTATGCAGCACATTCAGCAGTAGCAGACATGATATGCATTTTAAGAATCGTCTTACTCCTTTGCAACATCATCTTTGCTCTTTCTTGAAGGTGAACTCTTCTAAAGTTATCTAATTTGCAAATCCTAAAAACTTTCAAATGAGTACAATGCTGAAATCTTGATGAAGTAAAAGTAGTTTACATCATATTGCTTTAACCTTTTTACTTTCTGCACTGGCCAGTGACATTGAAGCATAAAAAAAAAAAAAAGGTATTATGAAACCACAAAGTTTTCTTTCTCAGTTCAAGGAAAGTGTCCAGAGTTCAAATTAAGATGGGAAATTGAAGCAGGCTATTCAATTTAGAAATGTTAAAACTCTTGAAGATGAGTTTTAAAAGTAGGGACCACGCTCAACTTGGGGCTTGAACCCATGTCCCTCAGATCGAGTCATATGGTCTACTGAGCCAGCCAGGTGCCTCTATTTAGCTTTTTTTTTTTTTTTTTTTTTTTTTTTTTGAGAGAAGGAGAGAGACAGACCTTGAGCCAGAGAGAGGGACATGGGCGGGGGGGGGTAGAGAAGGGAGGAGAGAGCAGAAGAATCCCAAGCAGGCTTCATGTTCTATGTGAAGTCCGACTAGGGGCTTGATCCCATGACCCAGGGATCACGAACGGAGCGGAAATTAAGAGTTGCTCAACCGAGGGAGGCACCCAGGAGCCCCGTGGCTACTTTGGATTCATACTGAATAGTTCTTTTTATTTGTCCCAGTTATACCAAATGTTTAGACGTTTTGGTTCTGAACCCTAAAAAGTTCTTAAGGGTTTCAGATACAAGATCACCTATTATGGAGACAAGAATGCCTTATTTAATGCTAATTGTTCTGAGATATACATATGATATATGCTCCAAAAGGCTGAGATGTGGTCTGATAACTTGATCACAGGTAGTTCCTGTTCCACTGACTTTGGCCTCTCCTGGCAATGGGTGTAAGAGAACAAGAATTCTTGTGAAATTTGTCTTTATGTTTAGTGTTAAGATTGTTAGTAAGTTAGTGTTAAGATTGAAATAGCAACAGCTTGGCCAGGAATTGGTCTCTCTGGCCTACCACATCATTCCTTTGTACATATTTTTTTGAGAGAGAGTGCACAGGTTGGGGAGGGAGGGAGGGAGAGAAAGAGAGAGAGAGCGAGAGGGAGAGAGACTGAATCTCAAGCAGGCTCTGCACTGTCAGTGCAGAGCCCGATGGGGGGCTCGAACTCCCAACCTGCAAATCATGACCTGGGCCGAAGTGGGAAGCTTAACTGACTGAGCCACCCAGGCACCTGTTCTTTTGGTTTTAAAGGCCAATATGCACCTGGCTGGTTCAGTACGTAGAACATGCGACTCGATCTCAAGGTTGTGTAAATTCAAGCCCCACATTGGGTGCAGATTACTTAAAAATAAAAATCTTTCGGACGCCGGGGTGGCCCAGTTGGTTGTGTCTGACTCTTGATTTCAGGTCAGGTCATGATCTCACGGTTGTGAGATCGAGCCCCATGTCGGGCTCTGCACTGACAGCATAGAGCCTGCTTGGAATCTTCTCTCTCCTTCTCTCTCTGCCCCTCTCCCATTCAGGCATGCACAATCTCTCTCAAAATAAATACAAAATAAACACTAAAAAAATTTAAAAAAAAATTTTTTTTTTCAACGTTTATTTATTTTTTTGGGACAGAGAGAGACAGAGCATGAACGGGGGAGGGGCAGAGAGAGAGGGAGACACAGAATCGGAAACAGGCTCCAGGCTCTGAGCCATCAGCCCAGAGCCCGACGCGGGGCTCGAACTCACGGACCGAGAGATCGTGACCTGAGCTGAAGTCGGCCGCTTAACCGACTGCGCCACCCAGGCGCCCCCCCAAAATTTTTTTTTTTAATAAAATCTTGAGGCACCTGGGTGGCTCAGTTGGTTAAGCATCAGACTTTGGCTCAGGCCATGATCTCACAGTTCAAGTTTGAGCCCCCCATCAGGCTCTCTGCTGTCAGCACAGAGCTTGCTTAGGACCCTCTACGCCCCCCTCTCTCTGCCTCTCTCCTGTTCACATGGTCTCTCTCCCTCTCAAAAATAAATAAAGTAAATAATTAAAAAAAAATCTTTGGGGTGCCTAGCTGGCTCAATCAGAAAAGCATGCAAGTCTTGATCTCGGGATTGTGAGTTTGAGACTCAGGTTGGGTGTAGAGATGACGAAAAAAATAAACAAAAATTAAAAAAATAAAAATCTTAAAAAAAAAAAAGCCAATGTGTAAACTGAGTGAAAAATATGCTGCACAATCTTTATAATTTCTTCTGAGTCTTTTTATTTTTTTTAATTTTTTTATTAAAACAATTTTTTTTTTAACGTTTATTATTGAGAGACAGACACAGAGCATGAGCAGGGGAGGGGTAGAGAGAGGGGGAGACACAGAATCCGAAGTAGTCTCCAGGCTCTGAGCTGTCAGCACAGAGCCCGGCGTGGGGCTCAAACTCATGGACTGTGAGATCATGACCCGAGCTGAAGTCGGACGCCCAACCGACTGAGCCACCCAGGTGCCCCTGAGTCTTTTTATTAAAAAAAAAAAAAAAAAAGCCAACATGCAGAAATGCCTAAAATAATTGTGAACAGGACTTCACACGTGTATACCGATCTTCATAGCAGCACTAGTCACAAGAGGCAGAAGCAGAAACCCAAGTGGCCACCGAGAGATGAATAAACCAAATGCGCTATATCCATACAATGGAATGCTATTCAGCCATGAGAGAAACGAAGTTCTGATACATGCTGCATGGACGAACCTCGAAAACATTACTCTAGGTGAAGTAAGCCAGGCGCAAAAAGGCAAATTGTAGGACTCCACTTACATGAAATATCTGGAGTAGGTGAATTCAGAGAAGCAGAAAATAGATTAGAAGCTACCAGGAGCAAGGGAAAGGGAGAGGGGGATGGGGAACGACCACCTAATTACTTCTGGTTGGGATAAAATTTCACAAGTAGGGTCACCTGGCTGGCTCAGCCGGTAGAGCACACAACTCTTGATCTTGATCTTGGGGTTGTGAGTTCAAGCCCCACGTTGATTGTTGAGATTACTTAAAAAAATAAAAATAAAAAAAAAAATGAAGAAAGTTTTGGAAATAGATATGAATGCTGGTTGTACGTTATGAATGTAACTAATGCCACTGACTTGTATTACAATTACATAATATAAAGGTAATATACAGTGGGAAGTGAGGATCAAACAAAATCCCAGTAAGGTAGAAGGAGAGATTTTTTTTTTCAATATATGAAGTTTATTGTCAGATTGGTTTCCATACAACACCCAGTGCTCATCCCAAAAGGTGCCCTCCTCAATACCCATGACCCACCCTCTCCTCCCTCCCACCCCCCATCAACCCTCAGTTTGTTCTCAGTTTTTAAGAGTCTCTTATGCTTTGGCTGTCTCCCACTCTAACCTCTTTTTTTTTTTTCCTTCCCCTCCCCCATGGTCTTCTGTTAAGTTTCTCAGGATCCACATAAGAGTGAAAACATATCGTATCTGTCTTTCTCTGTATGGCTTATTTCACTTAGCATCACACTCTCCAGTTCCATCCATGTTGCTACAAAAGGCCATATTTCATTCTTTCTCATTGCCACGTAGTACTCCATTGTGTATATAAACCACAATTTTTTTTATCCATTCATCAGTTGATGGACATTTAGGCTCTTTCCATAATTTGGCTATTGTTGAGAGTGCTGCTATAAACATTGGAGTACACGTGCCCCTAGGCATCAGCGCTCCTGTATCCCTTGGGTAAATTCCTAGCAGTGCTATTGCTGGGTCATAGGGTAGGTCTACTTTTAATTTTTTGAGGAACCTCCACACTGTTTTCCAGAGTGGCTGCACCAATTTGCATTCCCACCAACAGTGTATAAGGAGAGATTTTACAAGATTAATTGGTTATGCAACAATTAAACTCGGCAAGCATTTACGTTTCTATGTAACAGAAATGATGGATAACAAGATAAACACGGTTCCCAATCTTATTTAAGTTTTTATTTTGCGTGTATGAGAGAGAGAGAGAGAGAGAGAGAGAGAGAGAGAGAGAGAAAATGACCGAGTGGGGGAGGGGCAGAGAGAGATGGAGAAAGGGAGAATTCCAAGGCTCTGCATGGTCAGCAATGCAGGGCTTGAACTCAGGAACCATTGAGATGGTGACCTGGGCTGAAATCACGATTTGGTGGCTTAACCCACTGAACCACCCAGGAGTCCCAATTACTAATCTTACAGAGAGAAAAGAAATAGCAACATAATGAAACCTTTCCAATCCTCAATTCTTTCAACATGGTAAATATTGAGCCCCAGGTCAGGGACATTGCTTTGTATCCACTCTGAAAGCAAGAACATCTCTCTCCATGTCCGCAAGCAAGACAACAAAACCCAGAACTTTGGATCACTAGACTCAGAAACAGCGGGCACGGGACTTAAGAATCACACTGGGGCATAAGCCTAACTGTACCGATGCCCATGTCCACGCAGTACTTTCTCACAAAGCCCTTTTGAAAACCCTACCGTTTATGCAAGTGTTCGTCCGCACCCCCTGAGAACTTGTTACAAATGGAAGTTCTTGGGCTGTACCCCAGACCTCCTGGATCAGAAACTCTGGCGGTAGGGCCCAACCATCTGTTTTAACAAGCCCCGCCGGTGACTCTGATGTGGGCTCCACTGGAGAACCGCTGGTCAAGGGCACAATAAGCTATGGCCTGTCGTGAACCCCAGATCAGAAAGGAGTCGGGGGAGGGGGGGGGAAGCCAACCAGTTGGTGTGTAAAACATGCACAATGTTGTCCCCCGGCTTAAAAAACAGGTTTATGGAGAGGACATGATTTTGAAAGAACGAAAATCCTATGGCTTTTTGCTTTAGACGGCAAGAGAACTGAAAAAAGACGTGATCTTTAAAAGTATGAGTTTATTCTCCAGGGTTTTACACACCCACAAATCAGTGCTTTTATTGCAGCTATATCCAGGAGCCAAACACAATGTAAAATACGTACTTGTTGTATCATACATGTAACACTTGTAAGAGATAGAATGGAACAGCATGATTTTTAAAGATTAGTTTTCAATGATTCAGTAAGCATATGGAAATTGAGGATAATTACAGAAATCGGTATTGAACTCTAAAATAAAAACATAAATTATATAAAAATAAAAGGGTAAAAAGTGTTTCATTTAAAAAACAAAAACAAAAAACAGTGGCTCATCATCTCTCTGTAGTTAGTAACCTAATGAAAACGAAAAGGAGTTAAGTATTATCTTCTCCATATTTAAAACAAAGTGGTTCTGTCCTTTTCACGAACAGCCAGCTGGAAATCTGAAATGGAAGCCAGGGTTTGGGGTTCTGAACGTCTCAAATATTTTATTGCCCTGTGTTAGCTGATTCTTCTTCGTAACACTAAGAAATTTAAGTTGCTTGGATAGGAAAAACTCAAGAACTGGATGAGCAGTCAAATTAAATGAGATCCAGTGACTGGGACACCGTTACAAATGGCACCAAATCAGGACACACAAAGAGCTTAGTTGGAGGGCAAGCACGTTAAACAAAGACGAAAGAGGGTCATTTGAGAGCTTGACAACAATACATCTGGCCAAATGGCCTAGGTGTTTGCCAAGTACAAGGGTAACGCGTTAGTGAGTTAACGAGAAGCTAGATTCAAATTAGCTCCAATTTGGTTTACAAATGAACAATGCAGAATGATTTCATTTTCTATCCTTTTCATTCAGCAGAAAATTGAAACCATATTCTACTGCTAGTGTGAACTTCTGATGTTCCTGAACTTGCCACCACAGTTTGGGTTAGATTTTTAAAGATGAGTGGTAGCAGATGTTTGTCATCAATGTGACCGATACATAAATTTCCGAAGAATAGACTTGGATTTAATACTGGGTTATTACTCACAATGACTCAGCATAAATAGCAGAGGTCCCTACAATTGTCCCCAGCTCTGGATCACAGAACAGTTTAGTGACCACTAAATGAAAACAAATTATGAAAAAAATGTTATTTCCACAATGCCTTTTGTTCCCCCCTCCCTTCGTTTGGATTTTCAAAAAAGCAGACCTCCTACTTTCTTTACTTTAAATAACCTTCTAACATTGTTTCATTGTTCTGTTTTCCCTGCAATAAATCAAATTTTTTAAAAACTTCCAAAAATTTGCTCATATTAATTGATCTCAGATGTTTCTTTTGACAGTAAAACTACTTTTCTTTACTTCTGTAAAAGAAATGTCAATACTGTGCTATTTGCTTAGAGGATGGCTGAGTCCTTCTGGATCGTTTTAGGTTGTTATCCAGTGTTCATGTAATGGAAATAAGTTCTTATAGAGTTAATGAATTTGGAACACTAAGGATGTCATTAGACCTAGATGTGAAAGCCACGAACAAATCTTATAAAAATGACTTTGTGTGTTAACCTGTGTCAACACGACGTCACTTGATTTTGTTCAGTAACTGGTCAAGACGGGGAACGGAAAGAATCGAGCTACTGTGATCGAAACCAGTTTGACTCAAGGAAAAAAAAATTAAGTCTACATAAGTCTTTAGCCTACCAATCACTCTCTACACTCAGTCTAGAGGCCTTTTGCCACAATACTAAAATACAAATTCTTCACAAATTACAACTCTATCCCAAATGTTCTGATATGCCCTATGTTGTTTTTGAAATTCTACTAAATAATTGATAGCTTTACAACAGAATTTCTTTTATTTAAAAAATACTTAAATCCCTATCCCACAAAATGTTCAGAAACACAGGTAACTATAGAAAGTCAATGTGCATATACTGCTTTTATTATAATAATGACGGTTGTTAGCTGAATGAGAACAAATAATAGCTAAAAAGTTTTCAAATGATAGAAAAACACATTTGGGTAAGTTATGACACAAGTTTTTGAGTACGTAGACCATAGAAATAGAAATTTTTTTTTTTTTTTGCACCAATTGCAAATGCAAAGTTAACGATAAAATCAGGGAAGTGAAAGGTCAAAAGGGGCCTTAAACATAGTCACTATCTTTTAAATTTTAGACAAAGGAGCTGAGAATAGAAAAAAAACCCCAACATATACACCATAACAGTCTTTTTTTTTTTTTGTTTTTAAATGACTTCCAATTTTAACTCTTTTCTAAAAGCATTAAGGGCACGGAGACCCTATTGTAGATTATGTATCATCTCCTCTTTGGCTATGAGGTGTGTAGTTTTGTTAACGAGAGACATCAGTGAGTTCAGTTTCTGAGACCAGTCATTTAATAAATTATTTGGATCCTTGGGTCTCTGGAAGTTGATAATTCCTGCCAACCTGTCTACTTTAGCAAAGATGGTCTTGTTAACTACTAGATTCGAAAGAAAAGCTTCTGACTCCTGCAAGAGAGAAAGACAAATTGGATTAAGACAGGATAATTAAAAAAAAAAAAAGCGTAATTACAGAAAATAATTTAAGGAAAAATTTAAGGAAAGCATTTTCTGTCTTTAAAAAAAAAATGTTTATTTTTGAGAGAGACAGAATGTGAGCGGGGGAGGGGCAGAGACAGAGGGAGGCACAGAATCCAAAGCAGGCTTCCTATAATAACATATTTATTTTACTGCGAGTCTAGGAAATGTCTGCTCTTGGTCTACAATGGTCCCCCCCCAGCACATTATGCAGTTAATTTGTTTCCGGAAACACTGGGTTACTATATATGCCCTGTCACTTGGCAGCTACGTAACTAAGGACAAGGCAGTTTACTTCTAAGGACTCTGGTCCTCGTGGTCCAGAAATGTGAGGAGCTGATGAGCCAACCAACGATCAAGCCTTTGACCTCTAACATCCGTGATTCCTCTTTTTTAGCTAAACTGGAAAACACTATGCGACGACAGAAATGGCTTTTAGCTCACATCACTTAACTCCTATCTCTGTGGTGGGTGAACATTCCAGCAACAGGAACTCAGGCCTGAACGTAACATTCTTCTAATGTGACCTGGGCCCTCGGCAGGGGGGCTGCAGCAAAGTCTCCGTCACAGTTTACATCTCTATGGTTATTTCTGGGAACCCAGACATATTTATGACAGAAATATAAACCCCAGGCAAATGAATCAATGTAAAACTGCCATATTTAAGAGAAGATTTTAACTAGTACATAATATTAATGTAATTATAAACTTGGTGTTTAGGCTATTTTTTGATCCTCAAGACAGCCTGGAGAAACCTTCTGCCACCTAAGCTTAAAACTAAATAATGAAACAAAACTGATTTTCTCATTTGATTTTTGTAAGTCAGCTGATCTTCAAAATGACTGGCTACAAACAGCTCATGCAACATTTACCACTTACATCAACAGACAGATCGAGAAGCTGGGCCATCCTCGTCATTGTTATCCTCGTGTAATACTTGGCCATTATTCTAATATTCTGGGGAGAGAACAGAGGGCATATGAAGGACGGGTAGCAGTTGTCGATAAAGCTAACAGCCCATTTGTTTTCATTTCCAAACAGGTTTAGTTAAAATGTCGGATTCAGAGCTTTTGGTTCTCTATAGCCCACCACGGTTCTAAAGTTCAACAACAAAGTAAAAAATTTAGGTATTTTGACTTCTGTAGTTATTTGGAAGTTATTCTGAATACTCTCCACAACTTTTTTAAAGCTTATTTATCTATTTATTTATTTAGAGAGAGACAGAGATAGCATAAGCATGGAGGCACAGAGAGAGAGGGAAAATCCCCAGCAGCCTTCACACTGTCAGTGCAGGGCCTGAGGCGGGGATCAAACTCATGAAACCGTGAGACCATGTATGACCTGAGCCAAAATCAAGAGTCAGATGCTTAAGCGACTGAGCCACCAGTCGCCCCTACTCTCTCCAACTCTCTTTAAATATATATAGTCAAGGGCTGCCTGGGTGGCTCAGTCAGTTGAACATCCGACTCATGATTTCAGCTCAGGTCATGATGCCAGGGTCGTGGGATCAAGCCCCGCATTGGGCTCTGTGCTGTGTGGAGCCTTCTTGAGATGCTCTTTCTCTCTCTGGACCTCTCCCCTGCTCATGCATGTGCTCGCTCACTCTCTAAAATAAAAAAAAATAGAATCTATTAAAAATACATATATGTGGTCAAAACCTAGGCTTATCTTAACTAAAACAATGGTTAAAAACTATAACGATACTAAACTATTTTTGCTAAATGCAAGAATCTGAAGTTAAACTTTCCTAATTATGACACAGATGTTTAAATGGCTCAGATTCAAAAAATGATCGAGAGTATCTCAAAACACATTATCGTAACTGTTGAAAGGTAACTTGAAATTAAATGTCCCAATTTTCACTGGAAATGGTGCTCAAGTTAGAGACTTCCCTTTATTACTATGTTATTAACAAAACAACAGCATTCACAGGGAAAATGGGGAACAGTGGGAAGAAAAATGAATGGATCTTTGAAGAAGCCATGTCTTCTCCCGTCTCTGTTAGGGTCCAGGGCCACACCAGCTTCTTAGGAAGCAGGGGAATCATTCTGGACTCCTCTTCCTTCATAACTTTCAATTTAATCAGTGGCCAAATTCGATTGATTTTCTTTCTTAAAATATCTCCACCTCATCCATTCTTCAATCCTCAGCTACTGCTTTGGCTGGAGCCCACAGGAGCCCTCGCTTCGTCTTCTCAGTTCCATTGTGGTCTCTCTCCAAACACATTCTCCACGCTTACTGCTAGAGGGCTCTGTGTCAGATATGGGCCTGGTCACCGTCCTCTCGGTTTCCACGACTGGAGTATATACACCTTGTTATGTTCCAGACCCTTACCGTATCTCCGACTTCCTTCCTGGCTGAGCCCTGTTCTTGGAGGCCCTAGGGTTCCCCTGCTGGTCGGTGTCTCCATGCCTTTGCTCAGACTATCCCACCTGCACGCTAACCTGGTTCTCTTCTTACGAATCTTCCCTCCTGTGTCAATTAACCGCGGCTCTTGCCTGACCGTTCTTTCAGGCAGAACCAATCAACTTTCTCCTCATGCTCTACTCCATTCGATATATACTTGTACCCTAATATCTGTAACATTTTTTAAAGTTTATTTATTTGTATTCTGAGAGAGAGCAAGAGCGTGTGCATGTCCACGAACGGGGGAGGGGCAGAGGGAGAGAGAGAGAAGCCCAAGCAGGCTCCACGCTGTCTGCAAAGAGCCCCATGTGGGGTGAACTCACAAACTGAAAGGACATGACCTGAGCTGAAATCAAGGGTCAAACGCTTTACCAACTGAGCCACCCGGGCGCCCCTGTAACGCTTTTATTTATAAATGCATCTTTCCTATGATTTCTGTTTAAGCTCTCTGAAAGCAGGGCCCAAGTCTTCCTTTCCCACATGCCTCAGCACTTTGAACAGTGTCTGGCACACAGAAGGCTCAATAGGATGTTATATGAATGAATGCTGAGCTAATTCAATTTGTAGGGACACCAAGATCAAAGGTCAGGTTTAAGACATGTTACCCATTCTCCAAACTACCAAGCGAGTTATCAGATGGAAAACACTTCTTTCACCCACAAGTACCCCCCACATTCTTAAGAATTTCCTGCTGGTTTATATGCCGTAAAATTTTGGATTCTTGAGAGGTCCCACAAAATAAGCATGCTAAAACACAGTTTTCTGAGAAGCCAAAAATGGGGGAATGTGGTGGTGGGGGGGGGGAAGAGGGAGTAAGAGGGAGGTGATAAATTCTGATGTGCTTTGGGAAAATATACAATAAACATTTAAATAACAAATTTACATCTCTACTACATTGGGAATAGCCTCCCTACCTCCAAAAAATCCTAAAGCAAAAAACTAAAGACATAACCTCCAAAGAAACATTGGACTATCAAACTTAAAAATCAAAGTTTATGCTCAACTTTACTTCCAGGTTGGCAACTCTGTCATGCCTTTTTTTTTCTTCACCATTTATTTTTTTCGGCCATCTCTATGCCCAACATGGGGCTCGAACGCATGACCCTGAGATCAAGAGTCGCACACTCTTCTGACTGAGCCAGGTGCCCCATCCACCATGCCAGATTCTTACATGTTCAACGACTCTGTTCTTCAGGTCTTTCCACCTTCTTTCACCTTCCTCCGTAGAACCAAACACATCAGTTGCCGGACTCTCAGGAGACCCTTTCCTTAATTCCAGTCCATAGTCTTCAACAAGCGTGGACCAGCGCATCAGCTCCATTGTGGTAAAAAGCTTTAAAAGATCCCTGTAAATTGTATAAAACTTAATATTCCCAATCTGTAAAAATTGTTTTATCTAATATGAGAGCAAATGTTTAAAAACTGTCAAAGACTGTACTTATAAAATCTCTACACTCAATGGGGACTCAAAGTTAGGACTCTGAGATCAAGAGTCGCACACTCTTCCGACTGAGCCAGCCAGGAGCCCCTGATTAGTATTTATTTTGCCTACTTTACTATCATTTTTTCCATAGTAATTCTGAACGGAGCATTCCCCTACTTAACATTCTATCCCCTACTGCAACGTATTTGCCAATCTCTGGAGTAATTAATGTAAACTTACTAATGAGGCAGATAAAAGAAAAAAACAGCTTTTAAATAAAAGCCCACTGTGCTTATGAAGCGTGTGTCTGTTTCATATAGTATGTACGCCTGAAAATCACGAAGCCCCAAATTACTAAAACTTTATCAAATGGTTAATTAACCAAAAGCTGCTAAAGTGAGCTTGAAATGCAACTTCTACTCGATAAGTGGTTTAGAACAAAGAGTGTAATTTCGAATACAGCGCAAAAACACATTTCGCTATTTTATGAACTCTAGCTTTATTCGCCAATACAATCTATCAGCAACCAAGTAAGAAGGTGCACACTTAGATTAACCAATTTTCTTTCACGATGGTGTTTCCGCTACTTTAGCTATAAACGTACTTACTTGTATTTAGGAATTTCTTCTAACTTCTTGTCGCCACTTATTCGGTGAACCAAATCTGACTGTTCATTGTCAAAAGGAGCCAAGATCACATAGAGGACAACACTTTTCAGAGCCTACAAATGTTTTATAACACAATGGATTATATGTAAGCTTAGAAACAAAATGGAAACTTTGGCAGGAACTAAAAAAATCACAAGAGACTTGTCTATATTCATGTTTGATATTGTACTCAAAAGTCTTAGGGAAGAAACACCCTACCAAGCTGATCTTTACACAGTGGCTTTCTGCCATAAGTTTTTCTGGAGCAATTACGTAAATCCTCGCTAATCTGAATTACTCTCTGGGCTGACATCTTTTTCGGTGACAAATGTATAAAGAAAAAGTTTTTATAACAAGTTAGCAGCACAAATGTGGAATATACCTATCAACTATTTGAAACAGTATTGTGAAATAATTTTCCAAAGTAATGCCAGGTCTTTGCTTGTAACCTTATTAGCAAGTGACCTGCCATACATATTTACTTTCATTTATTTTATTATTTTTAACTTTTACAAATATTTATTTTTGAGAGAGAGAGAAAGAGTATGAACAGGGGAGGGTGAGAGAGAGAGGGAGACACAGAACTCAAAAGAGGCTCCAGGCTCTGTGCCGTTGGCACCGAACCCAACACAGGGCTCCAACCCACAAGCCTCAAGATCGTGACCCGGGCCGAAATTGAATGCTCGAACCCACGAGTCTTGAGATCATGACCTAAGCCGATGTCGAATGCTGAGCTGATTTGAGCCACCCAGGTGCCCTGTATTTTAAGTAATCTCTATACCCAACATGGGGCTTGAGCTCACAACCTCAAGGATCAAGAGTTGCATGCTCTACCGACTGAGCCATCCAGGTGCCGCTATACACACTTTAAATAGCAAACCTACATTCTTCAAAAGTGACAAAGAACTTAGAGTATCGCCACAATTTGTTTGAATCAGTACAGATAAACTGAATTGTCAACACACTGAATAGAAAGCAGCACCATACAACTGCTTATGATTACTGAAGTTAAACTTATTTCAAAATAAAAAAATGCAAATTCTTCCTAATAAGTATCGACGTCCAGTATAAGAATATATTCTTACCTGTTGCCACTTTTCACCTTCTGCCTGTATACAGGGAGTATCATATATTGCTCTGTAGTGCTTACAAATAGACAAATAGGACCCCTCATGTTGATCTAGCTGAATCATTAAGTTATAATATTTCAACTTTAATTTCTGGAAAAAAAAAAGTTGATAAAATAAATTGGGGCTTATGGTTTTTCCCCCCAAATACTCCTATAGTAAACTTGTAGTTAAGAGACATGCTTACCTCTGTATTTTCTTCCTGGAAAAATTTGGTGTTAATTTTCTTGCTGATGATTTGTGTACGAATGTAATCCTTCACAGCTAGACAGAGCCTCATCTGCTCCAAAATAAACTCCACTCGCTCTTTCTTTTCCATTGATCCGTAGGTTTCCACCTAGCGAAGTCCCCAAATAAGTTTATATTTGTTAATTTTTAAAAACTGCAAAGTGAAATGTATTAAAACATCCACGCCTGTCCAATAACAAGAAACTTCTCGCACACTGACAGAGTACTGATGATGATCTAAAAAGCTGGTTTCCTCCAGAAAATTACAATTTTAAAAAATATATAGTAAATGGCTATTTTTTCTTCTGGTATAAAAAGTTCTGTGAATTTTCACCTACGTAGTTAACAATAGAACTATGTAGTTAACCTATGTAGTTTAACCGCCATCACAATCAAGATACAGAACAGTTCTTTCAGCCCCAAATACTCCCTCGTGCTACCCCTTTACAGTCACGTAGTTCCCCCACTTTGAACCCTCGACAGCCAATGATTCTGAAACAACAGGTCCATTCCTTTTTACGGCCACGAAGTGTTCCACTGTGTGGAGGAACCAGTTTATCCACTCCCCGGCTGAAGGACAGCTGGGCCGTTTCCAACCTGTGCCCATCACTAACAAGGCTACTCTGAACACCAGTGGACAGGTTGAGTGTGAACTTAAGTTTTCATTTCTCTTGGGCACAAGAAGCGGGACTGCTCGGTCGTCTGGCAAGCATACGTTCAGCTTCATAAGAAACTGCCAAACTGGGGGCGCCTGGGTGGCGCAGTCGGTTAAGTGTCCGGCTTCAGCCAGGTCACGATCTCACAGTCCGTGAGTTCGAGCCCCGCGTCAGGCTCTGGGCTGATGGCTCAGAGCCTGGAGCCTGTTTCCGATTCTGTGTCTCCCTCTCTCTCTGCCCCTCCCCCGTTCATGCTCTGTCTCTCTCTGTCCCAAAAATAAATAAACGTTGAAAAAAATTAAAAAAAAAAAAAGAAACTGCCAAACTGCAGACGATGGCCCTTTCTCACGATGGTCTGTGGATGGCACTGTGGCCAGTGCCGATAATGCCAATGGCTCAGCCGATGCCAGGAAAAAAAAAAAAGAAAAAGAAGGAAACTGCCAAACTGTTTCCCAGAGTGACTGCACCATTTCTCATTCCCATCAGCAACGGTTGAGAGTTCTCATCACTTCGCATCCCTGCCAGCGCTTGGTATTGTATTTTTTTTTTCTGAGCTGTTCTAATACGCGTGTAGGGATATCTCACTGTGGTTTTAATTTGCGTTTTCCTCATGGCTAGTGAGGAAGTTACAATTCTGAACCCAAAATACGATGCCACTTGCAGGCTATTTATATAATAAAAAAATTAAGGAAAAAAAGAGGTTCTAGCCTTTTTATAATTCGGATAACAAGGCTGACATGACTCCAAACGGATGCAGGATGTACAGTTAGAGTCAATATGCAACAGATACAACATAGAAAATCAGTTACGTCAAATACTATAAAAACATTTTTAATACTTGGTACACACATATTGCAAATGAATTTATAAAATGTAGAATAACAAAGTAAAATGAAGTAAGGCTATTATTATTAGGTCTGAAAAGGTTTTTATTTCATGGTCTTTGTAATTTTTTGACTAAAGAAAATAAAAACGTATACACTGATGAATGTATGTATGCAAATCCCTAAGGAACGAAACCATCGATGTTCCATCTATGTATGTTCACTCACTCTGCATGTGTCAAGTATTTTGAAGCAAATTTCAGGTAACATCTTACATTTATTTCAGTATGTATTTCTAAAAGAGAAACTGAACAAAAAAAATGATCATACCTAAAAATTTCTTAGATCACTAAATATCTAGTCAGTCCTCAATATCTCATTTAATTAAATCAGAATCCAAATAAGGCTTATACTTTGCAAGTGGTAGGTAAGTTTCTTTTAGCCTTGCCATTATTTATTGACAAAATCAAGCCAATCATCCTACAGTTTCCTGGAGTCTAAATTACACTGATTGCATCCCTGTGGTATCATTTAATAAGCTCCTCTGTCCCCAGTGTATCTTGTAAACTGGTAGTTAAACCTAGAAGCTTTATATAATTGAGGTGATTTTTTCTGGCAAGAATATTTCAGAGGATGTTAAATCGTGGGGCACATAATCCTCCTGGTTGAAAGACAAAACTATGGAGATGGTAGAAAGATCAGTGGTTGCCAGGGGGTGGGGGAGTGGAGAGAGGGAGGAATAGTTGGAGCACAGAGAATTTTTAGGGCAGTGAACTATTTTGTATGGTACTACACTGATAAACACACGTCATTAGACATTTGTCAAAATCCACAGAATGTACAACATCAAGAGTGAACCTTAAGGCAAACTATAGACTTTGGGTGATCACGTGTTGACACAGGTTCATCAACCGTAACTAACGAACCACTCTGGTTCGAGATGCTGGCAGGAGGGGAAGTGGTGCGTGTGTATGTGTGGGTGTGGGGGGGATGGTGCATCGGGGGCTATATGGGAACTCTCTGTACTTGCCACTCAGCTTTGTTGTGAACATAAAACTGCTCCAAAAAATACAGTCTTTTAATTAAAAAGAAGAAAAGAAGTTTGAAGTCAAACAGAACTAGTATGAATCTGAACTCTACCAATTCTTGGCAATGACTTTAGGCACATTACTTAATCCTTTTAAATTTCAGTTTCCTTGGCAGAAAAATGGGGATAGAAATAGTGTCATGTGTGAACATTAAATAAGATAAAGTGTATAGAGAACTCAAGACATGCTTCAAAAAAAAAAAAGAACACAGACAACGCAGAGCACACAAGATCCTCTCAGTATTACGGTTTCCGTTCCTTTGGCTAAAATGGCACATGACTGAAAAATCAGAATAAGCAATTTAACTTACTGGGGAAACCTTGATGGGCCAAAATTATAAGCAAAATTTTGAGTGTAGTTCAGGTACATTTTTTTATTATGGAGTCTATGGCTTTTCTCAGATTTCTTAGCTCTTTGCTATCTCATTTTAAGATCTCTCCTAAAAATCTGTCCTGAAACATAGCAAATTATGATGCAATTTGTCTTTGTTAAACCAATTTAGTCTAGAAATTGACCAACAATCAAGTATTCATTTAAAACGAAGCTGATGATTAACAGCAAATCCCTAATGCATCAGTAAACAGTACATGAATTACTGATTTAAGTTCTAAAGAGGATGAAAATGTTAAAATAATAGCACACATCAAGACTGATTCATTGCTTCTAACTTTTCTTCACAACTTTTTTTAGCAGTTTAGTTGGGACCATAATGACATAATTTTCAGGTACTTGAATAACCTCACCCTCCACTGCCCTCACCCTCAACCTTGGTAGTTTTGAAGAAGTGACCAGGTGCCAAAATAAACTCTATCTACAAGAAACACCGCCGACTAAATATCAGGATTTTCACATTCTAAATACAACTCCTTACCTGTAACTCTTGTAAAATGGAGGCTGCCTCTTTCACATCACCATTTTGTTCTTTTATGGTTGCTAATGTTTTAGTCAGTCGAGCACGCTCAATTTCAACATAAATCTACAAATATGAGAAATCTGTATTATGAAAATTCTCAGACATGTATTAAAAGTTTTTTAAATGTTTATTTTTTATTTAAAAAAAAATTTTTTTTTAAATTTTTTTAACGTTTATTTATTTTTGAGACAGAGAGAGACACAGCATGAACAGGGGAGGGTCAGAGAGAGAGGGAGACAGAATCCGAAACAGGCTCCAGGCTCTGAGCTGTCAGCACAGAGCCCGATGCGGGGCTCGAACTCGCGGACCGCGAGATCGTGACCTGAGCTGAAGTCGGACGCTTAACCGACTGAGCCACCCAGGCGACCCTAAATGTTTATTTTTGAGAGTGAGCAAGCACACGAGCAGGGGAGGGGTGGAGAGAGAGACTGAAACGGCGAATCCCAAGTGGGCTCCGTGCTGTCAGTGCAGAGCCTAACGCGGGACTGGAACTCATGAACCATGAGCCAAAATCAAGAGTTGGACACTTAACCAACTGAGCCACCCAGGTGCCCCTAGTTTTGAGAGAGAACAAGCGAGTGAGGCAGAGGGGCAGAGGGAAAGAGAGAAAGTTCAAGCAGGCTCCAAGCGCAGGGCAAAGCTAGACGCAGGGCTCGATCCATGACCCTGGGATCTTCACCTGAGTGGGTGAAAACCAAGAGTGGGATGCTCAAGGGGCACCTGCGTGGCTCAGTCACTTGGGCATCCAACTTTGGCTCAGGTCATGATCTCGCAGTTCATGTGCTGACAGCTCAGGGCCTGGAGCCTGCTTTGGATTCTGTGCCTCCCTCTGTCTCTGCCCCTCTCCTGTTCACGCTCTCTCTCTCTCTCTCAAAAATAAACACCAAAAAACATTAAAAAAAAAAAAAAAAAAAGTGGGATGCTCAACTGACCGAGCCACTGAGGTGCCCCAAAATGTGTTAAATTTGTGTGTGTGTTAAAATTTTAAAGGTAGAATTGAACTATTATTCAAACCAAGCCTAATAGTATTAGTATTTATCATCCAGTTATGGTGCACTTTATCCTCCATGTACAGATACAGCTGTGTGATTTTACATCTCACAATCACATAATTTTTTAAGAAAATGTTTCTACAAAACATTATCCATATTTTGTAGCTTTACTTTGAGAACCTAAATATGAAATTCTTGTGTTTAACGAGTAACAGAACCACATGCTATGTTAAATAGCACAGAAAATAGAACAGTGTCTTTAAAAGAATTGAGGGGCGCCTGATTGGCTCAGTCAGTAGAGTATGCAACTCTTGACCTTGGGGTCATAAGTTCAAGCCCCATGTTGGCACAGAGCTGACTTAAAAAAATAATAATAAGATAAAAATATCTGATCTTAAGTATTAAAGTTATGAGCATTTTTTGCAGCTATGTAATGTTAGATGATATAATTTCCGACAAATTAAACATAAAAAATAGAACTATAGCCTAATCGGGGCACCTGGGTGGCTCAGTCGGTTGAGTGTCCAACTTCAGCTCAGGTCATGATCTCACGGTTGGCGACTTCGAGCCCTATGTTGGGCCCTGTGTGGACAGCTCAGAGTCTGGAGCCTGCCTCAGATTCTGTGTCTCCCCCTCTCTCTGCCCTCCCCCGCTCACACTCCATCTCTCTCTGCCTCTGAAAAATGAATAAACCTAACAAAAAAAATTTTTTTTAAAGAACTATAGCCTAATCAAGTCTAGGGAACTAATTTTCATGTTTGGGCTTGCTTGTCCCTTCAGCCTTTGCTTTGCAGTAACGCTTTTTCCCACTCCACCCCCAAAAACCTTAATCTCCAAGAATAACAAACTACTTCCACTTTCCTAAATGTTCCATGTGTTTCTTACTTTGACATATTTGTATAGAATTTCCCCTATGTCTAAACTGCCGTTCTCCCTATGCCCCTACCCCTGTGAATTTCTATTCTTCTTTTTTTTTAAATAAAGTTTATTTATGTTGAGAGACACAGAGAGCGTGCAAGTGGAGGAAGGACAGAGAGAGAAAAAAGGAGAGAATTCCAAGCAGGCACCACGCAGAGCCCTTATGTGGGCTTGATCCCACGAACCATGGGGTCGTGACCTGAGCTGAAATCAAGAGTTGGACAGTCAACTGACTCAGTCACCCAGGTGCCCCAAATTTCTATTCTTTTTAAAAAACTTTATTTAAAAAAATAATTTTTTTTAACGTTTGTTTTTGAGAGACAAAGAGCACTAGCAAGAGAGGGGCAGAGAGAAAGTGAGACACAGAATCTGAAGCAGGCTCCAGGCTCTGAGCTTGTCAGCACAGAGTCCGACGCGGGGCACAAACTCACAAAGTGAGAGATCATGACCTGAGCTGAAGTCGGATGCTTACCTGACTGTGCCACCCAGGCGCTCCAAAAACGTTATTTATTTTGAAAAAGAGAGAGAGTGCACACGAGTGTGGGTGGGGCAGACAGAGAAGGGGAGAGAGAGACTCCCAAGCAAGTTCCACACTGTCAACACAGAGCCCGACGTGGGGCTTGAACTCACGAACTGTGAAATCACGACCCGAGCTGAAATCAAGAGTTGGGCGCGTAACTGAGCCACCCAGGCGCCCCAAATTTCTATTCATTCTTAAAAAGCCAGCTCAGCCATCACACCCTGCCTCTGTGACATGGGAACGGCAGACCCACTGCCACTGTCGAGACACAGCGCAGCGACTATTTTTCTGATGGATCTCTTTGCGGTGGTAAAGAACAGCGTCATGTTCATTCTGGATCTAGCACAACACAGGTGCTCAATAAACATTTACTGAACTGATGGGACAGTCAAACCAAGACCCAAGAAGTTAAACATAAGCTAAAGTTTTGTCCTCAAATCACAAATATCTGTCCAGAAAAAAACATATTTACCTCAGTCACCATTTTATACTTGCCGTTTTTAAAGAAACAAGATTAGGAGGGAAAAAAAAAGCATCAAAACAAATACAAACAGATTCTGGTAAGACAGTGAAAGTTTTAAAATTAAGTTTACACTGCAAATACTCAATTACTTTATTTGTTTTGCGAGCGAGCGAGCACAAGCAGGGAAGGGGCAGAGAAAGAGGGAGAGACAGGATCCCAAGCAGGCTCTGCACTGTCAGCGCTTGACACAGGGCTTAACTCATGAACCATGAGATCATGACCGAACCGAAATTCAGTCGGATGCTTAACCAAGTAAGCCAACCAGGCACCCCTGTTACTATTAATGCTTAAGTAAACTACACTCATCATGGGGCTGGAACTCAGGACTCCAAGAGTCACAAGCTCTCCCAACTGAGCCAGACATGCACCCCAATACTCTTTTTTTTATTTGTTTTGAGAGGGTGAGTACATGTGCATGTGAGCTGGGGAGGGGCAGAGAGAGAGGGAGAGAGATAACCCCAAGCAGGCTCCATACTCCCCATGGAGCTTGACGAAGAGCTCCATCTCAGGAATGAGATCATGATCTGAGCTGAAATCAAGAGTCAGATGCTTAACTGAGCCACCCAGGAGCCCCTCTATTAATTTAAATAGTAGAGTAAAACCGTAGCTATCCCAAGCATAAATTTCTCAAGCAGATCTAGGCCAGGGTGAAGAATTAACTTTAATTATTGCCACATGTAAATTTGGAGTAAGATCACTAATTCCCAGAAAAATCTGGATATATCAAGACTGCCACTATTTTAAATATATTCATTTGTAAATGGGAAGATACTACAAGGAGAAGTACAAAGATAATGATTGAATCAAGGTGATGACCTATTTTGTCATCTTAAATATATACTGATCTAATGTCTGCATATCTAAATATCTCTGAACACAGATAGGATAGTAATTTCCACTATGAGTTATGCCAATGGAAAACTTACCTTGCCTTCTGTAACCATTCGCAGAGTATCAATTAATCGAAGCTTGATCGGAAGGTCTGTGATTTCCTCGACGTAAGTACAGCACTGTTGAACCATTTTTGCAACAGCCTAAAATAATAAAAACCATTCATAAGCAAGGTTCATTTCTCATACAGTTAAAAATGAAGTATTATGCCCATAACGAAACATAAGGGGCGCCAGGCTGGCTCTGTTCGTAGAGCATGCAACTCTTAATCTGATCTCTGGGTTGTGGATTCGAGTCGGGTGAAGAGGTTACTTAAAAGTAAGGGGCGCCTGGCTGGCTCAGTCAGTGGAGCGTGCAACTCTTGATCTTGGGATTATAGGTTGGAGCCTGATGTTGGGTGTAGAAATTACTTAAAAAAATAAAATCCTGGGGGCACTTGGGTGGCTCAGTTGGTTGTGTCCAACTTCAGCGCAGGTCATGATCTCATGGTTCATGAGCTGGAGCCCCATATCGGGCTCTGCCCTGACAGTGTAGAGCCTTCTTGGGATTTTCTCTCTCTCCCTCCACTCCTCCCTCACTTGCTCGCTCTCCCCAAATAAATAATAAACCTTAAGGAAAAAAAAAAAAAAAAGAATAGGTATACTTTCCATTCTGTTAAATAAATAAATACACAAATAAATAAAATCTTAAAAAAATAAAAGGGAGGGGGTGCCTGGTGCCTGGCTAGCTCAGTTGGTAGAACATGCAACTTTTTTTTTTTTTTTATGTTTTATTTATTTTTGAGAGAGACAGAGTGAGCAGGGAGGGGCAGAGAGAGAGAGGGAGACACAGAATCTGAAGCAGGCTCCAGGCTCTGAGTTGTCAGCACAAGCCTGACATGGGGCTTCAACTCACAAACCGCGAGATCATGGCCTGACTTGAAGTCAGACGCTTAACAGACTGAGCCACCCAGGTGCCCCTAGAGCATGCAACTCTTAATGTCAAGAGCCGTGAGTTCTACCCCCATGTTTGGCATAGAGCTTGCTTAAAAAAAAAAAAATCAAAATGTCTCTGACAGCTAAGATGTACTGAACACCCAGGAATAACGTAAAAAGGTTAGGAAAACCTCAGGTGCAAAGACTTTACCCCTCCCCACTACAAAGAGCGAACATACATGATTACATAAAAGGGGTATTTGACGATGTCTATTAGAAGGCTTCCTAGCTAGCTTTTTTGGAGCCAAACAAAAAAGCATGGAAGAAGTTGTAACAGACGAAAGGGGGAAAAAGGACAAGAGAAAAGCAGGGGTCACCAGTGGCTATGAACAGCAATGAAGCCACAGCTAGCAGATACTGTGAGTTAAGAAAGAGTCCGTAGCAGAGGCAGAGGGTTTAGCAGCCCCCCCCCCACCCCCGCCGGGCCTCAGGAGGGCGGAGAAGCCACAATCACCCATACTCCCCTCAATGAAACAGGACATTGGAAGTCACAGCATCCCCTGCCCAGGTTTCTCAGATAATGTAAGTGGGTTGGATACATTTCCTCTAGCTCTAACATTCTAGGTCAGGGGTCAGCAAAACTTCTCTGTACGTTTTAGTAAACATTTACACAGTAAATATTTTAAACTTTGTGGGCCATAGGGTTTCTGCCTCAACTATTCAACTGCCTTTGTAACCTCAGAAGCTGCCAGACAATATATAACAAATGGGTGTGGCTGTGTTCCAAAAACTCTATTTACAAAGCTGGCAGGTGGGATTTGGACCGTGGCCTGTAGTTTGCAACCTCTAATATAGACTCTGAACAGCATTATCAGTTATGATAATCATTGAGAATAATAATTAGGACTCTTTGTCATAAAGAAAATGTTAAACTATATTAAATATATTTTGTTTAAGACAGCAGAAAAGTAAACAGAATATCTTGCTGTCAACTGTACCTCAATCATGCTGGGAAAAAAAAAAATCCCATTGTATATCTTGCAAAGATTTCCTTAAAAAACAATATTCATGTAGTTCAGGTCAAAGTTCTAATTAACTGAAAAAATGGCCATTCAGAGACACACAGGAGTTCCAGAAAATAAAGGTTTTATTGTAAAACACAACTCTTTCAGCAAGGGTCTGGGACACTTTGTATCTCAAAACATGATCCTTCTGGGGCGCCTGGGTGGCTCAGTCGGTTAAGCGTCCGACTTCGGCTCAGGTCGTGATCTCGCGGTCCGTGAGTTCCAGCCCCCCGTCGGGCTCTGGGCTGACAGCTCAGAGCCTGGAGCCCGTTTCAGATTCTGTGTCTCCCTCTCTCTGACCCTCCCCCATTCATGCTCTGTCTCTCTCTGTCTCAAAAATAAACGTTAAAAAAAAAAATTAAAAAAAAAAACAACAAAAAACCATGATCCTTCCAACACTAATTATAATAATGATTTCTACAAGGGCATACAAATTAGTAATTCTAAAAGCTGTGCAAAAACTACATTAACAGAAATCAGATGGGGTAAAAGAAAAACAAACAAAACAGTTATATCAATATTCTAATGATAAGTGAACATCCTGCTGCTCTCTGAGAAAAACACAAGTCATTAGGTAAGTCATGGTAGGAGTGAGGCTTACCCCCTGGGCTCAAGTGACAGACAGTGAATTAGAAACCATTAATTTTAAGCAATCCAGAAAAGGTTATTTTAAGAAAATCATTACTTTCTAAGTCTGGTAAAGCAGAAAGAAAAGCTTTAGGTAAAAAGTAATTATGGGAAAAGGAAAGAAACACTCTGAGTCCCTAAGCACCTTCCAGAGCTAAGACATAACATTGTTGTCACGGTGAAAAGGGCAGTGCCACTGCAGTCGGGGTCATCCGTCAGCCAGCTGGGAGATGGGCTCACACTCCTCTTTCTCCGGGACGCTCCCCCCCCCCCCCAAATGTAATCAAAACCCTCTCTTCCTCCTATCAGGTCTCCTAGCACCGCTGACATTGTGTGTCACTTACTGTATACGCTGGGAGTGTGTGTGTAACTTAAAAAAAGTAAAATAAAAAATAAGTGACCTTTAGGGCACTTGTTAAAGAGGTACTACACTACTATCAGGGATCATATTCTGTACTGAACCAAAGGTGACCTGGCACATTTCTTCACATTCCAAGAGTCTTACATAGAAATGTCAGTTTCTCAATCAGAAAAGGGACAGAGTTAACAGTCCCTCTACTAGTTCTGAAATGCTAGGACTCTTTTAAACCTTTAGTTTAGGATACGTGCTTTGTTTGAACGGCATCAGTCCTATACAAGACACATTTTCGTTTAAGCCAGGCTACCTCAAGATGTCTAGGGAAGCAGCCCTTTCCAAATCGTCCCATAGCAAGCAAATCTCAGAAAACCAGAGGAAGGCAATGACTCATCTATGCCAGTCTCTCAACCAACTCTATGATGGTCTCTGAAAGCACAGAACTGAGCGACAAAAGGCATATTTAAAGGAATTTCGCATTCACATGTACTAGATTGCCTCAAATCGATGTGAATTCTTTTTTAAAAAATATTTTAAGTAATCTCTACACCCAACAAGGGGCTCGAACTCACGAACCCGAGGTCAAAAGTCGCACGCTCCACTGACTGAGCCAGCCAGGTGTCCCTCTATGTTAATTCTTGACAACAAATTATATGCATGTAAACTTATCTAAAAAAAGAACAACAAATTGTTTTTTGCAAAAAATAATTTAACCTACTCTATCACTAAGTTCACTCTAGCAGTAAACTAATAAAACAAGGGATTTGAACAAGAACACCCTATTTGTTTTTTGGTTCTACTACTCCCCGTTTTACAACGTCAATACCTTTATTTGAAAGCAAAAAATAAAAACCCAGAAGCTACTCAGGGAACAGTATTTGAAAGATGAGATATAAATGACAAAAGTGGACTCTTTTGTACAGAGGATCATTTAATATCTCAAGCGAAAGGGGTGCCGGCCAAGTCAGTTCGTAGAACATGGGGCTCTTGATGTTGGGGTCATGGGTTCAAGCTCCATGTTGGGGATGGAGTTTACTTAAAAAACAAAACAAAACAAAAAAAACCTCAAGCAAAAGAACAGGGAAACAGTAAAATCTAGCTTTCCAAAAACACCAAAAGAAAACATAATCTTTAAACAAAATAAGTAGTCAAAATGTCTGAAAAACTGCCTCAAAATAAGTGAAATATTAATTAAATGTTTAATGAAAGACATGATTAAAAAAATTTTTTTTAACCTTTGTTTATTTTTGAGATACAGACAGGCAGAGTGCGAGCAAGGGAGGGGCAGAGAGAGAGGGAGACACAGGATCTGAAGCAGGCTCCAGGCTCTTGAGCTGTCAGCACAGAGCCCAATGCGGGGCTCGAACCCACAGACCACGAGATCATGACCTGAGCCAAAGCTGGAGGCTTATCTGACTGAGCCGCTCAGATGCCCCCAAATACATGATTAAGTAAATGATAGACTATCAGCTTGATGGCTTATAACACAATCACTTAAAATAATAAATATGAAGATAGGGAGCAACACGGAAACAGAACAAAGCTGCACCAACATTCTCAGCACAATTTTGTAAAAATATGCAAATATATGAAAACTAGAAGAAAAAAAAAACATAAAAGCAGCTGACATGAAAATATGGACAGAATTTTTGAAAACTGTCTAGAATGTTGTAATGCTGATTTAACAGTAATTTAAAACAGATTCACAGAAAGGTTTTCTAAATGTCCTTATTTAAATGCAAATGTATTTGTTTTATGAGCAGTCACGAACTCACTTGCTTTAATTGGCTCCGTCTTTTTGACAAAAGCATAATATTTTCATTAAGTAAATCCCATTCTTTAGCCTCATAGCACATCTTCACCACTGCAACTAGGATACGGGATGTAGACACCATGTCAGAAGCCTGTAAGAATGAAAATATGCTGAGAGTCAACAGAACATTGTTAAATAAAATCAATGATAATTGAGGTTTTCACTATAATCTACTCACGGTGCGGGTCTGTTTCTCCAAAGAGAGAAGGGTTTCAATGACTTCTTGAAGTCTTCCTTCCTAAAACAAAAGATACAAACGAACAATGAAAACACTACCAGCAACACAAAACCAAACAACAGTCTAAAATGAGAGGTTTCTGGGGCGCCTGGGTGGCGCAGTCGGTTAAGCGTCCGACTTCAGCCAGGTCACGATCTCGCGGTCCATGAGTTCGAGCTCCGCGTCGGGCTCTGGGCTGATGGCTCAGAGCCTGGAGCCTGCTTCCGATTCTGTGTCTCCCTCTCTCTCTGCCCCTCCCCCGTTCATGCTCTGTCTCTCTCTGTCCCAAAAATAAATAAACGTTGAAAAAAAAATTTTTTTAAATGAGAGGTTTCTGACACACACACAAAAAATCCATTTTTGAGGAAAAGGTCCATCCCCATTACTATTATTGTTTTGTTCCTTTCCATCGTAGTGCTTGCTTTTCCTGTGGACTCCTTAAGTCAGTGGTTTCCAACCTGGGGTCCACAAGCTATTTTTAACATTTCAAATCACCTAAGAGAAACTGAATATAGAACAATAATTTAACACCTGAGAAAAACCTCAAGTCTTTGTTTTGGATTCTAATTATCAACTCAGTGTGGTAATACCAGATATCTTGTTCTGAATAGACTCTTAATTGGCAGTCACACGTGTCTTTAAAGAAGAAAAATGGGGAAAATGAGTGATTTCTCTATGAAGTCACCATAACAAATACTTTAATACACGAAGTTCTGAGGGGCACCTGAGTGGCTCACTCAGTTAAGCTTCTAACTCTTGATCTCGGCTCAGGTCACGATCTCACGGTTGGGGAGTTCAAACCCTGTGCTGGGCTTCGCACACTGGTAGCAGAGAGCATGTTTCGGATTCTCTCTTCTTGCTCCTCCCCCTCTCGCTCTGTCTGTCTCTCTCAAAACAAATAAATAAACTTAAAACATGAAGTTTTGAGGAAAAATAAAAAGGATATCTGGTGGTAAAAAGACAAGAAACCCTGGTTTTATTTTTCAATGACTTTTTTTTTTTTTTAAAGTAAGCTGTATGGCCAAAGTGGGGCTTGAACTCACGACCCTGAGATCACGAGTTGCAGGTTCTGCCGACTGAGCCTGCCAGGTGCCCTTAATTTTTCAATGCCTTTAAAAATAAATTATAACTGGGGCACCTGGGTGGCTCAGTCGGTTGAGCAGCCGACTTCGGCTCAGGTCATGATCTCGCAGTCCGTGAGTTCGAGCCCCGCGTCAGGCTCTGTGCTGACAGCTTGGAGCCTGGAGCCTGTTTCAGATTCTGTGTCTCTTTCTCTCTGACCCTCCCCCATTCATGCTCTGTCTCTCTCTGTCTCAAAAATAAATAAACGTTAAAAATAATTAAAAAAAAAGTAAATTATAACTGTGCTTAAAGGAAATAAAGACCACCTGAGAATATCCATACATGCTATACCAAAGGTCATGCCTTTAAGCAGATACTGATCCAAATGGAATATACCCCTTTTGGTCAACTGATAATGACCTCCATCTCATATGCAAAAACAAAATATTCCCCCTGGGGCGCACATTAGGAAACAGGAGTAACAAAATTCAAATCATATAAACCTAAATGATAATATACCAGGACTAAAATAAGCCATCCTATTAGAAACCACACATTTTAATAAAAACAAAACCAGCCCACAGCAAAAAAAAATTACAAGTATTTAAGATACTGGTATTAATAACAATGAATGAATCAAAAGTGATGAGGATTTTATTTTGAAATTGTTTTTCTAACTATAAATGAAAAAAAAATTAAGTTTATTTATTTTGAGAGAGAGAGAGAGAAAGAGAGCATGTGTGCCTGTGCAGGACAGCAGGGCAGGGACAGAGAGAGAGAGGTAGAGAGAGAGAGAATCCCAAGCAGGCTCCGGGCTGTGGGGGGGGGGGGGGGGCGGCTCCAATTCACATACTGTGAGATTCAGAACTGAGCCAAGAGCTGGATGTTTAACCGATTGAGCCTTTTTTTAAGATTTTATTTTTAGGTAATCTCTACACCCAACATGGGCTCAAACTCACAACCCTGAGATCAAGAGCCATGTGCTCCACCAACTGAGCCAGCCAGGAGCCCCAGAACTTTTTTTTATTTTAATGACATTCATGGACAGTACACGAGTCCTACTCTTTTACTGATCAAAGAAAGTAATTAAACAGTTTTTGAATTAAGGACACAAATAATGTTTGGATTTTTCAAAATACTTTCTATATTTTCCAAAATAACGTTTAAACTATGAATTTTCTATGGAGTACAGATTATGTACTGTATGGTCATTGTTTGAATTTTCTTTAACTCTGAAATATATGATTACTGTAATTAAATCTGAAACACCATGACTAGCGTCGTAACAATGTTTCCTACGCAAAGGAGAGCATCAGTTCTGAAAACTATACAGATTCATGTGTACAATAAAGGCTAACTAAATGCCCATCAAAGGAAAAGAACAAAGAACAAATCCATAAATTCTCCAAAGTTAAAAGCTAATAAATCATAGAAGATCAAAGAATCTCAGAACTTAAAGACTGCCACAGATTATTTAATCCAATCAACTCATTTTAGATTTTTTTTTAACGTTCATTTATTTTTGAGAGAGAGAGACTGCGAGCAGGAAAGATGTAGAGAGAGAGAGAGAGAGGAAGACACAGAATCCGAAGCAGGCTCCAGGCTCTGTGCTGTCAGCACAAAGCTCGAGGCTCATAAGCCATGAAATCATGACCTTAGCCAAAGTCGGATGTTTAACTGACTGAGCCACCCAGGCACCCGCTGTTTATGGTATTTTAATTCAGAAGTACGGTTTTTTTTGGTAAGTTTATTTTGAGAGACAGCGCACAAGAGCACAGGAGGGGGAGGGGGAGAGAGAGTCCCAAGTGGGCCCCACACTATCAGTGCAGAGCCCAATGTGGGACTTGAACCCACAAACTGTGAGATCATGACTTGAGCCAAAATCAAGAGTCAGCCACTTAACTGACTGAGCCATCCAGGTGCCCCAGAAGTATAGGTTTTAAAGAACTGCATTCTAAGGGCGCCTGGGTGGCGCAGTTGGTTAAGCGTCCGACTTCAGCCAGGTCACGATCTCGCGGTCCGTGAGTTCGAGCCCCGCGTCAGGCTCTGGGCTGATGGCTCGGAGCCTGGAGCCTGTTTCCGATTCTGTGTCTCCCTCTCTCTCTGCCCCTCCCCCGTTCATGCTCTGTCTCTCTCTGTCCCAAAAAAAATTAAAAAAATAAATAAATAAATAAATAAAGAACTGCATTCTAGGGGCACCTGGGTGGTTCAGTCAGTTAAGTGGCCAACTCAGGCTCAGGTCATGATGTCACAGTTCATGAGTTTGAGCCCCATGTCGTGCTCTTTCCTGACAGCTTGGAGTCTGCTAAGGATTTTGTGTCTCCCTCTCTCTCTACCCTTCCCCACTTAAACTCTCTCTCTCTCTCTAACAAACAAACAAACAGGGGCACCTGGGTGGCTCAGTCGGTTGAGCGTCCAACTTTGGCTCAGGACATGATCTCATGGTTCAGTGAGTTCGAGCCCCTTGTTAGGCTCTGTGCTGACAGTTCAGAGCCTGGAGCCTGCTTCAGATTCTGTGTCCCCCTCTCTCTCCGTCCCACCCCTGCTTGTGCTGTCTCTCTCTTTCAAAAATGAATAAAGAAAATTAAAACAAAACAAAAAACATTAAAAAAAAAAGCAGAAAAAACAAACCAGTAAAAGAACTGTATTCTTCATGTGAAGAAATCACATACTGCTTTAGAGCCATCATCTGCGGGTATTAACAAAACATCAGAGGTCACCTTCTCAGGAAGGCATTCTTAAGTAACTCTCCGGAAGTCAGTAGTCATTCAGCACTTAACTAACAAGCCCACTGACTTTCTGCTTTGTAATGACCCCAAACTCTTTTCTCTTTTAATGTTCATGGTCTCTCTAATCTCACTAGAATGTAAATTCTGCAAGAGGAGGGACTGTGTCTATACTGTTCACCAATGCAGCTCAGTACCTGGCCAAGCACATGATGTTGCTTCTGTAGCTACTACGGTACATCCCTTTATACCTTGTACTACAATCATTAATGTGCATGTCTTGCCTCCTAAGTGGTCCATAACTTCCTTCAGGGGTGGACCTTGTTCGATTGTTTCCCTCACACCAACTTGTACATAGTATGCACTGAATGGCTGGACCACAACTAGCAGATGATCTTAATGGCTTACAATTCCTGACTCACCTCGAGATTATGACCTAAGCCGAAGTCAGACACTCAACCAACCGAGCCACCCAGGTACCCAAAATTCCTGATTCTTACTGTCAAGGTAAGTAGGATGTGATAAGTTATATGGCCGGCAATTCAGTTCTATCTGGGGGATGCTACCATCAACTTCAATAAATACAACTCCCAATTCTCTAATTATTCCACTTTTTTCTCCAAATCTTCCATGGTCAATGCTATGGCTAACCACCTTCCTCCTTTCCTAACTATTCACAGTTCTTGAAATTCCACCCCATCTTGCTGCCTTTCAACTCAGAGGAAGGAGACGGTCAAAGCTACCAAAACCAACTTATTAGAACATGTGACTTTTGTGACTCACTTTTCTCATTAAAATCTTTGTAAATGAGGTAACTTACTAAGGAGTTTGTTCAACATACATATCAATGTATATTTGTTCAACATACATATCATCAACATACATATCAATGTACGTTATGTATCTGTTAAGTTCTCTATGTTTCTACCTTTTACCTCCTAAATGAATCCAACCTTTCAATGACTTGTTAAACAACCTACACAAGAAAAAGGCCAATAAAAAGTTAACCACAAGTAGTTGAAATTTAAAGTTAATCCAGTATTTTTACATGACCTATTTCTTTAAAAAAAATTTTTTTTTACTGTTATTTTTGAGAGAGAGAGAGAGAGAGCAAGCGAGCATGAGCAGGCAGAGAGAGGGAGACAGGCTCCAGGCTTTGAAGCAGGCTCCAGGCTCCAGCTATCAGCACAGAGCCCGACATGGGGCTCAAACTCACCAACTGTGAGATCGTGACTTGGCCGAGGTCAGATGCTCAACCAAATGTGCCACCCTGAAGCCCCTAACGTTACCTATTTCTTAAGAGGGTCTTTTTGTCCGAGCTGCTGGCAATCAATAAACTGTTTTACATTTCACCTCCTCCTGGAGAAGAGGCTGCAGGTAACCAAATGAAATGAAAAGACATGAAGGAGAACCAAAGGATACATTCAATTTAAGAATATAATCCCCAAACAACCACGTACCAAATATAGTGTAATCGAAAAGGGCGGTGGTGATCCTCTGTGTAGTAAGAACTGCTAAATACTACATACAGTTCAGAAAAGGCCCTCTTCAGATTAATTTTTAACTCCTTAGCTAACAGGACGTATCACTTTTATTATTTCATCAATCAAATAGCAATCACAGAGGCAGCAGAGGAGAACGTAACGGTTAAAAACACAGGCCCTGCAGCCAGACTGCTTGGGTCTAAATCCCAGGTCCACCACTGTGCTACCTAGGGCAAGACCCTCATGCTCTCTGACCCTTAATTTTCTCTTAAATGAAATGAGTATAATAAAAATAATTCCTGCCCCACAGAGTTGCTGTAAGGATTAAAGCAATACTTATGAAGACATGCCTGGAATATACTAGGTACATTATCATCATCATAACAGCTACCATTATATAGAAAGTACACAATAATAAGTATTAGTGACTGGTGTTAGGACACAGAAACAGAGTCGTAGTAAGTCACAACTGTAGGAGATTCAAATGGCCTGGATTTGTCAATTTTACCACCCAGGTCTAGACTTCAGGATGCCTTCTGAAGGTTTCTGCTCTCTGTGTTTTTCTCACTGGGTATATTCTTATTAAGTTTCTATACACACAATTTTTACCTGCAAATGTTGTTCACATTAAGAATAAAAACTGTCTTGGGGCACCCAGGTGGCTCAGTCAGTTGAGCATCTGACTCTTGGTTTTGGCTCAGGTCATAATCTCGAGGTTTGTGGAATCAAGTCCCAAGTCGTCTCTGCACTGATAATGGGGAGCTTGCTTGGGATTCTCTCTCTCTCTCGCCCCTACCCCACTCATTAGTGCAAGAACTCGTACTCTCACTCTCTTAAAATAAACATCATAAAAATAAAAAATAAATTAAAAATGCTGTAAGGAAAATAAGCACGGGAGCAAGTCTCTTAAAGATATCGTGAGATGTAGCAAAACGAACACTACCTGTTGCCAGGAGACGTGAGCTTGATCTGGCTTTGCTGTAGACCTTGGATAAACCACTTAAGCTGCCTGAACCTTAGTTTTTTCACAAGTAAAGTAAAAACAACAAAACTTTCTTCAGTTTTATTGATGGGCTTAAAGTAAAAAAGCAAAAGAATGTATGCTAAAGTGTCCCATACATTCCAGTGTAAAAATACAATGCTTTAAATAGGTATTTTCTTACATTTGGCAGAATGGTTAGAAAATACAAGATGACAAACAGAAGGCAAAACAAAACTTAAAAAAATTAACTAGACTGTAAGACAATCGTCTAATCCAAAAGTTGAAAATTGTGGGTTTGCATTAAAAAAGAAAACCACAAACATTTATGCCCTCCCATCCCCAGCCCTCTACCTTCCTCCCTCACAAAAAGAATCCACACCTGTACCCTGTTTTGTTCCACTGGCTTAAAAAAAAATAAATAAAAAATCCAGGAGCACCTGGGTGGCTTAGTGGGTTGAGCCTCTGACTCTTGACTTTGGCTCAGGTCATGATCTAATGGTTTGTGGGACTGAACCCCTTGGCAGAGCTTGCTTGGGATGCTCTCGCTCTCTCTCTGTCCTTCTCCAGCTTGTGCACATGTGTCTTCTCTCTCTCAAAAATAAACAAACTTAAAAAAAAAAAATTCAAACGGCTTTTATTTTACATAGTTTAACAGGCCACAACATTCCCTGTTTTAAACATTTCTGCTACCCACTTGACACCTAAAAAGGCATTTGAGTTTGCAAGTCTTTCCAACTGTCTTGAACACATAACCATAATATCCTACATAAACACCATACACGTGATTACAACTGTAGCAGTGAAATTTTTTTTTTTTTCTTACTGGCCTATAAGCTCTCTGAGGGCAAGAGCTTTGTCTAATAACCTTTATACTCCCCACAACGTCTAGCATGGACTACTGACAGTAGGCTATCAGAAATTGGTAAAGGGAAGATTTTTTTTCTCCCAGGTCTCAGCTCTAGGCACAGCTGTACTTCTTTTCAGCAAACGGTTTCTTCCTTATGGAAACCGGCAATCTATTAATTCCAAAGTGCTGGTTCAGGGGCTGACTCTGGACCGTAGGTATGTTTTGTCTGATCTGTGTGGTATTGGCTCAAAAGGTGTTTTATTTTTTTTTTTTTTAATTTTTTTTTCAACGTTTATTTATTTTTGGGACAGAGAGAGACAGAGCATGAACGGGGGAGGAGCAGAGAGAGAGGGAGACACAGAATCGGAAACAGGCTCCAGGCTCTGAGCCATCAGCCCAGAGCCCGACGCGGGGCTCGAACTCCCGGACCGCGAGATCGTGACCTGGCTGAAGTCGGACGCTCAACCGACTGCGCCACCCAGGCGCCCCCAAAAGGTGTTTTAAAACAGATCTGTGCCCGGATTCTAAATACTGAGGCAATTCGTATAAAACAAATCCATACCCCTGGTTTCTCCCTCAAATTAGAAGAGTTGAGGTCTGGCTGTCATGCCCAATTGGCAAAGATTAACCGGAGGTGAGGAGTTACTTCCCCCCCTTCCCTGGATAAGTGGTCAGAAGTTGGCTCAGGATTTCATTACACTTGGCTCACTAGGCAGGAGAGCATGGAGACAGCACAAGCTCCAGAATCAGTCTGCCTGCTCTGCATCCTGGCTCCATCGCTCTACTAACTGTATGACCTTGGGGCACGTGACTCAACTTCTCTTAGACTCTTTTCTTGTCTGTAAAACAACAACACCTATCACATGGGGCTAAGGTGAGGCCCGAACGTGCTAATGCACGTAAGCACGCAGAAGGTTGCCTGGCAGTGTAGAAAATACTCGACAAATGCCAGCTATCGTTATCTGCCTGGCACTGTCGGGGTTTTCCAACTCTCATGTAAGTGAGGATGTTTCTTTACACAAGCTGCTAGAAACTTCAGAGATGAATTTATGGCTCCCCTCCATCAAGTGTACCGAAGCTAAGAAATTCAGGTGTATCAACTTCATCAGCCTTCCCTATCCCTGTCTTTTTAAAGCCCCACTAAATCCTTTATCAGAAAAAAAGGGAAGCAGTGGAAAGGTTGTTTTTTTAAGAAATATTACTGTGAAATATTACTTGACACTCCTCCTGTCCCTGAATTAGTTGCACTTAAATGTACTTCTGTAGTAAGCACCTTAAGAGACAAAAACAACCCTATTAGTACATGCATCCCAGGTGAATAGCAATAAATATTTGTGGCTAGATTGATCAAGGAATTTAATGAGGCCTGAGCGTAATCCTTAGCAACAGCCCATGATGGGAATTGATTCCACAACCATTCAAACCCTAGTCAGACAAATCTAGTTTTGAAACCCTGGTTCTGTTCCTACCTGTGTTCCACAAATACCTCCAGGAGGCTTGGTTTCTTTATATGTAAAATGGTACATAAAAGTTGCCTGACACATATCAGGAGATGTGAAAAATGTTCGGATCAAGTTCAATTTCTATTCCAGAGGAGATAAGCAGTTGGACTAAACCACGGTTCATGACCTCCCCTAATTAGGTTATTCTGCACTGCTGTGCCTGTTAGTCTTTGCGGCTGCAGTTCCCGCTCCGGGGACGACTCCTCCCCATCCCAATTTTCTTCTTCAAGGCCCAAAACAAACGTCAACTTCTCCCTAAAACCTTCCCTTATCCCACCAGTAAAAAAACAACAGCTTCCTTCTCTGCGTTCCAATAAGCACTTTTATACTTGTGTAACACGCACCACCATGCCTGACTCGTCTAATTCGTTATATATACGAACTCCTTAAGGGCAGGGGTCCTGCGCTCATTACCTTCGTCCTGTTTCACTTTCCCACTGCTTCTCCTGGCTATAGGCCAGGAACATCCCATGATCCATAAACAACTTAACGACATACGTTCATTCAGCCAGAGTAAGAGAACTCAACTCTCTGATCTAGCCTGAACGCTAAAGCGGCCGTAACCCCTGGGAAACTGTTAAAGTAAACGTTAAACAGTACCGAGAAAAGGCAAAGAGTACTATGAGGCCCCAACTCCTCCGGGAAGTGGCCATCAGTCCAGGGGAAGAGTTTGGGAAGCTGTATGCACCAGCGTACTCCCGCTGCGGGGCACACCTGGGACCTCCTGCTCACGCAGGCCCAACTCGGGCTGGGCAGGCAGTGGGGGACGCACCCTTCAGCCCGCAGGCCCCCTGAGGCCTAAGCAAGCTCCGCGCCGTGACTCAGCCCTTGGCGCCCGCGAACAGCCAGCCGGCCTCCCCTCACCTTGGCCAGCTTCTCGCACTCTGGCAGTCGCTGATCCACCGTGGCGCTGTAGTCCACCTCCATCTTGACGATGCGCCCATCAGCCCGCTCTGAGCCGCCGTCCGCCATGGTCCCGGCCTGAACGTCCCTTGATGTCCCCCTGCTTCGGCCACCACTCGTCACCCACACCGGAAGCCGCCTGCGCACCCACTCAGGCAGTGCGTCGGGAGCCCGCGCGAAGGACCCCCACGAGGCCCCCTGCGCTGGCCGCCAGTCAGGCACTGCCTCAGACAGCCCTGGGGGCGGGGCGGAGGGCGGGGCTCGCCCTCGAGCCTGCAGCTCACGTCCGGTTTTGCCTTGATAACCGACTTTCATCCACGGCTTTTGCGGTGAGAAAAGCTAGTGTAATAGAATAGGCCATCCCATATACTCTTACGTCTCCCTGCTTTGCAGATATTATTTCTCAGAGCCGTGGGCAAGTCGCTTAGCTTTTCTTGGATCTCCGTTTTCTCATCTCTGCATGAGCAGGCTGAAATCCTAAAGAAAAAAGTTTCATCTGGTTGAGAATCTTGGTTTAATCTGTGGGATCTCTCAAAGCTCAAAGAGAAGGTATGACAGCGGCTCAGTAATATAACAAGTACTTTTTGTTTGTTTTCATTTTTACTATAATCCACTACGTGGGTAAGAAGAATCTTTAGAAAGATTTTGTTGACTTTTCTTTGTAGGACTCATGTGAGCATCAAATGAGATTTTACGCATGCAGGATTATTTCCATTTTTAAGGACCGTGCAAGTTTTCATTAGCATCTGCATCGTCTGGGTCCCTATTTAACAGCTTAGGATGCTTGAAAGTGAAAATGAGGTTGTGTGTGGTGTGGTCAAAGTATAAACCGTAGCTTCCAAAGCAAATGGGAAATCTTGGAATTGTCTACCTGTTAGCGAATTAAATCAGCACCAACATCCCTTTTTATATACTGAATAGACCTCCTTTTGTTGTTTTTGTTTTTACTGTTCTGTAATGAAAATCATGGGTAATATAACCCACCTGCACACATAATTAAACACGACAACAACAAACACCCTAGCTGTAATGTAAAGGAGAAGCATCGCAAAATAGCAAAATAATAATACTTCAGAATATAAAGGCTAGGGGCGCCTGGCGGGCTCAGTTGGAGGAGCAGGCAACTCTTGATCTCTGGGTCCTGAGTTCCAGCCCAACCTCAGGTGTAGAGATTAGTTACGTAAATAAATGAATAAACTTCAAAATTTAAAGGCTAAGACATGTCTACTATAGAAAATAAAAAAGAAGCCGTTGTGTGGTTGTTCACACACATAACAACTGTGAAATCAGAAGTTGCAACCTCAATAGGTTGGTTCCCCAAGCATCGTAAGGATTTACTGTGGGTGACATGATTTCTCCAAAATGGTGTACAACTTCTTGGTAAAGTTCTGACTCTGTGAAAGTACAATTTTCCATTGTTTTTTTTACATAGAAGAATTCTTAGAAATTTTAGTGTATATTAAAACGTCAAAAAAGAGCATACGTAAAGTGAAGTTCGAGTCTAGGCCTCAGACACGTAAGTGGGTGTCTGGCAGGACATTGAAAAGTCAGGTGGAGGGGCGCCTGGGTGGCTCTGTCGCTTAAGCAGCCGACTTTGGCTCAGGTCGTGATCTGGCCGTTTGTGGGCTAGAGCTCTATGTCCGGGTCTGTGCTGACAGCTCAGAGCCTGGAGGCTGTTCGGAATTTGTGTCTCCCTCTCTCTCTGCCCCTCCCCCACTCACGCTCTGTCTTCTTCAAAATTTGTTAAGGAAAACAAATTTTTTTAAAAGAAAGAAAAATCCGATGGATTGTGGGACAATATTTTACCATGCAGGTTTGTCGCATCGTAGATGTCTGGCATCCCAATTACATGCTGATCCCCCTTACCCCCCAGTGATCTTGACAACCTGAAATACCCACACAAATTTCTAAAACGCATTTCTAGGAGCCAGTATTGTTGACAGCACTAGGCTGAGCTGTTTCTGGCTGTGTATTCAGTGTGCAGTTGGTTTGGTGAAGAGTAGACAAAGCATTTGGAGGTCTACCGTTTTGTGTCAAGAATGTGGAAAAGACAAAAAGTAACAAGGTGGTGGTGGAGTAAATCTGGAGTAAATCCTGGTTTCCAGGACTCAAAAAGTAAGAGTGAGAGAGGGTGGAGAAAACTCCACCAAACTGAAGCCCTTCCTTGCTAGGCCTGGAGGAAATGAACAATGAAAGCACTTTGAAATCTAAGGGAAAGCTTACAAAGGAAGCAACAACAAAGTGAAATAAATAAAGAAGAAACCCGGTTAAAGACTGAGCAAGAGAGAAAATAGGTTGAGAGTGCGGTTACGTCGACGCTTTATAAATCCTTTATTTGTCTGAATCGGACATCGTAAGAAAGAATTTAGTTTCAGAAGAGAAAAATTAGCAAAGAATAAGGAACCTAAAAGGTAGAGATGAAACCTCTATAGAAATGTAAAGAGGGATGGAAATTAAGATGGACACAAGAGGGGTGCCTGCGTGGCTCAGCCGGTTAGGCGTCCAACTCTTAATTTTGGCTCAGGTCATGATTTCATGATGCCTGCATTCGAGCCCCTGGGATTCTCTGTCTCCCTCCCTCTGCCTCTTTCTCTCAGAACTAAACAAATAAACATTAAAAAGAGAGAGATGGACAACTAGTTGGGACACCTGGCCGGCTCAGTCGGTAGAGCATGCGACTCTTAGTCTTGGGGTTCTGAGTTCAAGCTCCACGTTGGAGCTAGAGATTTAAAAAACAAAGAATGAGGGTGGTGAGTTTGACCCCCACTTGAGCAGTAGAGATTACTTAAAAATAAATAACAAAAAAAGGTGAACGTGCTAGTCCCCCAGCAAGGCTTGACTTTATCACTATTTTTTGTTTTGGGTTGGACTTTATAAACTGAACAAATTCTTCTCTTCCTCATTCTTGAAAGCCTCCTCCTCCCCTTCCCTTTCACTTGTTTTTCTGTGGAATCCTTTGTTCCAAGAACTCAGTACAGATATTGACATGCTGCCCTCAATGTATACTTAGTAACGAGACTCAGATGGCCCCTCCAGCTCTAGTCATGAGACCACCTTGAGGAACCAGGCTGGCAGCGGGGACCAGACTGCTATCCAAATCGCCCAGATCCTGTATTTTCCTATAAAAGCCCTCAGCCCTTTCCCCCAGGCGGGCTTGCAGTCTTGGGAGACATTAGTCTGCTGTAACCTCCTTTGCCTGGCAAAGTAGTAAACTGTCTTCCTTCTGTATACCCCAACTCTGTCTTCCAGTTCCTGCTCTGAGCACAGACGTCAGTTTTCGACAACAGAGAGAAAAACTGATTGGAAAAAGCAGGGGTAATGTATATTATGATACTAATTATTGAAAATAATGTGTCTATATATTATTATTATTTTTTCCATATTTGGCATCTTTGGCCCGTTCAGCTTATTGGCTGTGCACACGTCTGACCCCAAGTTCCCGCCTTTGTGAAGTGAACCTTATAAAGGGGGCGGGAGGGTAGAGGGGAGATAGAAAATAAACATGTAAATAATGTAGCAGGGGTGATAGTGAGTGGGAGGTGGTCAAGGAAGGCCTCGCTAGCGAGCCAAGACCTGAAGTAAGTAAGGGAATCTTTTTTGGTTTCTTTTTACCTTTTTCTATGTGATCTCTACCCCCAACACGGGGCTGGAACTCACGACCCTTAGACCGGAGTGACCGGAAGTCGTATGCTCCACCAACTGAGCCAGCCAGGTGCCCCAGTAAAGGAGTCTTGCGGATAGTTTGCAGGGGAGAAGATTCCAGGCAGAGGCAGGAGCAAGAACCCTGAGGTTAGAGCGATCAGGTCACCCTGTCTGAAGACCAGAATACGCGAGGGTAGGAGTTACAGGAGATGAAGTTTGGGGCAATTCAACCATTATAAAGCCTTTTTTTTTTTTTTTTTATGTTTGTTTATTTTGAGAGAGAGAGAGAGAAAGGGAGAATGAGCATGGGAGGGGCAGAGAGAGAGGGAGACACAGAATCTAAAGCAGGCTCCGTGCTGTGAACACAGAGCCTGTTGCAGGACTCGAACTCACGAACTGCGAGATCGTGACCTGAGCCAAAGTCGGACGCATAACCGGCTGAGCCACCCAGGTGCCCCGGGACTTGGTTTCTCACCTAAGTAAGATGGGGAGCCAATGGGGGGTTTGGGTGAAGGAGTGGTATGAGCTGACTTACATAGTAAAAGAGTCTCTGCCGTGTGGTGACTAGGTTGGGGAGAAGCTGGGAGACTGGCTGGGGGGTTATTGCGGTAGTTCAGGAGGAACACGATGGTGGCCTGGACTAGGGTGCAGGCAGTGGAAGTGGTAAGCAGCAGCTAGATCCTGGATATAATCTGAAGGTGGCGCCAAGATTGCTGGCCTTGAGGGCAGAGAGGTCAACTATGTCGGCAAGATTTTTGGGCTGAGCGTCTGGAGAGATGGAGTTGCCATTTACCAAGGAGGAAGCCGACTGGGGACAATCAAGCCAGGCAGAAAAGGACAGGAGTCCACCGTTTGGGATATGTTAAGTTTGAGGGCCCTGTTGGGTATCCAGTGACAGTGACAGTGTTGAAAAGGCAAATGCATGTACAAGGGTCAAATTAGGGGGAGTCATTTGGGCTAGAGGTTTGAAGTTGGGAGTCACGTAACGTAAGCCACAAGGTCTGCGTTACAGAAATGTTCCCGAGGGACGCCTGGGTGGCTCCGTCGGTTGAGCATCCAACTCTCCAATTTGGTGAGCCAAATTTCAGTTCATGATGCCAGGGTCGTGGGATTGAGCCCCACGTTGGGCTGTGTGCTGAGCATGAAGTCTGCTTGAGATTCTTTTCTCTCTCTCCTTCTGTCCCTCTCCCCCATTTGCTTGCTCTCTCTCTGTAAAATAAAATTAGGGGCGCCACCTGGGTGGCTGAGTCAGTTAAGTGTTCAACTCGACTTTAGCTCAGGTCATGATCTCATGGTTGGGAGTTCTAGCCCCACGTCTGGCTTTGCCCTGACAGTGTGGAGCCTGCTTGGTATTCTCTCTCCCTCTCTCTCTGCCCCTCCCCACCCTCAAAATAAATAAGTAAACATTTAAAAAAATGTTCCACATGGGGCGCCTGGGTGGCTCAGTCGGCTAAGCGTCCGACTTCAGCTCAGGTCATGATCTCACGGTCCGTGAGTTCGAGCCCCGTGTCGGGCTCTGTGCTGACAGCTCAGAGCCTGGAGCCTGTTTCGGATTCTGTGTCTCCCTCTCTCTCTGAGCCTCCCCTGTTCATGCTCTGTCTCTGTCTCAAAAATAAATAAACGCTAAAAAAAAATTTGAAAAAAAAAATGTTCCACAAAAAGTCGAATTACATGCTATTCCTATGGCACTACATTGCTGAGAAATACTATTTCCAGGGGCGCCTGGCTGGACCGGTCGGGAGAGCATGTGACTTGATCATCTTGGGGTCATGAGTTTGAGCCCTGTGTTGGGTGTAGCGATAACTTAAAAGTAAAATCTTAAAAAAAAAAAGAAAAGAAATACTATTACCAGATCTGTGTTGACATCATTTGATGATACTACGTCAAATATGCTTTGGCATTAAATAGCTACAATCAGTTATGGTTGCATAGGTGCCTCCCTTTAAAGGACACTTAGGATCAAGGACAGTGCCTTCTTTCATCACTAAAACTTCTCTCCAGTGAGTATAGTTACATATAGTCTAAGAATTTATTTCAGATTATTCCAGTGTTTTGCAAATTTCTGTAAAAACAGGAAATGCAATAAAAGGACATTTATTACTAGCTAATTTATTCATTTTTAAAACCTTAAAAAATATTTATATTTGAGAGAGAGAGAGACAGAGCATGAGTAGGGGAGGGGCAGAGAGAGAGGGAGACACAATCCAAAGCAGGCTCCAGGCTCTGAGCTGTCAGCACAGAGCCCCATGTGGGGCTCGAACCCATGAACCGTGAGATCATGACCTGAGCCGAAGTCTGATGCTTAACTGACTAAGCCAACCAGGTGCCCCGCTAATTTATTTTTTTAAAAAAAGACAAAACTATACCTTTGGCCACAGAACTTCCTGTTTTGTTTTTTTTTTTCTATGTGAAGCAATTTATACCACATCATCATGGATGAATTTTTATTTTATGAGCATTTAATGCACAGCTATAAGCAATTACATGTCAGTTATTCTCTGTATTTAACAGAGGCCTGATAAATGGGTCTACACGTAAGAACTGCCTTGGGACTTGCTTTTTGTAGTTGTGTTAAGAATGAATTTAACATTTGCTTATTTCCTAACAAAATCAGACACACAGGTGTTTAAAACATGCACAAAGGGGAGCCAGGGTGCCTCAGTCAGTTAAACGTCCAAACTCTTGATTTTGGCTCAGGTCATGATTTCACAGTTGGTTCATGGGTTTGAGCCTTGCGTCAGGCTCTATGCTGATCGTGCGGAGCCTGGTTGGGATTCTCTCCCTCCCTTTCTGCCCCTCCCCTGCTCATGATCTCTCTCTCTCAAAATAAATAAACCTAAAACACACACACACACACACACACACACACACACACACACACACACAGGCTTAGACTTTGCTGGAATTAAAACAATATTTATTAAAACAAAATTTAATTGGAAAGGATAATGTTTGATTTTCAAAAACAGCCCTTGAAAAGGGGGTATGTGAAATGGACACAGGAACCTGGGAGAGCTACCACAGCTTGTCCACAGCAGAAACGATCTGAGCAAGAAAACTCACACAGTATTGAGTTGTTACTCAGAGTATAAAATAAATACAGATAATTGAATGAATAAATAAATGGAGAAGAGACAAATCTCACAGAACGTCCCATTATATACATAGATACCCTGTCCTCAGGACACAGGCTTAATTCTCCCTCCCTTGATTGTGGGCTGGACCTAATGACTTACTTCCAAAGAACAGAGCATGGAAAGGGAAAAATAGTAATTTTATGGTGGAAAAAAAATGGGCAGACATGACCTTAACCAAGTGATCAAGGTTAAAATCAAGCCCTTTTTCAAGGGCCACTTTGGTAATGTGAAGAGAAGCATGGGATTGAGAAGGTACATCTTTATGTTACTGTGGTGTAACAGTTTTGTCTTATCCTTCTCTCCTTAGCCCCAATTTTGACAAGTTGAAAGTCAGTCTCTCCGAAAGCTTCTTCCTGGAGAAGCGAAACATTTAGATAAGATTAACGAATGTTACACAGATACAGCAGGTCTCCGCAGCAAGACTTGCCCCCTCCATATGCACCCCCATATTTGACAGTGTGTGTGTGGGGAGGGGGGTGGGGGCGGATGATACTGATACTCAGTGGGTAGAGATCAGGGATGTTGCTGAGTATCCTACAGTGACCTCCACAACAAAGAATTAACCTGGCACCAGGGGCCAAGTAGCTCGGAGGTTGAGAACCCTGAACTAATATATACACACATCTAATAGATGTTTATTAGGTACCTACACTACCCCTTCTAGCAGAAAACAGTTTCCAGATGATTCAGAGAGGATATGGTCTGTGTCCTCTGGAAGCTTAAAACCATTTTGGGCAGTTGGAGAACAGGTGGCATTTTGTATACAAAGGCCACACTTGTATAACAAACCAGAACCAAAAATGAATAGTCCAGATAAATGTTCTGGGCAGTCTAGAAAGGTAAAGAATTGTCTGGAATGGTTCTGTGTAGGAGATGGGACATTGAATGGGCTTTGACAAGCCCACACAACTTAGAGAGTAGAAAAGAGGAAGATGGAAGGAACTGTAATATTTTACTTCAGCAGTGCCAGGGATATTCTAGGAATAAAACATGACTTGAACGGTCACAAAGACTGTTGCTACGTTCTTCTTTCAGATGTAACTTACAGGGTGGGTCCTATTTTTATTCACAGGGACTGAGAAAGGTTTCAGTGTGTGTGTGGGGTGCACATAATCAGAATCCAGGTGAAGACAATGGATTGAAAAAGCTCCTTAGATGATCGGTTTTGATGTGCACCTCCCCCATCTCACCTTCTGAGAACCCGTGCCTTCACAGCTTGTCACTTATCCAGGAATATATGCTGTCAGAGACTTGTATAGGCTGATACTCTTTTCCTACTGCTCATGTCATTCCTCACTGATAACTCTTTGTTCCTCTTTCTGCTTTGTGCCCCATCCTATTTTTTAATATGTGATAATCAGTAACTGTAGATTATACAGTTGTTAATGTATCATCACACTATTCCCTTTTTAAAACTTTTTAAAAGTTTATTTATTTTGAGAGACAGAGACACAGAGAGAGAGAGCATGCAAATGGGAGAGGGGCAGAGAGAGAGAGAGAGAGAGAGAGAGAGAGAGAGAGAGAGAGAATCCCAAGCATGCTCTGCACTGTAAGCACAGAGCCCTACATGGGGCTCGAACCCACCAACCCTGACATCATGACCTGAGCCGAAATCAAGAGTCAGACATTCAACCCACTGAGCCATCCAGGCGCCCCTCATCAGTACTATTCCTGGTGATGATAGCAACACCTTCAAAGCTCTTTGGCAGTAGATATTGGGGATTCCACTGGGGGGAAAGAAACAAAGATGGAATTCTTGCCAGACTCTTGCTGACGAGAGGACTGAAAACATTTTAAACAGCGTATCTGACCAGTAGATGGCGCTCTCCTCCCTTTGTGCGATTGCATTATGAATGAATAAGCTCTCCCTTTGCCCTCCCCTCCCCCAAGCACTGTTGTAGTGGAAACGGATTCTCCCCAAGTCCTTACCGAATCTTCAAAATTCATCGTCTTTTCTTTCTGTGCTAATTCAGATCCTCCTCATAGGTCTCCTGTAGTATTCTAATAACCAATAACCTCCTGCCTCTGGTATCTTTCTGCCTTGTCCCATCCAATACACTGTCCTCAGAGTCACTTTCCAAAAACAGACTGCTGAAAGATGGTGTCATGGGGGAAGAACTGGGGGGAGGGATTCTCTGTGAAGGCAGTGACAGGAGCAGAAGGGTCAAGGTAAAGTGGATGCCTTCCCAGGCCAACAGATTTGTCTCACTTGGCTGCAGAAGGACAGGGGAAAGGTAACTGGCAAACAGGGGAAAGGTAGATTCAGAGCCTTGATCTTCCTGCCAAGGAATTTTAACGGGCTCAGTAGGCCACAGAGAATCAGCGAGAGGTTTTGAAGGTGGCAGGATTAGTGCAGTGCTTGAACAAGATTAATGTGACCAGGCATGCGGATGGACTGAATGAAAAGGAAGTTCAGGCAGCTTACCAGAGTCAGGAGAGAAGTGTATAAAGCGTAATTTGCAGTTTGGGAAGTGAGGGGAGGGAGTTCCTCAACCTTAGTATCAATTTCAGTAAAAAACAAACACAAACAAACAGTTACAGAATCAATGTCAGGAAACATCTAGGAAGCTAGGAATACATCTACCCATTGTGATGTCCTGTGTGCATGTGTATGTGTGGCTAGCCAGCACATCGCCTCCCTGCCTCTGGGAAGAGGACTGGGTACCAGAAGCAAAGCCGCTACACTTGTTTTCAAGTAAGAAGTAGGAAAAAAGGAAAAACAGGCTTTCCGTATCACAGGCTTTCAATGTGTTATTATTCACCACTACGGTGTCGGTGTCAGATTTAGATTTTCCACCTCGAGGAATTTGGTTTGGCTTTAATTAGTTGCTGTGAATACTTCGGGGCCAACTCTGGGAAGCATCTATCTAGAAAAATAGTTGTCACTAAAATATAAACTGGATATAGGGTGTTGTTTTTCTATGAGGCTTTGTATCATGTTCACACAGTTATAAATTCCCTCCAGCCATCTGGGATGATTTTTGCCACAGCCCACCATAGTTCTTCTGGTTAACTATTTATTAATCATAATTTTAATACTGTGACACTGAGATCATCCGCAGCACCATCCAAGCTCTGTGGGTAGCGGCGGGACTCTAGAGCACAAATATTTCCTCTGAGAAAAGATGATGCTTTGCTGGTTATTCTGCACAGAGGCAAACGATGCATTTTTTTCATCCAGCAACTTTTCAGAAAAACAAGCTTAAAAATACCAGACAAATGAAAAACAGACTTCAGCAGTTACATGCAGCTTCCTGAGTAACTGAAGAATGTGCCTCTTGTGGTTAAAACGAGGGATCTGTTTAATATGGATGAAATACCAACACGCCAGGCATTTTCATTGACATTTCACTGTGACTTTTTGAACTTAGGAGTGCTGACAGGAAAACCTCTTCTTGCAGCCCTGCGGACCGGGAGAGGTAAAAGGCTATGTCCGGTTCACGTTCCCTCTGGTCGTGTGCTTTCTGTTTGTACTTCATTTTCTTCCACGCTGTTGCACTTCCCAGTTTAACAGGATTCCTCCTCTGAAATCAGTCAGGAACCCAGGCGAGAGTTCGTTCTCAGGCTCCCAAAGCTCATCGCCTCTCCAGCGCTGGGCTTGCTCCCTGGACCCAAGTGAAAACAATCGCGGTGGGCAGTTGCAAAGACCTTTTCTCCCCCAAAGGTCAAGCCTCGCTTGTGCACCTGGCAACCAGAAGCTACCCAGAGTGGCCGGGCGGAGCACCGTGGCACCCAGGGAACACTGGAGAACGGACTCCAAGGGTAGGGGAGTCAGGGAAAAGCCCCCTTTCCCGATCCACCCCAGCGCCGGCCGAGCTCAGCTCCGGGGCAGCCCTGCCGTCTGGCAGGAGCCGGGGAGAGAGAGAGAGAGACATGCTGTTTTGTTTAAATCCTCCACATTCTTTGCCATTTCCCCATTGGCCGGATGGGGCTACCCTCCCCACCGCGGCCGCTGCTGATGTCAGCCTCGCTGGCGCTCGCTCCTCCCGCACCCACCTCCCCGGCCCGAGGCACACTGCAGCTCCGCGCGGACTCTCCGGCTCCGGCGCGGTGGCTGCAAACTCGCGGGCACGCACGGCGCTCGGGGAGCCAAGGGACCCGGGGGAGGGGACGTGCGCGGAAGGCGCCAGCTTCCTCTCGCCCGCCCCTCGCCGCCGCGAGCCCGGGTTGGAGGAACCCCGGGCCCCAGCCCGACAGAGCCGAGCGGCGGCGGCGGCGGCGGCAGCTTCCCTTTTCTCCTGCTGAGAGCCCCGGAGCGCCTCGGGGACCGGCCCTAAAAGAGCAGGAAATCTTGTTTACCGCCCGGGGAGAGGAGCCGATCGAGCCTTTGTCTGGAAAGTCAGCATCTCCAGCTCCGGCTGCAATGTGTTCCTGGTGACATTAGCATTGGCAGACCCGCCGGAGAAGGAGGGGGGGGGGGTCGCCAGGTTCATGTCTGCTTTCGGAGGCGGATCGAGCGGGTGACTTTTGTGCATTCGTTTCAATTTTTGGAAATCTCTCTTTTTTCCTCCATTGCCCGCCACCGGGCATGTCCTGATCCGGTGGCCGCTCCTACCGCCCAGGGCTGCCGATCTGAGCGGTTTCCAGCGGGTCTCCCTCCCGCCCGCCCCGATCCCTCCCTGACTTTGCAACACCGCGTACCGGGAGGACCGACCTCGGCGAGGAAGGAGGCGGGGGAGCCCCGAACACTCGGACCCGAACCTTGACATGCTCTCGGGCGGAGAGGAGGAAGCCAGGAGCTGAGCGCAGCGCCGGGACTGCTTCGCCGGCCGGCTCCCGAACGCGGGGCTACGGGCGCCCTGCCCTGCGCCTGGGAGGCAGCCTTGTTGGTCTGGGGGGCGCCCCTCGCTTCCCGCCCCGGGGGCCCGCGGCCGGCAGGACCATGCTGCTGAAGGAGTACCGGATCTGCATGCCGCTCACCGTGGACGAGGTAAGCGCCGCGCCGGCCCGGCCTCACCCGCTTCGGGGCCCTTCGCCCCGGGGCGCCGCGTACCCCGCTGCCGCCTCTCGGTCGGCGGGTCCTCTGCGGGCCGCAGGGAGACCCTGCTGGAGCATTACCTCCCCAGCGGGGAGGAGGAAGAGAGGGGGTTGCTGTTTCCACTTGTCACCCCAGAGGGGGAGGGCGGCGTTGGGTGGGGCGGTGGACTCCAGGTGGGTTCTTGGGGGGCACCCAGAATCCTGACTGTGGGGGATCGGATGCACCAAAGGGAGCTGGTGCGCCCCTCCCTCCAATTAAGAAAATGAATAAAACAAACCCAAGCGCCGCAAGAGCGCCCTGGTAGCTTGGGGGTCGAGGGGAGGCATCCGGTCCTGTCGTGGGCCCTGGCTCCCCTCCCGCGCTTTGCTGTGTGGCCGGGGTACGGGGGAAGCCTTTGCTCTCGGGATCTCGAGGCCCCGAACCCGCTGGGGGGGAGCACCTCAGAGCCCTACGGGAGTCCTCCTGGGCCCGCACTGCTCGCCCTCGCCGCCAGCCTTGGGCGCCGCTCCCGCCACGCCCGCGCATCGAGGCTCCCAGACCTGGCTTCGACCTTTCGCTAACCGCCTGGCTCGGAAACTTTCTGCGTCTCTTGTTTCTTCAGCGGCGGGGAGCGTGGTCTGCGGGCGAGCCGGGAGCGGCGGGGACTGCGGCGCGGCCACAGGAGGGCGCTCCAGCACGTGGGTGCGGGCCCGGCCCGGGTCTGGGTCCTGCAGCTGCAGGGCGGGCGGGGGGCGGGGGCTCGTCCTCCACCCGCTGCTCCGGTTCCATTCTCCAGATCCCCCCGAAGCAGCAAGCTCCATCATTCAGGAAATGATGACTCAGTGAGGATTATTCAGGCCCCGGCTTCCCTTTCTTCCCTTCTTCCCCCTCGCCTCCCTACCTTTTTGGTGACTTCACAATTGCTTAGCGCCTGTCCAGGGACATCAAGGAAGCATGAAGCCAATCAGGGAAATTTGAAACTCACCAGTGTGTTTTGGTGTGCCACACCAAAGAAACGGGTGAGCCAAACCGTATTTATATTTAATTACAGAGCATTTAATCTATCAGATGCGTTATTTGAGCCACCACCTTGTGGCGCGGGCTTGGTGCTTTGGGAAAGAAAAGGATATTTAACCGGTAAAGTAAGTGGCTGTGCTCCCGAGGGGCAGCCTTCATCCGTCATCTGGAGCAAGTGTTCAGGCAAGACCCCGGTACAGTCCAAGGCAAGATCAAAGTAGCTCCGTGTTGACAAAACATATATCCCAAGAACACTGGCTGCCAAAGAGAGAGGACAGCCCCCACCGGAATGATGAACCGAGCGTTCTTGCCTGGTGGCGTTTGAGAGAACATTGGAGTAGAGTCTTGAAGGATGGAATCCATGTGGACAGGCAGAGTTTGGAGGGTGCATCCGGAAGGTGTAAATCAAGTGGAGGGAGCAGCACACAGCTGTGGGGGTGGGGAGACAAATGAGTGAATCTGGTTAATCAGAGTGTTTCTAGAAAGAGTTGAGATGTTCCCACCTTGGGCAGCTGAAGCTGGAGCAGGTCCGCCTGGAGGTATGAGAGCTTCTTCATCTCTTCCTAATGACTTTATTTATGGAGAGGAGTTTGGAAGCTAGGGACAGTGTTGGTACTGTGTGAAAGAACCCACAATGCAGGTGATAATTGAAAAAAATAGCCAGTTCTAGAATCTTCTTACTACCTACAAATTTTTTTTAATGTTTATTTGTTTTTGAGAGAGAGAGCGAGTGAGCACAAGCCGGGGGAGGGACAGAGAGAGAGAGGGAGACACAGAATCCCAAGCAGGCTCCAGGCTCCCAGCTCTCAGCACAGAGCCTGACGCGGGGCCTGAACCCACAAACTGCAAGATAATGACCTGAGCCGAAATTGGGCGCTCAACTGACTGAGACACGCAGGCGCCCCCAGCGTCTTTTTATTCTCTTTATTCTGGTTGGTTTTATTCGCAGGCTTTGGTGAATGCTCAGGCACACCTCTTACCGCACTTACTTATTTATTTTTGGTGCTGAAATACCCACCGCTTCAGGGTGAAGTAATCGCATTTGAATGGTGCAGGCGGAGGCCCTTTCTTAATTGGCAAATGAAATCAGGCTCCGCTTAACAATAAAATGTGTAATTATAATTTACCTAATGTATAATTCATTCAGACTAGCGCATGATTCAGTTACTATAAAAGTTGAATTTTGAAGTTAGTCTTCTACTTGGTTAGGGAAGCTGCAGGACAGTGTATAGATCGATAGAGGGTTTCACACCGATAGGATTCAGATTTTTCCAAGCCAGATGATGGATGAGGAAACTAGGCCCAGCTGGTCGGAGGTTAGATCCCTGGAGTCTGACTCAGTCTCTCTCGTGCTGCGTCCTACCGTCCTTAACATTAAAAACTGGGAAGGAACTGAACGGTACCTTCAAAGAAGCCAGTTACGTCAACCTAGGTAGACTCTTAGAAGCCTAACTTTTGCTTCAACACTTCTTTTGCTTTGGGCCTGATTCCGTCCACACAGGAATTTGTTCCTAACCAGCAAGGTTAATTAGCGGCGCCCATAGTTTTGAAAATGAGGCAAACGCCCTCAATTTGGAGAGTCATTGAGAGAACTGAACCAACACTGTCCATTCTTCTTCCCTGGCCTTGTTACCCCCTTTCACTCCCAGTGGAGGGGAGTGTCAGGGGAACTTGTGTGCTAGGATCCACATTTTTGCAGATAAGTAAACAGAGTAATAGAGGTTAAGTATTGTGCGCCAGGTCATGCAACTAATTAATTGCCAAGCCACAACCAGAGCCATGGCAAAACCCATTGTTTTTCTTTATGCTGCTCTTTGCCTGTTCCTGGTATTTAATGCGGAAAAAGGAAAAAAAAAAAAAACACTTTTCTTGAAAACCGATAACATTGCCTCTGTCAACTAAATGAAAAATCAAAGACCTTTTGAATTGTTCTAGAGGGTACTAGATTCTACTATTTCTCTAAACCTTATTTTAACTCATGAAATGTTCCCTAGTTCCAGGAAAGAGGAAAAACATTGGGAGGTAAAGAAAATAAAGCTGAACCACGGTCTAGATCAGAGTGTTGGTGTTTTGTTTTTTTAGACAATTTCGGATTAAAGGGTTTTAAGATCCTAATTAACATCCCATGCATTAATTTTATTTCATTTTTTTTTAATTAAAAAAATTTTAAATGTTTATGTATTTTTGAGAGAGAGAGAGAGCGTGAGTGTGTGAGCGGGCAAGGGGCAGAGAGAGAGGGAGACCCAGAATCCGAAGCAGGCTCCAGGCTCTGAGCTGTCAGCACAGAGCCCGACCTGGGGCTCGAACCCACGAGCTGTGAGACCGTGACCTGAGCCTGACCCTTGACTGATTGAGCCACCCAGGTGCCCCTCATGGGTTAATTTTAATAAAAGACTTCACTGGAATAGTTTCCTCATTTATGTTTAGTGTCGTCTCTGAACTGGATATATATATTCCCCTCCACTGGAAAGTTCTAAACAGGAAAGGTTCCTGAGGGCTGATAGTTGATTTCAAAGAGACAGTTGTCACTGTCTTCCTTTGGAACATTTGGTGATGTAGATTCTTTAATTTTAGAAGGGCTGGTAGAGATCTTCTGTAGTTGAGCCATTTCATTCCGTGGAGAAGACTACGGTTGTAGAAGGTCCGTCTCATAGCTAAGGGCAGGGTCTAGGCCAGAACCCGGGTCTTCTGATTTCCGGTGCACAGCTGTTTTACTGTTGGCCAGCGGTTCTCCCACTTTTCCTTCTCTGGGGGCTTCCTCGTTGGAAGGAAATATTATCCCTCAGCCCGTTTACGAAAGCAGGGCCACTAGAGAAGTGTAAGTAGTCTCTAGTTGAAGGTGGGTCGAAGACGCTGACCTTCCGTCTACTTAGGGGACATTAAGGCAGCTGACCAGAAGGATGGCCAGGGGCTCCATTTGAGGCTGATTTAGTATAACTCATCTACTGCTTTTCCTTAGATTGTGTATTTATTTGGGGTGGCTTTGGGATGTGTGGCTCAATGGAGATCATGGTGGGGTTCAAGGCCCCTTCCCCACAAGCTTCTCTTTGCTGCTGCCAGCATCCCAGACTCCGCCTTCCTTGGACTCCTTGCAGCGGTCTGAAGATCACCCCCCACTGCCAGGTTGTTGCCCGTAAGATCAGCATCGTCAAGAGTGAATGAGGCACATCCTAATATTATCTAAGGCAGGACCCCTTTTATTTTCATTGCTTGCTCTGGTGTTTTAACAGTTCCTGTTCTGACTGCATTAACGTTAATGGGAGCACTTTAAGGGACTTATTTGTGGTCCTTAGGGATTTGTTGCACAATGAAAGATAGAAACACTCCCCTCCCCTCCAAGAAGAGAAGAAAGAGAAAGAAAGAAAGGAAAGAAAAACAACTTTTTAAATACAGAATATTATTTTGTTCTTTGCCCTGGCCAGGAGCCAGTGCACTTTATCCAGGCTCCCCTGGGTCCCGGGAGAATTTTCTTGCGCACATTTCTGAGAACAGATTTGGGATTGGGGTAGTGCCGGCTCTGGAATGACCTAAATGGAGATTCCACAATGCCCAATAATGCTCCTTAAATCTGTTCTAAACGATTTTCATGAAATGCATCTACAAATATGGGAGCACAAATTCTTTAAGAAAAGGACGTTTAAGTTTAACGCCGGCATTGACACTGTATGTTGTACAAAGCGATACCCTGAATATAAAGAATAAAGGCTCCTTGGGTTAATCTCACCTCTCCCGGGGTTCCTTGTAAACATAATTTTGAAAAGGTTTTTAAGAACAAGCACTATTTTGACTCCCCGCCCCCCCCCCCCCCCCCCGGACTCTCAGCCTAGTTGGGAGGGACCAAGGCCAGGGTCATGAGTTTGGTTTCTGAGTGATCATGGTGGCTTCTCTTGCCTGTCCCACAGTCAGAGAAGCACGTTGTGCATGCTGCCCAGCTGTCTTGCAAAGAAAGGTCCCTTGCTGGTTGGGAGCGGCACCTGGGCGGGTTAATGGATAAGTGCAAACCTTTCACCACTAATGGAACTGACAAGGAGCAGATGTTGACCTCCTGGCTGGTCAGTGAAATTGACTTTCGTGTGCAAAGGACACTGCCATTTCCCCTGTGATTTGGGAGCGAATGTCTGCCACACGAAACAGATGCTGGGGCTTGGGGAAAAAAAAAAGGACATTATTGTTAACAAAACCTTAGTTAAAAGCAGGTGGTAATTAACTTTTGCTTTTCATTACAAAAGGATCGAGTGAGTCCCTAAGGCTCTTGAAAATCTACTTAAAAACCCTGTGTCTGATTAAATGAGTAATACTGATATTCAAAGAAAAGCAAGTCGCCTTCCTTTCAGAAAAGCTCTTGTTTCAGGGGAACGGAGAATACTATTTTTTGTAAGCAGTTTTGAGAAAATTAATATATTTTCAACACTCAATCTCTTTAAGATCCACCGTGACCTACCCTCCCTCCCCCCCAACTCTTTGCCCCAGAATGGCAATGTGGAAAGTGTGTGTAAGGGGAAAAGTGTTCACAAAGTTCTTCTTCTTCTTCTTCTTTTTTTTTAAATATAAAATTGTGTGCACAGTGACAGGCAGTAAACGTGTTTTTCAGGGGCAGTGATTACTGGAAAAGTACGTCGAGGTTCATTGCTTTAGCCGCCTGAGTGAGGGCACAGGTGACCTGGTTGTGGTCTGTGTGGGCTTTGGCCTGCTTTCAGTAGCCTGGAGGTTTATACGGTCAAGTAACTTGGGAAACTTTTTTGGAAACTAGCTAACACTTCTGCCCCTGTTTGGAGAAAACGACAGATATAGAAATCAGCTGATTTGTAGCAAGAAGTCAGGAAGGTTTTATATATCTTTTGTAAATTCAGCCCACTGGGAGAGGAAAAGGAGAATTTCAGATTGTAGATTGCCAGCTGCCCGCCCTCCCTGTCGCCTGCTGGCAGGCGGGAATTTTGTGGTATTCCCAAGTGGAGATTTTCTTTTCTTTTCTTTTCTTTTTTTTTTTTTTTTTTTTTTTTGCTAGGCTACATGGCAGATGAGGCTCTAGTGAGTTACAGATATAAAAACTGGAGGGGCGCCTGGGTGGCTCATTTGGCTGAGCGTCTGACTCTTGATTTCGGCTCAGGTCAGGATCTCACCGCTTGGGAGATCGAGCCCCGCCCCCGTTGGGCTCTGTGCTGACAGTGTGGAGCCTGCTTGGGATTCTCTCTCTCTCTCCCTCTCCCTCTCTACCCCTCCCCTGCTCCTCTCTCTCTCTCTCAAAATGAATAAGTAAACATTAAAAAAAAAATACTTGGAAGTTTACAGCAAACTTGTGGGTTTCTAAGTGGAAGTGTCCCCTCTATAGAGATGTCTTTTCCTGAGCACTCCATCTAAAATGGCTTTCTCCTATTATTATCTCTGAACTTAATTTGTTTCCTTTCAGAGCATTTATCATAATCTGTGCTTATCTCTTTGTTTCCTCGTACGGCGTTCATTTCCATCATCATCTTTTCAGCATGAAATCCACATGGGAAGATGCTGAACATAGTTTAACTTACTTTTCTTTCATACTACGTCTTTGACACCTAGTGTGTATTTTCTGTTCGCGGCACGTGTCAGTTCCCACCAGCCGTGGTTGGTGGCTGCCATTCGGGACAGGGCGCCTCTAAATGCTTAAACCTCTGGTCTGGCGCGTAGTAAATGCTTAATGCACGGATGGGAAGAAGCAGGGATAAGGGATCAGGAAAGCTGATCGCATTGTCCTCCTTCACATTGTTTACACTTTTTTCCACTTAGATTTTATGCCACCTGAAAAGTTTGCAAGCTAGAGATTCTTTTATATTAAAAAACATCTTCATTGTAAGACTCCTCAGCCATACGCTACCCCTGAGAAGCTTAAGGCCAGTCATTCCTGGGAGTTAACGTAGTCATTTTGCTTCCCTCCTAACTTCTGGAGGAGAGTACTCGGTTTCTATTACTCTGTAACAAATTATCACGAACTCAGTGGCTCAAAACAATACCCATTTATTACTTCAGCCTCTGTAGGCCTGAAGTCTGGGGATGGCGTGGCTGGATTCTCTGTTCAGGGTCTCGCAGAGTTGCGATTAAGGTGTCCGGCAGGCTGCATTTCCTTCAGGAGCTTGGTGTCTCTTCAAAGCTTGTGTGGTTATTGACAGGACTCAGTTCCTCACTGTTGTAGGACCAAGATCCACCCTCCCTGCCCTGCACCACCCCCCCCCCCCCCCCGGCCCCACCATTTTTTTTTTTGCCAGCCATCAGCTAGAGGCCAGCTCCTAGAGGCCACCTGCTATTTCCTGTGACCTGGCCTTCTCCACAAGTTGGCAGTTTGCCCCTTCAAGTCCAAGAGGAGAGCATCTGCTGCAACTCTGAATCTCTCTGATGTGTTATCTCTGACCTTCAGACTCTTTTTCAAAAAGCCTGGCCTGATGAGGTCAGGCCCACCCACATTCAAGGGGGAAGGAATTAACAGATAAACAGGGTGTGCACGCCAGAGAGCAGGAATCTTGGGGGGCCTTTCTGCCTACCACAGGGAGAATAGCTGGATTGACAGCATCTATTAGAGGAGAGGAGAAGTAGTTATTTCTTGTACCTAACTTGGTGCTCTGGGTGGCACGAAAGTGTTCATATCACAAATGTGTTTTGGACTCTGTATGTCAGGTGCTAGGCCAGGTGCTAGGATGGAGCAGCAAACGCGGCCTGTCCTCCTAAAGCTTCCAGTCTAGAGGCCATGAGAGAAGTTTTGCTGCCATTTTAAAATAGATTATGACCGTGGTTGCAGAACTCTGTGTAACTAGATTAAAAACCATTGAGTAGGTTTATAAAATACATCTCAATAAAACTTTTTTTTTTTTTAATTTTGTTTTTTAATGTTTATTTATTTTTGAGACAGAGACAGAGCATGAACAGGGGAGGGTCAGAGAGGGAAGGAGGCACAGAATCGGAAACAGGCTCCGGGCTCCGAGCTGTCAGCACAGAGCCCGACGCGGGGTTCGAACTCACGGACCCCGAGATCATGACCTGAGCCAAAGTCGGCCACTTAACCGACTGAGCCACCCAGGCGCCCCTAAAACTTTTTTTTTTAGTTTTTTAATTTGTTTTTGAGAGAGAGAGAGAGCGAGTGAGAGAGAGACAGAGTGTGAGCAGGGGAGGGGCAGAGAGAGAGTGGGAGACACAGACTCTGAAGGAGGCTCCGGGCCCTGAGCTGTCAGCACAGGGCCCGATGTGGGGCTCGAACTCACAAGACCATGAGATCATGACCTGAGCTGAAGTTGGACGCTTAACCGACTGAGCCACCCAGGCACCCCTCAATAAAACTGGTTTTAAAAACTTTAGGTGGCTATGGATTTTTTTTTTTTCTCAGCAGAATAGACATCTGTGTTTAGAGAGAGAACCACTGACAGAAGGTGCTGAATTTGAATTATCAGTATACTGAAAAGTTGTGGTCCCTGTCCTCAAGGAGATGGCTCTAGTCATCCTGAATTTAGCTAGCTTTCCGAAGGAGGTTGTTCCTGTCTGCAGCAGTGTGGGCAGAAAATCTGCCAGATTTGGACCAGAATGACCGCAATTTAGGTCAGAACTTGATACTTAGGGGAAAGAAACAGTCCAGCTTGAATAGCTGCCTTAAGGCCAACCGTAGGGCTTTGGAGTACTGGGGAACCTTCACTGACCGATTTCACAACCCTCGGGAGTACCTGCCCCCACTTCCCACCCCAAGGGGACAGGCTGGTGGCCATCATGGGTGGAAGGAACAGTACCTGGGGACCTTTCTGCTATAGCTCTAAGTGCATTTCTCTCCTCTGTTTTTTTTTTTTTCCCAACTCTTTTCCCCACTTTATTTAGTTTGAGAGAGAGCACACATAAGCAGGAGAGGGGCAGAGAGAAAGAGAGAGAGAGTCTCAAGCAGGCTCTGTGCTCAGCGCAGAGCCCAAGGTGGGGCTCAATCCCACGACTCTGGGATCATGACCTGAGCCCAAATCAAGAGCCTGATGCTTAACCAACTGAGCCACCCAGGAACCCCGCATTTCTCTGCTTTCTATGCACGTTGAATGGGAAGTATATGTGTTAGCCGAATGAATCCTAGAAAACACATTCTGGAGGAGATGGTCCTACATGGGAGTTGAATCTTCTGCCTTACTCATCTCAGACAGATGTCCTGAAGCCTTCCCATCACTGGTTTTGTCGCAAAGGAGGCTTACTGACTATTTAAAATCTGTCCCAGGGTGCCTGGCTGGCTCCGTCGGTGGAGCATACGGCTCTTGATCTCAGAGTTGTGAGTTAGAGCCCCATGTTGGGTGTGGAGATTACTTAAAAATGAATCTTAAAATAAAAACAAAAATCTGTCTCAACAATCTCCGTCTGGGATGGCAAGATCGTACCACACTAGGCTGGGCAAATCTCCCGGGATGCCAGACTGCCCCACTGCATAGGACACAAGGTCTTGGCCATTGACTTCACCCATGTCACAGGAAGGAGTCTAGCCCGCCCCCCCTCCCCCCCTCCCGCCCCGCAACTTTCTGGCAGACTGCCCGAACAGCATTATCCAATGCTGTTTGTTGATACAGAAACACGAAAGCCAGCGCTCACCGAGGGTTTTGACATCAAGTATTAAAGTGACTCATTCTTTCATTTCCCAGCCCTCTGACAAAAGGGGCCTGCTCTTGAAACTCCCTTTCAGACTTTAGTGGAAGTCGACTCGTAATCTAAACAAGTACCTAAGTTCTTGATGCAGTTTTTCTAATGACTCTGCACTTCTTCTTTTATGTCTCTCTTTTTGCTCCTTTTAAGTTTCAAGACCTTCTAGATTCTTCTTGTTCCTGAGCAAAGAAAAAAAAAAAATCATCCTTTAATTTCTTTGGATTATATCTGACAATCTTTAGGGTGTTGTTTCTTTCCCAGAATGAATCACCTAGAGAAGTAAGATTGGTCTAACAAATGTAATTTGATGACAGCCTATAATAATGTTGTTTAAGCACCTAATCTAAGCAGCTAATCTCCAAACACGGGTCCCCGCCCCATGTCATCTACGCATACACCTCTCCCCCCATTGAAGTCTCATTATATTTGCTGTAGTAAGGCCAGATCCAGGTGTTTCTAAGCACTAATTTGTGTATTTTTACACCCCAAATAACTAATCTGTGTGTTTATTTAGAAGAAAATTTAAGGGCTCCTGGGTGGCTCAGTCATTGGAGCGTGCAACTCGATCTTGGGGTTGTGAGTTCAAGCCCCACCTTGGGTGTAGAGGTTACTTAAAAATAAAATCTTAAAGGGGCGCCTGGGTGGCTCAGTCGGTTGAGCGTCCGACTTCGGCTCAGGTCATGTTCTCATGGTCCGTGAGTTCGAGCCCCGCGTCGGGCTCTGTGCCGACAGCTCAGAGCCTGGAGCCTGCTTCTGATTCTGTGTTTCCCTGTCTCTCTGACCCTCCCCCATTCATGCTCTGTCTCTCTCTGTCTCAAAAATAAATAAACATTAAAAAAAAAATTAAAAATAAAATCTTAAAAAAAAAGAAAAAAGTTAACCGGGGAATGAGAAGTCCCTATTAACTTGGATATAATTAAGTTGTTGAAAACCTCAAATTCACTGGATCTTATTTGCTGGATTGTTTGTATTCCTCAGAGCGCTCCCATATTGTATAGTTTTTTGTTTTTTTTTTTTAACTTTTTTTTTTAATGCTTATTTTTGACAGAGAGAGACAGGGACAGAGCATGAGCGGGGGAGGGGCAGAGAGAGGGAGACGCAGAATCCGAAGCAGGCTCCAGGCTCCGAGCTGTCAGCACAGAGCCTGACGTGGGGCTCGGACCCATGAACCGTGAGATCACGACCTGAGCCGAAGTCGATGCTCAATGGACTGAGCCACCCAGGCACCCCAATATTTTATAGTTTTAACTCCTGTAGTCAGATTTATTTATTGGTTTGGTTTTTTGTTTTGTGTGTATGTGTGTGTGGTTGGGGGGATTTATTTATTGTTAACATAGCAAAGCTTCACTTATCACTCTGGCAAAAATGTTTCCAACTCGTGTAGACAGTTTACAGAGACAGTGATAGCTGCTCATCTGAGCTATCTCCATCTTACAGAAACTGTGGAAGTTCCTTGCCCTGCCTCTCTTGATCACAGCATCCAGAAGCTAGGTACTTAGGCTGTGTCACAAGGTCATGGTTGAGTGTAGTGTCACGGTAACCTTGCTTTTATGTACACGATAAAATAGCATTGTACGCCTCAGCAATGCATCCCACGAAACACGCTTTTTGGAAAGTGTTTTAAAATTTGGTTTCTGTTTTTATAGCTTGGACTGATAGCAGTCACATTGTACAGGCGAAGGAGAGAGAGAAATTACATGTGTTGAGTGCCTTTTGGTTTTACGTAGTCTTCATAATGGTCCTGTGAGTTAGATGTTATCATCCCACTTTCCAGATGGATCATGGGTACTTGCATGGCTGGTCAGTGGTGGGTCTGTATCCACACCTGGGCTGATCAGATAGCAGAGCCCAAGCTCTTTGTTCTACCCAGCTCTGCTCTGCCTTCCCTACAATCTGAAAGCTGGAAAGAACGAGGGAAGGTTATCCAGTTCCATCAGACAGAGAGGCAGACAGGCGCGCGCGCACACACACACACACACACACACTCTCTCTCTCTCTCTCTCTCTCTCTCTCTCACACACACACACACACGAATCTTCAAGATTGGAGAACTTATTGAGGATTATCAAAGGAAATGTTTGGTGGGGGGGGGGCGGGTAGGTAGTTCTTCCATTCCAGTTAAGCTAAGAGCATGGTCCATAAGTTTCATCTTCCATTGAATGAGCCATTTTACCCAAGTATTAAACCAAGTGACAGTCCTCTGTTTAACTTTGAGAAATGAATCATGTTCCTTTGAAAATACCTTTTGTGGTTCATGCTCTAAAAAGAGAACCACCCCTACACTTTTGGAAATTATTCCTTTTAATGGGTGTAAAAGCCTTTGGCTTTCATAGACCTCATCAGCAGAGATGTTCGCTGATGAGCACCAGTGACTTTGTCAAAATTAGTATCAGGAAATAATGATGGGAACAGACAAGTGACACCATGTTTTGGGCACATTTAGTTGAAAACTTAAAAGACTCTTCACAGGCAGGTAGGTAAGCAAATTGGAGGATCTGAAAATGATCAAAATGTACTATTCAAAGTTGTGTATTTACCTCTTGCTGCTGAGTTAGCTGCTCCTTGGAAACTTCTGGCTCCCGTTTACTAGCATTGCCTCCAGATGCAGTTTACAACCCACACTCACAAATTAATGTTGTTCTTTTAAAGTCACACCTCATGCAGACCTAAAATTTTTTAACTTGGTAATTATTTTGAAAATGGAGCTGTCACATTTTTTTTTTCTAAATTAAAAATTATCCTCAAGAGACATTTACCATTATCAAAAATGTGTTTTGAAGAAACCCGAACAAACCTGCCCCTACCAAGTTTCACAGTGGCGATTCAGAGACGTTTTGCTCTGTCTCGGCACTGTTGAAATGAACGGGTACGTAATCTAAAATGAACTGTTTGAGGGACACCTGGGTGGCTCAGTCGGTTAAGCGTCTGACTTCAGCTCGGGTCATGATCTCACGGATCGTGGGTTCGAGCCCCGCGTCGGGCTCTGTGCTGACAGCTCGGAGCCTGGAGCCTGCTCCGGATTCTGCGTCTCCCCCCCTCTCTTCCCCTTCCCTGCTCACGATCTCTCCTTCAAAAATGAATAAACATTTAAAACAGATTTTTAAATGAACTATTTGAAGGGGACCACTCATAGTTGGATGTGTACATTCTGGTCATTTTTTAAAAAATTGTGGTAAGATACATATAACACAAAATTTGCCATCTTAACCAGTTTTTAAGTGTAGGGTTCAGTGGCATTGAGTACCTTTGTGTCGTTGGGCAACCATCACCACCATCCATCCACTGAACTCTCTGTGTCTTGCAAAACTGAAACTCTATACCCAGGAAAAAAGAAATCTCCACTCCATCTTCCTGCAGCACCTGAGAATCAGCATTCTACTGTCTTTCCATATACATTTACTACTCTAGGTATCTGCTCAGTTTGTTTAAAAAAATTTTTTTAATGTTTATTTTTGAGAAAGAGAGAGAGCACGAGGGTGGAGAGAGGCAGAGAGAGAGGGAGACACAGAATCCAAAGCAGGCTCCAGGCCCTGAGCTGTCAGCACAAGCTTGGCGCGCGGGGCTCCCAACTCGTGAGCTGTGAGATCGTGACCTGAGCCACCCAGGCGCCCCTGTTTGTTTGTTTCTTAAAGTATTGCTTGTATTACTTTATCATTAAACTCATACGCCATTTCCGAAAACATACCTAATAAAAGTTAAATTAATGGGATCTAACGAAATAGAATTTTTTCCCTGAATTTTGCCTTCTTTCAAGGAAGAAAAACTACGAAATGGGTTCATATCCATACTCTGGGTGACATTAATGACTCAGTGACCTCTACCTTTGTAGCAACAGCTGAAGTGGTTGGCAACTTAAATTCAGGGCTACTACTCTATTGTCACGTAACAGAAAAAGGGCATTTTGTTCAGAATCCTTACTAAGGCAGGAAAAAGTACCAGTGCATTTTGGAAGCATTTCAAAGAAACAGGATTGGCACTGAAAAATGTTCTTCTGTTAAAGCAGAAGACAGAGTATTTGATTAATGATAATGCTTTATTCCTGTTCCAGGTGGAAATAGACATTAATTGGACCCTTTTTCTGAATAAAGAAATACAGTTGACTTTTTTTTTTTTTGATTTTGTAAATGTTTAATGCAGGAGAAAAAAATAATTTGTCAGTATGATGGCTTATTAAGAAATTAACTTTGGGGGCGCCTGGCTGGCTCCGTTGGTTAAGAGCCTGTGATTCTTGATCTTGGGGTTGTAGGTTGGGGTCCCACCTTGGGTGGAGAGATTACTTAAAACTAAAACTTTTTTTTTTTTAACGTTTGTTTATTATTGAGAGACAGAGAGAGACAGAATGTGAGCACGGGAGGGGCTGAGATATGGGGAGACACAGAATCTGAAGCAGGCTCCAAGCTCTGAGCTGTCGGCACAGAGCTTGACAACGGGGTTTGAACCCACAAACCGCGAGATCATGACCTGAGCCGAATTCGGATGCTTAACTGACTGAGCCACCCAGGCGCCCCTAAAAATAAAACTCTTGAAAAATATAAATTAACGTTGTAATCATTTTCATTCTTGTTAATTCTCTTCGTGATGTCTGCACATAGTTTTCAACTCACTAGCCAACAACTTGGATTTTGTTAGATTATATAGGATGATGGTCCTGCCACGCTCAAGGACTTGTTTTACCATACCCAAGCCGGGAGGGGGATGTAATGAGATGTTTGTCCTCAGTTTTCATTCTGTCTCAGAAGCACTTTCCAGTGTGCCTGAGCAGCTTACAGACATATTCAGCCTCTAATGCACCTGAAATACAAAACCACAGAAAACAACACTCTTGTTAAACTAGTAATTAGCGATTAAACAAAATAGAGAAACAATTTTGGGTGGATGTTTGAGAAAGGTAAATTGGTAACCACCTACTTGTCTTGACAGGTAGTTGGGAAGCTAGGGGTTATCACTAACTACTTGAGCCTGTGGGCGTGTCCTCTGTCTGAAATGTGAGTTTCCTGTGGTCACTGCCTCCATTGGAAACATTCTGCTGAGTTCGTCCTCATCCAGAATAACGATGATGCTGGTGTTGATGAAGAGCGAATGTGACCGTTGGTATCACCTCACACGGACCTTCATTGGGGAGTATTTCAGCCTCCGTAAAAGTGACGCGGTGGATAAAGGTGGTTTTCTTCCTACTTAGCAAGTGCTGTGAAAATAGTCCTTTTGCTCAGTGAGACAGGCTTAAAGATGTGAAATGTAGTTATTTAATCCTCCCCTCGCAAAGTGCAAAGAGTCTGATAACTGGAATTGCACTTAATCATTGGGGTACAGATTGTACCGTGCATGCTAGAAACCCAAACCCTGTTCTGTTGAAGGCCGTGATGAATGCTCATTTTTTTTTTTTTTAATATATTACGTTTTCACTGCTCATAAAGAGGCATCATGTCCAAAATGAAATAACCTTTAGATTCAGGATTTAATAGCTCACCTCTTTCGGATCGTGGTTCACAGCAACTTGGACACAGCTGAGTGTAATTATGTTTTTCAGCAGTGTGACTTATGGTGCTGCGGATAGGGGTGCACTTAGAGACTTCTTGCCAAGATCCAGTTGAAAAGGAGCTTGGTGGTTGTTTTTTTTAAAGAAAAAAAAAAAAAGTAATTAGGCTATTAGTTGCTCAAATGGAATAATCCCCTTAAGCCTTTTCAAGAAAAACATTTCCAAAAGGGTCAGGTGTATTTAAAATTAGTCATTATTTACATAGGTGCCTAGCCTTTTATCCATGCTTGCCTAGGAGTTGTTTCTTTTAAAAAAGATGTTGGTTGGGGGCACCTGGGTGGCTCAGTTGGTTACAGGTCCGACCTCGGCTCGGGTCACGATCTCACAGTTCGTGGGTTCAAGCCCCCAGTCGGGTTTTGTGCTGACTGCTCAGAGCCTGTAGCCTGCTTTGTATTCTGTGTCTCCTTCTCTCTCTCTCTGCTCCTCTCCCACTCATACTCTGTCTCTCACTCTTTCAAAAATAAATAAACATTAAAAAAAAATGTAAAAAGATGTTGGTTACCGTGTGTCAGAAACCACCTTATTTTTTCAAGGGGTTCAGCACTGGTTCTTAGAGCAAAAGCAGCCACCTTCTGGGTGCTGGGCATCCCAGAAGCTATATTGGAGATTGATCTATTTTTCATCAGCAGAATGGCTCCTTTCAGGGTTCTGGCCTTCAGACAGCCTTTTCCGTGCACCTGGAGAAGGAACTGCCCAAGGGCCTTACTGGCCTCTGTTTTTGAGGAAAGTTGAGAACAAAGTGAAAAGAGGCCAGGAGTCAGGGGAGGGAAGTGGTGGCCAGGGCTAATGGACTGTGGTTTGGGGCTGGAGTCCAGGGCTGTATTGCTGACCCCTGGGCTCAGGATCCTCCCCTGAATGGAGCCTGCTCGCCCTGAAGCGGACTCCACACCGAGTTGCCACCACCCCCAGATCCCCGCTCTGGCTCACCTTTTGGGTGTGATCCGCTTTCTTTCTGCTTTTGTTGGATCTTTTTGAATTGCAAATCAGCCACACCTTACAATGTTCACGTTTTAAGTCCTGGAAATTTGCTCCACCTCGCATGCACACCGAGTTAGCATCCCTGAAAAAACGCATAATTACTTTCAAACAGATTTTCCTTTCATTTTTCTCCACCCTTTCCTTTAATTAAGCACCTTTGCGTTTTATCTCCTTGAACCCAAAGTACGTATGTTGCTCTATGTTCTGGGTTGCTGGTTTAGGGCGGTGCAGTATATTGAGGAGTAGGAACAAGAATGTAGAACAAGTTGAGTCCTTCCTGGGTGATAGTCATGAGTTGATTTAGGAAGACTCGGAATTTCCTGTGCCTCCGTTTCCCCTACTGGTAAATGCCTCTCTGTTTTACTTCCATCAGGGGCTGATCATAGGAGATAGGGAACTTCCTTGGCAAATGTTAAGTACTGACGATTGTCCATCAGTGGGTGCCGCGTGAGTTCCTGGTGATGCAGTCCCTGAGCTATGCAGGAAATGATATTGTCTCACATTTTAAATACCTTAATATTAGGGGACCATACAGTGCAATAGACATTTTGGAGCCTACTTTCCAAATGGTCCATGGGAAGGAAACCTAAGGTATCCATGGGATCTGACTTTGCCCAGTGGAAATGTTATGTCATAGTAACACATGTTTAAGGATTAGTTTATTTCCAAGCATGCGGGGGCTATAAATTGCTTCTTAAAATTTTACTCTCCAGCACCGTGATGTTTATGTTGCTATGGTGTCAGGATTGACACTCTTGCTTGAGTGTCAGGATTGTCATTGAAAATAGATAGGCCAAAATAACAGCTTAACAGGTGGTTGTGCTTTGTGATGTTTGTAAAACCATTTTGTGAAGAGGTCCAGTACAAGTAAATCACACAACTGTGCCCTTTACTGCATTTTATATCTTACCCATGCTTGCCTTCTTCTTCCTCCTCTTCTTCTTCTTCTTCTTCTTCTTCTTCTTCTAACACATGCCTCCCTTTTTAATTTTATATATAGATTTCCCTTCTCTTTCCAGTGGTGCTATGCCAGTTTCCTGTAGTAACACAAGGTTTCAGCTCATTTTATTTAGTGGTGAATGTCCTTTCCTTATTTGTGTAACTGGAGCCCTCCTCCTAAAAATAACCCTTCTTTGCCTAACGTGATTCTTTTTATAGCTGATGCATTCTTTATTTAAATGGAAGACCTCTTTTTAATGTGCCATTTACATACACACATGCATGTATTATATTTCATATCCATAAATACCTATTATGTATGTATTTCCTTGTGAGGTGTAATCCTTAGTGAATTTGGTAGTAGGAGTTGTTTCCAATGACCTATCGTTAAGCGTTCACCCGCCGTTAAATGACAATTTTCTTTCTTTTTAGATAAAATCATAGAACCCTACCGTTAAAACCGTTCAGCTTCCTGCCCACTGTAAGAATCTTTCCTATAATGATCTTGCACGGTGATCATCTTGCCTTTTAGCCTAAATACCAGCATGGCACGGTTGCTCACTCTTCTGCGGTATGACCCCAAAAGCCATGATTGTCCTATGATTTTCCACTCATGATCATCTTTTCATTTGTTTCATTGACGTCTGCCTCCCTGGAACTTTCATGGTCGTCACTCATTTCCCCCTCTATAATGACACAGATACGAGACACTTCCACATGCTGGCTCTTGAAGTATTTAAAGAAAACTCGAATGTCCTTTGGTTTTCTCTTCTGCTGGCTTTAATATCCACAGTTCTGTCAATGACTCACCTTACAAAATGGTTTCCAGATGCCCTCACCCTTCCCGTGGTTCTCCTTTGTCATTGGCATTTAAAAAATACTGACCACAATGCTCTAGAGCAAGAGTCAGCAAACTTTCTGTAAAGGGCCAGAGGGACATACTATAGACCTGCCATCACATCCCTATCACAGCAACTCACCCCTGGCCTGTAACACAAAAAAGCAGGTGAAGGCAGTTCTGTAAATGCATGGGCATGGCTCTGTTCTGATGACATTTTATTTGTTTATGGATACTGAAATTTGAATTTCGTATAATGTTCGCACTTGACAAGGTATTATTCTAATTCTAATTTAATTCAATCATTGAAAAACACAAAACCCATATGTAGCTCAAGGGCCATACAAAAACAGGCATGGGCCGGGTTTGGTCCAAGATCTGGGAGGACCCGGGCTGAAAACAAGGGGAACTGTTACTTCAGCACCTAAGGCTTTGTGGATGCTTTAGCGTTAGCCGTTGCCATTTTCAGAAGCTGCGTTCAACTGCTGGCTGCTGGGGCGCCTGGGTGGCTCAGTCGGTTACGCCTCCAACTTTGGCCCAGGTCCTGATCTCACAGTTCCGTGAGTTTGAGCCCCGCGTCGGGCTGTGTGCTGACAGCTCAGAGCCTGGAGCCTGCTTCCGATTCTGTGTCTCCCTCTCTCTCTGCCCCTCCCCTGCTCACACTCTGTGTGTCTCTCTCTCTCTCTCCCTCTCTCTCTCTCTCTCTCTCTCTCTCTCTCTCTCTGTCAAAACACAAACAAAACTGCTGGCTGCTTCTGACAAGGTGATCAGCTCCCTTAAGCCTCCTGGCAAAGCTCAGTCTCTCTACCCGGAGTCTGTAAGATCTACAAAAATGTCACCTTATAGCAACAACGGTCATTACCATAGGACTTTGAAATGTAAATGTGATGGATGTTGTCTGCTGATTTCAAGTTGGACAAAATGTTTTTTGATTCTTGCTTCTGTTATTTACTGTGTTGGTGAATTCTCTTAGCTTAGTGGCAGATGTAATGAGCATGCCTTTCTGTCTTTATCCAAGCCACCAACTTTTCGGTAGCATCCAAATCACAAAATATAGCTTGTAATTGCTTACCTCAGTTGCAGAAACCAATAGGCATTTGGGTATAAAAATGAAGCCCTCCATTCTATTTTCATAAGCTTAAGAATGGATTATTCTCTACTTCCTCATTAGTTTTAATTTTTAAAATATGGTCCTCATTAGATTTTGTGAAACGGTTTTGTGAAACCGTTTAACTAAGATTATAATTTAGCATTGCAGAGGAGAAAATTTAGTAAATGGTGAAGCCAATTTTTTTTTTAAGTGTATAAACATTTAATTAAAATTATATGTTTGTTTATGTGGGCATTTCCTTAGCAAGGCTTTGCTTTCATAGGGGAAGGGGAAAGCACAGTAGGCCAACATTTGTGGAACATTCAAGTGTACCAGGACCACTGTATTTTTTATTAATATTTATTTATTTTTTGAGAGTCAGAGAGAGACAGAACATGAGCAGGGAGGTGCAGAGAGAGGGAGACACAGAATCGGAAGCAGGCTCCAGGCTCTGAGCTGTCAGCACAGAGCCCGACGCGGGGCTCGAACCCACGAACTGTGAGATGATGCCCCAAGCCGAAGTCAGTCGCCCAACCGACTGAGCCACCCAGGCGCCCCTCAGGACCACTATGTTAATTGTCTCATTTTATCCTTACAAGTCAGCGTCCAAGGTGGATCCTATTATCTTCATTTTACAGATATGGAAATCGAGGCTCACAGGATTTGCTAAAGTCACTCAGAGAGTCAATGGTAGAACTAGATTCAAACCCAGGGGTCTTTGACTACAAATTCCATTTGCTTTCTCCCCCTGCACCATTGCTTTCTACAGCCAGAGAAGTTGACATTTGTTCATTAGCAAGTTAATTGCATCAGCATAGACCATTGATCCTAAAATGGATATACTGTATATTCCTGAGGTATTTACTCAAATGGACATATTTTGCAAGGTATGTCCTAGAAACAGTATAAAATGAGAAAGTTGACCTCCTTCATAGAAAGAGAGTGATCAAGTTAAAACTATTTGCATTTGCCATTCTTTGGTAAAACTGGGAACATAGATACAATTGTGGATTACCTTAAAGCTATTATAAGTCTTGAGGGAAACCTTGATTGTTTTTAGAAAGCTTCTATATTTATCTAGACTCTATCTTGCAACAAGGCACTTCAAGATGCCATTATATGAATATTCAAAAACTAATAGAGCCTAGATGAGAATGTGTGATAATCTAAAGATATTTAAATCAGGGCTTTAAAAATACATTACTTCAAGTGAAAAGGGAAGTCTTGTAAACAAATTTTTTATAATTCACTATGCATTCTAATTCCGCTTCTGAGTCTTTAAAAGCAGATTTATAGAAGGGGGATGAAACAAATTTTCCAAATGAAAATTCGGAGCTCTGAAAATAAAACGTATTTAATATTTTAATTGTCAACAGCTTGCCATTTTTTTCTGTTAAATTTCTGTGTTGAGATATAATTCACGTATCATAATATTGAGATGCAATTCACCTATCGTAAAATTCACTTTTAGTTTTTTATTTAAAATGTTTTTTCTAATTATTTTATTTATTATTTATTTTTTTAATTTAAAAGTTTTAATGTTTACTTATTTATTTTGAGAGAGAGAGAGAGAGAGAGAGAGAGCACAACAGGGGAGGGGCAGAGAGAAGGGGAGAGAGAGAATCCCAGCAGGCCCTGCGCCGTCAATGCAGAGTCCGCCGCGGGGCTTGAACTCACGAACTGTGAGTCAGACGCTCAACCGACTGAGCCACCCAGGCACCCTTAGAATTCACTCTTATAAATAAATGTACAGGTCAGTGGTTTTAGTATATTTACAAGGTTGTGCAACCATCACCACTATCTAATTCCAGAACATTGTTTTTCATGTTTATTTATTTATTTTGAGAGAGAGAGAGCATGCAAGTGAGGGAGGGGCAGAGAGAGCGGGAGGGAGAGAATCCAAGCAGGCTCTGCACTGGGCTCGATCTCACGAACCATGAAATAATGACCTGAGCTGAAATCAAGAGTCGGATGCTTAACCAACTGAACCACCCATGTGCCCGTAATTCCAGAACATTTTTATTGCCCCCCAAAAGCCCCTACACCCATTGGCAGTCACTCCCTATTAGCCTTTTTCCCCAGCCCTTGGCAACCAAAGTCTACTTTCTATCTTTATGAGTTTGCATAATCTGGACATTTCATATAAATGGAATCATACCATATACGGCCTTCTGTGCCTGGCGTCTTTCCCTTCGCGTAATGTTTTCAGGGTTCATCCATGTTGTAGCATGAATCAGTGCTTCATCCCTTTTTATGGCCGAATAATATTCCATTGTATGGATCTACTACGTTTTGTTTGTATCCAGTCATCAGTGGATGGACATTTGGGTTGTTTCCACTTTTTTGGCTGTTGTCGAATAATGCTATGAACATTCGTGTGCAAGCTTTTTTTGGACACTGGCTTTCAGATCTTTTGGATCTATATACCTCTTGGTGAAATTGTTGGTCCTGTGGAAATTCTGTTTAGCTTCCTGAGGAATCACCAAACCGTTTCGCACAGTGGATGGCACTGTTTTACATTTTCACCAGCCGCGTATGAGGGCTCCGGTGTCTCCACCACCTCACTAACACTGTTTATTTTCTGTCTTTTTGATTCTAGGCATCCTCATGAGTGTGAAGGACCATCTTATTGTGGTTTCAATTTGTATTTCCTTAATGACTAATACTGCTGAGCATCTTTTTCACGTACTTAGTGGGCTATTTATAAATCTTGGGAGAAAGTTCTGTTCAAGTTACGTATCTATTTATCGTTGGGTTGAAGAGTGCCTGTATTCTGGATGTTAGACCTTATCAGATACATAATTCGCAAATTATTTCCCCCGATTGTGGGGGTTGTCTTTTTTTAGTTTCTGGATAATGTCCTTCGAAGCACAAGCACTTTAAATTTTGATGAAGTCCAATGTATCTATTTTCACTTTGGCTCTTTTCGCTCTCTGTGTCCTGTCTAAGAAACCATTCCCTAATCCAAGGTCACAAAGATTTACACTTAAGGTTTCTTCTAAGAGTTTTATAGTTTCAGTTCTTACATTTAGGTCTTTGGTCCATTTTGAGTTAATTTTGTATATGGTGTGAGGTAGTGATCCAAATTCATTCTGTTGCACGTGGCTTTCCATTTGTCCCACCACCATGTGTTGGAAAAGATTGTTTTTCCCCACTGTATTGCAGAACTTGCTCTTTCTCCCTCAACATTTTGATCCTGAGATTGATGCATATAACTATCATTCATTCATTTTTATGGCTGTGTAGTATACTTAAAAAGTTTTATTTATTTAAGCAGTCTCTTAAAAATTTTTTTTAATGTATATTTATGAAAAACAATTTTTTCATGTTTATTTTTGAGAGAGAGACAGACAGACAGACAGACAGAGTGTGAGTCGGGGAGGGGCAGATTGCTAGGGAGACATAGAATCTGAAGCAGGCTCCAGGCTCTGAGCTGTCAGCACAGAGCCCTTTGCGGGGCTTGAACCCACGGACCGTGAGATCGTGACCTGAGCCGAAGTCGGAAGCTTAACCCCGGTGCCCCTAATGTATATTTATTTTTGAGAGAGAAAGACAGAGTGCGAGAGGGAGACACAGAGTCCTAAGCAGGCCTCAGGCTCTGAGCTGTCAGCACAGAGCCTGATGCAGAGCTCAAACCCACCAACCGCAAGATCATGACCTGAGCTGAAGCTGGACACTTAACTGACTGAGTCACCCAGGCGCCCCTATTTATTTAAGCAATCTCTACACCCAACGTGGGGCTGGAACTCATAGCCCCAAGATCAAGAGTCCTGTGCTTTTCTGACTGAACCAGCCAGGCACCCCTTATGGCTGTAATATCCTTTTATATGAATCTGCCAAAATGTTTTTATCCGCTGTTTGATCCATGCACACTGGGTTGTTCCTAGAGTTTCGCTTTTAGGAACACTGGTGCTGAGAACAGACTTGAAACTATTTCTTACTACCCATGTGTGAGAATGTGTGGGGAATATACCTAGAAGTGTAGAGTTACACACATGTTCTCCAAAGTGATGGTAATATTTATGCTCCTATCAGCTACGTATAAGAGTTACATTTGGGAGAACTCAGTTTTTAAACATTCTGTTTGTTTAGTGTCTGTCTGAAAACCAGTCATTACCTAAAGGAAAGTTGTAGTATTTGCAAGTGAAATCTGCCTTTTGGGCTTCTGATATTTTATTAGTAAGAATTATTCTGAACAAGTGAAAGGTCCTTAGCTGGAAAACCTAGTATGCAATCAGTGTCTCTTTAATTTGTGAATATCAGTGTGAGGCTTGAACAGATCTTTGGCTGGTCGAGGTCCTGAAACTTTCTGCTAATAGTAAATGAGCGTGTGTATGCTTCATCATGGCCAGCCCACTGTTGCTGTCTTACACAGAGCCTGAAGCAAGTGTGATATAACAGTTGGTGGAACCAGGGTATGGAGGGGTGGGTGGGAGGATGCTTCCCTTTCTTGGCATCCACATGTTCGCACACAGTGGTGATGCTGAGTAAAATTGTGTCCATGATGATGGGAAACATGGCCTATCTTATCTTGTAGTATTGTGTGAAAAGGTTGATGACAGTTTGGGCCAATGGTGCTCAGAGCTCGGAAGGAGATGGAAATGCCCTCTGGGGTGGGGACACACCCACTGCTTATGATTAAAGGGAGTTGCGCCAGACCTCCAGTGTGGTCCAGGCAGATGGGTAGCGACAGGCTGGTGGCCGTCAGGAGGTGGCCAGAGGCCTCTGGAGGGCAAGCGGGTGGGGGGCGTGGGCCTCTTGCCCAGCAGCATCAGAGAAGCACGCGGGGAGGTGCTCCAGCTGAGTGGGGCCTAGTGACAGGGTGCCAGTTACGAAGCAGGAGTGAGGGTGGAGGGAAGGAGGAGGTTGGCGAGACGCTCCGCCCTCCCCAACCTTAGGGGCTCTTCAGTAGGTCATCAGGCCCCGTATTAAAGAAGATGGAACTAGAATGGAAGGAAGCAACTTAGTCTCAGGAATTAGTTGATGTTATGCCTCATGCTGTATAGACTGAACATTTATATATGTGCCCCCCTGCACCCCCACCCCCCACCAGATTCATTTGAAACCCAGTCCCCGATGTGATGGTGTTTGGAGCTGGGGTCTCTGAGAGCCCTCAAGAATGGGGTTAGGGTTTTTATAAAAGAGACCCCAGAGTGCCGCCTAGACCCTTCTTCCGTGTGAGGGCACAGAGAGAACATAGCCATTTATGAACCAGGAAGCAGGCCTTCGACCAGACACTGAATGTGCTGGTGCCTTGATCTCGGACTTCTTAGCCTCCAGAACTGTGAGAAATAAATTTGTTTGCTTATGAGCCACCCAGTGTGTGGTATTTTGTTACATCAGCCCGAATGGACCGAGACGGCTTGTTCCTGGAACCGGCTCACGATAGCAAAACTAGGTGGGCCCGACCTCTACTCCTCCCACAAATAGTAGCCATCATTTTGGGTGCTTCATATGGGCTAAGCATTTACGTATATTCATTTGTTCGCTCCACACAATCATCCTATGAAGTGGATTCTGTTACTGCCTCCTGTTTGTTACAGATGGGAAAACCGAGGCACAGAGCCGCTAGATGACTTTTCAAACAGGCAGTCAGTCATGCCTTCACTTCAACCTCGTTATTATCTTTATGGTCTTAGATAAGACAACTCCATTTTCTGTTACAGTTTATTTATAAAGTAAGAGCCTGGTTTGCCCATCATATGTGGAAGTGCCTCACACCTTTGCCTAGTCTACGGTGTTCGTTAATACTTCTACTGAGGGGCGCCTGGGTGGCTCAGTCGGTTGGGCGTCCGACTTCGGCTCAGGTCATGATCTCAGGGTTTGTGGTTCGAGCCCCGTGTTGGGCTCTGTGCTGACGGCTCAGCCTGGAGCCTGCTTCCGATTCTGTGTCTCCCTCTTTCTGCCCCTCCCTACACATGCTCTGTCTCTCTTTCTCTCAAAGGTGAATGAACATTAAAAAAAAAAAAATACTTCTACTGAAAAACCTTTCCGGACTGAGGAAAGGACTTGGCCTGGGGCCTGGAGCAGGGTTTAATGTGTGTGCAAAAATCAGGTAGTTTGTCTAGGGAGAGAAGAGAGACATGGCGGGCGGGGGCGGGGGGTGGGGGGAGGTGAACATTCCAAGCAAGTACTGACAAAACTAGATGCATTTTCCAACTAGCCCCAGGATGCCTGGCATTAACCCAGTCCTCCAGCTCAACTGGAAAGTAGATAGTTGACAATTTCTCACTTGTTTGCACACTCCTGATCTCCATGACCTTACACACACACAAGTAGGGGAGGGGCAGAGAGAAGGAGAGACAGAATCCCAAGCAGGCTCCGTGCCATGAGTGCAGAGCCCGATGCAGGGTTTGAACTCATGAACTGTGGGATCACGACCTGAGCAGAGATTGAGAGTCAGATGCTTAACTGACTGAGCCACCAAGGCACCTCCTTTTTTTTTTTTTTTTTAAAACAATTGCTTTCCTTTTTCTTTTTCAAATGTTTATTTCTGAGAGAGAGAGAATGTGCGCATGTGTGGGAGGGGCAGATGGGGGTCTGGGAGAGGATCTGAAGCAGGTCCGGTGCTGACAGCAGAGAACCTCATGTGGGGCTCAAACTCACAAACTGTGAGGTCATGACCTGACCAAAGTCAGATGCTTAACTGACTGAGCCACTTGGGTATGCCCCCCCATTTTTTTTAAAGTAAACTCTGCCCTCAGTGTGGGGAATCGAACTCATGACCCTGAGATCAAGATCTGCACGGTCTGTGACTGAGCCAGCCAGCTGCCCCTCTCCTGCCTTTCTTTAGCTCATGAATCTCATGGTGTTGCTTCGATTAGTTCGTAAGATTCCTAATAACAAGACCCACGCCCGCCTTCTCCGAATCCCTTGGATCAGCATAGCCCCCTTTATGAGTCTATGTCCGTTAAAGTCTTCCTGGACAGACTTTTCCTATCACCCTCAGTCCTCCCTCGTATCCTGTGCTAATAAAGTGTTGGCTATTTTACAGCTACATGGACATGGTTATATACTAGCCTCACGATACCCTTACAAATGAAATCTACAGTGGTGGACCTTTGGGGCGCCTGGGTGGCTCAGTCGGTTGAGCGTGCACTTCTGTTCAGGTCATGATCTCGCAGTTAGTGGGTTTGAGCCCCGCGTCGAGCTCTGTGATGACAGCTTGGAGTCTGGAGCGTGCTTCGGATTCTGTGTCTCCCTCTCTCTCTCTGCCCTTCCCCTGCTCATGCTCTGTCTCTGTCTCTGTCTCTCAAATAAATAAACATTAAAAAAAATAATAAAGTGGCAAGTCTTTTTGAACCCCAAAACTCATTCTAGATTCACACTTTATTCTGTCTGAAGGTTTATAACATTTTCTGAAGCTCATGTTTTACTCCTCTCTCTTCTGGATGATTTGCAAGGAGCTTTGGCCGAAAGCGATAAAGTCCTGACTGAGATGTGCTACCTGTGCAGTAGGTCATATCTTTCAGAATGAAAGTGTTGACTTTAAAAAAATCATGCTTGCCTGAAAAATAAACCTGAATACTTTTTATATGTGGTAGATGTGTCAAAAGGTCTTAATTTTTTTTTTTTTTTTACTTCATTTGCTCGTAAGTTGAAGGACAATCACAAAGTTGAAGGCAGTATCAGTGTTACATATGGAATAATATGGAAAACGGCTTGGCTGTGACTGGAGTGTAACGGACACAGGAACCGACTGAAAATTCACTTAACTTTCCAAATCGCCTCCTTTTCTTTTCCTTTCTTTTTTTTTAATTACAATTTTTTTCTTTAACGTTTATTTATTTATTTATTTTATTTATTTATTTATTTTAAAAAATTTTTTTTTCAACGTTTATTTATTTTTGGGACAGAGAGAGACAGAGCATGAATGGGCGAGGGGCAGAGAGAGAGGGAGACACAGAATCGGAAACAGGCTCCAGGCTCCGAGCCATCAGCCCAGAGCCCGACGCGGGGCTCGAACTCACGGACCGCGAGATCGTGACCTGGCTGAAGTCGGACGCTTAACCGACTGCGCCACCCAGGCGCCCCTAACGTTTATTTATTTTTGAGACAGAGAGAGACAGAGCATGAACAGGGGAAGGTCAAAGAGAGAGGGAGACACAGAATTTGAAACAGGCTCCAGGCTCTGAGCTGTCAGCACAGAGCCCGACACGGGGCTCGAACTCACAGACTGCGAGATCATGACCTGAGCCGAAGTCGGCCGCTTAACCGACTGAGCCACCCAGGCGCCCCTCTTTCTTTTTTTTTTAATTTGAGAGAAGGAAAGCGAGGGAGTGGGGCAGAGGGAGAGAGAGAGAGAGAGAGAGACAGAGAGGGAGAGAGAAAATATCGGAAGCAGGCTTCACATTCAGCACAGAGTCCGACCTGGGATCAAGACCTGAGCCAAAATCAAGACTCAGATGCTCAACTGATGGAGCCACCCAGGCGCCTCTCTCTCTTTCTTGCTCTCTCTTTTTTAAGATTTTATTTAATTTATTTTTAATTTAATTGATTTATTTTTTAACTTCCATCCAAGTTAGTGGATGCATATAGTTAGCATGTAGTTAGCATATAGTGCAACAGTGATTTCAGGAGTAGATTCCTTACTGCCCCTCTTACCCATTTAGCCCATCCCCCCTCCCACAACCCCTCCAGCGACCCCTGTTTATTCTCCATATTTAAGAGTCTCTTATGTTTTTGTCCCCCTCCCTGTTTTTATATTATTTTTGCTTCCCTTCTGCTATGTTAAGATTTTTTTTTTTAATTTTTTTTTAACGTTTTTTATTTTTGAGACAGAGAGAGACAGAGCATGAACGGGGGAGGGGCAGAGAGAGAGGGAGACACAGAATCGGACAGCAGGCTCCAGGCTCTGAGCCATCAGCCCAGAGCCCGATGCGGGGCTCTAACTCATGGACCGCGAGATCGTGACCCGAGCCGAAGTCGGACGCTCAACCGACTGAGCCACCCAGGCGCCCCAAGATTTTATTTTTAAGAAATCTCGATACCCAACGCGGGGCTCAAACTTGCAACACCAAGATCAAGAGTCGCAGGCTCAGGGGCGCCTGGGTGGCTCAGTTGTTTAAGTGTCTGACTTCGGCTCCGGTCACGATCTCACAGTCCGTGGGTTCTAGCCCCACATAGGGCTCTGTGCCAACAGCTCAGAGCCTGGAGCCTGCTTCCTGATTCTGTGTCTCCCTCTCTCTCTGCCCCTCCCCCACTCATGCTCTGTTTCTCTCTGTCTCTCAAAAGTGAATAAACGTTTAAAAAAGAAAAGAGTCACAGGCTCTATTGACTGAGTTAGGCCAGGAAGCCCTATGCCTCGTTTTTGTTATTTATATATATTTGACTTACAATGGACGATGAAGAAGCTGTATTTTTTACTTAAGGATGTATATATAACCTAGGAGAAACAAGGTGGTCATAGGGAGATGCGGTGTATTTTTGCATAAATTCCTTGCTCCCCCCAGCTCTTGTCCAGGTTCCCAGGTGGAGGGATGTGCTGGGGTGGGGTCCTGCCATATTTGAGAAATTCGACTTTTGCTTTATCACATTCCTCTCTCATGTAACTTGGCATCTATATCCCCATTCAAGAAGAATTTATATCAGTGATCTAAGTTGCCCTTAAGAGGAAATTTCCAACATTCGGGACCCTCCTCGTTCTTGAGCCCAATGTGGTGTCAGTGAGGGTAGCAGAGGCACAGTTAACTTGATCTCCGTTTCATCTCTTGGTTGGGTCTCCTGTTGCACAAACCTCGAGTATTTAAAGTCTTGAATCTGTTCTTTTTTTGTTTTTTTTTCTATAACATTCTAGATGTCCTTTGCTGTGGATCGTATTTGTGTTTGCACCCTTTTTAAATAGTTTCTCATCAGTTGTCCTGCTGATAGCATACCTTTGAGGTCATTACCATTGTAAAGATCTCCTTGGTATCCTGCTGACCTGGTTTTGACTGCTCAGCTGATGGAACTAGACCTATTGGAGTATCCTTTCTTTGGGAAGTATGCGTCATAAATCTTCTTATCCACAGATGATTTGAGTCTTTAGGCTCCCAGGCACATGACTTCATTATTAGGCAGTAGATTAAGATCTCCTTATTGCCTTGCAGACTATATAAAGCCTCCAGAATACCTATTTTTTTTAAGAGACTAAATTTCTAACTTGCTCAATTGGTTTGTTTATGGCCGTGCTGCTCTGCTGGCCCTGGGAGAAGACAATTTTACATTTAAATGGAATATTCCAACTTTGCTTAGTAAGTAGTGACCTAAAAATTACAACGCATGGAAAGGGAACTTCAGTGTTTCACACAAAAAGTTCTGTCACAAGAGAATCCCCATTTTGCATTCTTTGGGTAGGTAGGTAGGCACATTTCTCCACGTGTTGCACGAAACAGTCTGGCTGGAGGGGAGGAAACAAACAAGAAATCAGCAACCACCGAGTTTGGGGTCATATTAGGAATCCGGCTTACTGTGATCATGATGAAAGCAAATGCCTTTGACCAGTGGAAATGGACACTGGCGATCCCTTGGGTTGTTGTTTAGGATTAGGTTGGTGTTACAGAGTAACCGCTTCTTTCTAGGCCTGGTGACGTGGTAAGGGGCAGAGAGCAGCATCCTCTGCCCCCAATTAACACCAGATGGACAACTCTGGGAAATTACGCAGAGACTGTGGCTCGAAACCACGGTAAAAGTTTGCTTAGGGAGAGCATGAGAAAGGGAGCGAAAAATGTGAGAGCAAAAAGGGAGGTGGCCAGGCAAGGTTGGAAAAGACAGGCAGGTGTAGGAGCTGAGGGGAGGAAATAGGTACATATGGCGGGGAAATGGAAGCTTTCTCGGTTGCTCCGTCAGCAGCATTTCATTGGCATCGATTCTAGAAGTTTCCTATTTCTGGGGCAGAGCGTAGATCTGGTGCATTTCCTAGGAAGACAGATTTACATCCAGCGAACGGCATCTCAAATTGCTGTGCCAGACTCGTGGATCCTTCTCTGTGTCCTTGTCTCAAGTTTTGTGGCTTCAGGACATGCTTTAGATGAGAGGGGTAGCCAGACTTTCATAGCTCCTGGGACACTTTCTAGTTCTGACCTTAAATATGATATCAGGAAAATTCTGAGAAAAGGAAGACCCTCTTTCTCCTGAATCACACGGTACGTTGACTCATGAGACAGCAACAACAACAAAAAAACGTTTTGTTCCAGAAAGATCCACTTGTGGCTGCACTTAAAGCACAAAGTAATCAGAGACAAGTCACGCTCTCATTTTGCTTTGTGCTCGTGGGCCTGACATTAGTCTGTCTTTGATCCCTGAGGGGGTGGGAAGAAGGCAATGCTTTTCAGGTTGGAGCTAAAAAAAGGCACTCTGTGGAAGGGAATATATTTTATTGATCAATGATTAGTGAGCCTTTTTATGACATGCTTGGTATGAAATACAATTTGAAAACCTTCAAAGAAAGGTTCTTGGGAATTACTAAGTCACGGCCGGGTCGGCATGCCCCTAAACACAGCCAGAAACATTGGCGCAAAAATCTCCACGTGCAGCCAAGTTCCTAAATTCTTGGGGGGCGTACAGAGACGAAGCGGTGCAATTTCCTGCTTGTGTCTTTATTTACATGGCATTTCCTGACATTTAATGTGTTTTCTCATCACAGAGCACTTAGTGTGTCAGTATTCAGGCTTCTTCTCCAGTATTCCTTTGGATCAAATCAATAGTCCTTTACTCATATGTGTGTGTAGTGCAGAGAAAATCAGCAATGCCTCATGTGGGTCCTCATGTGCAATGAAGCCACCAGGACGATGATGTATTACCGCTGATGTGAACTAGAACATACTTGGCCCTAGTCTCTGGGGGGGCTTCAGCTCTGTAGGGTCCTTATGGGTATGGAGGGAAGATGGCTCTGGGAGAGACCTCTGTGTCCTCATCTCTGGCTTCCTCCCAGGTCGGCTGAGTGAAGGCTTTCCTCCTCATAGCGTGAGTGATTGCTTGGCAGGTGGAAGAAGAACTTTAGGTTTTTACCCTGTGTTGGATTCATCCACACACACAGCCCGTATCTAGGATGCACGTCTTTTTTTTTTTTTTTTTTTTTTTTTTTTAATGTTCATTCTTTTTGAGAGACAGGAGCAGGGAGAGGGGCAGAGAGAGAGGGAGACCCAGAATCTGAAGCAGGCTCCAGGCTCTGAGCTATCAGCACAGAGCCTGACATGGGGCTCGAACCTTTGAACCACAAGATGGTGACCTGGGCCGAAGTCGGACGTTTAACCGACTGAGCCACCCAGGCGCCCCTAGGTTGCATGTCTTTTACCTGGGTGTCAAAGACTCGGAAACAGAGGACGGTAACTTCTGGAACCCATTTATGTTGTTTCAGAACACTTGTGCCCCGTGTGGTATTGAGAGGCAGGTTGCTGTTTTACAAGGTAACCCTCCTGCGGATTATGACCGTCCTTAAATCACTTTGCCTGCAGCCGCACTCTTGCGTGGCCTTAGCGAAGTTACTTTGATCTTGAAATGTGGCAAAGAGACAGTGTCTATCTAGTAAATATGTATCAAGTTCTGGGAACGCTGTGGCGAATGAGCCAGCACAGCCTTCCTTCCACAGTCTAGCACGGCCAAGACAATTAGAGACCTTCCAGAAATAGTATTGAGAGGCAAATCCCACGTATAGGTGATGCATGAGGGCCACAGGAAATGACCTCAAACTGAAGCTAAGATTCACAGTATGAGAGACGAGCCCAGAATCTGTGAACTCAGAACCCAGCAAGTGAGCCGGTAGAACTTGCAGGAAGGATGACTCAATTGTGACTGTAATGAAGAAGGCTTAAGCCAAGTCATCTGAAGAAACGACACTAGCATATGCTTCGAAAGAATAAAAGGAGAGACGGAGAAAAACAAAGCAAATGCCTTCTCAGGCCTCTTCCAGGAAGGGAGGGGGTCAGAGCCCTTTGACATTGTCGAACTTCCTTCCCTGGTGTAGAGTTGGGGGCAGTGGGCGGGGTGGAGGCAAAACAGGGCTTTGGAGCCAGACTAAGTTGGAATCCCAGTTCCGCCACTTCTTATTAGGTGTTTGACCTTGAACAAGTCATTTCAAACCTCCTGAGCTTCAATGTGCTCGTCCTTAAAAGTGGGCTGAAAGAGGGGCACCTGGGTGCCTCAGTTGGTTGAGTGTCCCACTCTTTTTTTTTTTTTTTTTTTTGAGAGTGAGTGAGAGAGCACGTGGGAGGGGCAGAGAGAGAGAGAGAGAGAGAGGGAGAGAGGGAAGGAGGGAGGGAGGGAGACAGAGAATCCCAAGCAGGATCTGCAGTGTCAGCACAAAGCCCATTACATGAACTGTAAGTTCATGACCTGAGCCAAAATCAAGGGTCAGATGCCAGCAGACGCCCTGAGTGTCCAGCTCTTGATTTTCAGCTTAGATCATGATCCCAGGGTTGTGGGATTGAGCCCTACATTGGGCTCCACACTGAGCATTGAGCGTGGAGCCTATTTGAGATGCTCTCATTCTCTCTCCCTCCCTCCCTCCCTCCCTCCCTGTCCCTTTCTGTCTCTCCCACTGTCCCTCTCTCTCTCTGTCTCCCCCCCCAACTCTTTTCCCCTCCCCCCCCACTTGTGTGTGCTATCCCTCTCTCTATAGTAAAAAAAAAGTGGCGGGGGGGGTGGCGCCTGGGTGGCCCAGTCAGTTAAGTGTCTGACTCTGATTTTAGCTCAGGTCACGATCTCACAGTTTGTGGGTTCAAGCACTGCATGGGGCTCTGTGCTGGCAGGGCAGAACCTGCTTGGGATTCTCTCTCTCCTTTTCCCTCTGTCCTTCCACCGCTCTTGTCTCCCCCCGCCCCCAAAGAAATAAATAAACATTTAAAAAATGAAAAAAACTGAAAAATAGTGTACGTGCCTAAATGTGATCTACATTCAGCAGGTGCTGCCCCTGCTCTAAGGGGTGGAACTCGGGTTTGAAAACCCAGTTATGTCTGGGTTCTGTTACTCCCAGACTTCAGCATACTTGCTCTCAAAAAAGTTTTTTTAAAATTTTAATTATTTTGCTTTTTTTTTAAATATGAGAAAGAATATAAGGATTTTAATTGTATTACTGTTCAGTTGCCAACTGTTTTGATATGTTGAACAAAGTCCATTGATTCTTCGTGGAGGAGGGCTTGCTGGAGCGTGTGAGTCAGGCACCTGCATCATTAACTTGTCCAGAAGCTCTTTGCGGCAGATTGATTTTAAAAGCCCCCAGCAAAACAGGATTTCATTCAATGGAAATATTGTCAGGATGGCACTGAGATTTGGATTTGGCTTTCAAATCATGTGTTACAAGTCAACTAAAGGTCTTTTCCTTGACACGATGCCTTGCAACTTCTGTTGTCTCTAAGGGCCTTGCCTGGGGGTGATATTCACCCGGAGCATCCTTGGGACCTTGCTCGGCAGGTGTGGCTTTTCTAAGGGTGAGGACATGGGCTTGGTATGTAGAGTTGGACATCTGGACATCTGGTGACCAGTATTTTCAGCCTACAAGGGTGCGTGGTCTACCTGCATTGGAGTGGGGATCTGCGTGCGTCCAGATGTGTCCCTGTGGGTTTCCATCCAAAGGCGAAGGACAAATAAATACAAGGAAGTTGCTAAAAGGGGACACCTGGGTGGCTCACTCGGTTAAGTGTCCGGCTCTTGGTTTTGGCTCATGACCTCATGTTTCGTGGGTTTGAGCCCGCAACGTGCTCTGTGATGATGGTGCAGAGCCCTCTTGGGATTCTCTCTCTCTCCTTCTCTCTCTCTCCTTCTCTCTCTCTCTCTCTGCCCATCCCACGCATGCTCTCTCTCTTTCAACATAAATAAACGAAAGAAAAGAAAAAGTTGCTAGAAGAAAGAGGAGAGCTTGAAAAGTAGGCTCCAGATTGGTATCCAGCCTGGAAGGAATATGCACACCCCCCCCCCCTTTCTACATGCAGAGCATTGCAGTGTTACTTCTTGGGTGTCTTTATCCTTATATAGATTTAGTACCGAAACATCCAGATTGGTTTCACAGGAGAGGTTTTGAGTAGGTTCCTTGCAACGCTGCAAGTCACGCTTTTCTGAAATTGGTTTAACACCCATCCAAACCCCACTGGTGTTTCTGTTACATCTTACAGCTATTCATGTGCGCCCCGTAATAAATGACCTCTGTAGAGGAAGAAGAGTCACCAGTTCATTGTACAGAAGGATGAGGCCCTCGGAAATGGTGACAGATGACTCAAGATATGCCACCTGTTAACGAGGTGCATTGCTTCCGCAGAAATCTAGCTATAGGCAAACTTTCTCTCAAAGGGTCAGCAAGTAACTGTTTTTTGGCTCTGCAGGCCATAACACGTCTTGTCACAGTCATTCAGCTCTGCTGTTGTAGCTCAGGGACAGCCATAGACGATGGTTTAATGGAATGAGTGTGACCGTGTTTCGATAAAACTTTATTTAACAAACGGGCCTCTGGCATGGAGCCCCTGGTGTGGTGACACATGCATAGGTTATCATAAACTTCCTGTACCCCTGTGAGTATGAAAGTTCATACTTTGGAGTAAGAAACTCTTTTGAATATAACAGAGAAAGAGAGTTTTCGTATTTACACATCACAGTGTTTTCTTACAGCCTATTTAATTTTTAGATAAGTGGTCCACATTTATTTCCTGGAAACTGGATTCCTCCTAAAAGCTTGGTAAGGGTACCCACGTTTGATACGAAACTAATTGATGACAGTTGAACTCTTGGTAACTTTGAAGTTAATTTTCACGTGCCAGCAACGTTCTCAGTAGCACTTTTCACACATGTCTCCTTTGTAGCAAGCACAAGCGTGGGACCCCTGAAATTCCTTGCTGCCATCCCAGGTGACCCTCTTAATCCTGAGAATGTCCACGATTCCCCTGGGAGAAGTTCTCCTGGTCGTCTGGGCTAAGTCCACACTAATACGTAGGGCTTTGTGGTGTTGTGAGACTCTATTCCTCTCACACAGTTTACACTTCCTTACTACCGAACCCTCCTCTGACCCGATTCCTCGCACGAGAGAGCGCAAGCCGGATCTGCCATATTTTCAAAGTCATCCTTCATTGCCCACGAACATTGGCTGCACCCCGAGCTTGGCTGTGAACTGATTATTCTCACCAGGACCTGTTAACACAAGTTTCATCGCTCCCAAGGCTAAAAATAAGCCATATTTAACACTTGGAAGCAAAATTCCAGGCGAATATATAACCTGATTTGATTGAATCTTCGTTGAAAATGTTAACGGTGGAATCGAATGCTTACCTTTAGGGTGGAATGTTGCATTTTTTCTGTGAACGGGTGGAGAGAAATCAATTCCACCTATCAATTGATGTAATCAGAGATGGGTGGATGCCTAAGCATCTGAAATGACACTAGTTCCTCTTGTTTGAGGGCCTTCCCCCCAACCCCCTGCTTCCCATTTGTGGCACACTGCCATTGAGTGACAGTCTTTTTTTTTTTTTTTTTAAATGTTTATTCTTTTGAGAGAGAAATAGAGCCTGAGTGGGGGAGGGCCAGAGACAGAGGGAGACACAGAATCTGAACCAGGATCCAGGCTCCAAGCTGTGAGCACAGAGCCCGACGTGGGGCCCGAACTCATGAACCATGAGATCATGACCTGAGCCGAAGCCGGATGCTTAACCGACTGAGCCACCCAGGCGCCCCTGACTGATACTCTTTTATTTAAATCATGCTGCTACGTTACAGGATTTAGGGATATTTAGTGTCTGCTACGATACAGAAACAGAATGTGCCTAGGAGATAACAGATATTAATTATAGTCATTTGTGAGTGATGGCATTATAGATGACTTCTGTGATTTTTCTGTTTCACACATGCTCTATAGTGAATATGTATTACTCGAAGAAAAACCGTGCTAAGGCTTTCAAAGTTTTTTGCCAGTAAGTACATTTTACAACCTGACCCAGTACAAACCTGCATTTCTGTGTTTATCAAATTAAAACAAAGAGTTTCATGAAACATTAGTTAACCTTTCTGCTACCTGTCCTCACCTCTGACTTTTTTTTTTTTTTTTTTACTACTTGTCTATTCTGTTTTACCGAATGCAGAGAAAGAAAGAAGAGAGTATAGGTATTGACTAACTGAAATGATTTCATGAGCCACTGATGGGTAAATTGAAAAATACTGATTATATAGTGCAGTCATGCCAGACTTTTATTTCATGGGTCAGTAAAATTTCAGAAGAAATTTCAGCGATTGATGTAAGATCATTCACTTATGATGTTGCAGAATAAGGATATTCTAGGGGCGCCTGGGTGGCTTAGTTGGTCTGACTCTTGATTTCAGCTCAGGTCATGATCTCACGGTTCGTGAGTTTGAGCCCCACACTGGGCTTTGTGCTGGCAGTGCGGTGCCTGCTTGAGATTCTCTCTCCCTCTCTCTCTCTGCCCTTTCCTGCTCACTCTCTCTTCCAAAAAATAAAAATAAAAAAAATTTTTTTTAAAGATATTCTAAAACTTAAATTGCTATTCCATCATTAATTTTTCATGTTTACGATTTGGGGGGAATTTTCGTGTCAAAATATCCTTTCTTTTATGAAAGACTATTTCATGGTTTTTTTTTTTTTTTATTATTATTCTTGAGAGAGAGAGAGAGAGAGAACACAAGCAGGGAAGGGGCAGACAGAGAGGGAGACACTGAATCCGAAGCAGGCTCCAGGCTCCGAGCTGTCAGCACAGAGCCCAACACGGGACTCGAACTCATGAACTGCGAGATCATGACCTGAGCCAAAGTCGGACACTTGACCGACTGAGCCACCCAGGCCCCCCAAGAAATGTTTATTGGTTAAAAAAAATTGTTTTTTAACGTCTATTTGTTATTGTGAGACAGAGAGACACAGAGCATGAGTGAGGGAGGGGCAGAGAGGGGGAGACACAGAATCCGAAGCAGGCTCCAGGCTCTGAGCTGTCAGCACAGGGCCCGACGCGGGGCTCAAACTCAAAGAGGGCGAGATCATGACCTGAGCTGAAGTCGGACGCTTAACCAACTGAGCCACCCAGGCACCCCTATGAAAGAATATTTAAACGTGAAACTTTGAAAAGGGTACAGTTTCGGGATGTAAATAGTGAATATATTTAGCTTTCTGAAAACAGACAGCACTCACTTTGTTTTTTTCTCTCTGGCAGTGAACTGGTGCAAATTTTGCAAAGCAGTAGCATTTAGGAATCATCGAGAAGTTATCAGTGTTGCCAAAAGAGCGTTGCTTTGGGACGGTACAATGTCAGCAACCAGTTCTGAATCCTGGCCACTTAGGGCACATCACTCAACTTTTCAGAGCCTCCTTCTTTCTGTTCATCTGCAAAAGGGGTACCTTTCAGAGGTATAGAGATAAGATTTATAAAGGGTTTAAGACCATTGCAGATGCAGAGGAGTTGATAAATGTTACCCGCTCAGGATCATTCCCTCTCTCTGCTGCTTTTGTGATTATGAACTTCTGGAATGTGGGAAGAAGTCTATTATTATGTGCTTCTGCACGATGATGTGCTATCCCATTAAGGACCTTTAACGTGAAGAACACTTGTTTGCTTCTTGTCTTGTCTTACCCTCAAGATTTAGCTCTCTTTTCGGGTCCTGCCGGCCTCTTTCTACAACATCACTCATGACAGGAGCACAGCTCGCTGGGTCGTCTGGTTTTAGGGCATGATTAGAAAACATTCCTTGATAGTACAGTGAGGTTGAAGTTTTGAAGCTGGTGGTTTTGGCTGGTAAGGCCTTGGAAGTTGAGCAGAAAACCGAGACTAAGGAAAGGATGTGCTTAAAATAGTTCTCATGCGCCCTCTGTTTAATGACATGGTAATTTGTAAAACAGACTGGTTTCTGTGGCCTTGACTGCTGATAGAGGTTTGTCCCCTACTACAGTTCCTCTTCAGAGTACAAACACGGACACGTGCACAACTCATACATCTCTGCACCTACTTCATTTCAAAGGGCTTGATGAGGATCGTTTATTCCAAAAGTCGTGCCTTTCTTGACCACGGACTCTGTTTATTTCAGCAACATCTTTGTTTACTTAAAGTCACCTCTCGTTGGCCAATGTCTTTTTCAAAAAAAATTTGAATTTGAAAAAATTCAACAACTGTTTTTAAATGTTTATTTATTTTTGAGAGAGAGACCGAGTGCGAGAAGGGGAGGGGCAGAGAGAGAGGGAGACACAGAATCCGAAGCAGGCTCCAGGCTCCGAGCTGCCAGCACAGAGCCCGACGTGGGGCTCGATCCCACGAACTGTGAGATCATGACCTGAGCCGAAGTCTGATGCTTAGCCGACTGAGCCACCCAGGCGCCCCAGCAAATATCTTTATCAGATATTTTCAGTTTTGTCCAGCACCGACCATCCCCGCATTACCTTCTATTTTGTTCCCATTGGGTTTGCCCTCCGGGAAAGCTCCAACCATCTGAAACTCAGGAAATGACCTGGGTGTTCCTGGGAAGGAAGGTTTATATTTATCCAGATCCTGTAAATGTTTCTAGAATGTTTCCTATAATAATAGCTAACCTTTTGGTGGGCTTGCTATGTTCTAGAAACTTTGTTACCGCCTTTGTTACCGGAACATTATCTCATTCAACTCTAAGAAAAAAGAAATACAGTAAAACCTTGGATTGCTGGTAACTTGTTCTGCCAGTGTTCCACAAGACGAGCAGATGTTTCTAAATACATTTTAACTTGATAAAAGAGCGATGTCTTGCAATTCGAGTTAGCACCTGCCGCCAAACGTCACATGATCACGGCTGAGCCAATGGCTCTTGAAATCCGCCTTGATCTACAAGTGCTTTGGATTACAAGCACGTTTCCAGAACGAACTATGCTCACAAACCAAGGTTTTACCATACTTCCCTGTCTTGATTTCTTGAGAGATCTTTGTAAACGTCAGCTATTACAGTGCATTCTACCTAGCGATTTCAGACTTCAGGTTCATGGGGACTGCTGTTGTCCCGCAGCTTACCACTCTTTATTGAGTGATTATTATGTGCCAGGCACTGCTCTGAGCACTGCAGATACACGGCAATGACTAAAACAAACTCTCTGTCCTCTGCTGGGGACGGGGGTGGTGGTGATGGGAGAGATCCCGGCAATAACATGTAAGTATACAAAACTACAGATATGTCAGGGAGAGATTAAACAACAACGACAACAGTAAAGGGACAGGAAGTGGGCATGGGGAGAGAGATGCAGGAAGGCATTTGATGAGGTGACATTTGAACAGAGACCCAAATGCATCGCAGAACGGGACTGGAAGGTGTTTGGCCAAAGAGCCATTTACTCCTGCACGAAATAGTTCTCCTCCTTCTGTTTTTGATAGTTTTCTTGTCTCCTCCCAGCCATCCGTGTCAGAAATGGGCTCAGGGGAGCCAGACTGAGAGAAGCCAGCTCTAGAAAGGAGAGAGAGAGAGAGAGAGAGAGAGAGAGAGAGAGAGAGAGAGAGACCCCCACAAGTTATCAGCTGGCAGATGGCGTTGCTCCTGGGGCTTAGACCAGGACCCCCGCGCTCCACGGAGTGGAGCAGAGCGAGGCTGGCTCCCAGAAGCAGAAGCCGTGTCTGGTTTCAGAGAGAGCCTCGTTAAGGAGGCAAGAGCTTAGTGCTTAGAACCAGGATGCAGCTGGGGAAGGAGCCTTGCAGCAACAGTACTTAATGCTGATACCTTAGACTTGGAACCAGAGTCCTGTGTCCCCTCCCCGTGCACACAGGGGATGACCAGAAACACCTTAGCATTCCATTTGGTGCGGTCTGCTTTCTGCCACACTCTTGTGCCGGCTGTCCGTCTTCACTTGTTGATTGCCTCCTCTGCCTGAGAACTCAGCTGCAAAAGGAAGCCCCCGCCCCGACTCAGGCGGAGTTTCCTCATCCGGCCCTCACAGGCCTATTGCATAACCTTTACCCCTTGGCAAAGTGCTGTATGTAATCTTTGTTTGCGAGGCAGGCCCTGATGAGGGAGCCCAGAGCATGGGATCTAGAGTCAGACCCACTGGTTTGAACGCTGGCTTCCCTTGGGCAAGTTACCCCATCTCCCTTGTTCCACCTGTAAAATAGCAATAACAATAGTACCTGCCTGGTGGGATGGTCATGAAGATACATTCCACAACACAGTTCCGGCCCCATGAGCGTTTCCGCTTCGGACGAATCCGTATCCCCTTCACTAAACCGTGGAGCCCTCGTGGGGCTGACATTCTATCGCTGGACACAGACTACACGTTAGCAGACACGGAAATAAATAAGATTTTTTGGATGGTATTACGTGCTGTAAAGAAAAAACTAAATTAGGGTAATGTGGTCAAGGGTGACCTAAGGCGTGGGTGTGGGTGTGGGTGTGGGTGGGGGCATGCATTGTTTTAAATAGGATAAATGGAAGCTTCTATGAGGATTTGACGTGTGGACAAGGGTCTGATCCGTGTGACAGTCTGGAGGGCAGTTGTCCAGACAGAGGGATCGGCAAGTGTTGGAATGACCTTGGTGTGTTTGGGCAAGGAGGCGAGAAAAGGTAAAGCTGGGTGTACCCAGGAGGAGAGCAGGAAGTAGTGAAGCAGGGGAGGGAGAAAGAAGGGAAGATGGGGGGAGGGTACCCAGCGCAGATGGTGCAGGGCTCTGGAGGGTGGCCAGGAAGTGTCCCCTTGCAGTGGGAGTCACTGGGAGTTATAAACAAGGGAGTGATATGACTTGACTTATATTTATTATATAATATATATCAAATACTACGTAACTATATATTTAGCTATATACAATTGTATGTAGTTTTTCTGTTTGCTGTGTGGAAAGTTGAGGTAACAGTGGGAACGGGTAAAAGTCAGGGGCGCAGGGGATTCTTGGACTTTCGTGGAGGCTGAGGTAAAGGGGCTTGTTCTGACAGCTTTTTGGGGGAAGATGGAGAATCAGTAGGGGGGTTTAATAGTGTCCCCTCAAAATTCACATCCACCTGGAACCTCAGAATGAGACCTTATTTGGAAACAGGGTCTTTGTAGATATGATTAGTTAAGGACCTCGAGATGAAATCATCCTGGGTTGAAATCCAATGACTGGTGTCCTTCTCAGAAGAGGAGAGGACACACAGAGGCACAGAAGATGCCAATGAAGACACAGGCAGATATTTGGAGTGATGCAGCCACAAGCCAAGGACTGTCAGGGCCACCAGAAGATGGAAGAGGAGAGAAAGGATTCTTCCCTAGAGCCTTCAGGGGAAGGGAGACCCTGCTGACACCTCGACTGTGGATTCCAGCCTCCAGAACTGCAGGGGAATCCATTTCTGTGGCTTCAAGCCATGTAGTCCATAGTACTCTGTTACAGAAGCCGCAGGAAACTAATACACCTCCTAAGGGTCTTTGGTTCAGGAGATTTGCACTGGCATGGGGGTGGGGGGCACGGTCTTACCAGGAGCGCCAGCAACTCTGTAGACATCCCTTGAAGTCAGAGAGGGCGGTATTAGCAGGAACTTGAAGGAGCTGGAGGAGCCCAGAGGAGGCTTCTGATGGATGTGATTGAATGAATCAGTGAATGAATGAATGAGTTAGTGAGTGAGTGAGTCAATGAGTGAGTGAATGAATGAATGAGTTAGTGAGTGAGTCAATGAGTGAGTGAATGAATGAATGAGTTAATGAGTGAGTGAGTCAATGAGTGCCTGCCCTTCAGGTCATTAAATACGATATATATAATTGGCCATCCAGGGGCGCCTGGGTGGCTCAGTCAGTTAAACGTCGGACTTCAGCTCAGGTCATGATCTTACAGCTCGTGAGTTCGAGCCCTGCGTTGGGCTCTGTGCCGACAGCTCAGAGCCTGGAGCCTGCTTCGGATTCTGTGTCTCCCTCTCTTCTGCCCCTCTACTGCTTTCTCCTTCAAAAATAAACATTAAAAAAAAAAATGGCCATCTATAGGGCGAGGGCTGAGCTAGTGAGTAGAGCCACCACCCCTTCTCCTATGTGCCCTCTAAACTCCTGTGAGTTGAAAAACCAGATTAATTAAGATCTTTGTTAGAATTCAGGTGAAGGGGACAGAGTGAGGGCCTCCTAAATGACTTTCTAATGCATAGAATGTGTGGGACTTAGAGTCTGGACTTTTAACATTGATTTTCTGAGCCCAGAGGTAATTTTTCTTTGCTCCCTTTTAAATGTCGGTCAGATAGGTCAAGTTAGGAGAAGTGGAGGAGACATCCAGAAGTGTAATCCTCTGCCCCAGCAACAAAAAGCAGTCCTGTTGCTGGTTTATTGCTCCTGGTTTTCGTTTCTTTGTGTTTTTTTTTTTTTTTTTTTAATTTTGTTTTTGTTTGGAGTTGAAAGTGCTGAAAAGGGACAGGAAACTCCAGGCCACGAGCATTTAATTTTGTTGTAACCCTGCCAGAGGTCTGCCCCCTCTGCTTCTATAAATTTCTCTTGGCCTGTCTTACAGAAAGTGTATATGGACTGAGATCAAGCTTTTTTTTTTTTTTTTTTTTTTTAATTAAATAAATAGACTGCACTCTCCTCTGTAAAACATGGGTCCAAATGGTGATGCCCTGGAAACCTGGCCTTTTGTCCTGGTGATTCAAATTCCTGGCTGTGTTTGGACACACAGTAGGTGCTGAATGAATGCCGTTTTTATCGACATCAGCGCTGAAATGGAAAAGTGGTTATGTATGGGTACCTGAACCTAGTCAATTTCTATATCAGTTTCTCTCCCGTGTAATTGATGAGCGTCCCAATGTTGATTTTTTTTTTAATCAAACACTGTATTTAGTTAATAAAAAAAAAAAAGCCCACAGAATAGAAATCAAAACAGCTGTGTTTGCTGTTGGCGTGGCTGTTCCCCTCCTCATCCTGGAGTATGTCATAACAGCACCACATTTGTAGCAACAAAAGTTTAGAAATAAAAAGGATGACTTTTCTCCCTGCAGCTACCAACGACAACCCACAGCCCCAGCTCATAGTATTTATTTAATTTTGTGTCTGGTAATGGGGCTCAGAGATAATTTTGTGAAGCAGATGTGTGAAGATCTGATCATTATGGAAGCTCATCTGTTACAAAAATAAATATATTCTCCAGCTTTGGGCAGGGGGCAAGACATTACTCTAAGACACTTCCTTTTTAAGTGTGCTTGCATATATTCATGGACGGCGTGGAATTTTTTGCAGCCCATTTTCCAGTTTACCACCTTTTGCCACATTTCTTGCTTGTAGGTATCCTGACCAGTGTTGAGGAAAAAAAGGAGGGCAAAGGAAAAAACAAAACAAACAACAATAACAACAACAAATGAAAGAAGCAAATAAAAAAACAACAACAAACACCTCTTTCCCAGTACGCAGTATAGACAGGAGGAAAGTGAAAAGTCAGCAGTGAAAACACAGGCTTCATTCAGGTTATTACAGGTCAATTGGCAGCCCGGAACAGAGCCAAACGGAGGGTGAGGCCAGTGAGACATGCCTCTTGGGTGCAAAAAAAACCTCATAAATAATATCTTAATATGGGACACTTAAAAAGTCATAATTCATGCAAATACTCCACGATGAACAAAGTATTAAAATGTTGAAGACGGGAATCTCACCCAGCACTGGCAACCTCGACCTCATTCGCTTCCCTCTAATTAAAAGTAGGGTCATCAAGAACTTGAAAGGAAAAGTTTCTCATTTCTCTAAACCTGCCTTTGCTCCTCCGGGTTTGAACTCTAGCTCCTTTACGACCAGCTTTGTGACTTCAGGCAAATGACTTAACCTCTCTGAGCGTCTTTTCGTAAAATGAAGATCACGCTATCCGTTGCAGGACTTCTGGTTGGGCTACAAATTATGTCTGTGCAGGGAGCCTGGGTGGCTCACTTGTTTAAGCATCAGACTTCAGCTCAGGTTATGGTCTCATGGTTTGTGAGTTCGTCGGGCCCTGTGCTGACAGTTTAGAGCTCGGAGCCTGCTTCAGATGCTGTGTCTCCCCCTCTTTCGCTGCCCCTCCTCCCCCCACCCCCTCCAGTCTCTCAAAAATAAATAAAAAAGACTTAAAAACATTTTTAAAAATGATGCCTGTGAAACACTGGGTGCATAGTAGTCTCCCAATAAACGATGGGAGCTGTGAGGGTTAATGCAGCTTTATTTTCACTTTGTAGGATGTAGCAGAGAATAGCCCCGCGCCTGTGCTTTGAACACTCATACATCGGTTCAACCCATTTCCTGTTTAGTCATGGCTTCTTGCCTGGGCCTTAGCCACGGGCCATAAGCTGTCATTTCAGTACCTCTTTCTCAGAGCAACTCAGCCTTCTGAAGCCATCCAGAAATCAGGTTTCACGGCGGCTTTTATTTATGAAGGTCTCCCTGGTCATTGTGAGTCTCTCTTGAGCGTATTTCCACACCTGATGATTCATCTCGATGATGCCTCACTCTTGTTGTCACTTGAACTGTCCATAGTCCTGAGCTGGCCTTTGATTTGCTCCATAGAGATGGAGTGAGCAAATGTTCTTACCACGCAAGGCTGAAGCTAACATGAGCAAGACTGCAAATCAGGGAAGGAGAGAGCGCAGTGGGAATCCAGTTAATACTTGATACAGAAAACTGTAAAGCAGCTCAGTTATTCTCTCCCAATTGTACAGGGTGGGCGGGAACAACCATTTTTCGGTCAGCCTTTCTTCTAATCTGATTGTGGCTGCAGAGACTATAAACTGAGCCTTCCCTTTCATTATTCTCCTCCTTAGTCCTCAGGATGCAAAATGAGATGGAAAGAGGACAGGAGAGTGTCACTCAAATAACTTGCTAGCTTTGTGTGTGGGGGGGGAGGGTCTTAGTTATCATTAATGGTTTATGTGTTTTGAATATTCATGAGTGACCCGCGCTTCATTGAGGGAGGTAATATGAAGGAAATACACATTTGGGCTTTCAGTCGTGTGTGCTTTGGATGTAAGCTCTTCTCTTCCGCTTAATGAATTAATAGGAACTTATTGAGTTGGGTGCAAAATGATACAAAAAACGAGGGGAATGGGATTTTTGCCCCTGAAGTATTCAGGATGTAGTTGGGTAGAATAAATTCTGCTTGAGCTGAGCACTGGGCTCACCCTCCCCGTCCTGCATTTCCCGCCCCCCCTCTCATTTCTGCCCTGGAAATGTTGCTTGAATCTGGCCTGTCCTCTTTCACCCTCTGGGCATTTGCTCTTGTGGTTTTTATTTTTGTTTTTCTTTAAGCTTTATTTATTTAAGTAATCTCTCCACCCAGTGTGAGGCCCGAACTCACTACCCGGAGATCTGGAGTCTGGAGGGAGTTGCTCGGATTGAGCTAGCCAGGTGCTTTTTAAGGGTGGTCCCTCCTCATTTACTGTCTGGGTCTATTGAGAGCCCTGCCGAGCCCTATTGGAGCCAGAGGCAAAGAAAGCTGTGTGTCCCTCTGTGCACTTATCAAAATATCCTCCCATATTGTGAACCAAGTGGGAAAAGTTAATAAAAGCTCTACAATATTAAACACACACACACACCAATATATATAAAGTCTGTCATGTTGTTCAATCTGTTCCCATATCACTGTCAGCTCTCTTAGACTCACCCAGTGGAGTTGGGGTGGGGGATGGGGAGTTGGGGGGAGGTTTGCACGGCCAGTTGCGTAAGGCAGGGTTGTAAAACAAACAGCAACAACCTGCCTTTATTGACAGTTTGGATTTTTGTTTTAATTGTGGGTTTTCTTGCATTACTTTTGAGTATTAAAGAAATACTGCATTAAAGTAATAGGCATCTGGATTGCTGGGCTTTCTGGCCCCCCCCTTGATTTCGTACCTCCCTCGTTCATACTAATCCTGGCTCCGGTCGCCTGTGAAAGCCCACTCCCGGCTGCCATGCACACAGCTTGGTTACCTTCCTAATAATCCTGCTGGTGATTATGTCCCTTGCGTGTCGACTCCTGATTGCCTGGGAGGTGAAATCCAACCCCCTTGGCTTGGCTTCAAGCCCTATCACAGCCCGGCCCCCACTCACCTCCCCAGGGCATCTGCCCCACCTGGCCCTGTTTTTCCTCACCAGGCCTCCACAAGACCTCACCTTGGCCCATGGCTGAGTCGTGCCTCTGTCCCCAAACTCCTGAACCTAAAATATCCCTGCTTAGCTCTTGAGTTCAACCTGCGATACCACCTTCTGGCGCGGCTGCGTTTCTGGGCTCCTCACGTGTGCTTAATTGCTCTGTTTCCCCCCACAGAAAACTGTTTGCTTCCACTAGGATTCCTCCATTGGCTCCTGTCCTCACCATTCCACTGTGATTTATCTGTTTACCTGTGTCCCTGGTTACACTGCCTGCTCTTTGAGGAGAGCAACCGGGCTTTCCTGTCAAATGAATAATGAATACGATTTTGGATACAGTGAAAAAAGCAGCGAGAGCTGCTGTGAAATAATCCATGAGAAACCGTAGCAGGCAGGGAGGGCCCTGGTCTTAAAATACGGAGTCCAATCTTAGTTCTGTCATTAGCTGGCTTTGTGATGCTAGTTATTTTCAGATTTTCACTGTGGAAACTTCCAAACATAAGCAAAAGTAGAGAACCCTATGATGAACCCGCGTGTACCCACTTGTATCTGTAACAGTCCGCCCAGGACCAGTGTGGCTTCGGGGGAGGCCGCGCCGCCCGCCCCCAGCCCGGGACGACCCGGGAGCAAACGCCAGACAACGTATTCTTCCGCGTAGAATTATTTCGGTAAGGACACTAAACTTGGAATTGATTGCAAGCTCACTATGAACCCGGTGCCAAGAAGAGTTCACAAAGGGTGGGGATCATGGGGAGGCCCTCTGCAGCAAGTCCTGAAGGATGGTTATGGATTTTGGCAAAGAAGTTCTGTTAGGTGGGAAGCTGTGAAATCATGTGAGCCGCGCACGGTCAGCAGATTGTTTTAGCTGGAGTGGGGCAGGGTGGGGAGCCGGGAATGGGGGGGAAGCCGAGCCGTGGAATGGAGGGGCTGACGGCCACCCCCCACCCCATGCTCCAGGGGCAGCCTTTTGGAGGTGTAGGGATAGGCTGGGAACCTTTTTGTTTTGGTTTTACATTTTGATATTTATTCATTCCTTTTTTTTTTTTTTTTTTTAAAGAAAGTTCTAGGCCCAACGTGGGGGCCTGGCAGCCAGGTGCCCCTATTTTCATTTTATGTTATGAGTTTTGTGTTACTCTTTTTTCTTTTTAAAAGTTTTTTTTTAATGTTTGTTTAGATTTGAGAGAGAGAGAGAGAGAGAGAGAGAGAGAGTGTGTGTGTGTGTGTGTGTGTGTGTGTGTGTGTGTGTGTGTGTGAGCGGGGGAGGGGCAGAGAGAGAGAGGGAGACACAGAATCCAAAGCAGGCTCCAAGCTCCGAGCTGAGGGCACAGAGCCCCACGCGGGGCTTGAACCCACGAACCGCGAGATCATGGCCTGAGCCGAAATTGGAAACTTAGCCAAATGAGCCACCTCGGCGCCCCCAGTTTTGTGTTACTCTGAATGGTTGCACTCACCCTTGGGTGAGAGGGGCCAAGGGTTGTACTCCTATTTATTGAACCCCCTTCAGCTCTGTCTCTGGGAGCATTTTCCTTCTTAGCTAGTTTCTCCTTTAACAGCAAAAGGGATGGGGCGCCTGGATGGCTCAGTGGGTTAAGTGTCTGACTTCAGCCCAGGTCATGATCTCGAGGTTCCTGGGTTCAAGCCCCGCATCGGGCTCTGTGCTGACAGCTCCGAGCCTGGAGCCTGCCTCGGTTTCTGTGTCTCCCTCTCTCTGACCTTCCCCACTCACACTCTGTCTCTCTCTCTCTCTCAAAAATAAACAAACATTAAAAAAATATATACACACAACAGAAAAAATAGCGAAAGGGATTATGACTGGCGCATTTGAAGGAACTGGCTCCTGTACCCACCGCGGGGCTCCCAAGGGGGGTGAGAAACGAGAAGTGTTCCACGCTCGGCCCTATGCTAAGGTGACCTGGCAGCTGGGCATTTTATCCCACTGGGTTTAATCCTTACTATGAATAACAGAGCGAAGCTTTGTTATTCATGGGGGTGGATTTCTGCTGCGGAGAGAATTAGCTGCAATCTTATTCCGAAGGTGCCTTCTGATGCCATGAGTTCTTTTGAACTGTGCATAAATAGCGGCCATTGTTTAGGTATTTGGAACATAAGGCTTAAATTGCTCTAGAAGTTTCAGTCGGACTCCAGATATCTTTGGTTGATTCCCTCTACCCCACACCCCCAAAGTAGTAGTTTTCTCCATATTGCTTTAGGGCCTGCCTCTTCAGCACCTTCTAGAACTAGGGCACAACCAATCCTTTCACTGGAGCTTTTTCTACCAAGAGAGGGGAGAAAAATTCTTCTGCCCCTACCCCCCCCAAAAGACTGGAAAATAAAAGTCTATGCAAGCTTAATCAGAATCTCACACAGAATTTAGGAATATGGTAAATAAATAATTTTGTTTCTGATTAAAATTTTTTTTAACGTTTATTTATTATTGAGAGACAGAGAGAGACAGAGCATGAGCATGGGAGGGGCAGAGAGAGGAGGAGACACAGAATCTGAAGCAGGCTCCAGGCTCTGAGCTGTCAGCACAGAGCTCCACGTGGGGCTCGAACTCACAAATGGGGGGATCATGACCTGAGCCGAAGTCAGATGCTTAACAGACTGAGCTCACCCAGGGGCCCCAAGATTATTTTAAATTTAAGTTTAGAAGAACAATATAGAGTGAATTTATTAATTTATTGCTCCCTGGAATCTCTTAGGAGGACAAGACATTTTAGAATCTCTAAAGGAAGAGTTGATTATTTATACAAATCTCAAAGCGCGCACACCCCAGTTCCCGAGCACAATATGCCTTTTGTGGAGGGGGTGCCCCTAGGAGCAGCAGATATGAAGCTTTCTTTGTCTTTGAAACAGAGAGAAACCCTTTTCTTTGAAGGTGTTTATTTTCTGAAATTTTTACCTGGGAGCTCACCTAACACATTGCTATTTTGTTACTGTTGTTGTATTTCTTTTTTTTTTTTTTTCCACGTAATGAGAATTTTTAAGATGTACTCTCTTAGCAACTTTCAAATATACGATCACCACTCTGTACACTCCGTCCCTAGGACTTACTTATTACATTGCCTTGCTCGAAAAGGCTTCTTGAAAATGGTTTGTGGGCTTAATCTGGGTGTTTCGGTTTTTGCTTTTCCTTTGGTCACTTCGGTCTCCACAGGTTTCTGAGCGTGTGGCCTTCTGTGCTTCCGCTTCCCAGAGTAAAAGTGATTTTCTCATCTGGGACCAGATGCACTCAGAACTGATGCAGTTTTCGCTGACTTAGAGGAGAGGGTTCAAGGCTTCCTCAGAACCCCAAAATCTGCCCTTTGTAGGCACTTCACACATGCTCTGGTTTCTGCTCTCATAATCTTCCCTCCGTTTCTCCCCTCTGCTGGGCCCGTCTAGAACCCCCACCGGCCCATTCTCTCCTCTCTTCCGTGGCCCTGTGATTCTAGTCCTAGTCGAAGGATGAGAGTTTCTGGTGCCAAGTCCCTTCTCATCGTTCACAGTCAACATCACCGCCAGGCCAGGCCGTCTTCACTGAACTGCAGAGGTGAGCACATCCATGATAGTATTTATTGCTCTGCTCCTTCAAGTGCTAACATTTTTATCTCTTTGCCCTTCCTCCTTGTCACCTGCACGTTGAGACCCAGGCAGTTAAAACCATTTGGTTGTACTTATTTAATTTGCGCCGACCTGCTAAGGGGGGGTCTGTGTTGACAGAGCAAAGTCCCTTCCCTTGTATTTTCTCCTCTTCCATGTTTGAGTTCGGAAAGGCTTGGCGTCTGGAAGACGTTCCAAGTGACCCAGAGAACTGCTTGTTTGATAGTGTTGATACACATTTGTCTTGAAGCCTGATGACACTGGGTATTGTTAATTTAATTTGGAGCCTGTCAGCTTCTGCATTCTAATCACTCATCTGAAGCCTCGCCGAGGACCCAAGATTGTTTGTGAAATTGCCATTGGAATAATCATAACACTTTTTTAAAGGGAGAAGGACTTTATTTTAAAGCTTATTTATTGAGAGAGAGAGAGAGAGTAAGAGAGAGAGAGAGAGAGAGAGAGAGAGAGAGAGAGAGAGAGAGAATGAGCCGGGGTGAGGAAGAGAGAGAGAGGGAGAGAGAGAATCTCAGGCAGTCTCCACACTCAGCAAAGAGCACGACTTGGGGCTCGATCCCATGAACTGTGAGATCACGACCTGGGCCGAAATCAAGAGTTTGACCCAGGAGCCCTGGATTTTGCATATTTTAATTACTTAACTGTTTATCTTTCTAGTAGTGAGGGTAGTCCATTAGCAGTGATTGCCAACAATTAAAATAACAAGCCAACTACAATAACACTTACACTCTCAGAAAATCCAACTGAAATCACACTTCGTTTTGCTTTCATGATTTAGAGGTAAATTTAGAATCAGTTTCATGATTCTTAACGGTATTTTCCAAACTAAGGACTTGCTGAATGTGTTTTTACTCTTGCTATTAAGTTAGATATTTAACTTATCAAGAAATCGCTACCTAAAAGTGGGCCAGAGGCCACATCTCATATCCTTCCTCCTCAGATGGAATATTGCACAGGGGACATTTTATTTTATTTTTGTTTTTTAAATGTTTATATATTTTGAGAGAAAGCGAGTGGCTGAGAGTGCACATATGAGCTGGGGAAAGGCCTCAGATGGAATATTGCACAGGGGACATTTTATTTTATTTTTGTTTTTTAAATGTTTATATATTTTGAGAGAAAGCGAGTGACTGAGAGTGCACACATGAGCTGGGGAAAGGCAGAGCGAGAGAGGGAGAGAGAGAGAATCCCAGAGAATCTGACAGTGCAGAGTCCGATGCAGGGCTTGAACCCAGGAACCACAAAATCATGACATGACCTGAGCCAAGTTAAGAGTCTGACGCTTGTGACTGACTGAACCTCCCAGGTGCCCCTGTACAGGGGACTTTTGAAAAGAAATTGTGGTTATATATATATATATATGTATATACATGTATATACATATATATACATATATATGTGTGTATATATGTATATATATGTATATACACGTATGTGTATATATGTATATATGTATATACACGTGTGTGTGTGTGTGTGTGTGTGTGTGTATATATATATATATATAAAACCTAAAATTTACCTTCGTAACCTTTTTTAAGTATACAGTTCACTGGCATTAAGTACATTCACAATATTGTGTAACCACCACCACTGTGCGTTTCCAGAACTTTTTCATCCTCCCAAATAGATATCCTGTCCCCATTAAACACGAACTCCCCCATTCTCCCTCCCCCTGACCCCTGTCAACCACCCCTTCTGCTTCCTGTCGCTATGAATTTGACTGTTTTCTTTTAGGTACCTCATATAGGTGGAATCATACCGTGTTTTTCTTTCGGGTCTGGATTATTTCACTTGGGATAATGCTTCCTGGGTTCCATGTTGTTGCGTGAATCAGAATTTCATTCCTTTTCAAGGCTGAAAAATACTCCATTGTCTGTATGTACCACATTCTGTGTATCAACATTCATCATCAGATGAATGGACAAGAGGCTTTTATTTAATTAATTTTTAAAAATGATTATTTATTTATTTATTTATTTATTTAAGTTCTCTGCCCAACGTAGGGCTCAAACTCATGACCCCAGGACCAAGAGTCACACGCTGTACCCATTGAGCCAGCCAAGGCACCCGACCAGAGACTTTTAAAACATTAGTTTTGCTCATCTGATTTAGCGCATGCGAGCTTGCACACGAGACTCCTGTGGGAAGTGGTATTAGATTTAATTATTAGGTAAAAGATTAACGGAAAGATTTTAAAACTGTGTTTACAGCTTTATTAATCGAGGTACAGTTGAGGTATAATAAACCACCCTGACTTAAAACGCACAGTCTGACGAGTCTTGCCACATGTACAACACCCGTGAAATCATCGCCCCAATCAAGGTAAAGAAATATTTGTCATCCCTAACGGTTTCCCGGTGCCCCTTTGAAGCCCATTTCTCACTTCCTACGCTGCCCCCGCGGGCTTCCATGTACACTACCTTTCTCAACCTTCCTGCAGGGGGTGGCCAAGCACCGAGGTGCTGGCCAAAGGGATGTGAGCAGAAGTGAGAGCACTCCTCCAGGCCCATCCTCCCACATGTGAGCCTTTCTCTCTTCCCGGTGTCCTGGCAGAACAGCAAAGGTGACCCACTTGTTGGTGACGGCAGAGCCCTCATCAGCCTGGATCTCTGCATGACTGTGTGGAGCAGGGTGCCCCATCCCATGGCCAGTGAACCTGTCCTTGGGTGCTGGTTGCAACAACTAGTATTACTTTAGCTAATACGGTGATATTCACAGAAGGGCGCCTGGGTGGCTCAGGCAGTTAAGCGCCCGACTTCGGCTCAGGTCACGATCTCGCCGTTGGTGAGTTCGGGCTCCGCGTCGGGCTCTGTGCTGACGGCTCAGAGCCTGGAGCCTGCTTCCAATTCTGTGTCTCCCTCTCCCTCTGCCCCTCCCCCACTCATGCTCTGTCTTTCTTTCTCAAAAATAAGTAAACATTAAAAGTATTAAAATAAAAAATATTCACAGAGCTCTTACAAACCGACAAGAAATAACCACACAACCCAGTATGTTAGGGTGACTGTAGTAATCATTTCAATACGTATACGTGTACTGTGTCATCATAGTTTTATTCCCTTTTATATGCAATTTTTCTTTAAAATAACAAAAATTTTCTCCTTTTTTTAAAAAAATTTTTAACGTTGATTCATTTTTGAGAGACACAGAGAGACAGAGCATGAATGGGGAAGGGCAGAGAAGGAGGGAGACACAGAATCCAAAGCGGGCTCCGGGCACCGAGCGGTCAGCACAGAGCCCGACTTGGGGCTCGAACTCACAGACTGCGAGATCATGACCTGAGCTGAAGTCGGTCGCTCAACCGATTGAGCCACCCAGGCGCCCCTAAATTTTTTTTTCTTTTTTTAACGTTTATTCATCTTTGAGAGACAGAGCATGAGCGGGGAAGGGGTAGAGAGAGGGAGACACAGAATCTGAAATGAGCTCCAGGCTCCAAGCTGTCAGCACAGAGCCCAACGTGGGTCTGGAACTCACGAACCATGAGATCATGACCTGAGTTGAAGTCAGACACTTAACCGACTGAGCCATCCAGGTGCCCTCAAATTTTCTTTTTAACAGGTGTCATTTGGAAGTCTCTCTTCCTTCTAATTTCCAGCTCTTCTTTCGCTTTGGGGGTCATTTCTTGAGCCCCTCCACTGTGCGAGGTGCTGACGGTATAATGATGAACAACCTCTACCCTGCCCTTGGGGAATTTTTTGTCTGGCAGGCCCATACAGACAGGTGGCCACCCAAGCAGAAGGCAGAGGGGAAGGTGGGAGACTCATTATTGGAGAAGGACCCTATTCACTGGCAGTGGATGGATGGGTGTGTGGGAGTGGGGGAAGGCCTGAGGAATGAAGGGTTCTAGGTTACATTCAGAGTTCTCTTACCCAAAAGGCTAGAAATGGACAGGAACAGAATCAAAGACCATCTACATAAGGGGGATCTGTAATGCTGCAGTCACTCCATTCCTAGGCATGATTTCCAGTAAATTATTTTCAAGTTTTACCATCAAAAATTCTTCCCTCCTATAACAGTAGAGCACAACTTGAACTCTCCTGGCCCGCAGATAGACAAAAGGTTGTGTGTATGAGGCGATCAACTTTCAAGCAATATTACCGTACATTGTACAACACAATTTCAAAATCTGTTCTGTGCACTATATTCTCATTTGTACATAATACAAAGAATATAATGAACTTGTCCATGATGGAAGAATAAAGTGTTGAATCTGGGCTTCCTGGCATTTAGTCCACTGTTCTGTCTACAATTCTTTGTTTTTTATTTTTTTTTTTAATTTTTAAAATTTTATTTTATTTTTTGAGAGATAGAGTGCGCATTGGGGAAGAGCAGAGAGAGAGGGGGACACAGAATCCGAGGCAGGCTCCAGGCTCCGAGCTGTCAGCACAGAGCCTGACGTGGGGCTCGAACCCATGAGCTGTGAGATCTCGCCCTTGAGCCAAAGTAGGGCGCCTAACCAACTGAGCCACCCAGGCACCCCTTTTTGTCTACAATTCCTAATGTCCTACAATTATCCTACTATTCCTGTATGTAATAGTGTATGAAATGTTTTGGTCACGTCATGTGTCAGCCATTGTTGGGCATTGGGAAGGTCCAGGAAGGTAAGTCTCTAGGCTGCTGATTTGCATAGTATATTATTGAAAGAATTGTAGAACTGTTGTGCATTTGGGTGGTTGTAGGTGAACTGAGGGGCCAATCTGACCTATCTACTCTGAACTTGAAGGAGCAGATTAATGCCCGTATTAGCAATATGAGTCTAAATTAGCAATATAGTCTAAATTGCCTCAGTCATGTCCTGTTGTTATACTCTCCAGTCTATATATTTGTCCCTAGTTTGATCATCATCTTTGGCATATTTGTTTTGTAATTACTAACTCTTTATAAAAATCTGTTAGCCGTCTGCTGGGAACAAACTGTCAGAATAGTAAGGGAGGAAAAGGCATTTTCTTAATGTCTCTGCAGGCATGATGTGGAAGGTAGACTCTTGCTGGCGTTTTTAATCTTGAGCCCTATCTACTTGCTGCTTGTATGAGTCCGTATGATTCTGAACTCACTTCAGTGGGTTTAGTGACCATATATATATATATATATATATATATACACACACACACACACATACATATATATATACGTACATATATATATAGTTTTATATCTATATGGTTATATATATATATATATATGTATATGTATGTGTGTGTGTATATATATATATATATATTTTTTTTTCTTTTCCCCCCTGCTAAGGATTCCCCAAGGCATAGCTTCAGCCCCAGACGCTTTTCAATTTTGCCACTGTGCACCGGATGTTTGTACCTGAATATCTTCACAACACCTCAAAAATCAACCCAAAGCAGGATTCATTGTGCCCTTCCCCCCAAACCAGCCTCTGGTCCTGTGTTCCTTGCCTTCTTCAGTGACACCACTGTCTTTGCAGGTGCTGGGACCAGAAGCCAGCTGTGTCTCTCTCCCACTACCTCATTAGAACCTAAAAGGCTCATTCTATCTTCCAAATGTCTCTTTGCTCTGACTTCTGCCACTTTCATTTTTGTCTTTCACCTGGACGCAGCGTCTTGGTTTTTTTTTTCCCCTGTCTCTAAGTCACGTTTTCACATAGGCTCCAGAGTTAGCTTTCCAAAACTCAAATTTGATAGTCACCTCCTTAAAATTCTTAATGACGTTTATCACCTGTGAGATGAAGTACCAACTTCCTAGCGACCCTTCCTGATTTCTTGCTTACCCTCCTGTGCACCCTGCCCTCCAGGATCACATATTTGTTCTCCTTCCTCAAATGCTACCTTAGTTTTCATTCCTTTTTTCGCCTTTGCACACTGTTAAATCCTCGCCTCCACGACACGTCCCTTACTCTAATATTATCGCACGGTTCTGTCTCTTGCAGAGCCTCCCCACCCTTTTTTCCACCTCAGGCAGTTAGCCGCCCCTCTGATCCTTGCGTTTGTTTACAGAGCTTTGTTGTGATGTAATCCGCGTACGGTTAATACACCCGTGGTCAGCGTGCCGATGAGCTCTAGTGAATGCGGACGTTTGTGCCACCATCACTACAACACAGTTCTATAACTTTCCATCATCCCCCAGATTTCCCTCATGGTTGTTTGTGGTCAGTCCTTGCTCTTGCCCCAATCCCAGGCAACCACTCATGTGCTTTCTGCCTCTGTGGTTTTGTCTTTTTCTAGAAATTTCATCTAAAATCATGGAGTACGTGGTCTTTTGAGAGTGGCTTCTTTCACTTAGGGTCCTGTTTTTGAGCTCAACCATGTTGTTGAGTGTATCAGTAGTCGGTTCCTTTTTACCTTGTGAGTAGTGTTCCATTGTATGGATGCACCCCATTTGTTTACCCATTCACCGGTTGATGGATATTTGGGTTGTTTCCAGTTTGGGGCTATTATAAAAATACTGCTGTGATCATTGGTCTGCAAGTCTTAGTGTGGACACATGCTTCCATTCCTCTTGCATAGATACTCAGGAGTAGAATTTCTGGGTCAGATGTTAAGTGTATGTTTAACGTTTGAAGAAAATTGCAGACTGTCTTCCAAAGTGGCTGTTACATGTTCTATTGCGGCGAGCAGCGTATAAGGGTTTTGGTTTCCCTACATCGTTGATGCCAATACTTGATGTTATCTGTCCTGTTGCTTATAGCTATCGTATTGGGTGTGTGGTGTTATCTCCCTGTAGTTTTGATTTGCATTTCCTGTGGTCTTTTAAAACTGCTTTGTATTCTAGAATGTATTGTATTGATATTTATCTTCTTCTAATCTGTGAGCTATTTTAGGGCTGATCCATCTATCTAGCAGAGCGCCATTGGGCAGGTACCTGTTAAATACTTAAGGTTTGTTGAAGGAATGAATGAGCAAACTGATACTTAGTATGAGTGGCCCATTCCCAGTCATTTCGGGTAACAGAAAACATTGATAAATTAACTCTTGAGATGATAGAAAAGTCAAGTTTCCTCCCCTGAACACATTTTTTTTTTTTTTGCCAGTTTCCAAGGAGCAATACCTTGACTGAAGTAAATTTTGCTTCCTTTCCTTTCCTTTCCTTTCCTTTCCTTTCCTTTCCTTTCCTTTCCTTCTCTCTCCTCTCTCCTCTCTCCTCTCTCCTCTCTCCTCTCTCCTCTCCTCTTCCCTTCCCTTCCCTTCCCTACCTTTCCCTTCTCTTCTCCTCTCTTTTTTCTTTTCTTTTTCACCCATCGGTGGGAATTAAAACATGTAGACAGAAACTTAATCTCTAAATGACTAAGAGCTTGTTGAATAGCTTGGGAGGGAGAGCCATTTGGATTATTGATTACTCCAAGTTCTGGGAGTGGGGGATTTCCACCAGTACTATGACTATCTGCCAGTTCTCCACTTCTCTCTCAGTTTGAGCAGAAGTCTGCAGACATTTTCTGTAAAGGGTCAAATAGTAACTATTCAGGTTTTGTGGGCCAAGAAACAATATCAAGGATGTTACATGGGCGCTTATATAATGAGAGACCGAACAAATCTCCATGAATTTTTGTTGATGAAATTCAAAACATATAAATAATCGGGTACGATTTTTTATAATACAGATTTATTAATGAGAATAGAATTTTGACGGGGGAGAATAACATTTTGCTTAGAGTTCAAAGGTAATGTTTCCTATCATCATGGTAGAAACGGGGCCTCGTTATCCAATAAAGCTTCCCTGAAAACACCATGGTCGTCTGTCTTGAGAATTCACCAGAATGTGCTGGCTCTGTTGGCTCTGATTGCGTTGGAAAACTTTTCACAGGGAGGAGCTGATTAACAGCATAGGCTCTGGGCTAAGACTCCTTGGGTTTGAATGCCTGCAGAGACTCAATAACTATGAGATCTTTGCCTACTTACAAACCTATCTAGAAGCTTCTGTTCCCTCATCTGTAAAATGAGTAATAGCACCTACTTCACAAGGATATTGTAAAGATTAAATACAGAGATTCAGAATGACATTTTGTAAATATTATTCTTCTCTTGATTTTCAGCCATGTAAAAATGGGAAAAACCATTGTTAACTCACGGACAGTACAAAAATGGGTGGAGGGCTGGGTTTGGCCTGCAGGACATAGTTTATGGGCCCCTGCAGTCGCGTATAAACTGAAATTATTGCCACTTATTTCGGAAATAATGATTACTTTTTTCTAATTGCAAAGCACCATATGCTCACTGGAGGAAATTTGGAAAACACAGAAATGCACAATAAAACAGAAGTCATCCAGAATCTCCATCATCCAAAGATGTTTTATTGGTAGCATGTCACCATATATCCCTACAGTCCATAGTGTTCATATGTAAACATATATTTCTTCTTTTATTTATTTGTTTGTTTTTTCTGTATTGAAATGTTTTTTAAAATGTTTATTTATTTTGAAAGAGAGAGAGAGAGAGAGAGAGAGAAAACGCTCGCGTGAGCAGGGGCGGGTCAGAGAGAGAGGGAGAGAGTGAATCTCAAGCAGGCACAGAGCCAGACTCGGAGCTTGAACTCACAAACCATGAGATCATGACCTGAGCCAAAATCAAGAGTTGGATGCTCAACCGACTGAGCCATCCAGGTGCCCCTCTATGATGTTATATTTTATTTTATTTTATTTTATTTTATTTTATTTTATTTTATTTTATTTTATTTTATTTTATTTTATTTTATTTTGAGAGAGAGGGAGAGAGAGAGAGCATGCGCACAGGAGGGCCGAGGGAAAGGGAGATGGAGAGAGAATCCCAAGTAGGCTTCATGCTGACAGTGTAGATAGAGCCCGATGTGGGGCTTGATCTCACGAGCTGTAAGATCATGACCTGAGCTGAAATCAAGAGTCAGATGCTTAACTGACTGAGCCACCCAGGCGCCCCAGTTTGTTTGCATTCATAGTAATTGTTGACATATTTTAGATAATTTCTCTTATTTCATGCTATTTCCAACACCTTTCCTTTGCTTTCTTTTTCTCTTTTCTTATCTCTTACTGAATTCAATTTTATCTATTCCTACCCCTCCTTTTTTTCTCTATTAGTTTTGTTGGCCTTAAATATTTAAGGTGCGCCCTTAATATTTAAGACTTAAATAACAGTTTAAAATTAATTATACCTCTGCCTGGTTTATTTTCTTTTTATTTAGTATTATAATTTCTCCCCAGTTTTGGTATTTTGTTGTCTTTGATCTTCTGCAGGCTGACTACAGTGCGTGTAGATTTATTTTGATTTATCCTGCTTAGAATTTGGTATTATTCTATACTTGGAGGATTTATGGCTTTCACAGTTCTGGAACATCCTATCCTTTAAAATATTGCTTCTCCTCGGGTACCTGGGTGGCTCAGTCAGTTAAGCATCCGACTTTGGCTCAGGTCATGATCTCACAGTTTGTGGGTTCGAGCCCTGTGTCGGGCTCTATGCTGGCAGCTCAGAGCCTGGAGCCTGCCTCGGATTCTGTGTCTTCCTCTCTCTCTCTGCTCCTCTCCTGCTCATGCTCTGTCTCTCTCTCAAAAATAAGTAAACATTAAAAATTTTTTAAAAATATTGCTTCCCTTTCATTTTAGCAACCATAAAATGTGCCTCCACATCTGGTGTGGGAAGCATAGTTGATTGACCCCCAGATGCCACATCTAAGGATTTACTCAAAAGCTATCTTCCCCTGGGATGCTCCCTGTTTTGGACTGAGTGTGATGGGGGTTCTAGTGCTGGCCTATTCCTGTAAGATGTTGGACTCCTCCAACGAGTGACTTTGGCTCAAGGGTTCTCAGCAATGTGGCCAAAAACTTTCTCAGAGTTGTGCTTCATTCTCAGTCTCATCCTTTCCAACATGCCTTTTTCCTCTTCCTCCTTTAGAAGTTATACCTACATCATGGTCTGCACGTCCTCCTTAGCTACTCCTGTTTTTCTCTAACATCCTTCCTTGGCATCTGCATCTTGGAGGATCCAAACTAATACAATTTCTATTTTGGTCATCTGGATCTTGCATTAAATTCATACGGACCTTCTCATTTTTCATGTACTCATTGTCCCTATTCTATGGTCATTCTTTCATGTCCCTTTCATCTCTCTGATCCGTTTGGTAATGTCCTCAAATCTGTGTTCCATTTTACTTAATTCTCTCTTCTTTTGTGTCTAGTCTGCTTTTTAAACTTTCTGTTGACTTTTTAATATCAATGTTTATAATAGTCATTTGTTGAAGTTCTATTGGGCGTATTTTTAAATCTGACTATTACCTTTTTCATATTTTTTTCCTCAGGGTTTTATTTTCTCCTTTATGTCTTTAATAGTTTTTCTTTTCTTTCTTTCTTTCTTTCTTCCTTTCTTTCTTTCTTTCTTTCTTTCTTTCTTTCTTTCTTTAAGAGAGAGCACAAGTTGGGGAGGGGGCAGAGGGAGAGAGAGAATCTTAGGGAGTCTCCACACTCAGTGTGGAGTCTGATATAGGGCTCGATTCCACGACCCTGGAATCATGATCTGAGTAGAAATCAAGAGTTGGACGTTCAACTGACTGAGCCATCCAGGTGCCCCATGTCTTTAATAGTTTTAAACATACTTACTTAGTATTCTCTGTTTCAAATTTTAATTTTATTATCCCAAGTTCCTGGACTTGTTTGTTGTGTTTGCTGTTTTCTGCTCATGGTATTTTATAATTTTAGATTTTCTTATAAGCTGATTTTTAGTGGGGATTATTTTTTTTCTGTGGGGATCTCATGTGGCCTGATAGTGGGACTTCTCCAGAACAATTTGCATTATTGTTCTAGAGATCCCATGAGCATCCCTGGCTTGGGACCAACGTTTCTGCTAATTTCTTAGTTTGGAATTTTTCCAATCATTATGCTCATGGTTTGGATCTGGGATATCCATTTTTTAGGGGAGAGTTTTGTTTGGTTTTTATCTTCCCTTTAGAGCCCAGGGACCTATGAAATTGTCGTCTTGGACCCTTTTCCCAGGGGAAGAGTTTTCCCCCTTAATCTTCACTGAGGAAGCAATCCTTGGAGGATTCTGCCTCTCCTGAAGGGTGTTAGTTCTAGCTCTGCTTATGGCCGCTCAAGGTTTTATCTCCTTTGTCCACTTGGGTTTTAAAATCCAAGTCTGTAAGTTACCAAAGCAGCCTTAGGATTAGCTCACTTGCTTTCACTCACTTTTTCCCCTTTTCAGGTCATATTTTACCCAGCATTCCTATGTGTTTGTAGCGAGAAGTTTTTTGTTTTTTCAAATATCTTAGCCTATCACCATATTGTTGAATCAGAAGCCCTATTTACCACATTCAGTTCTTTTTTTTTTCCCCCTAACTTTTTAAGGTTTATTCATTTTTCGGAGACAGAGACAGAGCGTGAGTGGGGAGGGGCAGAGAGGGAGACAGAGAAGCTGAAGCAGGCTCTAGGCTCTGAGCTATCAGCACAGAGCTGGACTCGGGGCTCAAACTCACAGACCGTGAGATCATGACCTAGGCTGAAGTCTCATGCTTAATCAACTGAGCCACCCAGACTGACCCCCCCCCCCCCGCCTCCCACCCCCCGCCACATTCAGTTCTATGCTTCAAGCCTTCTCTGGGCACCAGTTTCTAAGCAGTGTCATTAGTGAAACCCATAAACTCACTCATGATTAGAAAACCCGGGCCTTTGATTGTGTTGAGACTGTAGATCTATAGTGTATCTTGAAGGGTTTGGAAAGATGACCTTTATCTTCCAATCTGTGGTAACTTCATTGGTAAATCACGAAGCCCTTTAAGATTTTACAAATAGAACTGACACTTAGAAAGTGATGATGGGGAGGGAGGGGGTGCCTGGGTGGCTCAGTTGGTTGAGCATCTGACTTTGGCCTGGGTCATAATCTTGCCATTCCCAGGTTCGAGCTCCACGTTGGGGTCTGTGCTTGACAGCTCAGAGCCTGGAGCCTGTTTGGATTCTGTGTCCTACTCTCTCTCTCTCCCTCTCTCTCTCTCTCTCTCTCTCTCTCTCTCTGCCCCTCCCCCACTTGTGCTCTGTCTCTTCCTCTCTCTCTCTCAAAAATAAATAAACACTAAAAAAATTAAAATGATAATGGGGGTGCTTGGGTGGCTAAGTTGGTCAAGTGTCTGATTCTTGATTTTGGCTCAGGTCATGATCTCACCATTCATGAGATCGAACCCCGCATTGGCCTCTGTGCTGATGTCGTGGAGCCTGCTTGGGGTTCTCTCTTTCCCTCTCTCTCTGCCCCACCTCTGCTTGCCCTCTCTCAAAATAAATAAATAAACTTCAAAAACATTTTAAAAATTGGTGACATTGTTTTGTCATTATTTCTTTTACTGCACGGGCCTAGTAATAGAGCTCTCTGTTTTCCTCCCTACTTTCTCCCAGCTTTCCCACCATCCTTCTCAATTTGTCCTTTGTCAACAGGACAGAAAAAAGAGGTTGAAGTGATATATGGGTATAATCCTCTGTGCACTGCTAAAAAGATAAACTTAAATGAAGTGATTTATTACCTGTGACAGGTATACTGCACCCAAAATTGTCTGTCAAAGTTAGTGCCTCATTGATTTTCCATACTTTCTCTGTCTGCCTCTGGCTTGCCATTGTTCATTAGAGGTGAGTAAACAGTTTAAGGTGGCGGGGTTTTCTCCCAGTCTGGGCACTGTGCTGCAGGGGTTGGGTTAGCCTTTCTTTGTGTTGGAGGGCTCAGGACTTTTGCCTTCAACTGTATGAGAAGGACAAATTCCACCGGTACCTTGGGATGACTCAAACTAGAAGTAAAACATATCCTATACTCCCATTTTGAAAAGGCTTCTAGAATCTTCCTATTTGAGTCAAAGAAATAATAGGCTCAGTAGAATAGCGCAGGATAATAGACAGCTGTAGGAGCAGTGCCTGAGTAGGGCTGGTCTGTATTAGTTGATGATATGGCACATTTGGTGGGAACTAACGAAATGGGAGTCTCTTTTCACTTGAGGGGACCACATGCATATCACGCAGGACATGTGTTTCCTGTTTTTCTCCAAACCCGTCCCACTGTGTTGGAGAGTGACGAAGCAGAAGTCTTCTCAGCAACCACACTTCAGCCTTGGGAGTCAGGCTCAGTGTCCTCCATCTTCAGCAATGCCCAGGTATTGAAGTAGTTGTTTTTAAAATCTTAAAATTTTCGACTCGCATGGACCTCAGATCTTTTCGTTCACCGTTCTAAATTTTTTTTTTTTTTTTCAACGTTTATTTATTTTTGGGACAGAGAGAGACAGAGCATGAACGGGGGAGGGGCAGAGAGAGAGGGAGACACAGAATTGGAAACAGGCTCCAGGCTCCGAGCCATCAGCCCAGAGCCTGACGCGGGGCTCGAACTCACGGACCGCGAGATCGTGACCTGGCTGAAGTCGGACGCTTAACCGACTGCGCCACCCAGGCGCCCCTCACCGTTCTAACTTTATGTAGACTAGCAATCTGAACCCTGCCAAGCATTCGATAGCTTGTTCGTTGTCATAGAACGAGTCAGTTGCGCGGCCAGGATGACGACGTGCCTGTCACCCGTCACCCTTCCTGGGAGGGCTTCTCCTCTGCTTCTCTGGGAACTCTGGGCAGAGCTCGGTTTGCCTGCACGACAGACACACTTTGTGAATTTAAAACCTGTGCTGTTCGTAGCTCTCATCTTTGAAGTTCATTTGCTTGGTTCTTTGATCAGAAAGAGAGTTCTGTGTATTATGGGTTGGAAAGAGTGAGCTTAACTCTGATTTTTCTTTTCTCTTTTCTGTCTTGCGCTTAAGGTATAGTAATCTAGTATAGTAAGGTATAGTGGCCTACTGCTCCATAGTGGGCACTTTCCAAATACATATTGTGCTGGAAAAAAGGCTGCTTTTATGCCAATGGGGTGGAGCCAGGGAATTGATTTATGTCATGTAATGACATTTCCTAACTGGCAAATTTGGTGTGGGAGGTGAAGACGAGTTTGATCACTAAATAGTTACAGTTGACCCTTGGACAATTGCAGGAGTCAGGAGGTATTGACCTCCTCCCCCCACATCCTACACAGGTAGAAATCTACATATAACTTTTGACTCCCCCAAAACTTAACTACCAGCGGCCCACTGTTGACCAGAAACCTTACTGTAACGTAGAGCCGACGAACACATCTTTTGTATGTTATATGTACCTATATACTGTGTTCCTACAATAAAGTAAGTTAGAGAAAGGAAAATGTTGTCTACGGCCATACCACCCTGAACGCGCCCGATCTCATCTGATCTCGGAAGCTAAGCAGGTTCGGGCCTGGTTAGTGCTTGGATGGAGAAAAGAAAATGTTCTTAAGAAAATCATAAGGAAGAGCAAATACATTTACAGTTCTGTACCGTATTTTATTGAAAAAATCTGCATCTGAGTGAATCTACACAGTTCAAACGTGTGTTGTTCAAGGGTTAATAACTATATAGACAAATACATAGATTCTGTTTATATATACACACACGTATATACAGTAATATACTAATGGTATTTGGCATTTTTAATTAAAGTTTTTTTTAAAGTTTATTTATTTGAGGGAGAGAGAGAGAAAGAGAGTGAGCAGGGGAGAGGCAGAGAGAGAGAGGGAGAGAGAGAATCCCAAGCGGGCTTTGCACCATCAGTGCAGAGACCAAAGTAGGGCTTGAATATGTGAGATCATGACCTGAGCTGAAACCAAAAGTCAGATGCTTAACTGACTGAGCCACTCAGGTGCCCCAGCATTTTTTATTTTAAAAATGATAAGCATCCTGTAGTAATTTGTACTTTAAATACTATTACATAGCAAGTAACAGTTTATAATAGCTTAAGGGGGATGAATATTGCTGGACAGTTCTCTCTTTGTACCTCTGATTGACAGCTAGGGGGAGTTGAAAGTGTGATTTGTGTTAGTTTTCTTTTTTCTTTCTTTCTTTTTTTAAAAAATTTTTTAAATATTTGTTTATTTTTGAGAAGGAGAGAGACAGTGTGAGCAGGGGAGGGGCAGAGAGAGAGAGAGGGAGGCACAGAATCTGAAGCAGGCTTCAGGCTCCAGCTGACAGCACAGAGCCTGACACAGGGCTAGAACCCATGAACCGCGAGATCATAATCTGAGCCTAAGTCAGATGTTTAACAGACTGAGCCACCCAGGCGCCCCTCTTTTTTTCTTTTTTAAAGATTTTATTTTATTTTATTTTATTTTATTTTTTTTAATTTTTTAACGTTTATTTTTGAGACAGAGAGAGACACAGCACGAACGGGGGAGGGTCAGAGAGAGGGAGACACAGAATCTGAAACAGGCTCCAGGCTCTGAGCTGTCAGCACAGAGCCCGACGCGGGGCTCGAACTCACGGACCGCGAGATCATGACCTGAGCCGAAGTCGGACACGTAACCGACTGAGCCACCCAGGCGCCCCTAAAGATTTTATTTTTAAGTAATCTCTGCATCCAGCGTGGGGCTCGAACCTACAACCCCAAGATCAAAAGTCACATACATGCTCTACCGACTGAGCCAGTCAGGTGCCCCAAGTTTTCTTGTTTAAATACTTATCTGCCGTACTGAACAATCACTTTTTAATTGAATTTGTGGCATATTTTGCCATCGTATGCATTTGTGGCAACATTGATTCAGCTTTTCCTGAGCCCAAACTACCAGTTCTTACAGGTTAAGCCGGATGTTGCCTTCATGCTGAGATTAGTTTGTGCTTCACATAGTTGGAGGTCTGAGGAAGCAAAATCAGCTTACAGAAGTCCCTCCCTTAGGGTCAGGAAGCACCACAGATATCAGGAGAAGGTACCTGAATGTGTATGTGGTGGTAAAAATGACAGGATAACTTAGGCGTTCATATAAGCAGAGAAAAAAATATATAGACCTGCATTACGTGCATTTTCTTCTCTGTGTTCCTTAGTGGTCTGATTATTCGTGTGGCCGAGATGTAAAATCTTTGAGCTTCTAACATCATAGTTATTCATAAAGGCATTTAGGCTGATGGCTTTCTCAGAACGTTCTGCTCTTCAGGATGGAACTTCATCTATATTTCAACGAATTTCTAAACGGGGGAGGGCAACAGAACATTTTTCCTTTGATTAATTCATTGGCGTTTTAGTCCTCAAGGACTCATATACCGGTGAACTCCAAAAGGAAGTCCGTAAAGGAAGAATCGTAAATTGGAATTGGAACCGTGAAACTTGCCCCATAAAAATCTTTGAGTGCTGTTCTAAATTCAACATCTGAAATATAACGGACTAGGCGAAGATTTATGAAAGCTAATTTAAAAAGCTAATTTAAACTTGTACCCAAGAAGCACAGTCTTAGGAGTTGTGTGGAGTGTTTAGGCTTTTACAAGTTTTAGTCTTTTTACAGTTAACCTGGGTCTTAAGCTACTTTGCCCAGAATCAAGTACTTTAACTTAGCATTACTCCTAGTTAGATCACAGAGGCATGCTTTGCATTCTTGGGCTGTTCACTGGGACTATGCCCTTTGGAAAAAAATTTTATGATTTTAAGATTTTATGTTATCGGATCTATACATCTGTCTTAGAGTCGTCTCCAGAGGCTGACCCAAAGATGAAGACTTGGGGAGGTGATCCTGAGAAGTCCCAGGAGAAATAAGAAAAGGGAGGAAGGGAAGGTAATAGTGTGTGTGGAAAGGATAGGATTTCCAACCGATCCAGTATTTAGGAAATAGCCTTCAAAGGCACTAGGGACGGAGTCTGCCATGATGGTAACACCATTACGAAATCCCATACGTACCTTGTTGAAAAAGACTTGATGAATGGCATAACTCTTTGCCTTATAAGAGATCAGTGAGGGGCGCTTGGGTGGCTCAGTCAGTTAAGCGTCAGACTTCGGCTCAGGTCGTGATCTCACAGCTTGTGAGTTCGAGCCCCGCATCGGGCTCTGTGCTGACAGCTCGGAGCCCGGAGCCTGCTTCGGATTCTGTGGTCTCCCTCTCTCCTTGCCCCTCCCCTGCTTCCACTCTGTCTGTCTCTCAAAAATAAATGAACATTAAAAAAAATTTTTTTTGTAAGTGATCAGTGAGATTGGGCTTGCCAATGTTGAGTTTTTCCCAACTTGGGTACAGGGTGCCCAGGAACTAGCAAAATCAGCCTTTTGCTGTAGAATCTTGTTAGGACACAGGTCTGCCACCCAGGTGTGGCAGAGCCCCTCCTTCTAATGTTTTTTCTCCAACCTGAATAAGGAAGAACCAGGAGGTTCTGGTGGTTAGGGCATCAACTGGGCTTTGGTCTTAAGTCCCCTCTGCTCGGTTCTTCTCGGGGGAGTGCTGGAATCCTTGGGCTGGAAGTTCTCGGCCGGGATCTGCCAGATGCCCCCAAAACTTCACGGAAGCTCAACTCCCAGAGTCTTGCATCAGGAGTTCCCTAGAAGTCAGGCTGTGTGCGGGGAGCTGAGGGGATAGTGTGAGGGTGAGGTAGGGAGAGTGGCAGGGCAGGTGGGGGAAAGCCGAGCTTCAGCCCGGTTCTGGGGGAATTTGGGAGCGTGACTCGTGCTACAGAGCTGGTCTCCCCCAGCGCCCGAGGGTCGACCTTTTGTGCCCCTCGCCCGTGTCAACCATTGATCGGTTGTGGGCCTCCTTCGGCGTAAGTATAACTTCCCGGGAGGAGTGGCTTCCAGAGGCAAAAGGCAATTTCATGGACTTGGAGGCAGATGGGACCCCTCAGCAGTGACACTCACAACAGCCATCCCTGCCGAAGGGGTCCAGGCAGGGCCCTCTGGCATTCCCCAGCAAAGAGACCAGGGCCAGGCTTTGGCCTTTTTCTAGCTCGTCCCCTTTGACATAATTTACCTGTCCTCCAAGTGTCCCTGCTCAGAGTCCCCCCCCCCCCGCCCTCCAAATTCAGTGTCCTCCCCTCCTCCCTGGAAAAACTCCACTCATGGACAGAGTGGGAAGAAAAGTCAGAAGCCTGTGCCTTCTGCACCTGTGGCTTGAGCTGAATCCCACTGGGGGTTCTCTGGCTTGGGGAGGAGTGGGGGGCCCTGGCGCTGGGTGGGAGAAGACGGATGCTTTACTCGTGATCTGTCTTTCAACCACGTTGTACCAGAGTCAACTATATTTAGTTGACTCAGAAGGCCTCAGAAGGGAGTGTTAATTTTCTGCCTCAAACAACCCAGCAACCAATCTACTTTTATTTATTTTTATTTTTATTTTTTAAGTTTATCTATTTTGAGAGAGTTAGAGAGCATGAGCAGGGGAGGGGTAGAGAAAGGGAAAGAGAGCGAATCCCAAGCAGGCTCCACACTGTGAGTGTAGAGCCTGATGTGGGGCTCGAACCCACAAACCGTGAGATCATGACCTGAGCCGAAATCAAGAGTCAGATGCTTAACCGACTGAGCCACCCAGGCGGTTCACAACCAACCTATTTTTAGTAGAAGGTAAGTATTTTTCTCCTGTGAACAGGCTAAAAGGGCTCTGAGGCATCCAAGAAATTCCCCTCCTTTCCCCCCCACCAACTCAAATTTCTTGCCCTGACACAAGACGGGATGAGGAGGGTGTGGAATGGTGAGAGAGGGGTCAGTTGTGAATGGGGTGTTAATTAAATGGCTGCAGTCAGCCATGCTTTTGAAGTGTCCTTGCTCTGTGATTTCTCCAGGATTGAAGGGCTGTTGCAAAATTCTGAATTCTGGAAGCCAGTATTGTTCTTTTGCTAAACCCTCAAATCCCTTTAGGGGTCTAATAGATTTGCCTTGCCTGCACCCCAAATATATTTGCTCCGCAGGTTATTGTCACTAAGGGGTAAACACTAAGCTCTGTATCTTTTTTTTTTTTTTTAAGTAGGCTCCACCCACCGCGTGGGGCTTGAACTCATGACCCTAGGATCAAGAATCCGATGATTGTACCAACTGAGCCAGCCAGGCACCCCGCCCCCTCCGCCCCATCTGTATCTTGATGGAAAATTCAAAATCACAAAAAAAACAACAAAGGTGCCTACCAGCCACACCCGGGGGTGCATGTTGCATTTGGGTATTGTGTCCATAACCTTGACCTAAGGTCTCCGTGACCTTAGAATAAAACCCCTAAAGAGGTCAGCCTGACATTCTAGAAAGCTGTCTTTAGGACATACTCTATCCATTAGAAGTGAGCCATTAAACCCAGCACACGAGAGGGAGGGGCACTAAGCTCTACCTCCTGAGGGGAGGCTATCAAAGAAAGGTTCAGATGTGCTGAAACCACCACAGTAATTAATAAATACTTTCAGAAAGATTCAGGCTCTGCAAGTATCCTAGTTCCCCTTTAAAAACCTTGAACATTCACCAGGAGATCGTGCAGCTATGATTACTGTGGCTGGCATTCTAGAGATTTTCTATTTTCTCTCCTTCCTTCTGTATTTATTATTTGGAATTCCTCTGTAAGGAAGACGTGTCCCTTCTCTTCCATTTATTTATTTATTTATTTATTTATTTATTTATTTATTTATTTATCGATTCATTTGTTTGTATCAGTAAGGACTCACGGATATTTATTTCATTCTTTGGGTGAGAATTTTTGTGTGTGTGTGTGTGTGTGTTTTAAATTATTCTCAAGTTAGTTAGTATACAGTGTAGTCTTGGCTTCAGGAGTTGAAACCAGTGATTCATCACTTACATATAACATGCAGGGCTCATCCTGACAAGTGCCCTCCCTAATGCCCATCACCCATTTTCCCTACCCCTCAGTTCCCCACCCCCATCAACCCTCGGTTTGTTCTCTGTATTTACGAGTCTCTTATGGTTTGCCTCCCTCTCTGTTTTTATCTTATATTTCCTTCCCTTCCCCTATGAACGTGTAAAGTTTTTCAGATTCCACGTATGAGTGAGATCACAGTATCTTTCTCTGACTTATTTTGCTTAGCATAATAACCTCCAGTTCCATCCGCCTTGTTGCAAGGGGCAAAATTTCATTCTTTTTCATTGCCACATAGTATTGCATTGTGGATACATCCCACTTTTTCTTAATCCACTCATCAGTTGATGGACATTTGGGCTCTTTCCATAATTTGGCTATTATAGATAACGCTGCTATAAACAGTGGGGTGCATGTGCCCTTTCGAATCAGCATTTTTGTGTCCTTTGGATAAAAACCTAGTAGTGCAATTGCTGGGTCATAGGGCAGCTCTATTTTTAATTTTTTGAGGAACCTCCACACTGTTTTCCACAGTGGCTGCACCAGTTTGCATTCCCAGGGACAGTGCAAGAGGGTTCCCCAAGAGTTTTTTTTATTTTAAATATTTTATTTTTAAGGTATGTCTACACTCAGTGTGGGTTTCGAACTCAATGGCCCCAAGATCAAGAGTCGGACGCTCAACCGGACTGAGCCACCCAGGTGCCCCCTGAGAGATGTTTTTGAAATAGGAAAACAGCCTCTTTGAATCAGGTGGAGGGAGGTGGTAAGAGTGTCAGTGCGGATCAAGAGCACATGGGGGATGGAGCGAAGTTCCTGAGAAGGTCAGCAATGATGACATTCAGAGGGGAGGCCTCGGTGAAAATGAGGGACACTCTGTTCTCAAAAACAGGGACCAGGAAAGACTGGACGGCCAATTTTGACGTCAGGAGGGAGTTCCCATTAATTAGCTTTTGTCTTCTCAGTCAATTGGGAAACTGACTTTTGGAATTTAAATTTTCTTGGCCCCAATTCTTGGCCTCCAGAGAAGGGTTTCTCAACCGCTCCATTCTTGACAGTCAGACTGGATCATTCTTCGTTGTGGGGGTTGTCCTGTGCCCACAAGATGCCAGCAGCATCCTTGCGTCCTCCCCCAGTGTGACCACCAAAATGTCTTCAGTGCCACCAGCGGTCCCCTGGACAGCAACATCACCCCTGGCTAAGAACCTCTGATGTAAAATAACTTACACAGAAGTCTGGCAACCCACAGGATTCCTGATCTTAACCTTCGAAAGACTAAGACGAGGCATTCACCTCTAAGTTCCCGCAGAAAGAACTGAGCTGTCCCAGCTGGAACGCTCGGCTTTGTTGCCATTGGTGAAGCGGGGCCCTGTTTCCTTGGGGATAGTGGGTGTTCTGAGCACACAAGCCAGATGAATCAAGAGGAAACACAGTTCTGTTTCTCAGAGCGTCTTTGCTTCTGAAAAGCGTTGTTGCGGTTAGAGTTTTGCTTCACGGTGGAGGGTTGTTTTGCTTTCTCTGTGGTTTCTATGTGGGCCGAGAGAAGCAACTTCGTTGTTATGTCACATGGGGACATAGAAGCTGTTTCACAGGTGAGTTTCCAAAAGCCAGTTTGTTCTAAAAACCGACATGACACTTAACCTAGCTGGGTGCGCATTGGTTGCTGGTACAGTTGTTTCTTAAGAGAGCTGGGGATGTCAGGGACTCTGAATTCCTTTAAGGCACTCATTTTATTTTTTTAATTATTATTTTTAATTACTATTATTTTTTAATGTTTTTATTTATTTTTGAGAGAGAGAGCGCACGACCGAGGGAGGGGCAGAGAGAGAGGGAGACGCAGAATCCAAAGCAGGCTCCAGGCTTTGAGCTGTCAGCACAGCACCTGATGTGGGGCTCAAACCCACAAACCACGAGATCATGACCTGAGTCGAAGTTGGACGCTTAACCAACGGAGCCACCCAGGCGCCCCGTGGCTCTCATTTTATTATCCAAAGACGGCTTGCATTTTGGCCTAATTTTTTTTCACCTCCAGTAAGTTTTTAACAGCATTTCCAACAGCAAACATGACAGAGATTAAGGAACCAAGCCAAGGCTAAGGCTCAAACGACCTTGTGCGACCGCTGATGCCATCTGTTGGCAGCTGGCAGAACTGATGCCCTTCGGAGTTCTGTTCATTGCACAGAAAGTGGAAAGTTGGCTGCAGGGTACCTTCCTTGCAGCCTGGAGCTGTGGATCAGAAGGATAGGACATAGGACAGGGGTGGAAAGGAAGGGACCGTGAGTTTGCTTTATAGGTCCTGCATGGGCCATTAGTTGTTGGCAGGAATCCATATTTGAAAAAATTTCAGAACTTTTTTTTTTTTTTTAAGTTTACTTATTTATTTTGGGAGAGAGAGAGAGAAAGAGAGAGAGAGAGAGAGAGAGAGAGAGAATCCCAAGTAGGCTCCACGCTATCAGTGCAGAGCCTGATTTGGGACTCAATCTCACGAACTGAGATCAAGAGTGGAGGCTTGACAGAATGAACCACCCATGCTCAGTACTTAAATGTACTAGCTGGGATGCCATTGGGACCTAGAATCCATTTATGAGTCAGTTGTCATCTAAGAAAGTTACGGTCCCAAGGCATTGGCCTTGGGGGGGTTAACAGAACAGCAGGGATGACCCTTAACTATAACAGTCTCCTCCAGAGCCTTAGCACATGGCCCACGCTTGTGGAATTTGATTAGTCAGGGACACTCTGAACTCCTCACTTTAATCAAAGAAACTGACACACTATCATGTAAAATAAGTATCATATTATATCTCTCTTCGTTGTGTTTTCAAATACTGTATGTTTGTGTCTATACCAATCCATTTCGGCCAGCAACCCTTCTTGGATACAAAACCGTGATTCCCAGACACTGGGTTTCCTGGGTCCACAGATGCCATTAAAAATGAAAGCCAGAATGAGTCCAACCAGTGGATACCCAGCCCTGACCATACGTAAGAATCACCTGGAAAACGTAAAACATCCCTGAGGTTGGCCTCCCTGCCGTCGGTACTGATTTAATTCCCCTGGAGAAGCCCTGGGTCATGGGTTCCGCTTTTGGAACCACAGTGATTCAGGCGCGCCGCTCTTCCTCAAAGTGTGGTCTGCATTTGGAACCTTGTTAGAAATGCAGATTCTCAGGCCCCCCTCCCAGACCTTCTGAATCGGTCTGCATGGGAACAAGGTTCCTGGGTGATCCCTGCGCACGGTGGAGTTTGGAAGCACACGGTGTTGCCTCTGAAGAGGGGGGTGTACTGAGCTGCCCATTGGTATCCCCACTGAGGACACCTGTTTGTATTTCATCTTTACCATTCACGGTTTGGGTGGCCTTCGTCAAGGGCCCCAGCTTCCACCTGCTCGGTGGGTGCCGTGGGCGTCCCAGATCGAAGCCACAAGAGAACCCAGGGGCCCTTCTTCTACCCCCACCCAGTCTTGCTCACAGCTAGCCGTTAGAGTGTGTTTCACAGCACTGGTGCCTCACGGCGTAATCTCCAAACCCAGACTCCAGTCTGTGGGTTACCTCTGGGCTCTTCCTGTTGAGACTGATGGTGCGTCAGTGCCGGCTAAACCCGTGAGGACAGGTTGAACCTGGGTGCAGCTCCCCAAGACTCTCCCTCGATCTCTAGCCTAGAAGCCGCCTGTGTTGAAAAGGAGGGAGGCAGCGCCTCTTTGTTCCTTTCTGTTTTTCTAAATGTAAACGTTGGTGTTTGAATATTTGAATGAAATTAAGGCTGTGGGGGCATCTGGGAGGCATCTGACCTTACAAACAGGCTTCATCCCGGTTGGACTTGGGGTTCGGATGAGGGGCCTCTGGGCCGGGCAACCCTCTTCTGATCCAACGAATCCATCCATCGTCTTTCTAAAAGAGATCTTTTTTAGTTTGTTTCTTAAAACGCGATGCTATATGAGAGATCTTTTCTAAATCTGTAGTTTCATTTTGAGTAGTGCCTAAAAGAGACACTGAAGTCCCTGTTCAGCCTTTTTTGGGAAACGGAGATCCTTGGCTTCTTTTCTCTGCCGTCTTTGACAACAAGCCCTCTGTGATGAACGGCCATTCGAAGCCAGGCAGGGCTGTTTTGTCGTCTTCTCCAAGCTTCTCCCCCCCCCCCCCCCCCATCTCCTGTACCTCCTGCAAAGGAACAAAACCACCAGAACAAACCAAACTTGGAGGAACAAGGGAGGCTTGTCCCCATTCGTGAAATCCCTTCAAAGGGTATCACTGAAAGAGGGTTGCTGTGGCTCTCTCTTTCTGGAAGCTTTGGGAGGTCTCCCGCAGATCTGATCTGGAGAGACTGGAGTGCTAATTTATGCACAGAAGCCATTCATTAGTCGAGTGCCAGTGATTGCCAGTCGGTTACCATCCCTCCGAATTCAGGGCTTTTGAAAGGACCCCAAGCGGGGCTTGTGGCTTTTCCTTCAGTCCTTTTCTCCATGCTTCTTCCTCCTCCCGCCTGTCTGTCCTGTGCTGCCCCTCTGCCCTCCCCAGTGTTTCTCTTGTGTTGCCCACAGCAACCCCAGCAGTCGGTCCTGGAGTGGAGGGAGCAGGCCTGGTTACCTGGGAGTCTAGCAATGGTTGCTCAGCAATTCAGTGGAGCCACACAAAGGAACAGGTTTCTGTGCAAATCTCCCGGTTCAAGCCCCCCCTCAGCGGCTCCCCAGCCTTGCTGTGCCTGAGAGCCCTGTTTCTTCTGTCACCTGAGAAACCAGTTACAGAGACACCCCTGCCTCCCCTCTCCCAGGCATCTGTTTACCAACAGTGCTTCGTAAACACTTTTAACACCTTTCCTTTGTGCCCACACTTCTCCTACACACACACACACACACACACACACACACACACACGCACGCGCGCGCGCGCATGTTCCCTAGTGTCTCCTACTGCCGAGGGTGTTACTGAATCTAATGTCGCTCTAATTGAGTCGACAGACAGACTGGGGCAGAGTTAGCCAACGGCCACCCATGTGGCCAGCAGGGCTGTTAAGGTTTTGCTCTTTTGCTCTTTTACCACAAGAAAGCGCTGTGTCAAAAGGAAGTGCCCAAGTCGTCATGGAAATAAATGATCAGGCGGTGGCAGCCAGATTAATCGAGCCATCCTTAATTTGAGGGGGTGGGGAGCAGCTCTTCCACTAATATATTTAAATCTCAGTTGACAAATGAGCACGAGGTGACTTGAATCCACTACTTATTGTTGTGATTCTTTTGAACCTCATTTAGTAAACTTTCTTTCCCCTGGAAGACAGTAAAACTCCCCCAAACCAAGGAGGTAAAATGCTGAGAGAGCAGACCTAAGAGAGCGATTTTTTTTTTTTTTTCCTGAAGGAGAGAGAAAAATAAATTCGGAAACAAAGTAGTGTTCATTACTTCTATCTTGCCTTCTGATTTCTAAGTGTGCCCGCCGGCCCCTTTAAATTCCAAGGACCGTTATGTTCTTTGAGATATTTGTCAATGACAAGGGAGTATGCTTTGAGTAAAGGCATTTTCTTCTGCAGTGTTCATTTCTATTTCAGTGGTTTTCTCCAGTACTTTTCTTTAATTAATACTGTTTATGCTCACTGATGAATAATTCAGAGTCATACAAGCAACAGATGTCAGACGATTCAAAATGACTTTCCCTGAATTATTTATTATTTCTAAAAAAGTAACAGGTTTGTTGAACAAGTAATTGGCAACACAGATGTAGATCAAGGTTTGTCAGCAGGAAACAAGGTCTCCTACTGCTTTTCCTTTTGTTCATGTCACTAACGAGGGCGACACTGAATAAGGGGAGTTTGGCTGATACCAACTCGTAGGGGGTCATTTATTTATTCATCCTGGGTGCTGACCGGGGAGCTGGAACCATGTTTAGTTTCCCAGTTGTCTATGGATGTCAAAACATGAAGGGGAATTCATCCAAAAACATAATTAATGAATGTAGCCTTGCAAACACCTATCAGACAAAAACTTAATATACGTACCCAGAAAGAGGAAACATCTTTGTTTGCAAAGATATGTCAAGAATAGAGACCTAGGGGGAAGAAACAAACTGACAGATACGTGAAAGTTTATGTATAATAATGTTCTCTGCAGTGTTGTTTACACCAGAATTTTAAAAAGGGTCCGGAGAAAAAAAAAGCAAATGTCCAACAATGAAAAATTAATTAAGGGGCGCCTGGCTGGCTTAGTTGGTGACGCATGTGATTCTTGAGGCAACAGGTTGTGAGTTTGAGCCCCACATTGGTAGGAGTTATTTTAAAAATAAACTTACAAAAGTATGGTTTTGAAGTTTTTTTGATGTGGGGCGCCTGGGTGGCTCAGTCAGTTTAGCGTCCAACTCTTGATTTCAGCTCAGGTCACGATCTCATGGTTCGTGAGTTCGAGCCCTGCCATTGGCAGATGGCTCCTAGCTGACAGTGCGGAGCCTGCTTGGGATTCTCTCTCTCTCTCTCTCTCTCTCTCTCTCTCTCTCTCTGTCTTTCTCTCTGCCTCTCCCCTGCACGTGCATATGCTCTCTCTCTCTCAAAATAAATAAATAAACTTTAATAAAAGCTTTTTAACGTGGTTATCTTGAGTAAGTGTTTCTAGACCCACTTGGAAGACAAACCACAAGCATACTAGTTTTCTTCCCCCTTGGTTAGAAATTTTTCTGTCTTTCATAGACTTCTGGCAATCATATGATCTATTACCTTCTTCACGATAGGATCAAATGTTGCATATCTTTTGCCTCGCATCAGATTTTTCAAGTCTGCAGAGTTCCAGCTAATAAAACAAAACAAACCCTCCAGAAGTCAAATGGAGGATTGGGGCCCATTCTTTAACCCGCCCCAAATACAGTCCCTAAAACCCACTGATATCCAAATACCTGTGATTTGATATTTCGCTGACAGTCCGTAAGATGCAAGAAAGTAGTTGAAGGGGAGGACAGTAAGAACCATTTGGTGCTTTGGTGGTTTTGTGCAGGTAATACTTTCACAGTTCCTGACTCATGGGGTGGTAGACCAGGAATGAGATGAAGGGGGAGCGAGGGCGCCATCTCTGTTTTTTTTTTTTTAATGTTTAAAAAAATATTTTTAATGTCTTATTATTTTTGAGAGAGACAGAGAGTCAGAGTGTGAGCAGGGCAGGGGCAGAGAGAAAGGAAGACATGGAATCCAAAGCAGGCTCCAGGCTCTGAGCAGTCAGCACGGAGCCTGAGGTGGGGCTTGAACTCATGAACCGCGAGATCATGACCTGAGCCGAAGTTGGACGCCTAACCAAGTGAGCCACCCAGGCACCCCTGTCTTTTTCAAACTCTTATTCAGAGCTCTGAGAGTGGCACTCGCACAGTGACAACAAAAATAAAATATTTCCTTATTATAAAGCGATCAAAGAACTGAAAAACAGTACAGTAAAATAATTTTCTTAACTGACGTTCTTTTGACCAACATTAAGATGGATTGTCTCTTTGGGGACATGATTCCGGTTCAATCATTGCAAATGTTTTGGGAGATGTTTTATGACTTCTGGTTTTATTGATTTCAAAGACTGTATGTACGTCTGCCCGTCCACGCATCCCCCACCCACCCAGCTGAGAGCAGAAGGGGCGAATGGGAAGTTTACAGAGAGGGGCCAACCGCCTGGATTGGTAGGTAGCCTGAGGGGACTTGGTACTTTACGTTGTGCTTTTTCTGCTTGAAAAGCATATTGATCTCAATTTTCAAAACACAGCTCGGTTTGTAGCTGAAGAGGAGTAAGTTTTATAATGTTGCCGACGCTGTTGGTTGTCGTGGATTAGCCATGCTCTCTATGCTCTCTTCATCCCTATCAACCGGTTTCTTTATCCCGTTTTCTTACCCGTGCTATGGGCACCGCACCTACCTCAGAAGGTTGCTGTCAGAGTCCTGGATACTCATGCTAATGCTTACTTGCTAGCTCAGCCTAATTAAGATTTCTGTTAAGCTTGAGATAATTTGTAGCCAGTGTCTTCCAGATGAAAAACAGAGGCCTCTGGTGACACATTTTGTTATTCTAAATTGGGACCATCCTGACTTTATACCCAAGAATTCATCTTTAGTTCAGTCATCACGTAAGCTGGTGTAATTCTCTAGGGGCGGCTGTCATTATTAATTTATATCTGACCTGGTTCTGAAAAAAAAATACTTAAGGCGGTGGAACCCTAATTTAGGACTTAGTGGTTCTTGCTTTGCCCATTAGTCTGGACCCGTGAAACCAAAATTGTATTGTTATTGTTATTTTTTTAATGTTTATTTACTCTTTGAGAGAGAGAGTGAGAGCAGGGAAGGGGCAGAGAGAGGGAGACACAGAATCCAAAGCAGGCTCCAGGCTCTGAGCTGTCAGCACAGAGCCCGATGCGGGGCTTGAACCCATAGACTGCGAGATCATGACCTGAGCTGAAGTCGGACGCCCGACCAACTGAGCCACCCAGGCGTCCCCCCCAAAAAAAATTTTTTTTAAGTTTATTTAATAAGTATAATCTCTACATTCAATGTGGGACTCAAACTCATGACCCTAAGATCAAGAGCTGGACACTGCACTGAGTGAGCCAGTGAGGTGACCCAGGACCTATGAAAATATTAGAACGATCCCCTAAGAAAGCAGACTCACAATTAATGGCAACTTCAAACGTCATGCTAAGTCCTAGGGTTTCTTTTGACTCTCGGACATTGTGTCAATGCAGGTGATTACGACTAGTCTTCCCATCTTACAAATGGGGAAACAGAGACTCCGAGAGACCCATGACTTCTCTCAGTAGTTAGTAGTGTGGTCACAGGGTACCCACTCCCAACCCCTTGGCTGCATCCTGTGTGTGTTTGTCAGTTTCCCGGTGGCTGTGCTACTGGGAGCATCTGTCGTGGGCACAGTAGGAAATGTGTGGAGCGTGTTGGAAAGCGTCCGGATTTTCATCTGGATTTGTGGATTTTGTAACAGGGTGTCTGCTGGGTGGTGTGCTTGGGTAGAGCTGGCACTCTACCTCAGCGGACGGGTATTTCTATCAGAGAAGAATGGACTTGCCAAGTCAGTTTGGAACATCAGGAGTTGAAAGACATTGCAACTACGAAAAAAAAAAACATTATTAAAGATGACTCTTAAGATGTCAAGAGGGAAAAGAAAATGACTTCTTAGGTCAGAAAAGCGAAAGCTATCGTGCTGGGCGAGCCACGAGCTGAGGGATGGCTTCTCAAGGGCGGCTTAAATGCATTAGATTAGTCTGCAGTGTGGATTAAGGGACTGCGGGGATTTAATAACTTGTGTATGAGAGAAGGGCCCTGCAAATGTTACACTGTCATAAAAATGTAACCCTTCTAATTGAATTTAGAAGCGATATTAAAATTATTCTTTTGGTGATGCTTCCTAGATGTATTAAATAAAATATCAAGAGTCACAGTTGATTAAGCTGAAACTTAAACATGCGAGAGTTGTTTACACATGAAATTCTGTTGCTGGGGGTTATTTTGATTTTTTTTTTTTCTGAAATATACTAAGAAATTTCTCCTTTTACCTAATTTATGGTCACTCCGCTGTTTCAGGGTCCCAGAAGATGCTCTCAGAGTCTTGGCAGTGTTTTGGAATGTAGTATATTATCTTAGTGTTGGGCTATGTATATAATGAACACTTTATATATAGTGATGGTGGGACTGCATGAGCTGAATTCTCTCTTAAGGGCAAAGGAAGGGATAGACTATTATTAACTTACATATGGTGCTTGGCATGCCTTTAAGGAAGTAATGGTGGAAAACACACCTTTTTTTCCTCCTGTGGCCATACGTCGTTTGCTAGCCTTATGTCTGCGCCCCAAGACTTAATGAGAAGATGACTTTGACCGGAGGTGGTTACCAGTGTGCCACTGGGATACTGCTGTCCATGAACTTCGTGAACTTCGTGGATCCATAGACTCCAGAGAGCCTTGTAGAAATCATGAAGCATGAGTGGCAACTGTGAGCGAGGGGGGTCTTCTCCTTTCCACCTGAGGACAATCAGATGGGGGCAAACACGAGTGTAGGGAGAGGCAGGGAGATAGCATTTTGAACCCAGACATGTAAGGAGGACTATAGTTGACTGACAGGTGTCTGTGCTTTAGGAGCAGGGAAGGTGGTGGCGATTCAGAGGCAGGAAACCCTCACCCTTCAGGCTCTCTTCCAGAGTCCCCAAAGTTGTATGTTGTATATTAAAGAGTATTGTGGCATGTATTCCTAAATACCTACATAGAAAAAAACGTATACGAGCACAGGTTAGACCTCAGAACACATGAGTCACACCATTCAAGGTAGATTTCCCTTTCCCTCCACGAACAAGAGCCTCCCGCCTTTTCTGTTATTGCTCAAATTTAGAGAAATTTCTTTTATTTTGCAGAACTTTATGCCAAAGAAACCAGTGAGTGTTTTCCTGTGTCTGTCTGAGCTCAGTGGAAGGGTGTCCAAGGACTTAATCCAACTCCCATTGAATGATTGGCTTCTGGCAGAACTGTTAATTTGCAAACTCTTAAGAAAGAGGAAAGTGTACATTCTTCCAGCTGCTAAACTTTGTGCTTCATGGTGAATCATTGGGACAGACTTTCTCGGCCGAGTGGGAGAGCTGTTGTGGGGCCCCGGGTTTATTTAGACACCTGGCCAGAGCTCAGACACATGTGCTTGGTGACCGGCCTCTAGGGCTGACGTGCCTTCCCCTAGAAGACATCTTCATATGTCATTCCCTGTATAGGATCATCACAGACTGCTGATTGAGGGAATGAGTTAGGATCACTGACCAGAGAACACCTGCCATGTTTTTCTTCTGCCTGTCTCAGGGATGTCCGTAAAGGAGAAACCTTACTCGCTTGAAAGCTTCGGATTGCCAGGCAGCTCCGAGCAGTCGCTAGAGGCGTTTTCTCCTTGCTGGGGTTTTTCTTTGCCTCTAGAATACTGAGCCGAAAGGAGGGAAAAGAAGAAAGACAAGCCCCTCTTTCAAAATACGTCGAGTCGATCCCTATCAAAGAGAAGACCTGAGATTTCTCAACTCACAAATTAGGTGGGACTACTGCATCTGGGAATTAGGACTAGGCCCCATATGGAGTTATTTGGGAATTAATCACCAGTTGGCTGATCCCAGACGTGGAGCACATCGGAATTCACCTCGTGTTGTTTGAAAGTTGGCAACCTGCTTGTTACATAACATGGAACGCAAGGCCTGCCAGCCGGGCCTCCACGTGCCCTGGGGGATTTGCGAGGCTTTATAACTCTTTGTTGAGTCAGCCAGGCCTGCCAGATAGATTCCAGGGGCCTGGGGTATGTCGGACGCCGACCTCAGGCTTCGCAGTTTAACAGACGATATCTCTGCCTTTGGGATTTTGTCTTTAGCAACTGCCGCGAACACCAGAGAGAAGTAAATGAGGGACATGACATGGGCTCTTTTTTTTTTTTTTTTTTTTTAATTTTTGAATATGTGTTAAAATATGCATAACAAAATATACCCCCTTAACTACTTTTAAAGGTACATTTCAGGACACGTGGGTGGCTCAGTCAGTTAAGCGTCTGACTCTTGATTTAGGCACAGGTCATGATGATATCGTGGTCATGAGATTGAGTCCTCCATTAGGCTCCACGCTTAAAATTCTCTCTCCCCCCCCTCTACCCTTCCCCTACTTGCATGCATGCATGCACTCTCTCTCTCTCTCTCTCTCTCTCTCTCAAAAAAGTACATTTCAGTGGTATTAAGTACATCCATTTTGTTCTATTGCTACTGCTACTATCTGGAGCATTAATAATTCTGTACCCATTGAACACTAACTCTCCATTTCCCCTCTCCCCAGCCCCCCAGCAGCCACCATACCCCTTTCTGTCTCTATGAATGGGACTATTCGAAGTACCTTATGTACGTGCAGTATGGACCCTTGTGGCCGGCTTATTTCACTCAGCATGACGTCTTCGAGGTTCATCCATGTAGCCTGCGTCAGAATACCCTGCCTTTTCCAGGCCAAATAATATTCTATCGTATGGATATACCACATTTTGTTTATCCATTCATCTGTGCACAGGTAGATGGATTGCTTCCTCCTTTTGGCTGTTGTGAATTATGTTGCTGTGAACGTGGGCATACAGATATTTCTTTGGGTCCCTGCTTTCCATTCTTTTGGATATGTGCCCATAAATGGAACTGCCAGGTCATATGTAATGGACTCCTTAAAAAAAGAAGAAAGAAAAGAAAACAGAGAAAGACAGTATAATGACAGTGTGTGACTACCTTCAGAGGACAGGACTTGATGGCTTGCTCTGTTTCCTTCTCCCCTCGCCTGTAGCCTACATGCCTCAGTGGTAATCAGCTTGGTGGGGGAAGCTGGCCTTGTTTAGACTGAGATTGCCGGTGTAGACCTTCTCAGTTTGACCCTACATCTGATTACCCCGCTAAAGCACAGAGAGATGAACAAAGTAAATTGAAGTCATACAAATGACTCCTCCTGCCTCCTTTTCTTCCTCTTTTCTTTCCTTTTTCTTCTTTTGAGAACTCTGGTTATGGTGTCTGCACATGTGTTTTAGCCTAAACTCCAGTAAATCAGTGGTGCTGCACGTTGCCTGCCCGTTGGAGTCACCTGGTTGTGTACTGACAACTAAACCCTACGTCCAGAGACTCTGAGTTCATTTGCTTTGAGGCCTGGCCTGGGCGTGGGGGTTGGAAGGCCTGCAGGCAAGTCTAATGTGCACCCAGGAAAATGACCACACGTAAATAAATGTTTTCTTCACCCCTCTCTTTATGTCTTCTTTCTGGTTCTTTCTTGTAAAAAAATTTTTTTTTAATCTTTATTTATTTTTGAGAGAGAGAGACACAAAGTGAGACAAAGTGTGAACGGGAAAGGGGCAGGGAGAGAGGGAGACACAGAATCCGAAGCAGGCTCCAGGCTCTGAGCTGTCAGCACAGAGCCCGATAGGGGCTCAAACCCATGAACTGTGAGATCATGACCTGAGCCGAAGTCGGACGCCCAACCGACTGAGCCACCCAGGCGTCCCCTCTGATTATTTCTTTAGACCGTATCTACAGATTTGTAAATCTCAGCCCCAACTTGAAAGTCTTCTAATTGACTTTTTTGCTTGTTTAAATTCATGAGGCTGCATGATGTAATTTTGAATCCAAGAATGAGGAGACCTGGGTCATACTCGTGTATGTCATTATCTAGCCAGGGATGATGAATTACTTCACTTGTCAGAATCATAGCCTTTTCTTCTTCTCCCCCCCCCCCCTTTTTTTTTTGGTCTTGTCTTCAAAATTAGAATATGGATCAGCATCTGATCCATAAAGAATGAAATTAATGATTAAAAGAAGATATCCCCTCCAGCTCTAACATGCTCTGAATGAGCAGGGGGGATTGATGTGGAACAAGGGAGGCTTGTAGTTCATGAATGTGAACTGTGTCATGTTCTAGTAATGAGTAGGAGGATGAAGAACTTCCCCATAGGGCGCTACTGGGAGATCTGGTGCCCCAGAAGCAGCCTTCAGGGCAGTTCTGATCAGTAAATAAAAGGATGCAAAATAAAGATCTCGCAGGATACGTAGTTAATAAAGCAGGAATGTGGTGCCAGGCAGATTGTTAGAGAGTGTTGGGGACGTTTTAAGTGATAGAGGGAACATAGCAGGACTTGGTCTAGTGGAACAGAGTGCCAGAGGTCCCTGTCCCCCTGAAAATTGTCACCTCCTTGCCTCTTGCCACGAGCTGTTTATCATATATCTTCTGAATTCTTTCCAAGCTTATACTGTACAGTTTGTTTCTCCCCTCCTCTGAGCCTATTCAAGGAATATGGATGGCCCAAGTTTTTATGTGTGTGTGTTGGGTTTTTTTTTTTTTTTTTTTTTCCCCTTCTCCAGATTAACACAAGCTAATGCAGTTGGGATACGGTGCCAGAGATGTTAGTGTAGAAAAGCAGAGAATGCACTTCTGTCCTGGACACCTCCGGGCGTGGAATTTTTCTTCCATGGTGACTTCTTAGGCCCATGGGAAAGTAAGAGGAGGTGGCCTCTTGGGGTGGGGGTGGGGGGGTGGCACCTTCTCTGGAACCGCCCCATAGCGTGTGGCCGTCAGGATGACGCAGAGAGGCGTGTGAATACAGCCGGCCGCTGCAGCTGGTGCACTTGACTCTGGGCGGCATGTTCCCAGGAACCCGCAGGACACTGAGGACCGTGAGTGATGTAACCCAGATCTGCCAGATGTGGGAGCCAGCGTGAGTCACGCTGGACGATTCATTAAGAAACGTTTTCTGGGTCATCTGGGTGAGGAGTCCTGGCTCTTTTCCCTGCCATCTGGGGTTGGAGGCACACGTCCACACACCAGGAATCCCCAAGTTCACTAACATCTGTCTAAAATTACAGCCCGGTTCTCTGAGCTGACACGGTGCAGAGCCCAGACTCTCGGATGGTCCCTGCCTTGTAATTTGCTAAAGGATGTCATCACTTTGGGCAGTAGAAGGTGGGGGAACATCACTTGATAAAACCATACATGTGAGTTGCTATGAAGTTTCTGTATATTTGACTAAGATCAGAAGGGGGATGGGATGTTGTGAGAAGACAAAACTCTGTGGGTGCGGGGCCAACAAAATGCCAGGGGTCGTCTTTTTTGTTAGATGCGTGTCAGACACCTCATGGTGGGTGAACAAGTGTATTTCTTTTATTTATTTATTTGTTATTTTTTTTTAATGTGTATTTCTTTTTGAGAGAGAGAGAGAGAAACCCACAGAGTGCAATCAGGGGAGGGGCAGAGAGAGAGGGAGACACAGAATCCCAAGCAGGCTCCAGGCTCCGAGCTCTCAGCACAGAGCCCGACATGGGGCTCAAACTTGTGAGCGCGAGATCATGACCTGAGCTGAAGTCGGACGCTTAACTGACTGAGCCACCCAGGCGCCCCAGAACAAGTGTATTTCTAAAGTGCTTTTTTTCGTTGAGAGAGAGAGTGTGTGTGCACATGTGAGTGGGGGAGTGGGGCAGAGGGAGAGAGGGAGAATCCCAATAGGGCTCTATGCCCAGCGAGCGGAGCCCAACGCGGGGCTCCATCCCATGACCGTGGGATCATGAGCTGAGCCGAAATCAGGAGTCAGGGGCTCAACTGACCGCACCCCCCGAGGTGCCCTAACAAATCTATCTCTAAAAAGTTGTAAGCTGACTTAAAAAAAAATTCCTCACAGATGTGTAGCATATAACCAGAAAAGTGCATGCATGCATTGCTGGCTAAAATTTCACACCCTGTAATGGGTTGAACGGTGGTCCCTGGAAGCCTGTGAATATGACCTTATTTGGAGGGAGGTCTTTGGAGATATGATTAGATAAGAGATCTTGAGATGGGATCGTCCTGGATTCCCCAGGTGGGCCCTAAATCCAATGGCAAGTGTCCTTATAAGAGACAGGAGAGAAGACGCAGACATGGAGGAGAAGGCCACATCAAGACGGAGGCAGAGAAGGGGGAGTTCCAGCCATAAGGAACAGCTGGGGGGCCACCAGTAGCTGGAAGAGCCGAGAAGTGGATTGTCCCCTCGAGCCTTCAGGGGGGAGCTGGTCCTGCTGAGACCTTGAGTTCTGACTTCGGGCTTCCAGAACTGGGAGAGATACATTTCTATTGTGTTAAACAATCAAGTTTGTGGTAATTTGGTATGGAAACTAAGATCAAGAAATAGAATGTTACCAAAACCACAGAAACTCACCTTATGCCTCATCCTGAATTCACACCACCCCGGGGTAACCACTCTCCTGACTTCTAACATCAGAGATAGTTTTTATGTTCTTGGAATTTAATTAAATGGAATCACATAGTATGTAGTCTTCTGTATCAGGTTTCTTCCATTCAACCCTCTATTTGTGTCTATGTTATTGTGTGTGTGATCATTGTTTTGGCCATACAGTACGATGTGAATATGCCACTCTTTACTTATTCTTTTCCTTTTGGGGCCATTTGAGTAGCTTTCCTTGTAGGGCTATTACAAATAGCGTTGTTATGGATTCTGTTATATGGGTTTTTTTGGTGAACACATGTGTTCATTTTTGTTGGTTATATTCTCAAGAGTTGAAGTGTTGGGTCATAGGCTACTTACATGTTCAACTTTAGTAGATACTGCTAAACAGTTTTCGAATTAATTTTTAAAATAGCCAATCACATTCAGAATTCTTTTGTTAAATGGAGACTCCAACAATGAATTCAATAACCATTCTTTAATGGGATATTGTGCAAGAACCAAGTGTTGGACATAGGGTTTTCTAGGAGCAAGGCTCCCCTCCTTAGATCAGAACTCTGCATTCGCAATGAGGAATGCCCCATGTCTCAGAAGAACCCATTACAGGTCTGGGCAATCGTTAGAGCACCCCACTTTCTGGTGTGTCAGAGAAGCTGGGCTCCTGACTGTAAATTTTAAATACACCTCACCCATCAGTGGCCCAGCTGCTGGATCTCCATCTTGAAACTCAGAAATAAATTTGCTGTCTTATGAGACGTATATAAGACATTAATACTTCTTATAAGCCTTATTAACTCCCCTTTCTAGCTTTTGAGTGTGTGTTCTGTAACTTAGGAAGCAATCAAATGATATGAAGCAACCAATAAACAAGTAAATCTGTACATGAAATAAAGAATACATCGTTTCTGGTCGTGACAAAAGCTGAGAAGACAGTCAAGTCAGATGTTGTGGTTGAGTTTGGAGGGAGTGTTCCCGAGCCTTTTTATTTTTTGGCCTGGGAACCTTTTTTTCACTTTGGGAAATGTTGCTTTTGCTGTGTAACTGGGGTTTTGTGAATTCTAATATTTTCTTTCTGGTTTGTCATTAGTTTTACTCATCCTAAGTTTATTAAAAGTAACTGTCTTGGTTCTCTGCTATTTTAACTACTGTTAGGTTAGAAATATGGGCGTGTGTCGCTCAGTGTGATTCTTCTAGTGACCAATAACAAGGCGTTTGGCCGAAGTTAGACTCAGAGCTGGTGGCCATTATCAGGTGAGTTAACAGCTATAGCAAATGTTGTGCCCTCGCCTGTATCCCTTCATCCTCACCACTGCAGTGCACGCTGGCCCGACTTCTGACTTCCAGCAGCTGCATTTCTTTGCTTGAGGACTCTTCTGGCCTGTAGGCCACCTTGCTGCCCATGAACCAGTGCTTCCTGGGAGCAGCCTAAGTAATGACTGACAGGTGTATCAATACCCCAGCCCCCTCACCTGCCAGGGTGGGTGAATCTAAAGAATGTGTCTACATGGGTTTTGAGACTTCCCCAGTGGGATTAAGCCCAGTTGCCCAGAGTGGTAATTGGCTTGAAACATGCCATTTATTTCCTATTTCTTCTTCCCTATATCACTTCCCCATTCCCTTTAAATTGTTCGCATTTGAGTTCTTTTCTCAGCATATGCTTCTGAGGGAACCTACACTGAGCACGAGCCAATGTCAGAATCAAATCTGTGAGGTTGAATTTCCCTTCCGGTGATCTACTCGGAGAGATAGCCAGCCGTGTTGTTGAGCGGGTCAAGACAAATGAAAAACGAGAAAACAGTCCGATGGCATAAGTCTACAGAATTCTTCCAACACGAGGGGAAAATCCACTCAGTTCGGGAATGAGATGGCACATTCTCAGTGGCTGTCTTGACCAATGAATTCGGCAACAGTACATTGCATACTTGATAAATAATGCAAGTTAGCAGGTTGAAACTGCTTATTAGACAACAGAAATTCGGCGTTAAGTAAGCCAGAATGATGTCTTAGGTGATTGATAGCTGCCCACTTCCCGTTTAGACATTTGATTGAACTGGCAAATCACATTTCTGATTTTATTTGTTTATTTATTTATATATATATTTTAATGTTTATTTAATTTTGAGAGAGAGACAGAGCAGGAGTGGGGAAGGGGTAGGTAGAGAGAGAGGAAGACACAGAATCCGAAGCAGGCTCCAGGCTCTGAGCAGTCAGCACGGAGCCTGATGTGGGACTTGAACTCACAAACTGTGAGATCATGACCTGAGCTGAAGTTGGACACTCGACCAACTGAGCCACCCAGGCGCCCCTGATTTTTAAAAAAACTTAGTGGCTAAGTGTAGATTTTAGCTCAGATTATTTCAGATCACCTAAAGAACTCAACATTTCTCTTGCTGGGCATCTTGTTACGCCAAAATAAGAAGGTAAAACGGGAAAAGGTTGATGCCCTCACTAGTTCAGTCGACCTCCTAATTAGTCATACTTCCTTTCTTGAGAGGCAAAAATCTATCAAAAATTAAAATATGGAAAGTTTATTTTTCACTTCCCAGGAAACACTCACAGAAGGTAGGATGGTTTATGGATTTGGGCCACAAACTTAAACTTGTAAAGACAACCCTGATGGGGATAAAGCGTTTCTCAACCTGGAGCTTGTCGCGCAAGTATTGCCAGCCAGAGGGAATTCAGAATAATAGTACATCCATTTTGATGATAAAATCACATTTAAAAGACTCAGCCTATTTTCTAGTCTCATTTATAGTGGTTTTGAAAAGCCGTTGGCGATTTATTGTTTGTCGCCGTTCTTCAAATAATTGTAGTTCCCCCTTACCCTGGGCATGAGAGAAGGGTGCTCCTGGACGTCTGTCACGGGTGAGGCCACGTGTGTGACTAGTTCTGGCCAATGGGTTGTATCAAGAACAACATAACTGCGACACTCAGCATTTGCTTGCTGGTTGTGGAGTCTCCAGAGTTCTCGCTCTCCTTTTCGTGTGGTGACCACAAGGCTGGCGATGGTGACCGCTCTGTCAGCCTGGGTCTGGGACGATCAGGACACCCCATTGACTTGCAAGAGCAAGGAGTAAACTTGGGGCGGTTTTGAACCTTGGAGATCTTGGGGCTCTTTGTTGCCTCAGCAGAACTGGCCGATCCTGACTGACACAGCTCCTGCCGTAACAGATACGGGGACTCCCAGGGAGAGAACTTGAGCTGATTCCCCTTTGTTGTCACAGTGACCTTACTAGAGAGGTTTGTTTGTTTGTTTGTTTGTTTGTTTGTTTAGACTGAAGACGTCGAACCGAACCGGAATGTAAAAGGTCCTATGGAAGTAAATGTCTTTGGGGCGCCTGGGGGGCTCAGTCCGTTGAGTGGCTGACTTCGGCTCAGGTTGGGATCTTGCGGTTCATGGGTTTGAGCCCCGCATTGGGCTCTCTGCTGTCAGTGCAGACTGATTGGAAGCCTCTGCCCCCCTCTCTCTCTGCTCCTCCCCTTCTGTCTCTCTCTCTCTCTCTCTCTCTCTCTCTCTCTCTCTCTCTCAATAATAAATATTTAAAAAAAAAAAGAAAGAGGGGCGCCTGGGTGGCGCAGTCGGTTAAGCGTCCGACTTCAGCCAGGTCACGATCTCGCGGTCCGTGAGTTCGAGCCCCGCGTCAGGCTCTGGGCTGATGGCTCGGAGCCTGGAGCCTGTTTCTGATTCTGTGACTCCCTCTCTCTCTGCCCCTCCCCCGTTCATGCTCTGTCTCTCTCTGTCCCAAAAATAAATAAACGTTGAAAAAAAAAAATTAAAAAAAAAAAAAAAAAAGAAATGTCTTCAGATATGGGACAGTTTATAATTGACCATCTTTTATTTGATTTTGATTTTTTTCCCCTTTCCTTATGTTTAGGTTTTTGGAAATTCTGAAATACAAATGAATTTTTGGTGTTGCTGGGAGTTGAATTTCGAGAAGAAAATGTTGCAGGAATTTTAGCCAGCACTTTTGGAGCAGGGCCAAGCATAATACTTGTCCTTACAGGAAAAAATGCCGGAGAGCACAACTTGAATTGGGGGAAAAAAAAAAAAAAGAACAAAATTTCAAAATACCACCCACCTCTCCAACAAACACTTTCATGAGGGAGACATTTCCCCTTGCCCTTTATTTTTCTTCTCCATTTCCTCCTCCTATTTGACTACAGATTTTTGCATGTAGCAATTCCCCCATGTAAATTACAGGGAAAACATTTTCAGCTTTCTAACAACATTACCAAATGTGCAGCTTTTTAACTTGTTCCAAAAGGCATCCATGGCTCTCACCGAGTCCTGTAAACGTTATCACTGGTCTCTGCAGAAACCAAGTGAGGTTGAGTCCCTTTGTGCAGGTTGTACCCCAAACTTGCATCCCAGTCTCCCCGTGTTTACTGTGAAATTGTTGGGTCTGCTTCACATTCCTAAATTTGAATTTCCTTCTGCATGGGAAGCACTCACTGTTCCCCTCTGGTTGAGCCCTCCTGAGAGTATGAGGGGCGATTAGTTCTAGAAAACATGGTTTCAATTGTGTCAGGCCTCTGGAATGGTTTTAACCGGGACCCATGAATGGTTTCTGAAAGAGTCCATGTTACCACTGGTTAAGAAAATTATTTCTGTTTCGAATAGAGAAAATTAAGGGTGATGATTTTTAACAGTCTTAATTCTGCCTTTCTTTGCAGAGCTCACCACAGTAAAAAAATGTGCTGTGTACCTTTTTTCAGAGCTTATGCTGTACATTTGCAAACATAAGATTAAAACATAGGGGCACCTGGGTCGCTCAGTTGGTTAAGTGGCCGAGTTTGCTCAGGTCATGATCTCACGGTTCGTGGGTTCGAGCCCCACGTGGGGTTTTGTGCTGACAGCTCAGGACCTGGAGCCTGCTTCGGATTCTGTTTCCCTCTCTTTCTGCCCCTCCTCCACTTGTGCTCTGTCTCTGTCTCTGTCTCTCTCTCAAAAATAAAAAATAAACAAAAAAAGATTAAAACATAGTTTTTTTTTTTTAACATAACTGTCCACACATGACACATTATTATAAACTTGCTTTTTTGAAACTTCATTTATTTTTTATTTTTTAAAAATGTTTATTTTGAGAGAGAGACAGAGAGAGAGGGAGAGGGAGAGGGAGAGGAAGAGAATCCCAAGCATGCTCTGCGCTGTTAGCCCAGAGCCCGACGTGAGGCTTGAACTCACCAACTGTGAGGCCACGACCTGAGTGGAAATCAAGAGTTAGTCACTTCACCGGCTAAGCCACCCGGGTGCTCCTTAGAACTTAATTTATAATTGGAGTCTCTCTGTGTGGCTACACGTACATCTCCCACGCTCTTTTGAACAGTAGCTCATTACATAGATGAACAAAAACATAACTGTGCCCTCAGTGATGGACATTTAGGAAGTTTGGGGTTTTGCTGTTATTACAAATGAGCTAAATCTCTGTCTCCACAACCCATTTGTTTGCTTGTACATGTTGTCATGCATACGTGTATGTATTTCCCCCCAGGATGGATATCTTAAAGGGGAACTGCTAGACCAAAATGCCCACACCTTCATTTTTGGTAGAGCCTCTTGCCTTTTCAGAGCCAGACCGCTTTATAGCCCTACCCACGGTGAGCAGGGCAGATTCTCCGCACTTTTTCCAATGCTGCCATTTCGTATTTCGTATTTTAGTTTTCGCTAATCTTTTGGCTAAAAATATTGGGAGTGACTTAATTTGCATTTCCCTGATTCCTAATGAGGTTGACTAATCTTTTCTTTAGGTTGATAATCCATGTGTATATCCTCTTAGTAACTTGCTTCCAGATATCTTTTGCTCATTGTTTTTCTTAATCAGGTTGTTTATCCTTTTAATTGATTTTAGGAACTCTTTATATATTAGGACTGGTGATCTTCAGTAATAGGTTACAAATATTTTCTCCCAGACTATCGTTATTGCTTATGTGAGTATGTCTTTTATTGTAGAGGAATTTAAAATTGCTTCCTAGTCAATCCGTCAGTCTTCTCTCTTTGGTTCCTAGATTTCATGTCTTGCTTTGAAACGCCTTCTACAAAAATATTCTCCTCTGCTCTTTTCATATAGTAAATTTAGAATCTGACTCTCTCTATATAAGAAGACAATTCCTCTCTAAGTCTCTCCATTTATTCCAGGTCTTTATTTATTTATTTTTTTCAATGTTTATTTTATTTTTGAGAGAGAGCGAGAGAGAGAGCATGAGCAGGGGAGGGGCAGAAAGAGAGAGGGAGAGAGAATCTCAAGCAGGCCCCACGCTGTTAGCACTAAGCCTGACGCGGGGCTTGATCCCATGAACCGTGAGATCATGACCTGAGCCAAACTCCAGAGCTGGATGCTTAATCGACTGAGCCACTTAGGCAACCCCCTCCCGCCCCCGCCCTGGTCTTTATTTTTAATGTTTTTCGATAAAATTTTATTTCTCTCTTCATATAGGCCTTGTACATTTTTGTCGTCGTTGTTAGATGGAGTCCTAGGCATCGTATGGTTTGGGTTGCTACTGTGAACGGGATCTTTTCCAGAAAAGTCTGAGCATTTGATTATTTTCCCAGCTTCGCTCAGCACACCAGTGAGGACTATATATTTTTTGCTGGTGTCTTGCCTTTGTCTTGCGAACTTAAATGGGATGGTGGAGCTGGAACAATCTCACTTTCTCTCTTTGCTTTGGTTGGCGGTACATGGCGCATGGTTGGGTTAGTGATGGCGGCAGTGGTGAATAGGGGAAATACCGCCCGCAGAACCTTAGCTTTTCGTGCCCGGTGACACGACTCGTCCCTGGCTCTCCTTGACTCTGTTTAACAGCACATGCTTCCAGCAGGAAACAGGGTTGCTCAGTAAAGATAACGTTGCGAACTTAATAAGGAATGTCTGGCGGTTTTATCTCTAAATTTGAATCCTCTGTTGTTGTCTTTTTTTTCCAGTTACTTCTATTTCCTTCTCTCCCACCATAATTACTGGCTCTCTATAGAGTTGCCAGATAAAATATAGAATGCCCAGTTAAATTTGAGTTTCAGATAAAGAATGAACAATTTTTTTTAGTATAAGTGCCCCAATGGGACATACTTATACTAAAAAAAATATATATATATATTATTCATTGTTGATCTGAAATTCAGAGTTAACTGGGCATCCTATATTTTTATTTGTTGAATCTGGCAACTCTGGCTTATCTAATACCAGAGACAAGATCTGTCCCCTCAAGGAACTTACCTTTCAGTGATGGAGAAAGACTTGGGGAACTCTCTCTCTTGTCCTTACTGCTGTCAGAGGGATTTTCTGACAAGATGGCAAGCTCTCTTTATAAAGGTGAGCCTTCTCATACGTGGTCTGCCCCTGTCGGTACTGGCTAATTTCCCCACTAATAGCCACGTCCCCCCTTCAGACCAGTGCATCCTCCCGGCTTTCGTCTCTGCTTGTTTTTAAACTGCTGTAAACACACACACACACACACACACACACACACAACTACATAGCATAAATTTACCCTCTGAACAGAGTTGCCCTGTTTTCTTATGTATCAATTACAGCTTTTTTGCTTTTGTTTTTCTGGAAACTACTTCCCTTTCATTTTTATAGGAACAAAAAATAACATGGTTTCATTCTCTAGTGCGATTACCAAGCTCTTGGTTCCATGACATCCCCTTACTTAGAGCCACTGTCATCTTGCCCCATCTCACCAGGCCCTGCCCCCTGCCTTTCTCTGCCATGGCTCAGCATTTTCTTGGATTGCTGTCTTTCTCTATTTTGTTCTCTTCCCTTATTTTGAAGCCTCTTGAATGCGTATCGCTCAGGTAACGTACACACAAGAAAAAGTATGGGAGAGTTAACCGTTCTGAATTCTAGCATGCCTGAAAATATCTTTTTCTTAAATGTTTATTTATTTTGAGAGAGAGGGAGGGAGAGAACATGAGCAGGGGAGGGGCAGAGAGAGAGAGAGAGAGAGAGAGAGAGAGGGAAAGAGAGAACCCCAAGCAGGCTCCATGCTGTCAGCACAGAGCCTGACATGGGGCTTGATCCTACAAACCTTGAACTCATGATCTAAGCCGAAACCAAGAGTCCGATGCTTAGCTGACGGAGCCACCCAGGTGCCCCCTGCCTGAAAATAACTCAATTTTTGCCTGCTGCTTTGCCCGTGCCTCAGTTGCCTCATCTGTATGACGAGAGTGATCATAATTGTACCTACCTCTTAGAGTTATTAGTGAGGATTGGATGTGTTAGTGTGTGAAAAGCTGTTAGACGATCTTTGGTACATAATAAATTTGTCCAGTAAATATTAGCTGTTAATGTTGTAATTGAAGCGCATTTAGATGCACCGTGACATTCAGCACTCTGAAAACATCGTATGGGCTAACAGTAAAGCAGTCAGATGAAAGTTCGTGTGATTAAGTAAACAGTCCTATTTCCACAGTTGCCCCATAGGCTTATGAATTATTTCTTAGTGTTTTTCTTTCCTTCTTTCATAAAGTCGCAATCAGTGTTTTAGGATTTACTTGTACTTTTTTTTTTTTTTTTTTTTTTTAGGTCACTAGGCTCTTCTCAGCTCTCTGGGTTTTTAGTAAAACACAGTCATTTCCAGGAAATGGATTTAAATTGTAATGCAAATTCAGTTTAGATGTATGAAAGCAGTTTTGGAGAGGAACAATGCAAGCTACTTAAGGGGGATGGAAAACTTAGGATATTAAAGATTTAAGGAATAGGTTGGCTCAAGTACAAAAGCCGAAAAACATAAAATCCTCAGTGTGGTCAATCTACAGTGGCTGCTTGGACCGCTGTGTTGGAGAGGATTCCAGGTGATGTCTGCCATGAGATTGTAGTCTCATCTGTCATTCCTGGCTTCACCTTAATCCTTTCTCATGAAGAAAGATACAAGGCGTTAGTAAGAGGCTCTGAGAGGGAGAGGGGGTCTAGTCTTTGGTGCGCAGGGAAGGTATCTGGGGAAGCTTGAGTGAGCGTGCGAGGCTGATGTCAACCAGCCAAAGGGAAGGAGGTTGAGAGAACCTAAGCACAAAGGCTCCTCGGAGGAAGGGAGTAGTTCAGTGTATCCGAGGCACGAAACTTCAAAGGATGGGAGGGTACGTCCCTGAGCTGGAGGAGTAGGTGCCCAGCAGGTCAGGGCATCGCTCGTGGGCCGTGCTGAAGACTAGAGCTTTATTCCAAGAGCAGTGGAAGGGATTGCCTTTTTTTTTTTTTAATAAGAGGTTTATTGTTTTTTTAAAATAATTTTTTAATGTTTATTTTTGAGAGAGACAGCACGAGCGGAGGAGGGACAGAGAGAGAGAGAGAGAGAGAGAGAGAGAGAGAGAGAGAGGGAAACACAGAATCCGAAGCAGGCTCCAGGCTCTGAGCTGTCAGCACAGAGCCCGACCTGGGGCTTGAACCCGTAGACTGCGAGATCACGACCTGACCTGAAGTTGGACGCTCAACCGACTGAGCCACCCAGGCGCCCCGAAGGGATTGTCTTGGGTAGTGACAAAAACAGATCTGCAGTGAAATGGGAACCGAGGGACCAGAATGGATTCAGGCACACGTCTTTAGGAGCTCTTATAGGGTCCAGTGGAATGTGGTTGTATCTTAGCCCAGGGCGACAGCCGTGGGGTGGACAGAAGTCAGTGGAGGGGAGAGGGAGAGGGAGAAATCAGTCTACAGGATGTGTCGGGGGGCAAGGCAGGAGGCATCAAGAATGCTGACTCCTGGACTTCCACCTGGAGACCTGGGTGAAGGGTGGTAGGAACTGGGAGAAATCCAACCACTTATTGAACCCCTCCCTCTCACATACGAATGTGCTAGAGCTTAGCAAAGGTCAGGGACTCTGGTTCACAGAGCTGTCGGTGGAATCCTGGTGGCTGTGGCTCTGTCTTAAAGGGAAAAAGCAGGTCACGTTGCCCAGTCACCCGTCTCACACTCTGGGTAACTGCTCTGCAACCCTGGCATTCTCTCCAACCTTCCAGGAATCTGAGGAACATTCTTCCCTAAAGGAGTAAGACCACTTGACCACTCTGTTATTGAATAGAAGTTGTTTTCATTTTCTTTTGTATCTGCCTTGAAGTCTGGAGCAAGTGAAAACCTGACAACACCGTATAAACGCAACACAGAAAAGCACCTCAGATCTTCCCATTTTCTCAGGTGGGCGCAAAACGGGTTTCATCTAAAGCAGCTGAAAAGGCGCAGAGACAGTAATTGCTTTGCTATTCCAGGAACAGGTGGCCAAATGAGCAAAACTATTGAAGAGCACATTTTCAACCTGCTAAAAAGCTATAAGGAAATAGCCAAGATCTTTCTAGAACCCATTCCTCCCTGGGGCAAAAAGAAGACCTGGAAAATATATTTTAAACAAAGCACACTCACGATGTTTGTAATTGGAATCATCTCTCTTTTTCCCTTGGTCAGTCTAACTAAAGGTGTGTCAACTTTGTTGACTTTTCCAAAGCACCAGCTTTTGGTTTTGTTGATGGTTCCTGTTGTTTTTCTATTCTCCATTTCATTCATTTTGACTCTGATCTTTATTTCCTTCTTTCAGCTTGCTTTAGGTGTAGTTTGCTCTTCTTCCAGTGTCTTCAAGTAAAAGGTTAGGTTAGTGATTTGAGATCTTTCTTCTTTTTCACTAAATCTATTTACAGCTCTCCATGTCTCTTTACACCTGCTTTAGCTGCATCCCTGAAGCTTTGGTATGTTGTGTCTTAATTTTTATTCATCGAAAAGAAATTACTAATTTCCTTTGTGGTTTCTTCTTTGAGTCATAGGTTGTTTAAGAGTGCGCCAGTTTTCTACATATTTGTGAATGTCTCAAATTTCTGACTTTATTCCATGTTGTCAGAGAACGTGCTTTGTATGAATTCAGTCCTTTCAAAATTATTGAAGTTTTGTTCTGTGGTCTAGCACATGGTCTATCCTGGAGACTGTTTCATGTGCACTGTATTCTGCTGTGTTGGGTGGACCGGTCTATAGATATGTTAGGTCTGGTTGGCTTATAGTGTTGTTCACGCCTTCCGTTTCCATGTTGGTCTTCTGCCTAGCTGTTCTATCTGTTATTGAAATGGGGGGTTGAAGTCTGTTTTTGCTTTATGCGTTTCAGGGCTCTGTTAGGGGCATACTATGTTTCTAGTTGTATCTTCATGATAGATTGGCCCTTTTCCATCATGAAATGTCCTCTGTACCTTTGGTAACTTTTTTTGTTTTAAAATCTACTTTGTCAGATATTAGTATAGCTAATCCAACTTTCTTATGGTTATTGTTTGTATATTTTTTTCTGTCACTTTCAACCTATTTGTGACTTTGAAACTAAACTCTTCTATAGACAGCATATAGTTGGATCTTGTTTTTTTTTGTTTGTTTTTGAGAGAGAAAGAGAGAGAGAGAGAGAGAGAGAGAGATTGCCTGCACGTGAGAGTGGAGAGTAGGGGAGGGACAGAGGGAGAGAGAATCTCAAGTAGTCTCCATGCTCTCGGCATGGTACCTGACACGGGGCCTGATCCCACAGCTATGAGATCGTGACTTGAGCCAAAATCAAGAGTTGGATGCTCAACTGATTGGGTCACCCAGGTACCCTGAATATATATATATATATATTATACATGGATATATTATATATATGAATATATATTATATATATGAATATATATGAATATATACATAATATATGAATAGATATATAATATATGAATATATATGAGTAGATATAATATATGAATATATATGAATAAATAGATATAATATATGAATATATATGAATAGATATATATGAATAGATTCATATATATTCATATATAATGAATTCATATATGAATATATATGAATCTATATTATATATAATAGTTATATATATGAATATATCTATATCTGTATAGATAGATAGGGGGAGGGACAGAGAGAGGGGGAGACACAGATTCTGAAGCAGGCTCCAGGCTCTGAGCTATCAGCACAGAGCCCAACGTGGGGCTCAAACTCACAAACCGTGAGATCATGACCTGAGCTGAAGTCAGACAGTTAACTGACTGAGCCACCCAGGCGCCCCTATACAATTGCTTTTTAAATCAGTTGAGACAGAAAAGGAGAAGAAATATGCATTTATACTTTTTTTTTTTTTAATATTATCTCCCCCTATGGGGCACCTGAGTGGCTCAGTTGGTTAAGGGTCTGGTTTCAGCTCAGGTCATGATTTCAACAGTTTGGAGATCAAACTCCTCATCAGGTTCTCTGCTGTCAGCACAGACTCTGCTTTGGATTCTCTGTCTCCCTCTCTGCCCCTCCCTGCTCATGCTCTCTGTCTCAAAAATAAAAAAACATAATACATATATTTATAATATATATTAATAAAATATATTAATGAAATATAATTTATATATACATATGTGATTTATACATACACACATAATATATGTATATTGTCTCCCACCTATTTTGTTTTTAAAATATACCTGCGTGGCTCAGTTGGTTGAGCGTCTAACTCTTGATTTCGACACAGGTCATGATCCCAGGGTTGTGGGATCAAGCCCCATCTTGGACTCTGCACTGAGTGTAGAGCCTGCTTAGGATCCGCTCTCTTTTTCCTTCTGCCTCTCTCCCCTGCTCATGCATGCACGCTCTGTCTCTCTCAAATAAAAAATAAAATAAAACAAAACACAAAAACCCCACAAAACAATGCACAATCACAACCACAAAGGGAATTCTCTTCAGCCCTTCTGTTTCTTCCCCACCAACTCTAGAATGTGAGTGCTGTCCTACGGGACCGTTTGCTTTTTTTTTTTTTTTTTAATTTTTTTTTTTCAACGTTTATTTATTTTTGGGACAGAGAGAGACAGAGCATGAAGGGGGGAGGGGCAGAGAGAGAGGGAGACACAGAATCGGAAACAGGCTCCAGGCTCTGAGCCATCAGCCCAGAGCCCGACGCGGGCTCGAACTCACGGAGCACGAGATCGTGACCTGGCTGAAGTCGGACGCTTAACCGACTGCGCCACCCAGGCGCCCCGACCGTTCGCTTTTAAACACAGGCGTCACCAGGCCACCCTTGGTTGCTCACCTGTCTGGATGTTTGATTTCCCCCAAAAGAGACAACAATGGTTAGGTTTCAGCCGGTGCATCATACCCTGACTTCCAGGCACAAGACCAGAAGACAGAACTGTGCTGAATTCTAGTAAAAACAGGCTTGTATTAACCATCATTAGGCTAGAGCTTAAAAGTCAAAGCAAAGGAGAGAATTTTAATTGCCTTGATCATTTTGGCAAGATAGTGTTTTGTTTCTCTCCTGTGACTGTAAATTATGTTTTTGTTGTGCTTTTGTTTAATCTTGTTCTAATTATAAAAGTCCTGCATGCTCATTGAGACTTATTTAGGAAATTCAGAAGAAAGTAGAAATTTCATAACCTGGAGATTACTATTCTTAATATTTTAAAGAGTCTTTTCTCTCTCTCTGAACGTGTATGTTTGTATGTGCTTACAGTATTTAAATGGCATCCGAATTTGGAGTTAGGTTGCTTTCAGCCTACGAGTTATAAAATAGGCCTGTTCCCATCTGCTTGCCTTGTCTCTGAATACAGCTTTGTCTTTGTCACCTAAGATTTAATATGTAGTGCTCCCATCCTTATTTTCTATTTTTTAATTGCGTGTAACTATAGTTTCGATGTCTACTCGGACCAGAAACCTTGTTGAAAAGTTCTTTTAAATTTCCAAGTGTTGGGGTTTGATTTAGACTTAGATATTTTTTTAGTGGAGTATTTTGTGACAATGAGTGCTGTGTAGTTTCTTCTTGGAATTTATTTGGGTTTTTATGGTGGTTTATGACATGATTAATTTTTGTAAGCGTTGCGTGAGCACATAAAAATAAAATATGGCCGACATTATCATGAATTAAAGGCCCTTCTTTTTGTTTGTTGTCTGCTAAATCTTTGATCATCCTTTTATTATGACCATTTCTGTCTCATTTTGTTTTAGTTCTGCCTCTTGTAAGCAAAAAGTCACTGGGCCTTATTTTATAATCCCATATGAAAGTTATTTCCTTTTAATATGGAAGTGTAACTTATATTTATCATTATAGCTAATGGTACGGTCTGGTTTCATCTCATTTTATCTGTATTTTTATATCTTTTCTTTTAACAACTGCTGTTTTCTGTATGCACTGTGTCTTCTCTAGCAATTTGCAAATTCATGTCCTGTTTTTAATTCTGGTGGTTACTTTTATGTGAGCATTCCTCAACCTTTCCGTTTTTGGATAGTCAAGGTCAAGGTAATCAGTACTTAGAGCAGTACTTTTTTTTTTTTAGTGTTTTTATTTATGTTTTGAGAGACAGAAGGAGACAGAGTGTGAGTGGGGAAGGGGCAGAGAGAGAGGGAGACCCAGGATCTGAAGCAGGCTCCAGGCTCCGAGCTGTCAGCACAGAGCCGGACGCGGGGCTCGAACCCACGAACCGTGAGATCACGACCTGAGCTGAAGTCGGACGCTTAACCGACCGAGCCACCCAGGCGCCCTCAGAGCAGTATTTATTATCTCTCCTCCACGTCCTCTTTCATGAACTTGCGTGTCACTTCCACCTAAAATAATATGTGGAACTCAGAACGCTCTTAATACGTTTCGCATTGTACATTACGTTTAAGTTTTTAGTTTTTTTACTTTTTTTTTTTTTTTTTTTACTTTTTTATCTTTATTTTTTACTTTTGAGAGACAGAGTGCGAGCGATGGAGGGGCAGAGAGGGAGAGGGAGACACAGAATCTGAAGGAAGCTCCAGGCTCTGAGCTGTCAGGACAGAGCCCAATGCGGGGCTGGAACTCACGAACCACAAGTTCATGACCTGGGCCGAAGTCGGATGCTCAAACCGATTGAGCCACCCAGGTGCCCGTAGTTTTTTTACTTTACTTTACTTTTTATTTTTTTTACATTGAAGTTTTTAAAATGTCACAATATTATATCATATTTGCAGTGATTATTTAGACATCACTGTTTTGCCGGTTTCAATGTACATCGTTAGATCTTCTATACGTTGAGCTCTTAATTTTTGTAGTTATTAGACATCTGGAAGAGATCTTCAAGTTGGCTTTTTTTTGGGAACACCTGTCAGGGCTGTGTGTGAGCCCTTTCACGCAAACGGCGGCTAGGTCATATGTAAAATTTTGGAGTCATTCTCTTTTACTCCCAAAGTTCATGTGCTGAAGGTTTTTATTTTATTTTTTAATTTAATTTTTTTTTTTTAATTTTTTTTTTTTTTGCCTTCGGGCCAGCAACGTCAGCTTCCGCGTCTTTACCTACATAGCCTTGGAGCTTGCTGTCATGGCTTTAGGCTGCGTCTTTTGTCCAGTGGTTGGTCCCCTGTAGTTCATCCTTAGAGCCCCTTTCCTGCCCTCATGGACGTGGAGATCGTGACCTTCGATCTCAGTCCCATTCTTTTCTTTTCCACTCTCTCTCCTTCCTCCCTCAAATCATTATGCTTGGCTGATAAAACTGTGTCGGGTGGATATTAATTAGTGATACGGAAAGTTCACTTTCTTGTGGGCAAGTACATAAATCATATTAAACTGGCTTTTACCAACTGAAAAAATTTCAATATATTTTAATGTGAAGAGAAAACACTGAAGGAAGGAGATTCAGGAAAAGGTGACGGGCTTTTACACAAATGTTCAGATTAGATGACACTAAAAATCTGTAGAAGGTTTCTGAACATACCGTCTCCTTATAGATTTAAGACATTCTTTGTTTTTTCCTTTTTCTTTAAGGTTTTATTTAAATTCTAGTTAGTTAACATATGGTGCAATATTAGCTTCAGAAGTAGAATTTTTTTTAAGTTTATTTATTTATTTTGAGTGAAAGAGAGCACAAGTGGGGGAGGAACAGAGAGAGAGAGAGAGAGAGAGAGAGGGAGAGGGAGAGAGAGAGAGAGAATCCCGAGCAGGCTCTGCACTGTCAGCACAGAGTCTGATGCTGGGCTCAAACTCACGAACCGTGAGATCATGACCTGAGCCGAAATCAAAGATGGACGCTTAACCACCTGAGCCACCCGCAGGCGCCTCAGGAGTAAAAGTGACTCGTCACTTACTCGTACCACACACCCAGTGCTCCTCACAACGAATGCCCACCTTAATACCCGTCACCCATTTAGCCCATCCCCTGCCCACCTCCCTCCACCAACCCTCAGTTGATTCTCTATAGTTCAGAGTGTCCATTCTTTGTTTCTTTCCAAATCACTACCTTCATCATGGATTTGTCTTTGCAGAAGATGGAGTGATCCCCATACGCTGGAGAAAGCAGTAGTTTCATTTGATTTCATTGGGCTTACAAATTCTGCAAATATGTGTTACCACACAAGCGGAAAACAGTTTTTTCCCCATTTAAAAAATTTTCTGTAGGGGCGCCTGGGTGGCGCAGTCGGTTAAGCGTCCGACTTCAGCCAGGTCATGATCTCGCGGTCCGTGAGTTCGAGCCCCGCGTCGGGCTCTGGGCTGATGGCTCAGAGCCTGGAGCATGTTTCCGATTCTGTGTCTCCCTCTCTCTCTGCCCCTCCCCCGTTCATGCTCTGTCTCGTCTCTCTCTGTCCCAAAAAATAAATAAACGTTGAAAAAAAAAATTAAAAAAAAAAAATTTTTTCTGTTAATTGAATGATAAAGTCAATTCAGAACAGGATCTAGCTATTGATAATGCTTTGTCCTGATCATAACCATTCAATTCAACAAACATCTTCTGAATACTTACTAGGTGAAATGTACTGGGGGAGACAAAAATTTTTGAAATTCTCATTCAGTAATTGGGGACTGATTAAATTATGCCCACACAAGGGGAGTGAATGCAACCATTAATAAGTTCTGAAGATTAAGGATACGAAAAATGCTGATAATATATGTTAAAAAAAAGCACTTTACAAAGTGATATATTCAGTATAATTTCCAATTTATCTACAATATTTTTGAAACCTAAAAAGAATATGTATCTAAATGTTAATATTATTTCTGGATGAGTAAAAAAACTAAACTTTTTCCATATTCTAATTTTTCTATGATGAAAAAAGTTGATTTTGTAACCAGATGATAGTATGATTTTGTTGTTTTGTTGTTTTTAAAATTTTTATTAAAAAAAATTATTTGGGGGGTGCGCCTGGGTGGCTTAGTTGGTTAAGCGTCTGACTTCGGCTCAGGTCATGATCTCATGGTCCATGAGTTTGAGCCCCATGTCGGGCTCTGTGCTGACAGCTCAGAGCCTGGAGCCTGTTTCAGATTCTGTGTCTCCCTCTCTCTGACCCTCTCCTGTTCATGCTCTGACTCTCCCTGTCTCAAAAATAAATAAAAGATTAAAAAAAATTAAAAAACAAATTTTTTTTTTAATTTTGAGAGAGAGAGAGTGAGGGAAGAGCGGGGGGTGGGATGGTGGGGGTGGGGAGGAGAAAATCCCAAGCAAGCTCAACACTGTTGGTACAGAGTCCAATGTGGGGCTCAAACTCATGAACCTGCGAGATCACGACCTGAGCCGAGATCAAGTGTCGGAGGCTTAACCGACTGAGCCACCCACGTTCCCCTTGTTGTTTTTAAAGGATGTATGCCTGCTGTATAGGATTATGGGAAATGGGCACATTTATCCCCACTCCAGGGATCGATTCGGATCTCTCAGAAAAGGTGGGATTGCATGTGGTCTTTGAAGGGAGACCATAAGCCAATATTCAGAAAGAATAACACATACACCAAGAGAAAGACACTGGTTAGGAACACGTGCACACATGTGCACCACAGATGAACCGAGCGGCTGGACCAGGTGGGGTGAGTCGGGAGAGCATCAGGGTGAGCTGGGGAGAGCACTGGAAACTTCAGTAAGAGGTTCGGATTTTGCTCTGAACACTGGACAAAATCATTAAAGGTTTTAGATTCGGGGCAAGAGACTCAGATGAGGAGTAGATCTGTGGTTTAGACAGATGGTTCTGGAAAGGAGTGACGAGTAGGGTAAAGGGAAGGCTGGGAAACACTTAGAAGGTACGCTCCTGGCGTCTTCTGTTTTTTCTGGCTGATCTGAATTTTTCAGACATCTTCCCGAATTTTTCTTGCTTCCTCTCTCCCTTAATTGTTGGGTCCTCCTGAGTACTGTGCTCTGTCCCCATGATTCCCCAGCTATACCCACCTTCAGAATGCTGTTGGTTTCAGTCCCGAGCTCCAGCCCGGATCTCTTTCTTTGGCTCAAAGACTCCAAACCAGTATGTGTTTAATTATGTCCAGTTCACCTTCACCTGCTGACTCCCCAGCCTCCCAGAAATGTCTTTCTTCCCACGTCTGCCTCTCTCTCTCCTCTATCTAGACCCTGGGCATAGTCTCCATTTCCCCATCCTACCCGTTCCTGAAGCCCGAAACTTGGCATGTCCCCACAAAAGACGCAGAAGGACAAATATTGTGTGATTCTACTTAAAAAAGATCCCTAGAATAGTCGAATTCATAGAGACAGAAATTAGAACAGTGGTTGCCAGGGGCTGGGAAGGGAGGGAATGGGGAGTGAGATTTTAATGGGGACAGAATTTCTGTTTGGGGATGATAAAAAAGGTTGGTGATGGTTGCACAATATTGTAACAGTAATTAATGCCACTGAATGGTACACTAAAAAATGGTTAAAATGGTCAGTTTTATGTTGTGTATATATTACCACAATTAAAAAAATTTTTTAAATAATAAAGCCCGTTTGGCCTGGTTTGAATTAGTTTCTCCCGGTCTTATTTGACAATGGAAGCCTGTATCAAAAGAAAAAAGTGTTCTAAAGTATAACATACATTCGCATCATTTAGATGTTGAAGGAACACGCTTTGGGCAACGTTCCCACATTTTTGGGAACAGAGAAGAGGAATTAAGTTCCTCATTGCCTCACACCCTGTTGGAACTCAATGCATTTCCTTCAGAAACGTTATTAGAAATGGTGATTAGGCTTTTCCTTAGGGCCAGCTAGTTTCTGTGCCGACCTAATATCGTTATTTCTATGGGAGAGGGTATTTGGAGCTTTAGCCTGAAAAGGAAATTCTAGAACACTGTTCACTCAAATTGGAGAGAGATTTCTTTCGACGGGTCTAAGTGCACAGTCTGCTCGCTTTATTTTTTGAAGGATAGGCGGTTCCACCTGTTTTGGGGGTAACTTCCAGTTTCTGGTCACTGTCACCAGTCTGGAGGTGTTGAAACTCAGGTTTGAGCACAGGGAATTGTGTGAGTGAAGAGGTGCCGAAATGGGCAGCTTGGGGCGTTGCATTTCTTCCTCCGTTCGCCTCTGTCTCAGGACCCAGACCCATCTGGGTCTGAGGCAGGAAGTACTTTAGAGGCTCCGCCCACTTGAAGGCTTCATGTCTTAAACCCACCTGCAGATCTGAGAATCAGAGCCACACTCAGGTTCCGTTGGCGACCGTGTTGCTCGCTTTCAGGACCACCCTGACCTGGCCTTGTCACTGACTCCTATATCCTGAGATGTTCAGAAGTGACATGCTCACCCTCTTCTTTCTGAGCCCCCTTCCTGCCCTGCTTAGCTGACCTTTTGCTTTGGTTGCCTTTCTGAATTTCTTTCGGGAATCCATCTAATGCCCCAAGCCTGCACATCTCAAGAGGGTGCCCTTGTGCAGTGCACAACCTGTGTGGCTGACCATGTCCTAAAGACTCCCAGGTCTTTGTCTATCTACCTCCTCCCCAGGAACTGGAATCCTGCCCTGAAATTTCAGCATAGGGCCACGTTTCTAATGTCAGCTTATTTCTTTACTTGGAATGTACATGCTTCTTGTGAAAACTTCCAACCTTATAGAAGTAACATTTCCCACAATCCTCTCTTAGGTAATTGCGATTAAAAATTGGCTATATATATATTCTTTTAGGGTTTTTTTTCCCCCCTCCCTTTTCAGGTACTGGTAGGCATGTCTGTACTTTTTTCTCATGTGTATGCACTTGACTGAAACTCTTCCTATTCCTACTATTTTGCAGTTACTTTTTTTTCCCACTTAACTATGCATCTGGGACATCTTTCCATTTTGGCAAGTAGAGATCTCTTTCATGATTTAATGTCTGTATTGTATTTCATTATTTGGATGTCCCTTGATTTATCTAAGCGGTCCCACTGATGGACAACTGGAGTTTTTCCAGCTTTTTTTCTACTGCATATCATGTAGCCGTGAAGAATCTTAAGCATATAAATCTTTGCACAATTGCATAAGAGCTTCTCTGGAAGAAATTCCTAGGTAGAGTAGCTAGGTCAAACAGTATAAACATCTTAAATTTTAATCACTGGATCATCTTCCTAACCACCTTGCTCCCCCCAGCAGTGTGGTTCAGGATTTGTTCCCTCCACCTCACCAACACTGGGTAGCCTTTTAAATCTTTACTAATCTGATAGGTGTTGAGTTTGCACTAAACATTTTTTTTTTCACTTGTTCCCTCATTGCTAAACTGAGGCGATACCGGTGACCCGAGGTTAAAAGTTTTACGTTTTTCCCTTGCTTATGGGCCCGTTTTATTTCATTAGGTTCCCGCCCAGACCTCTGACTATACACTTTTATTCTATATTTCAGTCCGTTCTCTCCTTCAGACCACTCCCTGCCTCAAAGCTGCAGAGCGATGCCCAGCCCAGGACTTGCAGCAGGAAAGACTCGGGTCACCCCCCAGCTCCACAGATGGCGTGACCTTTGACGCTTTCCTTAACTTCTGTGTGCCCCGCCCCCGCCCCATGTCCTCATTTGAAAACTGAGATGGTAATTTGTCTTTCAGGATTAAATGGGGTAATTTTTATGTAAAGCACTTAGCCCTTGCCTCTTACAGTGTAAATGTTCAGGAAATACTAATCACTGTTATTATTGTTCTAATAAGTTGTGCCCTTTGTTTTCTAACTTAAGCTTTCTGACCAGTAGCAATATTGAGATGGCGAAGGATTTACGGTGCTCAGATATTTACAGTGTTTTATATCTTCCCCTTTCCCATAACCGCCCTGAGCCTCAAGCGCTAATGAAGTTGCTTGCCTCTAAATGTCACCCTTGGCAGCATGATTCTGACCAAGCACCTCCGTTCTTTGTTTTTATCGTAACTGAGTTACATGTAATTGGAGGTTAAAACCATATGGCTAAAGGTAGCTGCTTACCAATTTTTTATGTTTATTCAGGGTGTTGTGAGGTTTGTGACTTAAAAAAATTTTTTTTAATGTTTATTTATTTTTGAGAGAGAGAGAGACACACACACACACACACACACACACACACACACACGGAGTGCGATTGGGGGAGGGGCAGAGAGAGAGGGAGACACAGAATCCAAAGCAGGCTCCAGGCTCTGAGCTGTCAGCACAGAGCCCGACGCGGAGCTCGAACCCACCGAGGGCAAGATCATGACCTGAGCAGGAGTCAGTTGCTTAACCAACTGAGCCACCCAGGCGCCCCTGTGTTTTGTTTTGTTTCGTTTTGTTTTAATCTGAGCCAACATTTAGAAGTTAGGCCATTCATATAAAAATCTAGATTTCTAGCTTTTCTGGAGAAATATTTTGGAGATGTTGGCAAGCATCCACGAGAGCTGGGTTGCTGCTACCTTCTGTAGACGGGGCATGGGTTCTCCAGGTTTCCATGCCATGCCGTTTTCTGTCCTCTCCAACCCGTGCAGCTGGGTATCGTTGGTAATTCATCACCACAAGGCCCTGTTGTTTTCGAAACCATAGAGGAATATTTCTTGGTACCCATGTACCAAGGTAAAAATATTAAAACAAGCATATTTCTATGTATAGGCGAGTGATATTCCCAAGTGTTTAATTTGCTGAGGAATGATGTCGTTTTAGCCATTGGTTTCATTCACTGACTCCACCCCACCTGCCAAGGCAATGAACATGTGATTCATGTATGAATCAGTTCTAACAGCCTGCCCCTACAGGGCTTTCTTTCTCACTTTCTCTCCTCCTGTTACCCCAGTAGTTCTCAGTCTTAAACTGGACGTTTTTTAAAAATACTCAGGCCTGGGTGTTGGGGTGTTTTACCCTCTGCCTCACTGCTTTCCTAAAGAGCGGAAGAACCTTCTTGGAGGGGTCAAGAGAGGAACGTCTATTGGACTTCTGTCTAGGAGCGTCATCTGTCTTCCTTGGCGTATACCGTCTCTTGGGAACTCCAGGATTCCCCTCAGAACTGCGGGTTGTAAGTTCTGGGATTCTTGGACTCTGAGGTTGCCCTGCCTGGAAGGCCAAATGGGCGAATGAGACTGGCCATGCCCTAGTTCTCATAAAGGAGAGGAGCACTCCCATTCTTTTCTTTCCTGTGTTCTCTTCTTTTGTTTGTTTGTTTGTTTATTTTTTGGTGTTTATTTATTTTTGAGAGAGACAGAGACAGAATGCAAGTGGGTTAGGGGCAGAGAGAGAGGGAGACACAGAATCCGAAGCAGGCTCCAGGCTCTGAGCAGGCAGCACAGAGCCCGACGCGGGGCTTTGGACCCATGAGCTATGAGATCATGACCCGAGCCGAAGCCGGACACTCAACCGACTGAGCCATCCAGGCGCCCCTTTCCTGTGTTCTTTTCCTTGGATCCACCCTTTGGTCTCAGAGTAACAACGTAGGGCCGGGCTCTGACCGTGGACTGGGGATGGTGCAGCCGTGCCACGTGTGTGGCTGTAGGCCCTGGCACAGCTCTCCCTGGGCAACAAGAACCTACCAGCTCCAGGTGGTGGAGGCCCATTCACCGGGGCTTGGGGTCCACATTGGGGTTGAGGCCAAAGCTTCACCCAGTGGGTATCCGTACTCACTCAACTGGAGCTACCTCTTGGCCCGTTGCCCCCCAAATGTGGTCAGTTGGGGACCTGGGTGCCACCATCAAACCCGAGTATCCTAGTACTGACCCCTCGCGCCTCCCTGCCAGCACATACAGAACGAAATACTCCACTTGTGCTCCCAGACAGCCTGCCCTTCCTTTTAGAGTGTTTATATTTTACCATCATTTTTTGTTTACATGTCTCTTTCCCTTACTGGAATCTAAGCTCCCTGATTGCCTGTTACCATATTAATGTCCTTGGTACCCAGGACATAACTGATGTTCCATAAATATTTCCTAAGGGATTTAGGTCTTAAAAATTTTATTGACTTTTGCTATATGAAAAACTTCTCTGGGTGCCATGGGAATATAAGAAGGTCAAAATGCAGTTTGTATTCTGAAGGAGTTCATTATCCAGTTATCAACCTTCATTTATACATTCAGTTATTCAACATTTCTTTCTTTCTTTTTTTTTCCTAAGTAATCTGTACACCCAGTGTGGGGCTTGACCTCACAGCCCTGAGATCAAGAGTCGGGTGCTGCATTGACCAAGCCGGCCAGGCGCCCCCAGTTCTGCAACACTTCTAAGGTCTGGCTAGCTTGGCCCTGGGGATGTAAAGTTACCGAGGTGTGTAGCCTAGTGTCAAGTGGCTTCCAGTCTAGTAGGGGAGACAGAAAACGATATAAAACACACACGCCATAATGTGGAAGTGCAATGATACAATTTCTAGTAATGGTTAAATATATAGAGTAAAACATAAGTAGCTCAAAACCATAAGGGAAGAACTATCACAAAGCAGTGCATGGCTTACGTGGTTGTTAGGGGGAAATAAAGCTCAACTTTCCTATCGGAGACCAAGGGCCACTTAGAAGTGTCTGCTGGGAATGGGACTCCACTGTGAAATCAGTGATCCATGGCATGTGGCAGTACAGCAAAGGCCCTGAGAAAGCCTGCATTAAAAAACCCATCCAGGGGCCCCGGTGGCTCGGCCGCTTAAGCGTCCAACTCTTGGTCTCAGCTCAGGTCATGATCTTGAGGTTCGTGAGTTCGAGCCCCGCGTGGGGCTCTGTACGAATGGTGCGGGAGCCTGTGTGGAATTCTGTCTCTGCTCTCTGCTCCTCCCCTGCTTGTGTTTTCTCTCTCTCTCTCTCAAAATAAATAAATAAACTAAATAAAAAAAAATTAAAAAAAAAAACCCATCCAACTCTGTTTGACTTAGTGTTTCCCACACTCAGTTGAAACAGTCACTCACTTGACTGTGGAGCTCTTTTTCCCTCACCATTTTAACATCCTTTGGAACTGTCATGCCTTCAAATCATTGAGGGAAATGCCAGTGTAGGTACCATCTGTAATTAGACAGTCGGTGGGTCTTCATGTTTTGGGGGCGCATGGACCTTTTTAGAATTAATGGTCGGGGGGAGGATTGTACACCATCTATGCGTTCCTTGAAGCCTGTCCAAGACCGCTGTCCATGGTCAGGGACGGAAAAGAAGGGAGCAGATCCCAGTAAGAGGGATGCCTGTGGACCAGGACAAAAGAGGCTGGAAAAGATGGTCCTGGATCAATGCCAGTCACTTTGGAAGGGGGTGGGGAGAGGTTGTGCAGGGAGAGGGGGCCACAGCGGAGTCGGGGAGGCCAGCTGCGTAAAGGCTGAAATGCCTGGCACAGAACAGCAGTCCTTAACGACCAACTGACTATGAAGGTCAAGGGAGAGCCAAGGCCAAAGATGACTTTACTGACAGAGACTAGCGTTCTAGTAGGATTATGTACAGAAAACAGCAACTTCTTGCGGCTGAAACTTCATTCAACATGTCAAAACCGATGTCGGTGTCGTGTTGAAATGCCCCAACTGGCCTTTATTAACCAGTGCCGAATCTCCCAAGTGAAAATTCACTGTAAGAACCGAATTCGCCATCTAACTGGGCATCCTACCTTGAACAGTTAAAAATCAGATTGGTCTGACTTCTAATTTTAGAAGGAATCAGGCTGACCTTCATTGCGCTGTTGCTAACTGGAGCCCGTTACCTGGGTGACTAGATTTACAATATGTCAGTATGCAAATACCATCTGCCCAAGAGGAGGAAGGAAGAAAGGCCTTCCTCCTCTGGGGGGTTGTCAGCAGTTCTGGAACTGTCTTCCTCTGGGAATGGGGCGGAGGGCAGAGAAAGAAGAGAAAGGAAAACCAGGGACGACGTGATTTTTCCAGGAGTTTGTGGTTTGCCTTGTGGACAGTCCTATAAGGCACAGTATTAGGGGGCGATCTATAGGTGGGGTTGAGATTTTACCTTGCTTCTGGAGGAGTGAGCAGAAAGGGTCATATATACTATACACCCAGTGTGTCCCCAAACCCTCTGATACTACACACCCAGTGTGTCCCCAAACCCTCTGATTCAGATCCCTTGCAATAGCTTAATGAAGTCTTTGAATAGATGATTCTGTCCTCCACAGCGCATTTAGGAATCGAATTTCCAATTGACAGGAGCGTATGAGCTAGATAGGGAACCCGCTGCCTTTCTTGGGCGCGCTCTCATGAAGGGTGAACTAGAAGGGGATAGCCCATTTCATTTTCCTGCACGATGGGTTGACTGGGTGAGCCGAAGGGATTTTCTCCCATAGAATCTCTATATTCAGCCCTCGTCCTGTGTGTTGTTCCAGGCTGGGGTTTAGAATCCCATTTGGAAACATTCAAATCCGAAGGCAGGCAACCTCTCTTCCTTTTCGTGAAATAACTGTCACATCAGCCGTCGGCTCCAGAAATGTCTCCCACCCACGCATTTTGTGCGTCCAAATTAGATGGACTCATTAATTTAAATTTTTACTTTAAAATCTCGGGGATTTCTGTGAGTGGGTATGCTTCTTTTAATTGCCGTGTGTCACGATGTGTGTAGGAGGAAGGCTTTCCAGGACGAGGGCTGAGAACCTTGGGCTGCTGGCTTCTAATTTTGTCCCCGCTGGTAACTCCCCCTGTGACCTCTTCTCTCCTTGCTCTCTTTGGTACTGCTGTCTCCCACCTCTTTAAAAAACTCTTCCTAATATCAACCTGAAACTGTCAGCAGCACGGGAGGGTGAGGAAACTCAACGTTCCTTACAGGGTACTTTTTCCAGCCTTATAAATAAATAACCTTTTATCTGTTTGCCACCCAAGTGGCCAAGGAGATTATGCCAGAGACAGGGGACAGTGAATCCTGGAGCCGGACTCCCTGGGTTCAAATCCCAACTCAACTGCTTCATAGCTTTGGGCAAGTTGTGCAGCCTGTCTGTGCACCAGTTTCCTTATCTGTAAAATGGGGATAAAAATACTTAACCTACCTTGGGGCGCCTGGCTGGCTTAGAAGAGCATGCAACTCTTGATCTCGGGGTTGTGAGTTCAAGCCCCATGTTGGGTGTAGAGATTACTTTGTTTGTTTTGAGAGAGAGAGAGAGAGAGAGAGAGAGAGCGAGCAAGCCAAGGGGCGGGGGGCAGAGAAAGCGGGAGAGAGAAATCCCAAGCAGGCTCCACACTTGTAGCACAGAGCCCGAAGCAGGGCTCGAACTCACAAACTGTGAGATCATGACCTGAGCCGAAAGCAAGAGTCGGACGCTTAACTGACTGAGCCACCCCGGCACCTGGGTGTAGGGATTACTTAAACATAAAAATCTTCAAAACAAAACAAAACACAAAACACTTACCTACCTCAAAGGATTGTTAAGGATTGAAGACGTATAAACAGTTTAGAACCATGCTGACCTAGGGAAGTTAGAACAGGGTGGTGGCTTTTATTTTTGTTATTATTTTGTATTTTTATTATTTTATTTTATTATTGTTACTTTTTATTTTTATTATTATTATTATTATTTCTGTTGTGCATCGTCAGGGCTCCTGGGAAGAAGTGACGTTTTGCTGTGGGCAAGGAAGTGTGTAGGATTTGCTCGTAGGCTGTGACCTCCCTCCCTCTTCTTGCCAAGCTAGTGCCATCTAGGCACAGGTGAAGCCTTTTTTCCCAAGAGACGCCTCCTGGATAACCACAGACCCCGCTGCTCTACCCCATTCCTAACTCCTTCTCCACTTTCCGTCTGTGCCACATAATCCATAGATTTGGGTGTGCTACTGTAGCTTCTAACAGTCTGCTGTGTCCAGTTTAGCTCTCCGTTGGTGATGAAAAGAGGCCATGTGGCTGCATAGTTGCCCATGGTATTTGTCCATTGGATGTGCCCACGTGTAAAATAACGGTGACAGAAGCAAAGAAAACCTTACCCTTCCGTAGCTTACTCTTGGCTTTCGAAGTCACTTGTTTGACTTTTCTCGTTTCTACAAGTAACTTAACACCTATCACCCAAAAAGTAAGGATGACACGTTATCGGCAGGGATGTAAAATGGGGCAGCTGCTGCGGAGAACAGTTTGACGGTTCCTCAACAGGCTAAACACAGAGTTGCCATGTGGCCTAGCCATTCCACCCCTAGGTGTCTACCCAAGAGAACTGAAGACGTGTGACCTATGTCCACACAAAGGCTGGTACACATTATGTTTATAGCAGCATTATTTCTACTACCCCAAAAGTGGAAACAACCCAGATGTCTATCAGCTGAGGAATGAATGAACAAAATATGGTGTTTCCATGCAATGGAACATTATTTGGTTTTTTTAAAAAAAAAAAAAAAAAGGAAGGAAGGAAATACTGATATATACTACAACATGGATGAATCTTAAAAACATGATTCTAGGGGCCCCTGGGGGGCTTAGTCGTTTGAGCTTCTGACTTTGGCTCGGGTCATGGTCTCGCAGTTCGTGAGTTCAAGCCCCACATCAGGCTCTCTGCTCTCCGCAGCAGAGCCCGTTTCAGAAACTGTCCCTGTCTCTCTTTGTCCCTCCGCTGCTTTTACTCTCTGTCTCTGTCTCTCTCTCAAAAATAAATAAACATTAAAAAAATATTCTAAATTAAAGAAGTAGTCACAAAAGGCCACATGTTGAATGATACCCTCTGTATAAAATATCCAGAGTAGGCATATCCATAGAGACAGAACATACGTTGGTGGTTGATAGGAGCTGGGAGGAGGGAAGGGTGGGGTGTGACTGAAAATGTTCCGGAACTAGATAGCGGTGATAGTTGTACAGCCCTGTGAATGTACTAAAAACCACTGAATTGTGTACTCGAAAAAAAAAAAAAAGGTATGAGAAGATCTGTATAATCTATTGCAGAGTTTCAAGTCATTTCCAGGGTTACTTTTTCAAGAGTAGCTGTCACCTGAAAGAGAATAAGAAGTGACTTACTTAATTTGCAAGAAAAAAAAAAAAAAAGAAAAATTAAAATTACCAAGAATGGCTTTTTCACCCCAAACCTTTGAATATAAACCATACACACGTGTTATAAGTCAGTTCTCAGGACTCAGTTATTTACTTGAACACCAATGTTTGTAACAGCATTACTCACAAAAATAGCCAAAGGGCAGAAACAACCCAAATATCCATCAGCAGATGTATGGATAAACAAAATGTGGTCTGTCCATACAATGGACTATTAGCCTTAAAAAGCAATGAAATTCTGACACTCGCTACGACATGGATGAACCTTGAAGACATTATGCCCAAGTGGAAGAAGCCGGACACAAAAGGACACACACATGTTGTGTGATTCCATTCATACGAGGTACCTAGAATGGCCAAGTCCATACATAGAGACAGACAGGAGATTAGAGGTCGTGGGGGTGGGAGGAGGAGTTGGGAGGGATTGGAAGTTGTTGTCCCATGAGTTATGGAGTTTCTTCTTGAGATGATGAAAAAGTCTGGGAATGGGTGGTGGTCGTGGTCAAACAATATTGTGAATGTACTTAACACCACTGAATTGTACATTTAAAAATAGTTAAAACGATGGAGCGCCTGGGTGGCTCAGTCGGCTAAGCGTCCGACTTCGGCTCAGGTCATGATCTCTCTCAGTTTGTGAGTTCGAGTCCCGTGTCGGGCTCTGTGCTGACAGTTCGGAGCTTGGAGCCTGCTTTGGATTGATTCTGTGTCTCCCTCTCTGCCCCTCCCCCACTTGTGCTCCATTTCTCAAAAATGAATAAATGTAAAAAAAAATTTTTTTTAAATAGTTAAAACGGTCGATTTTGGTAATGTATATTTTACCACAGTAAAAAAAGGGGGGGGGGGTAAGGATCCTATGAAGACCAACACTTCCTGCTCCTCATTTTGTTTGTCACATTCTCTTTGCTGTCAACCCTTTGAAACTCGATACATTCTCTTTCATCCTGGTGTTGCCTTGGGGACTTGTTGGGGGGGGGGGTTGCCGGAACAAGGATACAGAGAGTCAGAAGGGCCACCGGTTGGCCTCAAAGGTGCCGGTTGATAAACTACCTCCCCAGGTCATAAATCCAGAATGCAAGAGGAGCTCAGAAGATAGATTTCTTAACGTAGTAATTTCTGAAATTGTACCCGATTTCCTCTGTCTTGCCTATTTCATTCAGTGTCTCAGGAGAGCAGGATTTGACTGCCCTTTGCCTTTCTCTATCAGTTATCTGCTTCTTTTAAGCAAGGACGAAACACCCTCAGGCTGCCATTGCCATTAACGAATAGTGCCTTCCCTGCAGCCAGCCACGTACCCTACAAATGCCGGCTGCCTCTGGGCTACAGGTACCATGAGTGTGCAGCCTGGGGCCTCTCTTCCAAAGCGAGGCGAAGAAAGGTATTGGAACTTTCCATACTTAGATCCCCGGTTACAACCTGGTCGTAACTCTCCGCATTGCTAGACAGTTCGCAGAGGCAGCTAACACTTAAGCAAACAAAGGAGTTCGGTGACCTTCAAATGTTATTCTAGGCATGAAGTGGCTTGAATAACTCTTTCAACACAGCGAGAACTCCCATTGTTCAGTTGTATATGAAGCAGCAAGTGCTTTTCTTTGCATTCAATTGCGCTTCTGTTCTCAGAAGGTCTCAAAGACACTAAAACTAATTGCTATCATTCCTGCAAGTCTATTTCAACTTTTAGCCAGTACAACAGCTTCCCTGGATGCTACTGGTCATTTTCCTAAAAGATGGATAGGTGCCATGATAGGTTTCGCAAACAGGAAAGACCCTAATTCTGGAAAGACCCTGTTGCTTGCATAGTAGACGGACCGCTCTCCCTTTGGTTATGGGGCCAAAGTTAAGGAGAGGAGCACTGGCAAGGGGGAAGCAAGGAGAAGGTGCAGGATTCATTTCCCAGGACAGTCCTGTCTCAGTCTTTCCCCTTTAGGGCCTTGTGATTGGCTGTGGGTTTATGTTCAGTAGTAAACACAAGTGCCTTGATTGCTTTCCCGAGGTCAGACCTGTCCCCAGACCTCTCTCCACTTATCTGAGTTGCGGTTGGTTTCGCAGCAAACGGTCTGATGGCTGAGATGGAAGCTTCCGCTTCTTACAGCGCAGAGCCTTCTGCCTTCACGGCGGAGCTCGTGTGGAAACCCTCCTCTTCGCCAGAGACGAGGTCTGTCTTGTTCCTAGCTCTGCTTCCAGCGCCTCCGGGGCCTGGCACACACCGAGTGCTTGTTCAGTGCACAAGCCAGGACGGACAAGGCTCTCCAGCACCAAGGCTTGTCCCCACAACCACGGTATGGAGAAATCTCGCGTTCTGCCGTGAAGGCCAGCTACCCCTGTGGCCTTGAGTTGAGTTCTAGCATGTCCTATCTTTGGTTCTTCATGGCAGTCAATAATGACTGATTCGTTCAGCTTCATATATATATACACACACACACACATATATATATTTAAAAAATTTTTTAATGTTTATTTATTTTTGAGAGAGAGAGAGAGAGAGAGAGAGAGAAAGAGAGACAGAGCTCGAGAGGGGAAGGGCCAGAGAGGGAGACACAGAATCGGAAGCAGGCTCCAGGCCCCGAGCTGTGAGCTGTCAGCACAGAGCCCGATGCAGGGCTTGAACTCACGAACCATGAGATCATGACTTGAGCCGAAGTTGGATGCTTAATGGACTGGACCACCCAGGTGTGTGTGTGTGTGTGTGTGTGTGTGTGTATATATATATATATATATATATATATATATATATACCTATGTACATATGTGTATATATATATATGTACATATATATATACGTACATATATATGTACCTATGTATAATATTAACATATTTTAATGTTTATTTATTTTTGAGAAAGTGAGAGAGAGAGCAAGGAGGGGCAGGGAGAGAGAGGGAGACAGAATCCCAAGCAGGCTCCATGCTGTCAGCACAGAGCCCGACGCGGGGCTTGAACCCACGAACCAGGAGATCGTGACCAGAGCTGAAACCAAGAGTCGGACGCTTAACCGACTGAGCCACCCAGGGGCCCCAGCTTCTCATTTATAAACACGAGGGGATGACCCCTCCTGCTCGAGCTGATGCTCATAAAGTGGCCGAGATGCGCTGCACCTTACCAGTTGGGCTGTTCAATATTGGCATCAAATGAATTCTTGGGGCTAGAATACCACCCCAAAGGCGAGCCAGTGTTGGAAGGGGCAGATCAAATGTGCACTCTTGCTTTTTCCTGCACTGTGAAGAATGTAGCTACCTTCCCTTACGGGGTCAGGTAGATTACGCCGAGCGTCCTGGAAATGATTTGCAGTCTTGGGGCAGCCACGGGTTGCAGACTTCTGCTTGCACCAGCATAAAGCCTATCCTGAGCCCTTCCCTTGGCGTTAAATTGCTCTATTTCTATTCAGTTGGGTCCAAAACTTAGGACGGGTTAAGCATCGGTGTATGATGCTATTTCTATGGGTTTGTCACAAAAGGTTTTTTTTTTTTTTTTTGAATTAAAGTCCATCACCCAGCTCCTCCTTAAATCTTTTTATCAGCTTTTTCATTCCTGCACCCTGGCATAATGACACAGGTATTCCATAAACAAGACACCTCAGAGGGCTGCTTATAAAAATCCAGGAGGAAAGATAAATATGCGATGATGCACTGATATCTTGAAAATATGAGCTGCAAGTTTGTATTTTCCTTGTGGGATCGGATATTGGTTTTCGTGGTTTATTGACCTGGCAGGGAGATCTGACGAAACACCGGAGAACCTTACACCTTTGTTTTTTGGGTTTTTTTTGAAACCTCCTTGTCTGCTTGGAGAAATGTGGACATTGAATCACAGAGTCAGAAAGACTAAGGGGTTGGCAGCCGTGTCCTTGTGGAACCCAAGTCAGATCCAGCCCTTGGTAGCAAAAGCACGCACTACCTTTCCAAAAGGAAAGGATTTGGAATTGGTCTTGCTGTAGAGTTGCTCTCAGTCGGAGCCCCAGGCTGACTAGCAAATGGAGGGGGAGGGTCATGAAATGAGACGGTCCTTTCTCAATAAGGAGCTGGTGTTTTCATGGACGCATGTTAGGGATGGGGGGATCAGCATGCATTTTGTATTTAATCATTCTTTCTGGACTGTCAGCGTCTTTGCAAGTCGTCATAGTCAAACCGTGTTACTTGGGAGCATCGTTACTGTGAACCCTTCAGAATGTCAATATCAAGGACATTTAACTCAGGGCACCTGGGTGGCTCAGTCGGTTAAGCAGCCAACTTCATCTCGCGGTTCATGAGTTGGAGCCCCAGGTCAGGCTCTGTGCCGACAGCTTAGAGCCCGGAGCCAGCTTCAGATTCTGTGTGTGTGTGTGTGTGTGTGTGTGTGTGTGTGTGTGTGCGCGTGCGCGTGTGTCTCTCTCTCTGTGCCCCTCCCCTGTTCATGCTCTGTCTCTCTTCCTCTCAAAAATAAATAAACATTAAAAAATAACAATAATAAAGACATTTAACTCTAGGGCATCACGAGCCAGACAAGTAACCAGCAGGGCAGGAATCGGGCATTCATGCAACATTGTCTCTGAGAGAAGTCCTTTTCTAAAGTTCTCAAATTTAGAGAACTTTAGAACTTTCTAAAGTTCTCAAATTTAGAGAACTGTGTTGGCACAGCCCAACACCCTCAAATTAGCGTCCAAACCAAAGATCCATCAAATGTAAAAGTCCCTGTCCTTAAATATTTTTTCTTTTTCATAGTGAAAAAGACAGACTCGGGGCGCCTGGGTGGCGCAGTCAGTTAAGCGTCCGACTTCAGCCAGGTCACGATCTCGCGGTCCGCGAGTTCGAGCCCCGCGTCAGGCTCTGGGCTGATGGCTCAGAGCCTGGAGCCTGTTTCTGATTCTGTGTCTCCCTCTCTCTCTGCCCCTCCCCCGTTCATGCTCTGTCTCTCTCTGTCCCAAAAATAAATAAAAACGTGGAAAAAAATTTAAAAAAAAAAAAAAAAGAAAAAAAAGAAAAAGACAGACTCTCTGTTAGATGGCCACCGTGAGGTAGGAAGCAGGTGGGAGCCACACTCACTGAAGAATGACACGTTCCCAGGCCTTTTTGAGAATTGGGATGAGGGGGGCACCTGAGTGGCTCAGTCGGTTCAGTGTGCGACTCTTGATTTCCACTCAGGTCATGATCTCTTGGTTCGTGGATTCGAGCCAGGTGTCGTGCTCTGTGCTGATGGGGCTGAGCCTGCTTTGGATCCTCTGTCTCCCTCACGCTGTCCTTCCCACGCTCACACATGTGCTCACTCTCTTTCTCGAAAGATAAACATTAGGGGCGCCTGGGTGGCTCCGTCGGTTGAGCGTCCGACTTCCGCTCAGGTCATGATCTCACAGTCTGTGAGTTGGAGCCCCGCATCGGGCTCTGTGCTGACGGCTCGGAGCCCTGGAGCCTGCTTCCGATTCTGTGTCTCCCTCTCTCTCTGCCCCTTCCCTGCTCATGCTCTGTCTCTGTCTCAAAAATAAATAAAAACTTTAAGAAAAAAAAATTTTTTTTTAAAAGATAAACATTAAAAAGGAAAAGGGCAGGGGGTGGGTATATAGGTGATGGGGATGAAGAGGTGTACTTGTGATGAGCACCGGGTGACATACGAAAGTGTTGAATCACTCTGTTGTATACCTGGAGCTAATATTACACTACGCGAACTAACTGGAATCTAAATTAAGACATTTAAAGAAAAAGGATTGTCATGGAATAGACCGCACATAAAATTCACTGTCTTGGCCGTTTTTAAGGGTATGGTTCAGGGGCATTGAGTGCACTCACAGGGCTGTGCGACCATCACCACCGTCTGCCTCCAGGACGGTTCCATCTTCCCATTACACACTAACTTCCCATCCTCCCTCGCAACTGCCATTCTACTTTCTGTCCCTGTGAAGCTGACTACTTTGTAAGTGGAAGTTCCCAGGCTTTTTTATATTTGGGAAGTGTTCAATCTGACGACCATCTAAGAAAATTTTTACAGAAAGAAGAGATCGTCTTGGGCAAAGGGTCCGATTTTCTTTGGTTTTTGCGTCATACGGGCGTGTGGCAATGCCCTGTTCTCATGCGTGTCCCTTACAGAGCCGTAGCATAACAGGGAAATGGGCAAAACAGATCTCAAGACCCAGCCAGATGCATTGCCCAACAACAGAAGGAGCGGTAACTACGGCGGTTTGGGTACAGTTTTACATTTTACAAGGCATTTTAATTTGTAAGTTTCTTCTCACTTGATTCTCACCATGGCCTGTGAGGTATTTTGTTAGTCCCATTCTAATGATAAGAAACTGTGGCTCAGATAAATAAATTGTCTAAGGTTACAAAGCTAATCAAAGGCAAAATCAGGACTTCAGCTCCAGGTTTCGATTTTAAAACCCCAGTGCTTTCCACCATAGCACGCGGTGAGCAATTATCACCTCTCTAGAGGTCCAGGTAATCGCCAGTCCTCAGAAAAGGGAAGCTTCGGGGCACCTGGGTGGCTCAGTCGGTTGGGCATCTGACTTCAGCTCGGGTCATGATCTCACAGCTTATGAGCTCGCGCTCCACGTCTGGCTCTGGAGACTACTTTGGATTCTGGTTCTCTCTCTCTCTCTCTCTCTCTCTCTCAAAAATAAACACTAAAAAAAAAAAAAAAAAAAAAAGAAGAAGAAGAAAACGGAAGCTTCCCCAAATGTATCCCTAATTGTCCGTGTTCCACTTTGTTAGCTTGGAAACGCATGGAAACGCTTTCCTGACCAGCCAGCCTCAACGAGTCTTAGTGCAGCCTAATGGCTTGAGCCTCACTCAGACCCCATGGATCTAGACCAGGGTCTAGACCAGCACGTCCAACAGAGCTATGTGAGCCACAAATGCAAGCCGCAGTGGTTTCCATTGAAAGTGGTTTAAAATTTTTCTAGTAGCCACATGAAAGTAAGAAGAAACAGGTGAAGTTCATTTGGAGAATGGATTCCAGTTACCCAGTATATCCAAACTACTATCATTTCAATATGTAATCAACATAGAAATTAGGGGTAAAAACATTTGTTGCTGTTGTTGTTGTTACCAAGTCCGCAAAATCCAGTGTGCATTTACAGTTACAGGAATCCCAAGTCAGATGCTAAATTTTCATTGGTGGCATCTGATCTGAATTTAAATTTCATAAAAGTTTCCAGTTGGAAAAGTAGATTCACATGCCCAAGGTGTTTCGACCTTGTGTAAAAGTTTTCTAGTAGCTGAATCAAGTGTCAGTTTGAGGTTTTTTTTTTTAACACTTATTTATTTTTGAGAGACAGAGCGTGAGCAGGGGAGGGGCAGAGAGCGAGAGGGAGACACAGAATCCGAAGCAGGCTCCAGGCTCCGAGCTGTCAGCACAGAACCTGATGCGGGGCTCGAACTCACAGACCGTGAGATCATGAGCTGAGCCGAAGTCAGACGCTTAACTGACTGAGCCACCCAGGCGCCCCTGTCAGTTTTAAATTTTTATTTATTTATTTTTATTTATTTATTTTTATTTTTATTTTTATTTATTTATTTATTTATTTTTTAGAGTCAGGCAGTAAATATTTTCAACTTTGCCAGGCCATGCAGTCTGTGTTGAAAGTACTCAATGCTACTGCCGTGCGGCGAAAGCCACAGAATGAACGAGTAGTGCCGTGTTCCATTGAAACTGTATTTAACAACAACCACAACCACAACCACAACTTCATTTAACAAACAAGAAACAGCCCACACGGTTTGCCGACCGCTGGTCCAGAACATTGTCCCAGTGCCTTAGCTGTGCTATGGATTACAGAATACAGTCAGCTCTAGACCCTAGTTTTCTGAGGCGGTGAAAAGCTAGACTCATTGTATCTCCCTTCCTGTGTGCAATTACAATTTTGGCACCACTTGGTGTGAAGCTCGCAGGTCACCTGAAGATAAAACATCTCAGACTCTCTTTTCGGCGGGCTCTTTGCACATCATAAGGCAGTTGCTTCGACGTCCACGTGTTGAGAGTGGAGAAAGCTGGAAGCTTTTTGACAGAGCATTTACAGTGATGTGAATCCCATGGGAAAGTCCCAAGAATGCCAAATTGTATCACCCCCTGCTCGTTCCTCTTTCCACACTGCCAGAGCGGAGACAGGCAGGAATTGCGCCCATTTCACAGCTGGAAAAACTACATGGTATCAGGTTAAGTCAGAGGGCCAGACGTTTCCCCGTGGTTATGTGGTTATGTGGCATTCATCCATTTTGATGGTAAAGGCAAAAGCACATGTAAACTCTGATTCCTGGGCTGGGGCTTTGATGTCCTGAGTCATATCTTTGGGGAATAACTCCATTCAGAATGGGTCATGTGTATTACAAAGGGTTGCCCCACTTTTCACATCTTGATATTTAGGAACGGTATTGAGACCAATGGAGGAAGAGAAAGGGGACAGGAAGGGATGAGACAGGGATTGGTTGGAAGATGACAGCCGCTTGGTTGGTGCTTTAGGGTGGGGATATATGAGAGCCTGGCCTCGCAGAGATCTCTGAAGTGCAGCACTGGCGGCGGGGGGTGGCGGGGGGTGGGGTGCAATTTAGTGAAAAATCATAGCTCAGGGTTCTCCTGAGCCTAAAACTTTGGGTCCAGTAATTCTGGCAAGGAGGACATTTCAGGTGTTGGTGGTGCTCAGTTAATAAACTATATACCCAGAGGTTCTGGCTCGGGGTCACCTTTTCTAAAATCAAGATTTGAGGTCGAACTATATTGAGTCACTTGACTGTGCCCAGTCGGAGAGTTTGCAATAGGACAGACTGAGAAAAACCCTTGGCTTCCCCAGACACGTTCGTGCCTTTTCTTTTTTTTTTTATTTTTTATTAAAAAAAAAATTTTTTTTTTAACATTTATTTATTTTTGAGACAGAGAGAGACAGAGAATGAACAGGGGAGGGGCAGAGAGAGAGGGAGACACAGAATCTGAAACAGGCTCCAGGCTCTGAGCTGTCAGCACAGAGTCCGACACGGGGCTCGAACTCACGGACCGTGAGATCATGACCTGAGCTGAAGTTGGACGCTTAACCAACCAAGCCACCCAGGCGCCCCACGTTTGTGCCTTTTCTTAAACTGTGCAGCTCTATCAAACTTGTGGCACTGTGTGCAAGTGGGAAGGATCTGAATCCCCATGATTTTTTTTTTTTTTTTTGACAATAGAGATCATTATTTGGGGTAGCTGTTCCGATGACGGCTCACACGGAGGCTCAGCCCTGCAGCACAGAGCTGTCTGGAATCGTGATTGCCTGTAATGATGATTACCCAGACTCTGGAGTTAGAACAATAGATCTTACAAAGTTAGAGCTTACTTCCTCCACAAGTCCGTATGTGAGCACAGTTTAAACAACCTGGGTCTTTCACATGGTATCAGGCTTTGGTTATTCGGCTTCTGAAATAGCAAAGTTCAGAAGCGATGGAACTCATCCATCACTTCTCCCATAATCATGGTGAGGCCCAGATGTGTTAAAGCAATTCACCTGTCAGAGAAACAAAGGCTGAAGGTGGGTAAAGAAGAAACAGTAGACCTGCGGTCACGTCCCAGCTCTGCCACCTAGAAGCCACGTGGCCCCGGAGAAAGTCAACCCTCTCTCGAGACTCAGTTTCCTAATTTGGAAGTCATCGTGAGCATGAAGTGATCGGATCTGTTATCAGTTCACTCGCTTCAAAAGTCTTAAGAGTACTTCTGAATCTTTGGATTTGCAGCCTTCATTTGACAAAGTTTGTTTGGAGACAGTGATGAGGAAGGTGGTATTTTCACTAAACTAGGGATGCAGCCTTGCAAAAAAATGGTATTCAGGAGGAAAGAAAAGACGGGTCCCCTAAAGATGGAACATTTTGGCTTCAGTACCGTCAGGTACCCCGTGAGTGCTGTGAATGCCTTCGCCGAATTTGCCCCAGTGGCTCTCAGCATTCAGTGTGCATCCGAGCCCGGTCCCCAACCGCCTCTTCCCCAAGGGTCTGGATGTCAAAGCACCGGAATGGCCTGGGATCCAACATTTTGAGGAATATGTCTGCCGACTTTGAGACCGATGGTTCAGGGACCATCTGTCCTACCCTCTACCGCGTCACTGAGAAACTGCTCGGTGCATGTGTCTGTGAGTTAATTTGTGGCTTTAAAAACAACGGCAAAACCTGTGCTTCTGGATGGCCCAGCTCAGACGGTCACAACCAGCAGAGCAGGCCTGATTTGCTTGGGAGGGAAAGGAGCGACAGCTGCAGAACGCTTGGCCATCTCTGCGTCTGGCCTTGAGTGTCCCGCCACCCCCAGTAATGTCACCTACTGCATCCAGCGTCTGTCGGTCGCCCCCAGACTGACGTTATCTTAGTGAGCTAAGGCTGGTGTCTGCCCCACAGTGGCTCGTTCAGGAGCCACTGGAATGATCAATGAGGCTGAGCAGACGGGCCCTTCTCTGGCCACTGGTGAATCAGCTGCCGGCCGCCTCGGCCTGTTCCCGTCTCCACAGAGCAGAAGCGCTTGAACCAGGGACGGCTCTTCTGTGTCAGGCATTGTCCTTAATGCCATGCATTCTTCACATGGGAGTGGGCTGGAGCTCCTGAAGACATGCGCCTTCTGCCAGACCCCTCCCCCACCCCCAACTAAAGCCCTTGGTGGCCTTTGGTTTTTGTTTTTACTTTAAAAAGTTTATTTATTTATTGTGTGAGAGAGAGAGCACAAGCTGGGGAGGAACCGAGAGAAAGCGAGAGAATCCCAGGCAGGCTCCGCGCAGCCAGCGCAGAACCTGGCACGGGGCTCGAACCCACCAACCGCAAGCCCAAGTTGGACGCTTAACCGACTCACCCACCCAGGCGCCCCTTTACCGTCTTCCTTCTTGAAAGAGCCGTAGTTAGTCTTTTTTTTTTTTTAATTTTTTTTTCAACGTTTTTATTTATTTTTGGGACAGAGAGAGACAGAGCATGAACGGGGGAGGGGCAGAGAGAGAGGGAGACACAGAATCGGAAACAGGCTCCAGGCTCCGAGCCATCAGCCCAGAGCCCGACGCGGGGCTCGAACTCACGGACCGCGAGATCGTGACCTGGCTGAAGTCGGACGCTTAACCGACTGCGCCACCCAGGCGCCCCAAAAGAGCCGTAGTTAGTCTTTATGAGCAAGAGTAAGAGCCAGTTACTAAGGGGAAGCCAGGTCAAACTTCTGATTGAAAATAAACTCAAAGATTGATTTCATCTTTGATGTTTCTCTCTCCCCTTCCTGTGTTTCTCCTCAGCACCCCCTCTTTCCCCCGATTGTGCACAGCACGTGCATGCATGTACGCACATACACGCTCACGTGAAAAGCATTTTAAGTGCGAATCATCCTGGGGAGGCGTATGGCACAGAATCGTGGCACTGCCCTTTGAGGAGACCCAGCCTGCCGTTCCCATTGTCATGGTTACTGGCCTGGCCCCCAGGGCTGGTCTCAGACCAGAGGCTTTCAGCTCTTCTTCACACTCCCCTCCCTGCACCTGCCTCACAGCGAAAGAGGGACCTTCGGAGGTGTGTGTCTTCTCAGCCTTAGAATTGACCGCACTGTTGATTTGTCCATTTCATCTGCCCCCTTAATTTAAAATCTGTTTCTCTCTCTTAGGCACACAGATAGGAGACCTACAGCCCTGCCGGCCTGGGCGCTTTGGGGAACAACCCTGAACAACCCACCATTATTTTGCTACAGACCCAAGCCCCTTTTCCCCATCCCAGGGGCCTTGATGATAGTGACACAGTGTGTCTGTTGTTTTCACACCAAATCTGCCCGAAGGACCACAGCATCCTGTCTCCTGGCTCTGAGCAGACATCCTTTTTGCAAAAGGCATTTGACCCCCTCCTCTCTCTCTCTCTCTCTCTCTCTCTCTCTCTCTCTCTCTTCCCCATCAAATTAGTTTTGCCATGTGGAAAGTACACAGGGGGAAGAAATGCCTGTTGGCCCTGGGGTTTTCAGAGAGGCAGGAAGGAGAGTGGAACAGTTGAAAAATGCAGACAGGGCAGAGAATGTTCCCATTGTATGTTGCTCCTTATTATCATTTTCCTGTAAGTAGACGTGGCTTCTGGGAACCTCAGGCTGGAAGGCTCCACACTGTGGGTGCAATTGGATAAAAAAGAGTTAAAGACTCTGTAGATTCGCCTCTTTGCGGATCAGTCTGTAGAATACAGGTTCCATTCTTGGTGGGGCTCGGTCATCTGGAGTTTGCTAAAGCTTCGAGGTGATTCTAATGTCCAGCCACTCTTGAGAACTGCAGATCTAGGGGACAGAGAACTCCAGGAGAGTTTGAGACTGATGACGGAAGAGATAGGTGACATCTAGTCCACTTCTGCCCAGCAATGCAGTTAATTAGGCAGAGAAGGGACAGAAATAACACTTCCTGGCCTGTTTGTTGCCAAACAAAATCGGACTTTAGCACCATTTAACCCTGTAGGGCTGATGCTCTGCAACCCCTCCCCCCCCCCGCCGCTTAGACTGCCAGCCACCCCAGCAAGCATCACCAGGGTGATGTAGAACATTCACAGGAACACGCCGTATCTACACTCTACTCACAACTGGTTCTCCTCCCCGCTCCGGAGGAAAAACAACGCCAGGCCCACATGTCTGCCTTCTTTTCTGGCAGAAAGTGCTGACCATAGATGCTTGCCACGCCGTGGAAGTTGGGGGGGATGTTTTCGAAGGCAAGCGGCGGGGCTGACCTTTCTCTCACTGTGTGTTTTGTAGTACAAAATCGGACAGCTGTACATGATCAGCAAGCACAGCCACGAACAGAGCGACCGAGGAGAAGGGGTGGAGGTGGTCCAGAATGAGCCCTTTGAGGATCCTCACCATGGCAACGGGCAGTTCACCGAGAAGCGGGTGTATCTCAACAGGTAAGTCACGGCAGCCGGCCATCCACCTGCAGGCTCTCCCACGCCACCCCACGGCCGAGCTGGAGGCGGTGTGTGGGATAAAAAGGTGACCTGAAAAGTCACTACATTTGCCCGCTCCATCCACCAGTCTCGTAGCTTCCCCAAAACAGAGTCCCCTGCCTTCGGCAAGAGAGTCCCCAACTGCATTTTCATGAGGAGGGGCTTTCCTCTTCCATTTCCCACCCGCTGGATGACGTGTTCAGATGAAATTTGGTCTAAAGGGTTACAGAGCTTTGTCTCCTACCCCTGGTTCGGTGTTAGCAGCGGGAAAGAGATGGCTTTGCCTGAGGGTTGTAGAGACGTGCCAAAGATCGCAGTGTGCCGTTGGGGTCTTGACTTGGTAAGCGTTCTCGTTCCCGCCAGGTGACCACTCGGGTGTTCACAAAGGGAACTGACAATGAACGCTTGTCGTTGCTTCTTTGGAAGGGTAAACAAGCAAGGATTATAACCCAGCACTCATCGGGACAGCCGTTTCTGCTTTGCAAAGCGTATTCTTTAATCTCTTGCTGTTTTCTTACCATTAATGGCATAGTTGATTATCGGGGCTTGTCTGACCTTCTTCCCACCCAATACCCATTTCCAGCCCGTTTTCTTCCATTTTTTCTCTTCCAGGTCAGGACATTTGTATACTCACTGGAAATATATTTTATTGAAATTAACTGTCTGCTCCAGTGAACCAGTGGATGACTGGTTTGATCTTTGCTACCGTTTCTGTGCATACTCTTTACCCCCACCTACGGCTCCTCCTGTTGGCCCCGATGTGATCATTCAGAAAGCATTTCCAACATAATAACTGGACAGCGCCCCAGTTTATTCACTGATACTCGTGAATATTTATCCATTCTTTGTGCCTTGACCAGGAGACATTTCTGAGAGGAGCCACACTGGGACTCTGCCATGCCCACATGGCCTCCACCTTCCAGCAAGCACAAGTGGACTATTCCTTCTCGATGGGTGCATTTGGGTCCTGTCACTACGGTGTGTGGAAATCTCTCAGGCCGATATCCTGACAGTGAAGGCCATGGGCTGATTAAACTGACATGTTTTAATCTACCCAGGGATGCAGTATCAGGGAATTCCTGAGTCACGATGAAATGCAAATGAGATTGATCTTATTCATCTATTAGGAGCTGTGAATTCGCAGGATTTGGAACCCATTCAGCCTCCAGCCAGCTGCCGATTCGCAAGAGTAGCTGAGCTCTGGGACTGGTCTAGGGATGACTTCCTTACAGAGACCGGTTTCTCAGTGTGCTGCTTTGGCATTCTTAGTGTGGAGGGTGAAAATCAAATACTGAGCAGGAATCACCTGTGCAGAGCAAAGAGGAGTGAGCATGATGTAAGAAAATAGATACAGACCTATGGAAAATTCCATTCCTTGGCAGACAATTGCCTTTTCCTAAATTATTGCTTAGGAAATGTTCCCTACATACCAAATTAAAAAAAAAAATTAGAAAACTTCATCCTGGGGTGTCTGTGTTGGCTCAGCAGGTTGAGCATCCAACTCTTTTTTTTCTTTTTTAATTTTCTTTTTTTTTTAATTTACATCCAAATTACTTAGCATATAGCGCAACAATGATTTCAGGAGTAGATTCCTTAATACCCCTTACCCATTTAGTCCATCCCCCCCCCCACAACCCCCCAGTAACCCTCTGCTTGTTCTCCATATTTAAGAGTCTCTTACGCTTTGTCCTCCTCCTTGTTTTTATATTATTTTTGTTTCCCCTCCCTTATGTTCATCTGTTTTGTCTCTTAAATTCCTCATAGGAGTGAAGTCATATGATATTTGTCTTTCTCTGACTGATTAATTTCGCTTAGCGTAATATCCTCCAGTTCCATCCACGTAGTTGCAAATGGCAAGGTTTCATTCTTTTTGATCGCCGAGCAATACTCCATTGTATATGTACACCTCATCTTCTTTATCCATCCATCCATCGATGGACATTTGGGCTCTTTCCATACTTTGGCTATTGTCGATAGTGCTGCTATAAACATGGGGGTGCATGTGTCCCTTTGAAACAGCACACCTGTATCCCTTGGTTAAAGACCTAATAGTGCAGTTGCTGGGTCATAGGGTCGTTCTATTTTTAGTTTTTTGAGGAACCTCCGTACTGTTTTCCAGAGTGGCTGCACCAGTTTGCATTCCCACCAGCAGTGCAAGAGAGATCCTCTTTTCCCGCATCCTCGCCAACATCTGTTGTTGCACAAGTTGTTAATGTTAGCCATTCTGACAGGTGTGAGGTGGTATCTCAGTGTGGCTTCGATTTGTATCTCCCTGATGATGAATGATGTTGAGCATTTTTTCATGTGGCGGTTGGCCATCTGGATGTCTTCTTTGGAGAAGTGTCTATGCATGTCTTTTGCTCATTTCTTCACTGGATTATTTGTTTTTTGGGTGTTGAGTTTGGTAAGTTCTTTACAGATTTTGGATACTAACTCTTTATCTGGTATGTCGTTTGCAAATGTCTTCTCCCATTCTGTCTTTTAGTTTTGCAGATTGTTTCCTTTGCTGTGCAGAAGCTTTTTATTTTAATGAGTTCCCAGTAGTTCATTTTTGCTTTGTTTCCCTTGCCTCCAGAGCCGCATTGAGTAAGAAG